>NC_087446.1:7636482-8248191 GCF_036321535.1 Camelus dromedarius | reverse complement strand
ATTGGGGGTATGAATTTGTAATAGTCATTCAAGCATTTGCTATTTAGGAGAACGTAGAATTGCAAAGCATATTCATTAGGTATTAGGTCCTTGAAGCATCCTCTTAAGGCATGTTCCTCCAAGTTTTCACACCACGGATCACCAATTTACATAAAAAAAAGGCAGAGTGTCATCAATGATTTTAAATTACAAGATGAAACAGTATTTTAAACGTTAAGAATAATTTCATACTAGTAAGATCGCCCTCCTGCCCTCCCTGCTGTTCTTTGCGGGCTTTTTGCCTTTAGGCCGGGGATGGAGCAATCAGTGGGTTCCACCCCCAGCCACACTGTGATTGGTTCAGAAATGGACATGTGACCTAAGCCTGTCCAATCAGTGTGAGTCTCAGGACTTCTGGGAACTGGGGGACCACAGCTACTCTTTGCTGGTCTGAGTGTTGGGGTGAACGTGAGGGACTTGGTGCTGCCATAACCATTTTCTGTCACAGTGGGGGGCGGGGGGGGGACAGTCAGAAAAGACGCCAAGGAGGAGGACAGAGCCAAGGCACATGCAGTGAAATGGAGCCAGCACTCTGGCAACACAAACGATATAATTAGTTCCATTTATTGTTTAATCCATTTGGATTTAGGTTTCTGTCGTCCCTGACTGAGCGCACACTGACCTGTATACTACCTGCTTTTTTTTTCTCTCACCGCTTGCTAAAAAGATATGCATTTACCTTTACCAGGATTCGATTTTTGTTTTTGTTTTTTCTCCCTTTAATCCTGAATCAGATGCATTTTGTTGACCATTAACTCTTTTCTGTGAATAAGGCAGCATGTAAAAAAGCAAACTCTTTTTATTCACAGAGCAGAACCCTTGCTTACGACAGCCGTGGCTGCTTCAACTCTGGCACCCATCCCAAAATACCATTTCTAGCACATGACTCACAAAGTAAATAATCTATAATTGAGAAGCCTCTTATCATTATTTTGGCACCACCAACAAAATGACAAGCCAGGCAGCATTTTTCCTTCACATTTGAACCCTGTATATGCCAAGGGCTTGCTTCATATCCCACACGTGGGCAGGTTTGGCTTGCTGAAAAGGGAAGTATCCGCTAGTATGTGTATGTCCTAATTGCTTTTCTACTTTGTGTATTCTTGAGGTTGTGTAATGTCCAACAGTGTTATCTGATAAAGGAGTTTTGTCAATGGTCCCTTTGGCTCTCTGCAAGCAGAGTCTTTATCACTATTTTTGCAGCTGGTTTACAGCCTTCTTGGTGATTGTGTGGCTGATTTTTATGTGCATTTTTTAAAGAGAGCAGCAGCTTAGAACCATGCCTCTGTAGCTTTGGTCTCCTGCACTTTTAGCAACAAGGAAAATTAATTGTACATTAGAAAGCATTATTTTGTATTTGTTCTCGAAAAACTGGATTGGTCACTTTAGGGGAAGATAATGGAGCCCTTTTTTATGGCTCCAGACTGCTATTTATCAAAGTTTTAATTTTAATGGTAACATATGGAGGACTAGGAGCAACGGACGGCTGGTCCAGTGAATGAAATTTGCAAATATTTTTCACTCAACTTACACTCACAGTTTTCATTTTTGGCTACATGTGTAAAATCACCACCCAAGAACCTATCCTAGAATATGCAGTTTCATATCTCATAGATTCACTTGAGAACTGTTTGTTCATTATGCTTACCATGTTCTTCTGAGGATGGTTCTGCCATTTTCATCATTACTTTACCTTTGAAGAACCTCTTTCAAACCACTGATCCATTTCGGCGAACTGGAGATAAAATACAACCTCACAGTGACCACAAAAATTCATAAATAGCAAACAAACAACTTACAAGCAAGAAGCCCTATGCCAGTCTGATTCTTGTTACTTTCTAGGCAATACATCACTTCTAACTGGTAGCTTTTAAGATTTTATTTTTATTCCTGGTGTTCTGAAGCTTCACAATGGCATTTTTTGGTGTATGTGTGTGAGAGGGCAAGAGAGATGGCGGTGGTAGTGGTGGTGGAGGCAGATGGGTGAGAGCAGGCAGGTCTTTGAAAAATATATCAGAACTGTGAGACCATTAGTACTTTGTCTTAAGTCTCTTTCCCTCAGTTCTCACCTTTCTCTGGAAGCTTTTTGCTGTTTTATTGGCCAGGAGGTGGCTGGTAGGTAAGGCGTGAAAGGACCACATCAGGTAGGCGCATGCTCTGTGCTATGCCGACTCATACCTGTGCTAAGCTGGGACAGCGATGCCAACTTCTGCCAGGTTGTGGCCCTCTGTCCTTTTACATGGAACTAGGATAGAAAAATAACCTAGATGTAGTAACCTATAATGGAAAAAAATACGAAAACAAATGCATGTATATATATGTATGACTAAAATATTATGCCGTACACCAGAAGTAGACACATTATAAACTGACTATACTTAAATTAAAAAAAAAAGAAAGATAACCTAGAAATAAGACAAATGTAGCCTCTTTCTAATGATCGTATCGCTTTCCCTTTCCTTGTCTTATTTACTGGCTCAGATCTTCACAAAGTAGATGGCTAAGCACGGTGATACGATGACGTGATGGCCATCAGGGCTACTTTAGAACATTCCCATTATCCTTCTTCCGGTCCGTGGTGAGGTTCCACTTTCCCACACCTTTGAGGTTAAACATGAGTGTGTGGTTTGCTTTGGTCAACGAAATGCGAGCAAAAGTGACACATCAGTTCCATCCAGGCAGAAACTTTAAGAGCTGGAGAGTAATGTGCAGTGTCTCTGCCAGGTTGCTGAGTGATCAGGTGGAGGCTCGGTGGCATCAGCCTGCATCGCGGAGGCTGGCGAGGACTACAGGATAGACTGTCCCCTACCCTTTACCGTGCCCGGTGAACTTAAGCAAGAAAAAGACTTTTCATTGATTTAAGCCATTGAGATTTCGAGGACTGATTGCCCCTGCAGCATAACTAGCCCCTTCTGACCCAAACATGTGGGTGCACATCTAAACAAAATGCATGGATCCCTTTGCCAGATTCGCTTTCTGAAAGCTTACCCTGATCGGCGCCCCGCAGAATCCACGAGCGTGCCTGCCCCCCTCCGCCGATTCCCCAAGGCCTCCTTTTTTTTTGTTTTTTTAAACAGAAGACACCCGTGTATTTTCAAGCTTTCATTATCCTAATCGCCATTCTTTCATTTTCTGTTCGTCAATCACACACCCAAAATCAGGGAGATTCTCAGTAGACCACTCTATTGGTATGGATTTTCAACAAGCAAGACTAGTCCTAACAGCATTTTTAACAAAACTGAAGCTAATGTTGGGTCTCCCACGGTAAATAAAATACAAGGACTTACGCAATATTCAGAGATTTCCGGTGCGCGGCGCTGCTGCGCAGTTGGCCGAGTCTCTCGAGGCGCGAGCTTGGCTCTACCCGCTTGGCGATGGTAGTGTCACGGGGCGCCGGGAGGGCGGCGGCGTAGGGGGCCGGCTGCAGCCCGGGCTCATGGGAGAGCGGCGGAAGCCCACCTCCGCCCCTCGCACCCCAGGGACCCGCCCTGCCACCCTCCTCGCGGTCCGCGCCCCTGACTCGCCATCGCCCCCTTCGGGCAGCGGCCGGAGCAGCAGCGCACTGGGTACCCGGCACCGCACCCAGGCCAGCGACCGTGCGGCTGGAGGGAGGATGGAGCGGCAGCAAGAGCCTGGCTGTGCCCTCGGAAGGCAGGTTTTCAAAGAATCAGGAGTCAAAGGAAAATTAGGGAATGCACGGACAGATTTGAACAGCACTAAGACTCCAAGACTTCAAGAAAAGGATTGTTGCTAAAACTGAGCGCTGTCACACTGCAGGAAATCGGGGCTGCTGTTTTGAAAACGAGATCTTGTGCGATAAATGCAGCGCAGGACATATATTTATGTTCTTACCTTCACTGAAATACTGTAAGATTCGGGGGATTCTGTGACTATGCCAAGGAGGAGAATGATCGCATGTGGAAGATGCAAACACGGTTCTCTAATGTCATAAATCTGGAAAGCGAGAGCCGGGGTTGTTTTCCAGCGATGCAAATGCCACGCCCCTTCCGTCCAGACCACTTGTTTGTGACCTCTGGGTCACCGCGAGTGTAAGAGAGGAGTACTGACACCGTGAACAGTCTCAGCAGAGGGAAGCGGCTTAACATCTGAATGACACTTGCAAACTGAATTTGCCGTGCAGGGTTTTCAAACAATTTGCACGTTTCCCACATGCTTTGAAACCCTCTTTAAAAACTCGTGTGAAATATTTAAATAGGTCAAAATCATGTTGATTGAAAAAATGCTTACATGCCTTAACTGTCCCCCCGCTCTCCACTTTATGTTGTTTGGTTGTCATTTTGTTCACAGCATTCAATTTTGGGGGGTCCATTTGACATCAGTCTGTGGTTTGTTTCCTAGTGGTCGCTTCAAGTCAGATCCACTTACTTCTGGCAACATCCACCCCTGACCCCTAGCCCGTTTTCTCTTTCACTGTGTTAATGTATTCAGCAACTCCTGCTGTGGCAGGAACTGGTGAAACTGCTCCGTTCTTGGGCCTCAAGAAATCTTACATCTATTCCAAAATTTGTTTCATAGGATCACTGTCTTAATTTCTAGATTTCAGATTTGGGCTAGTGCTGTATCATCCAGTATTTATTTTGACAAGTGGTTTCAGTTGCTATTTTCAGGAAGCTGTCAACTCATTTGCCTCAATTTTCACAACTAGTATTTTTTCACTAAGCTACCTCCTATGACCATTTCCTCTAAAAACTCAAGAGTAAGTTAACACAAAGCATAACTCTATAGAGCTGGGGACTTTCAGAGAGGTATTGTTTTAAAAAAAAAAAAGGCAGTTGTCATCAGAAGATGTATTCACTATTTGTTGTCACTGTTGTTTGCATGACTAGTTGACGGTGACTTTTGTAAGGTGAGAGTCAGTTACAGATCTATCAAATTGCAGAGAGGTCCCTTAGATTGCCCCACCTTCTCGAGGTTCTTGATAGATACTATCTCTCCTGTAACTAATTTAGGGGGCACTGTAATGTGCTTTGAACTAGGATTTTTTGTCTTCTCTCTACCTTTATACTTAACTTGAAAGCTAGAATCCTACGCAAAATGCGCAGATACCTTTTCTGAAATCCCGACCCCCCACATTTCCCCCAACCAGGCTAGAAATGAGGTGGGAGGAAAGTCCTTTGAGCAAAGTGTGGGATGGGAGAGTGAGAAGGACCACACTGTAGGAGATTAAACTTTCTGTGAATATTGTAACTGGTACATAGTGAGTAAAAAGGAGAAAATAAATATGGTTAAAATATTTTGCTCTACAAGTTGTTAACCTTTCAAAAATATAATTGCTACTAAACACTGAGCACTGTTGTTACACTAAAGGAAAACTGGTGTCACGGGTTTAGAAATGAGATCTTGTGCCTTAAATGTAGCTGAACTAAGTATGAACTTTACTTCATGAATTAATGCTCTTAAAGAAATGAGTAAACTTTAAACCACAGACATAGTTTCATTCTAAATCATATAGTGTGATCAAATATGATCATCCAGAAGTCTGCTATGTTTCTTTGTACAGAAAGTGATGTGTTCTGGGTGTTGTGTTTTGTGTTTTGTGGTTTTTTTTTTTTAAAGCAAACGTTTAAAATCCCACAAATTGACCTTTCCTATTAATTTTTAATGGACCAAGATTTTTTCCCCCAGTAATCCCTCAAATTTCTTTAAGATATATACCCACAGCAGAGTAGAGAATCTAGATTGTCTTTGTATGTAAGACTGCTTCCACCTGAAATACAGCAGTATTTGAACTTGGGGTTCATCTGGTACATGATATTCTTAGAGGTAGTAATACATAATCCTGTTTTATATACTCTTGAGCTCTTCATTTGACATATAAAATATACATAGTATTGATGTTAACCATCTCTCAAAAGTTAAAATTTGTTATAAAATAGTCTTTGGTCATTTGGACTAAGTAGTGTCACTTGGGTCAGGATTTTTCTTTTTTCAATTCCATGTAACAAACAACTGGCTTGAATCTATGCAGCTTGAAAAATCCCAGAGTCTTCTATTTGTATGAGCAACAGAAGACGTTATAGCTGTCACATTTTGAATTTGTGGTTCTTGTTCACTGTACTTCTGGAGCCCAGTCTAGCAAAGTTAGACCCCAAACAGATTTGTTTTTCTTAAGAGAATAAGCCAAAAATTTCAGGCTTAAAGAGTCAACACTGCTATAAACTAGCTCGAGCCTCCAAAATTTGCAGTGTTGGGACTATCATTTTTTTTTTTTTTTTGCATGGTGGCTGAATGAAATTGGGCGGCTAACTTTGCAATCCTAAGGTCCTTTCAAATGAAAAAAAAAAAGCAGGACAGAATTTGTTATTGTAAATTAAGACTTGCAGCCATGAAGTAGAAACTGACATATTTTGTAAACAGGTAACATTTTGCCACTGGAGGGGAAGGGGGTTTGGAGAGTTAGTGTTTAAGGAGTACAGAGTTTCAGTTTGGGAAGATGAAGACATTGTAGAGGTGGTTGGTGGTGTTGGTTGCACAACTACCAGGATGTATTTAAGACCACTGATTTGTCCACTTAAAAATGGTAAATTTTATGTTATGTATATTTCCCCACATTAAAAAAAAAAGTCCTCTGTGTCCTGGCTTCGCTGCCAGCTCAGCCCCATCCCACCCCTCTTGGCCCTAAGGTCGCCTACTAGCAGCATCAGTGAGCTGAGTGCTGACCACACCCCTCCTGCTCCCTGCTTCCAGTTGCTTCCCTATCTTTGCTCTGCTCTGCTCCTTGTCTGCAGTGCCTTCCTCTTCTCCTTCGCCTGGTTCATTCCTGGGTCCTACCCTCCCTCATCTTTCTGAACGAGGAAGTGGACATTCACGAATCACAGCCTTATGAAAATCAGCCTTGGGAGTCCATTAGGGATCTAAGTGCTCCTTCCTCTGTCCTTTTTATCTGCAGTTAAGTAGCAGGTGAGTCAGAGGGTACCCGGGTAGGTTAGGGGACCCCTGGAATTCTTGGCATTTACCTTGGGCCTGTGTGGCCACAGCAGCTGCGATACAAACTTCCCCTTGGCTCCCAAGCCTCACACCCTGCCTGCCCACTCCCCTCCCCAGCACTTCCAGCGGAGAGGGGGCGAGGCTCAAGCCACCGAGGTGTCAGGGTCCTGGGAGCTCTTGGTGATCTTGAAGGAGGTTATAGACTGAATGTTTGTTTCTCTAAAATTTGTACATTGAAACCCTACTACCACCCCTGCCCCCTATGTTATAGTTTTAGGAGACTGAGTCTTTGGGAGGTAATTAAGATTAAATGAGGTCATGAGGGTTAGTGCCCTTGAAAGAATCACCAGAGAGCTTGCTTACCCTCTACTCTCTGCCACGTGGGGATACGAGAAGTCAGCTTTCTCCAACCCAGAAGAGGGTCTCACCCAACAACGCTGGCCCCTTGAGCTCAGACTTCCAGCTTCCAGAACTGTGAGAAATAAATTTATGTTGTTTATAAGCCATCCAGTCAATGGTAGTTTGTTATAGCAGACCAGACAGATTATAACAAGGGAAAACCATGCCATCTTGGGGTGTGGAGTTTAAAGAATTTAGAACCATGAAGCATAGAATTTGGTGCTAAGCCAGGCCTGTCTCTTCTCCTGGATTCCCTCAAAATTGGACTTTTGCTGACACCGGGTTTTGAAGGGGTCAGGGGCCAGCGAGGCTGGGCTGATGTCACCTCTCTGTTGCTGCAGCCAGAAGCACAGGTTGGTAAAACTCTGTCCACAGGCCTTGAGGTGTTAAAAGTGGAAACAAAACTCACCTTGATAGAAAAGATCCGAAGAGGTAGAAAAAAGGGGAGCACTGTCTGTAGGTGAACATGGCTTCTGTTCTTCAACTTCTGGCTCAGAGGGAGGGTGAGTGGCCCGAGCTGTGCTGGAGAAGACCCAGGGAGAGGCCAGGAGGAAAGGAGGGGCTCTCTTGGGAAGGAACCAACTTCACCCACCGGGAAGCCCTGGGAAGCAGAGAAAAGACGACACTGCCTGGAGAGGGGCAAGGGGACGTGGGCCTCACCTTGGACTCATAACCCCTACTTTCCCTTCTTTGCAACTTCCTGCTCCCTGCCTCTCCTCACACAAGGGACGAGGCCACGAGGGCAGGGTCGGGGGTGGACATGCTAACGTGCAACGCTCTCCAGAGCCCAGACTGGGTTTTACTGAAAACCCTTCGCTGGGACAACTAACAAATCCTGACTCATCATCATTTTGGGTCCAGTTTTCAGGGGTTCATCTCCTACCACCTTGTCTTCTTTCACTGTGTTGTTTTGTTTTTCTTTACAAAACCTGGGAACAGGAGTGAGGTTTATCCTGTCACACTAGGTGAAACAGTGCTTTGCTGTTCTGTTTCCGATGTGGGGCTCTGACAGTTGGCTCTGGTCCAGAATTCCTTCTCCCAGCCATGTATTTACAGGCGGTATTCGATGCCCTGGTGGACTTTGGCCCTGGCAGCCTGAGCCTGGCTCTCCCTCTCTCTGTCAGCCTGGAACCTTTTCTTCTGCAGTGGCTTTATTAGCATTTCATGATTCATGAAGTACTTGCTTAATGAAACAAGTAACACAGCGATATCTCATGGGAAAGTTTAGAGTCTCTCTTAACACCAACCGTCCTCCAACACTCTCTAATTTCTCTCTTCTGCATAGGAAAAAATAATTTGCGTTTCATTTTTCCATCACTTTAGTTATTCATTTGTTTTTTCATTCCTTCTTTTGACTAATATTAGCTGAGCACCTCCTATAAGGTAGGCTTGGTCCGAGGCGCTGGGGGTACAAACTTGAGTAAGGTGCAGGGGGCTCCAAACCTCAAGGGATTATGTCACGGTGGAGGAAGACAGAAAGGAAATAAGAAAACATGGGAATGGGTAAGATAATTCCAGGTCAAGGCAGTTGCTGGGGGCGGATAACCAGAATGCTGTAATAGTCTAGCAGGGTGGTTGGGAGCTGTTTTAAACAGGGTGCACAGAGCAGGTGCCTTCTGCACCGAGACAGAAAGGATGAGGAAAAGCCCTGGGAGAATCTTAGGGGAAGAGCTTTCTAGGCAGAGGTAACTCAAGTCCAAAGGCCCTGAGGCAGGAGAGAAGCTGAAAAAGAGAAGTGTGTCTGGGGAGCAAAGTGTGGGGGCAGGGAGGTCGTGAGAGCTAGTCATAGGAAGGAGTTTGGATTTTATATTAAGTACAAGACTCTGGGTATGTGTTTTGGGGGGTAAGGAAGTTGAATCGAGGTGCCTTGACTCCTGTTCAAAGCCTCCCTCCAGCACCTCTGAGGACACTGAAGGAAGGGAAGAAGGGTGAGGTTGGAAGTTTCATCCACCAGCCCGGTGGGGGGTGACGGTGGAGGGGGTGGGGATGGAGATTAACAGTGAGTTTGGAGGTAACACTGACTAGCAGGACTTGGTTATTGACTCGATGTTAGGAAAAAGAGGAATCAAGATACGCCCTTGGGTTTGGGCACAAGCTCACTGCTCGCTGGGTAAGCAGTGATGTGATTTATTGAGCTGGGGAGACTGAGAAACATATGCTTTGGGGGAAAATAGCCCACAAAGAGTTCTGAGGGGAAGGTTAAGTGTACAGTGCCCATCAGATGACCAAGGGCAGCTGTCCAGCAGGAAGCGGGTATCTGAGTGTTGAGTTCGAGGAGCACCAGGGCTGGAGATGTGGGCTGTGTGCCCAGGGAGCACGTTGAGTCTCCTGGGGAGAAAGTGGGTTGCACAGGGGAGGACCCAGAACCAGAAGAAGAGAGGAGCTGGGAAGCGAGCAGAAGCAGGAGGAAAACCATGCGTTGGGGTGTCACCACAGCAGGAGAGGAGAGCGTCTCTAGGAGGAGGCTGCCCTCAGCCTTGTCACTTGCTGCTAGGTGGAGGGGCAGGAGGAGCACTGAAAAATGTCCCTGTCTGTCACGGGGATCATGGGTTGTCTTGGCAAGAACAGTTTCCCTAGAGTGGTGGGGACAGGGAATGTCGTGAGATGAACGCAGACAGGCAGCAGGGAACAGAACATGTAGAAGCAAACGTGCAGAAAACTTTTTGATAGCCATATATTTACATCTATTTTTCTCCGTGAAGGAGTGAAGAGAATGGAGGGGGCTGTGACTCAAAGGAGAGTTTTGGTTCTTAAAGGTGGGAGATCCCTGAGCCTGCGGTTTGCTGAAGGGAATGATCTAGCAGTGATGGTCAGGATGTGGAAAACCACAGAAGAAAGAGGGTGTGAGCCTGATCACAGAAGGAAGGTTGGGTTTTGAATGGGCGGACAGACCGAGGCGGACCATGGAGTCAGGAATTTTGTCCCTTTAGTTCAATGTACATCCGGCCCTTAGAAGAGCACGTGGCACCTCGTAGTTGCTCAGTAAAATTTGTGCTGGATGAATGAATGCGGGTACCGAGGGAGGCAGGTATCTAGATGCAAGGTCAAAGCGAGGGGGCCTTTCTGCTTCTCTCGGCTCAGGGAAGGGGTGGTGGGGTCACTAGCGCGGTCTGGGGATGGGGTGGGCTGGGGGCTGACAGTCCGAGAGGAGCAGCGGTGCAGGAGAGGGGTTAGTCTCACTTTACGACAGAGATGTCACAAGAATTTCTCATCCAGTTGACAACATCAAATGAATGATGCCCACCTTGCTGCCACCGAATTGCCACTCTGCCTTTGCCATTAACTACGTTCCCAGATGCACTTGGATGTGTTTCTTTCTGGTGTTTTCCTCATCTCTACTTCTGGTCCTGGCTCACACCACACTCTTTTGGTGACAGTGGCTTTATAGCTTTTCTAGGTTTTAGTATATTGCAAAGGCCGCCTCACTTCCTCATTTCTTCACTTTCAACCACATTTCGTCTTTAGTTTGGACATAAATAACCATTTTTCTCAAAAAATAAAACTCTAAGAGCAATTGTGGTGATTCTGTTTGTACTTGTTTTGCATTTCTATTAATTTACTTGGGATATTATATTGATGTCTTTTAGAAAACCCTTCTCCTCATTAAAAATACAGGCTTTGTAATTTTTTTCTTTAATTTTTTTATTGGGGTGTAACTTGCAGTTAAGTGTAAAATCTTTGGCTTCTAGGTAGTAATAACCACCGCCCAGACTGAGGTGGGGTTATTTCCAGGATCCCAGATGGGGAAATCCCTTATGTCCCCTCCCAGCTGTCCCCCTCCAGAGGGAACCCATATTAGGACTTCGATTACCACAGATTGATTTTGCCTGGTTTTGAACTTCATATAGATGGAATCAGAATGAACTCCTTTATATGTGACCTCTTTCCTTCCATCTTACATCTGTGGAGCTCATCTGATGCTCACTGAAGGCTAGTGCTGCTGTGAGAAGTGAGGAAACTGTCCCCAACAACCTGTCCATCCTGAGTCAGCCGTCCACCCACAAGGACAAATTGTTACCAGCCTCAAGCAGCCCCTCCCGCACGGTCAGCCGCAGCTCCCCTCTGCCTTTCAGTTTTGCCAATTGTAATATGAATAGGTTTTGCTTTCCCTATTCTGACAGAGGCCCTCCCTGGACGCCACCAGGACTGACCATGGGTGGGCCAGTGAGGTCTGGGAGGGTGCGGTCATCTGGGCAACAGGGACCAGCAAGGCAGGCAGTGGGGGGACAGACAAAAGGACAGGTGTCCATACCCTGGAGGAAGGCCTGGGCACAGCCCCCCAGAGGACAAGCTCCAGGACAGCCCATCGCTGAGTCTCCCACAGCAGCCGGCACGGGCCGTGGCCTGACCCAGGCTCCCTGGGGCCTGCTGGGCTGCTGGACCTGCCGGGTACCCAGCAGGGAGGGAGAATCTGGTCTCACAGGCAGGCCGCCACCTTCATCCTTGGTGAAGGGCAGGGAAGGGGGCACACATGGGCTGAGCTCTCCTTCGGAGCCCCCATGTAAGGCCAGCAAACTGGACATGGAGCATTTTCTCCCATGACACAAGGAGAAAAGAACAGCTCTGGAGGGACTGGGCTTGGCCGGGACCGCACAGGGACAGATGGTTATGGGATGTCCTCCCGCCTGAGAAAGCATGGCCACCTGTGCTCTTCCTGTCCTGTGCAGGCCTGAGGAATGTGGGGACTGTGTGTTCCACCCCAAGGGTGACCGTGGCCCTAGCTGGCCCTGTCTGTCCCTGAGAGGCTGTCCTCTGTCCCACTGACTCCCCATCCTAGGCTCCTCTTAGAGCCCCCTGTCCTGGCCCAGGGCTCCCTCCCAGGGGAGCTGGGCTACCCCCAGGTCCCACCCTGGCTGCCCACACTGAGAACCAGGCCGCTCACCACTCACATCCTGAGGGCGGAAACCTCGGCACAGTGTCCCCCTCCTTCTCAGGTGAGTGCCCCTCCTCATGGAGGGTGCCCTCCACCCCTGCCCTCACCCCTGCACTGAGGCCCCTCCCATCCCCTCTGTCCTCTAGACCTGGTCCCTTGAGAGCAGGCATTGTCCCCCAAGTGGTGACTCAGCACCCATTTTTGTCACAGGTGGCTTCTGGGTGAGAATGGACCTGGAGTGTGGTGTGTCCTGACTGGTGCCCACACTTTCTGGGTCACAGTCTGCACACAGGGCAGACCCTGCACACCCAGTGGTTTCCAGTCCTCTGGAGCTGGAGATGATTTCTCTACAAGGATCGGGTTTGCAGAAACTGGACTGGGGTCCCTGAGAATCACTTACTAGGACAGGGTGGTCTCAGAAATTCTGAGACCAGGGCCTGAGAGTGGGGGCCCTGGGGTGACGGGGGGCAGGTCTGCTGGAACCTGCTCCCCCAGCACAGAGCAGGGGACCCTTCTCCTAGGGTAAGACCGCCTGCTCTCTACCTGGGTTGCCCGCTTTGTCCAGAGGGACAACTTGTGGACCTTTTGGCCACTTGCCTCCAGGAATCCAGGGGTGGCTGCTGTCAGAGCCCAGAAATCAAAACCAAAGGGGCGGGTTTGGTGAATTTCCTCCCACAAACCGCACTTGAGAAGTGTCAACATCCTCTGATGTTGGTCACAGCTGAGATAGTCTGGGTGTGTCTGGGAATCCTGAGGAGGCTTCTTTTTGCCAGTTCCCTTAGTGTGCGATTACGTGTGCTGTGTGTTTGGGCTGGGCATGGCTGGCCCTCTCTGCCCAGACAAGCTGTGTGCAAGGCCTGTCCTTTTTTTTTTTTTTTTTTTTTTTTGTCATTTTTGTGGTTTCTGCAGTCCCAGGACATCCTGAGGAGAGAGCCACCTGATGTAATCACATCAGGGGTCACAGTTCAGAGATGGAGGCAAGAGGTTTAGCCTCCCCACAGCACAGAGGAGCAGGTGTCGGCTGAGACAGGGCGCACACTGGGGTCCCTCTCTCTTTTCTATTCTGGGACATTCTCCCGACTTGGGACCCCCCTGCTCGGGATCCTGCTCCGCTCCCACTACCAGGGTGTGTTCCAGGCCCCTCCTCTGTGACTCTGCCACCCACCAGCCCGTGACCCTCAGCACAGTGTAAACACTGGACAGTTGGCTCATATTATTGCTATTATTCACTTCACCAGGGTTCACCTGCTCGAGAGAGACACAGATGGTCAGGGAGAGAAAAGCCAGCACACCTGGCTTCCTTTGCTTCTGGGACAAGTCTGACCACCACCCCGGCCCAGGCGCTCTCACGCCCACTTGAGTCCTCTGAGGAAAGTGTCCAGAGGCTGTTTCTTTTACTCAGGCTCTGACAACCTGATGTTGTTCCGGACAGTGGTGGCTGTCACCTCACTGAGTTCTGGGCCAGTGAGGGTGTGGCTCTGTTCTGGGAGGGTGGTCTTGCTGGTGGTCTTCTGGATCGATTTCTGGGTCCATGTCAGCTTCCTCTGCTGTGCATACAGTAGGTGCTCAGTGTGTGTACAAATTTAACAACTTGCAAAGACTCTGGGGGGTGAGGTCTCAGTCGAGGTTGGAAAGCAGGATCCGACTTCTGTCCCAGGCTCTCAGAAGGAGAGGGATGTCAGCTGATGGTAACAGCACGAGTGTCCTGGGTGCCCGCTCTGCGCCAGCCGACTGTTCTCTCACGGGCCCTTTTCTTATGGTGTCTTCTTCAACACAGAAATGTTCATTCTATAAAGTGAGCAACGCTGTCAGGATCCAGGCCCCCTCCTCTGCTCCCCCAGCTCAGATCTCCACACTTGTCTCCTCCTGCTGGTCTCCTTGGGCTCCTGGATGGCTGCCCACCTCCAGGCATCAGTCTCATCCCAGGGCAAACCCCGGACCTTAGCGTCTGCCAGAGGGGACAGGCTGGCAGCCCCGGAGCGAGAGGCTCTGGGAGCAGAGACCACAGTGCCAGAGCCACAGAGGGGTCAGGGCCTGGCTCAGCTGTGTCTGTCCCAGGGGCTTCTGCACTTCTTCCTGCCTGTGACATGTGGCTGTTTGCTTGATTACAGATGATGGTCCCATCTCCAGCTGTCCTGTGGGACCTCAGGTACCACATATGTGACAAAGATTAGGCCTGGCACACAGCTGTGCCTGAGCAAATAGACCCAACCACAGCCCTGACCCACAAGGAACACACACACAGAGTGACTGGACAAAAACACTTTCGGGTTCCCCAAACACACCCAGACTACCTCAGCTCTGATTAAAATCACAGGATGTAACACCTCCCAAGAGCAGTTTGCGGGAAGAAACTTATCATCAAATAGGCTCCTTTGGTTTTATTTCTGGGCTCTGACAGCAGCCGCTCTCAATTCCTGGAAACAAGTGACCAAAAAAATCCACAAAGTGGCCCCTCTGGGCAAAGGGGGCAACCCAGGTAGAGAATAGGTGGTCTTACACTGGGAGTAGGGTTCCCTACTCTGTGCTGGGGGAGGGCAGGTTCCATGCAGACCTGCCCCCATCTCCCTGGGGCCCCCACTCCCAGGGCTCCATCTCCCCAGGTCCCACATCTCACCAGGGCTCTAGCCCCCCAGGGGCCCATCTCCTCAGGCCCTGGTTTCAGAGCTTCACCCATGACACGGGGGCCCTGAGGTGCTGGAGAGGGGATGTGACACAGCCTGGGGACACTGCTGGGACCTGGGCTAGGCACAGGCAGCCTGTCCTACATCCTCCTCTAGGGAGGGAGGGGCACCCACAGGAGGGCAGAGCTGGGACCATGCATGGAGCAGTCTGGCCCGAACTCCAGAAACTGACAAGACCATTTATTCCAGTCCCGAGGCACTTGGGCTGAGTGGCCCTGTCCCCTCCCTTTGGCCCATTCTGTTTCTCTGACTCCAGTATGGGCTCCCCCCTGGGGCACCCTACCTGTTCCCAGTTTTCCTGACAAGGGAAAGGGACAAATCCTGGCACAGCCTGCACCTGCTCAGGGGACCACTCCCCTCTCACACAACTTTCTCTCTCGTGGGGCGACCTGGGTCCTTCCTTCTTTTCTGGGACCTTCCCAGACTTTGGTGGAAAATTCCAGCAGGACGTAGGAATTTTTTCACATTTTCACTCCATGTGACAGAGGTGGACATGGGGGAGGGGCTGTCATTCCCCAGAAAGGATGGGATTTCTTTTCTTCTTTCTTCTTACCTCATGGACTGAGCGGCACATTTTCATCTCATCATCACGTGAGTGGTGTCGAGTGCTGCTTTTGGACTGAGTTCATCACTATGCTCTGTTGATGCCTTTACAAAACCACGTCCCCCCTGGCGTCAGGCAGACCGCGATGGGGTGTGTGGGTGTCTGGGAGCGTGTGGGAGGATGCTGGGAGGAATGAGAAGGGTAAGGGGAGGAGAAAAGAGGGGTGAGGACCACCCAGGCCTGAGTTGGCGGCTTTTCAACCTCCTGGCCCTTCTCCCTGTGACTCAGGTGACTCATAACATGAAACATTTGGGAGAAAGTCAAACACTGTTACATGTGACATCCCTCTAATATTTACAGAAGGTGGATTCTCTTAGCTGCTTGTGTGCTGGTTAGTCACAGCAACACGGCCTCCCTAGATGTGGAGATACGCTTGGTCAGCTCATCTGCATTGGAGAGGAGCAAGCGGCCCTCAGCTGGACCAGAATGTCCAGGGGTGACTGGCCAGACTGGGGTATGAGGAGCAGGGAAGGAAGGGATGTTGGAGAACATTCCAGGAGAGGAGACCTCAGAGCTATTGGCGGAGGTGGTAGACTGGTGGGGAGACCTCCCCTGGGGATGCGGGAGCCAAGTACTCTCCCTACAATGGAGCCCCTTGGTCTCCCCACAAGATGCTCTGCACATCCTGGAGGGGCAGGTGATGGGGAGCTGAGCCCGGTGAGACGCTGGTGTGCTGGTTGCTGGAGCCATCTAGGAAGGGGCGGGACAGGCCTGAAGGCTCAGCCCTTGGAGGGGAGGGTCCCTCAGGGCACCAGGGCTTAGGAGGAGCCCTGGACTCAGGGTCACCCTCTGCCCCCAGCACCAGGCTTCATGCACCAGAGACCCTCCCTCAGAAACCTATGGGGCACCAGGGAGCCAGAAGCACTTAGTGGGTTGAGTGACTGGAGGAGACTTTAGGGGTGCCAGAGGAGAGCTTGGTCTGGATTAGGACCTCATTCTCCCTCCCTGGAATGCAACAGCTGGGGGATGGTGTTGGGGAAATAGTCAGGGACCCCAGCCTGGTCTCTGCAACCCCGATCCTTGTAGAGAAATCATCTCCAGCTCCAGAGGACTGGAAACCACTGGGTGTGCAGGGTCTGCCCTGTGTGCAGACTGTGACCCAGAAAGTGTGGGCACCAGTCAGGACACACCACACTCCAGGTCCATTCTCACCCAGAAGCCACCTGTGACAAAAATGGGTGCTGAGTCACCACTTGGGGGACAATGCCTGCTCTCAAGGGACCAGGTCTAGAGGACAGAGGGGATGGGAGGGGCCTCAGTGCAGGGGTGAGGGCAGGGGTGGAGGGCACCCTCCATGAGGAGGGGCACTCACCTGAGAAGGAGGGGGACACTGTGCCGAGGTTTCCGCCCTCAGGATGTGAGTGGTGAGCGGCCTGGTTCTCAGTGTGGGCAGCCAGGGTGGGACCTGGGGGTAGCCCAGCTCCCCTGGGAGGGAGCCCTGGGCCAGGACAGGGGGCTCTAAGAGGAGCCTAGGATGGGGAGTCAGTGGGACAGAGGACAGCCTCTCAGGGACAGACAGGGCCAGCTAGGGCCACGGTCACCCTTGGGGTGGAACACACAGTCCCCACATTCCTCAGGCCTGCACAGGACAGGAAGAGCACAGGTGGCCATGCTTTCTCAGGCGGGAGGACATCCCATAACCATCTGTCCCTGTGCGGTCCCGGCCAAGCCCAGTCCCTCCAGAGCTGTTCTTTTCTCCTTGTGTCATGGGAGAAAATGCTCCATGTCCAGTTTGCTGGCCTTACATGGGGGCTCCGAAGGAGAGCTCAGCCCATGTGTGCCCCCTTCCCTGCCCTTCACCAAGGATGAAGGTGGCGGCCTGCCTGTGAGACCAGATTCTCCCTCCCTGCTGGGTACCCGGCAGGTCCAGCAGCCCAGCAGGCCCCAGGGAGCCTGGGTCAGGCCACGGCCCGTGCCGGCTGCTGTGGGAGACTCAGCGATGGGCTGTCCTGGAGCTTGTCCTCTGGGGGGCTGTGCCCAGGCCTTCCTCCAGGGTATGGACACCTGTCCTTTTGTCTGTCCCCCCACTGCCTGCCTTGCTGGTCCCTGTTGCCCAGATGACCGCACCCTCCCAGACCTCACTGGCCCACCCATGGTCAGTCCTGGTGGCGTCCAGGGAGGGCCTTTGTCAGAAAAGGGGAAGTAAAACCTGAACTTGTCTGTGAGGTCATAGGGTGTCACATCTGGGCAGAGAAGTTCCTTCTTCTGCAACACACACATGGGTGGCATGAGTGGTCTGCTTTCAGGAAGGGGTGAGGCCCAATTCTGCTGACACAGCACTTCCCTGTGCTCTGATGATATATAAGGCTTCTGATACTAGAAGAGACTCAGGGACGAGGAGACAGTCTGTGACTAGGCACAGGAGGGGAGGACCCAGAGTCAAGGACAGTGAAGGGTGGACACATGGAGGCCAGCACAGCGCCCAGGGCCAGGTACCACACCACAGGGGAATGGAGCAGTGGGAGCCAGGACAGGGGCGGGATGGTGACGAGAGGCTGTGACCCAGTTCTACTCCAGGCAGAGGGACAGGCCCTCATCAAGGCTCTGAGTGCCCTGCATTGGTCCTGGGGAGACCCTGACAAAAGGATGCGCTGACTTCCCCCAGAGCCCCCAGGAGGAGTCAGAGAGGGAGGCCTGTTGGCTTCAGCAGAGATGTGGGGTACAGGAGGAAGGGGTGTGGGGTGGAGGGGAGGAGCGATGAGTGGTCCCAGGAAGAGCCCTGTGTCTTCAGGCTTCTCTCACCTTTGTCCGCAGGTGCCTGATGGATGAACACACCTTCACCCACAACTTCTCAAATCATAAAAGGACTCACAAGACCTACCTGTGCTATGAGGTGGAGATCCTACATGGTGATTCTGGGATCCCTCCAGACGAGGACAAGGGCTTCCTGTGCAACAAGGTAGCCAGTCCAACCCCTCCGAGACAGGCAGGGCCTCCCTATCATGGGACATTCAGGGTGGAGGGTTGTCAGGGGGACACGGGGTGTCCCACAAGCCCTCTCAACTTTGGTCCCTACAGCTGCTACCACTGCTCTCCTGACATCTGGTGGGGACTGTTTCTGCTGTGACCACTGGCTTCCAGACCACATGTCAGAAGCCAGCCACAGCAACCTGGGGCCTGGCACCTCCAGCCCAGGGTCTCCCCAGGCTCCAGGGCTTGGCCACTCTCTATCTGCTGTGCTTCTGAGGAGAGGTGGGGAAAGAGGAAAAGGTATCTGGACAAGGGGCCAGGCTCTTCCCTGGATTCCTCCTGGACAGCCTCTGACCAGAGAGCCCCAGTTCTCCATCAGTGCCCCCTCCAGTCACTACAGGCTTGGACGGGCCTTGCAGGAACCCCGCCCACTGCTTGAGAGATCCTGGCAAGGGCGCTGGTGCCCACAACCCCACCGCCAGCTGCACTTGGCCCAGGGATGCCCCTCGGCACCCTGCCACCCATCACTCCCACCCAAGGTCTCTGCACTAGCACAGTTGGCCTGACTTGTTCCCAGTTCCTGGTTGAAAGTCTTTCCCTCTGCTGTTTGGACAAATCTCCATAATCCTACGAGCCCCAGCAAACCCTTGGCACCCTTCACCCCTTTCCTCCCTGCACAGTGAGCCCTTTTGGCCAGAGTCTGTATCATCCTTCAGCTCAGCACAGGGTGAGGCTCAGAGTAGAAGCTCGTTGAAGTTTTGCTGCACTTGTGGGGTGAGGGAGGGGAGTAAATGGAGAGCAGGGTGGATCCCTCCAGGGAGGAAGCAGCCACTTTTATGGCAGCAGGTCAATGTCCGCCTCCCGCCAGCTCTTCACCTCCTCCCCGCAGGGCTGCACCACGTGAGGCTCCTGAAGGCCCTACCTCGGGCGAAAGGTAAGAGGGACTCTAGAAAACTCAGTGATCAAGATGAGTCATATTTTAATACAATAGTTTAAAAATCAATATAAATGCAATTCTATGATGAAAGAAGTATCAACATTTACATGAAGACTGATCAGTTTCAGTGCTGTGCAGAGCCATAGGGAGCCAAGGTCCAACAACAAGTCATCACTGCTGACCTGGCCCCTTGTAAAACACTGATACTGGGTTTCTCATGGAGTTTTGTGTTACTATGGATCATGCAAATCCTGCACTGAAATATCATTCACTTGGTGCTGAGGCTTGCCCCCACTCTAATTCTGTGCTGGAGGCCAGTGCCTTCCTTGGCCCTACCTTCTCCCAACCCTGTTCACAGCAAAGGACAGGACACTTTTCTTCCTCTTCTGTGCTAGGGTACTGACCAACCTGGGCTGCCCTGCCACGTGGAGCTGTACCTCCTGGGGCGGATCCGTTCTTGGAAGCTGGACCGGAAGCTGCACTGCAGGCTCACCTGTTTCATCTCCTGGACCCCCTGTGGTACCTGTGCCCGGGAACTGGCTGAATTCCTGAAGGAGAACAGCCACGTGAGCCTGTGTATCTTCGCCTCCCGCATCTATAGCCTTAACGATTATGAGGCAGGGCTGCGCACACTGCAGGAGGCTGGGGCCCAAATCGCCATCATGACCTTTAAGGGTCAGCACAGGGGCAGGGCAGTGGCAGGGGGAGGCCTGTGGGAAGTTGCTAGAAAGGGGTGGGCTGGATGGGAAGCCTTGGCGGAGAAGCAAGAAGCCTTTGTGTGCTGCCTGAGAGGTGATGCTAGACTTTGGAAGGACAGTGGAGTCTATGGGAAGAGAGTTCAGGGTAGCAGAAGTGGTTGGGGGAGGGCAGAGAGGGGGTGGGTGGATATGCAAGAGGGACTAGGGGGCTTCCAGAAAGAAGGAAGATGGGGCTGGTTCAGGCTATAGTTGCAAGAGAAGAATTTAAGTCCCTAGGAGGAAAGAGAAAGGAGGCAGTGAAATTATGATGGGGAAAGTCCATCCTGAAGAGTCATTCAGTGCTGTGCCGCCCCCCACCCCCCCGACAGCCGGAGCTCACCTTAACTCCCCTGTTCCATTTCAGAGTTCAGGCATTGCTGGGAGACCTTCGTGGACCATCAGGGAAGACCTTTTCAGCCCTGGGATGAACTGGATATAAACAGTCAAGGCCTAAGTAAGGAGCTACAGGCCATTCTCCAGGTGAGGGTTCTTCCCCGCTGCTTCCCTGGGCCTTTTCCTCCTCTCAGAGCCTCCTTTGGGTGACCTGCTCCCTCCTAGGGCGCCACCTCCATCCCTTCCTTCCCTTCCCTCCCCACACGGCCCCTCTGCTTTCTCACCTTGGGTCCCTCCTTCCTTCCCCATCTTTGTAATTGTCCCCAGACCTCCTCTGGGTTTCATCTTCCAACTGTCTCTCTCCCTGCTCCATTCACTCCACCTTCTCGTCCTAGACTCAGCAAAACTGAAGGATGGACTTAGTCTCTCTAAAGAAGGCAGGAGACCTCTGTTGAACAGCAGAACAAAACACTATCTTCCAAGAAATATAAACATGTCATTTGCCACCATCTCCAGATTGATCCAAAGAACCCAGCGAAAGGCAAATGGCTCAAAAGAAATGGTATAAAAAAAAAATCTGAATGGATTTACTTTTCATTCAAACCTGTTATGTTCCAAATATCCATCAGTAAGATTCCATTCAATACTATCAGAATATTTTTTGATTTTTAGAGAAATAAATATTTTAATTGATTTTAAATCTAAAGCAATAAAATGAAATATTAAGAACCTTGCACCAACTTTTTTTTTCTCAATAAATGTATCACTAAGTCCAAACGGTTTATTAAAACTTGCAAACGTGCAGACACACCTTTCTCTTTTGTAGTGGATCTGATTCATGGGTCCCGTGGTCACACTAATTGCTGCTGGTGTGAGTAAAAATCAGCTAAACCTTATAGGAGGGGAATCTAGGTTAAAAATCTACAGTCATTGACAACCTATCATACTGCTAGCAGCACTGTTTCTGAAATGACAGGCCATGCAGTAAAAGAAAGAATGAGTCTAAATATTGGAAGGGAACCTTCAAATTTGCAGTTAGGTTAACAGCCAGGAATTACTCCAGTCCCTACGCCAGTTCTAGTTCTACTGCCCTGGAGAGGAAGCTGGAGGGAGGGGCTCTCCTGCACAGGTGATGAACTGGCCCCTGTGGATGTGGGCGCAAGCAGGACCCATACCAGGCACTAGGTTTCTCTCCTGCCATGGATTCTGTGGAAACTGAACTGAGCCCAGTCAGTTCCTGGAAGCTGGTTGTCCTGAACAAGGCGTCCAGAAAATGAAGTCTCCCCAGGTCTCTCCTCATAGACTTCTGCTCACGTCAGGGGCCCAAACTCTGTCACAACCTTACACAATGGTTGTAAGGGGCTGGGAGCAGAATCATTTAGTTTGGGACCTGGAGGGATAGAGAATAAGGGACAGACGATGACGATGGCCAAGGAGGGTGGAAGGAACTTAGTCTGGGAGGGCTGGTGCCCTAGAGGGAAAGACTGACAGAACAAGGTGATGAAGGGGAAGGGGAGAGGGACGGGAGAGGAACAAACCAGGGCCGAGGGCCAACGGTGGCAGGACAAGGGGCAGGGAGGAACCTAAGGACAGGAGGCTGGGATGGAGGAGGGCTGGCAGGGCCAGAAATCTGCCGGGAAGGGTCGAAATGCAGCCTTGTTTCACAGGAGGCATGTGGGGAGGTAGGATGGTTTGAGCCCGGCTCAGCTGTTCAGCGATGCTGTCAGGACTCAGCCGCTTTTCCTGCTCCCCCAGCTCAGCCCTTAGCACTTGTCTCCTCCTGCTGGGCCCCTTCTGGACCCCTGCTGGTCTCCTCCAGGCCCAGCATGGCTGCCTACCTCCAGATAGCACCTCTCACTCCAGAGGGGAAGAAAAGAGGATGGGACAAACCCCAGAACTTCGGAGCCTATACCTCCTTTTAATGGATACTAGCAGTGTCCTACGGTGAGAGGGGGCTGGCAGGGAACCTCACAGACCACAGTTTCATTTGAAGACCCGACGTGGGCTGCAGAGGGAGCGAGACTGGCTCTCAGGCACCTCACCTGCACCATATGGAGAGTAACAGTGACTGACCATGAGGGCTGCCGCGCAGTTAAACATCAAGCACTTAGGACGATGCTGGGAGTTATTCAAGAAGTGATGATGTTATTATAAAAAAGAGGGGAATCTCTCATTTAAAAAATCACTCAGTCCTGACACGTTCTGGCTCACAACACATGCAGCCAGGTGCTGGGGAAGACAAGTGGATGGGCAGTGTTGGGGCCAAGACCCAGGATAGGCCAGTGCCTGCACCAGAGGCCCCTCCTCTTGGCTTAGCTGATGGGGACTCACCTCCTCCCTCCTGGGATCTCCTCCTCTGACCCCTGGGGGCTCCCCCTGCACTCCTGACCTGGTGTCTGGACCTGGCCTCTTTCCCTGGGTCCCAATCGTGTTCTCAGCTAATGTCCTCATTTCTGTTTCCTCCCACCTCCTGCCTTGCCACAGGTGTGCCAGGGAGTGTGCAAGTCCCCAGAGATGACGGAGTCATGTCCACAGGAAGAAGGATGGGCCGAAAGGGGACCTCTTGCATTTGTCTTTAAATTAACAGCTGCCTTTGGCTGCAAACTCACCATATGTCCCCACCTTGGCTAAACCCTTTTCATACCCAAGCTCATCCCAACTTTACCAAATCTCAGGTGCCAACTAAAAATTGGCACTGGGGAGCGCTGGGCCAACTGACGTCCTTCAAAGTCTAACGACTCCTATCCCTGGGCTCTCAGATGTCTGACATTCTTTACCGGGCATGTTTGCCCTAACAAACTAATAGCCCTAGGTAACGCCTAATCTTACCATAGAGCAGGCTGGCTTGTTTCAGCACACCTTCTCAGAGTCAAACGCCACTGCCCTTCATGGACCCTAAACCTCTTACCTTACTTACAGCCAGTCAGAGACTTGCACACAGGCCAATCAGTCACCTTGTGACCCAACCTATAAAAGACCCCAATAACCAGCCCTCAGGGCTCACACAGGCACCTCTCGTCTGTGTGGCCTGCTGTTATCTATGATAAATAATAAACTCTTTTCTATTCTCATACTTTATCTCTGGTAAATTCTTTTACCAACCCATGTGTCACTGGCTTACCAACTGGCCGCCCGTTGCACCCACAACAGGGAGGGGGGGAAGTACAGCTCAGTGGCAGAGTGCATGCCTAGCATGCATGAGGTTCTGGGTTCAATCCCCAGTACCTTCATTAAATAAATAAATAAACCTAATTATCTCTCCTCCAAAAATAAATAAATTTTCAAAAATAAATAAAAAAGCAAAAATTGGCACTTGCCATCTGTCTCTGCACAACCTGCTGCAGCCGCTGACCTTTAACACTTCCTGAAAGGAGTCCAGGGTGGAGATTAGGAATGAGGTGCTCTGTGCTCTGGGGAAAACCGGCATTAAAGGCCTTCAGATAGTTAGATATTCTCAGGAGAAGATTTTATGAGCCCTAATTCTCTCCTCTCCTCATATTTAGAAAAGAACTAAAATCATTAATGGTGACATCTGCCCCTCGTGACTAGCAGCAAGCCCCTGCCTAGAGGTGTGCTTGACTGCGCGTGCCCCCCCTCACTAAAATCATATACATATGAAATAATAAAATCATATTATATATATAATACTGAGCTCCCCCTGCCTCTTCGGAGCAGTTACTCAGAGCTACCTGAAATGTTGTCTCCTGGGCTATAGTCCTCATTTTGCCCCAAATAAAACTTAACTCTCATATTGTGTGACTTTATTTCTGTTGACACAGGACAGGGAATAACTAGCACCATTTTGCTATGAGGCAAAGTCCTCTTTCCCTCTTCCTAGCGTCTCACAGGAAGGATGTGGTAGAGCCCGGAGTCACACCTGGGTATATGCTAGTCTGCAGCCAACACTGAGGGGCGTTTCTAAGGACAGGCTACTGTGAGTTATATTAGGGTACACAGAGAGGGGCAGAAGGAGGCCGCAAGCAAAGCTGGGGTTTTCAGTGCAGGAGTCTGGAGTTTGGCTGGTCAGACCAGAGAGCACATTTGGGAGACTCCAGGGCAGAGGGGAGGGACAGAGACAGGACCAGATCCCAGGGGAGATGTCTGGAGTGGGCAGAGGAGGGGCAGGGCTGAGGGCTGGAGGAGGCCGGGAGTGAGAGGACAGGTTCATTCAGCCCTTAGGGATCTGGAGGGGAGTATCTTTGACATCCTGGAAGCCTGTGAAGGTGTGAGGCTCTGTGCTGAGGTGTCAGTGGGCCCAGACACAAGCCCTTTAACAGAGGACTGCTAGTGACAGAGAGTGTGTGCCCAGTTAACTTGATTTCAGATAAACAACACTTTGGAACTTACTTAACCAAAAATGTATTGACATTTAAATGGGGTCCTATACTTTTGTTTGCTAGGTCTGGCTGCTCTATCTGTGCAGGAGACACGTACAGAAACTCCCATTCTGGTTCCAGAATGAGGTGGGCTGAGTGGGCCCTGCACACTTTCTGGGGGTCCTTGAGCCTCAGTCTGTTTCTTTAAGAGCTCCCCTGAGGCACTCTAGCCGGCCCCCGGAACAGTTTCTGGCATGCTCCAAACAGGATTTCGGTTAACAAGGGCCTGCTTCGTGGCTGGTTGTGGAATGTCAAAAGGGGGAAGTCTTTTGAATGTGACATTAAGAGACTTCTTTGAGATGCACCTGTGTCACTGCAACACTGTGAAAGGAAGGGTAACTGCTCACAGAAGACAAATATTTGCATACCTTTAAACCGCAGAAAGTGGTGGGTGTTTAACACAGCAGAATATTTGTTCTGAAATGTAAAATGAAAAGCTGAAGCTTCAGGGGAGAGAGGCTGGGAGGTGTCACAGCAGAGAGAAACGCAGGGGAGGCTGTGTCCTCCTTTCACAAACACAAGAGCCAAGGGAGACTGTTCGTAGTTGGCAGAATGAGGAATAGAGTTTAAGCTGGAGGCTGGATGAGTTGAGGGTCTGAGAACAGAGATACCACTTCAAAGGCAGAGAAGGTGAAGGGAAGTGGTGTAAATTCTCCCCGATCGTAAGTGACGTCTAAAGGTCAAGACCCAGAAGTACGAGCACATGACGTAACCACATGGAAATGACCATGGAAGTGAGAGAAGCAGTTACAAAGCAGTGGTGTTTGGCAGGCCTGGAGATGTCAAGAATGATGACACAACTTTGCTTTGGGTTTAGGGTTTTCTTGTCATTTTGATTTTTAATGGTGTGTCCTTACATGAATCCCTTCTAATTTCACTCACAGTAGAGACAAAACTGTAGAAAATGCTTTGTAATAAATTTAATAAGTGAATAAAACTAAAGTAATATATAAATTTAAAAGAAATCCACACAATAATAGAAAAACAGAATGACTGCTTTTGCTTTTTTTTTTTTAACTTGGAAAAAAATACTCCTTAGGTTCAAATGGTAAAAGAAAGGAGTTATATGTGATGGAGGGAGATGCAGCCAGATGGCTCATGGGCCTGAAAACACACCAGGGGCCCAACTGTGAGACAACTGGGAAGGGGGCTGGAGCTTGGACATCGCCCTGTGACAGGGAGATGTCCCTTCCTGTGGTCTCGGTGAAACAGGGAACCAGAAAGCCCAAAGGAACCCTGGCAGGAATAATCTAGCACCTGGCTTTTTCCTAGGTGCAGGAGGCTCAGGTTAAGAATTAGCGTGTCTGCAGAGCTCACCTTGGGTTGCTGGTGCAAAGGAAGGTTAAGTACAAGTTGGATGCGAATTCCACATCAACTTCATCAATGCTAAGCATTTGCTTGGACACTGATAAGAAACGTGCATTGAACCTGATGAGAATTCATTTGCAGCTGAAATGCCTTTCTTCTGTATTATTAGTCGTCCAGTCCAGCATGCCCTCCTTATGCTGTCTGGACAGGCAGCTGTTTGGCACTAGGCAAGCTGGATATCTTTTGAAGGATATACTTTTGAAAACTATGGCACAATATACATATAACATAAAATTTACTTCAATTAACACTTCTTTTTCATCTCCAAATTATGTCCCTTAAATGTCTCACTTATTCAATTTTGATGGCTCGCTTCTACTTTTTAACTTGATATTTAACTTTTCAAATGTGCCTGGATGTTCATGAGCCCAGAACTCTGGGTGGGGATCCCATCCCCCAGCAGCTATGCTCCACCTTGCTCAGCAGGGCTCCATGTTCAGGAAGCAGGTGTGACCTACATGTGTATTCAGATGTCACTGGATCTATGAACATACCAGGCTGTTGTGGGATTTTTGATTGCCATTTTCATCAACATCATTAAATATAATTTCATCTATATAATTTAAACTAAATTTAAAACTTAAAAAATAGAGAAAGAAAGGTGTCAGACTAGCCATACCTGAGAAGCATCACCCAGGTCTTGGGGTTTGCATTCTCCTCCTGTCTGACGATCCCAGAGCAGCTGGGCACACACAATCCGCTGGGCTGGACTCTGGTCACCCTTGACTCTCTAGTCTCCTCACGTTCTTGCTGCTCCTGCCATTGGTTTTTGCCTTTGGTTTTGTTGGCCCTGAGTGTGTGCAACCATATAACCTGGGAGCTAATACTCGGTCATCATGACACTCCTGCGTTGTAAGCTAAGGACTCAACCTGAAGCAGAAATAAGTGAAGATAAGCAACTTTTACTGAGCACTGACCATACACGACATTCTTGTCCTCATGCTTCAATGAGAGTGAGTGGTTCACTTAAACCTTCACCCAGCATAGCAGTGAAGATCAATCATTCTCACCTCCACTGCACAAGTGGGAAAACTGAGGCTCTCGGGGTTAGAAGTCACAAAGCAGAGCTGGGATGTGAACCAGTCGGCCCATCTCAGCCCACGTGTTTGAACACTTTGCCTGGGATGACTGAAGGAAGTCTGAAATGAATAACCAAGTTTTCTTTTTCAAATAAAGATTTAGGTAATTTTACAAGCAATATCCTTATTTTAGATATAATTTCAAAAAAAAAAAAAAAAAGCTTCCTTGTAGAGGAAGAAGTTACACAGTCTCCTACTGGGAAACTATGACTTTTTAGAAAGGAAGTCAACTAGCCTTTTAATTACACAGACAGAACTTTCCAAGATCTACAATCTAGATCACTCCCATCTCAAATTTAAGTACAGCATTAAAATGCTTTTAAGTTTAATTACACACTCAATATAGAAATTCTTTTATTTATACGATTTAAATGATACTATGTGAACACCAGGTGCTCACTCCCCAACTTAACAGACACAAAACAGCCCATTGCATTCCCTACCCCTCATCTCCCTTCAGCTAAAAGATTCAGGAAGATCAATCACACCTAACTTGTAGCTCAGAAGTAAGTCAGGAACATTCCTCTGTTTCTTCTGCCTGATTATTTTTCTGCCTGATATGATTACAACAAAGACGATACAGCCGTCAAAGGCATGGGCTGTGGGTACAGATTTCCTGGGTTCAGCTCCCAGCAGCGCTTCCTCCTACCTGTGTGAACTCAGCTGAGTGATTAACCCTCTCTGCCTCAGCACTAAGCTCATGGTGGGAAAAGGACTGACTGGGTGAGCAGGGGCACAGCCCTGGGAATAGGGCTTCCTCTGGCCACCAGGTCATAAACTGTACTGCACCTGAAACCACACTGTGCCCTCAAGTTGGAATTCTGCTTTTCCTCCCATAGCATGTCATAAATATTTCTTCAAGTCTTAAAGATACATAAATGCGTAAAGTTCAAATACTGAAACGGATGTCCCAATATTCAAAAGCTTGCATAATTCTCTATGTGTGGCTATTTCCTGATTTACTTCACCCAAGCAACTCCCTAATGGAGCACATTTAAGTAGTTTCCACATTTTTTATATTAATAAATCAGTGAACACTGAGTTTCATAAATTCTCTGGCATTTTGGACAGATGGTCCTAGAAAATTTCCTAAGAGTTGGACACTGAAGCTTCCAGTACACTTAGACGCACTTCCCTATGAAAATCTTCTTGGAGTTTCTCTCCCAGCAGGAGGGTGTGAGAGGTGCCTGTGGGACCATCATCTCCCAGCTCTTCTGCATCTGGAGGTGTCCCGGGTCAGGTGAAGAACTGGAGCCAATTCACAGGCTGAGAGGAACTCAGCCCCAAACCAAAGTCCTGGCCACTATTCTGTAACAAAATACTTGGTCTTTCTGTGATTTGATAGCTCTGGATTGAAGGCTCGACCTTCCACTCCAGGGCTCAGCAGAGTCACCCAATTAAAGAGTCCCATGTGTGCTAACGGCTGCTCCCTAAAAGAGGAGGTATCCGGGGGGACCTGCGGGGATGCGCAGGGGCAGAAGCCCAGTGGACATGGGGCCAGAGAGAGCTGGGGGCAGAGGTCATCACACTGAAGAGGGCAGCCCTGGGTCGCAGGGGTGATGACCACGTCCCCAACCACATACAGCAAAGGATAAGATGTGCCCACACATCTTCATTTGGGGACAGAGTGATCTGGAGGCCACCAGCAAAGGAATCAAAAGCTTTTCGGCTGGTCCCAGGTGGTTGGGGGCTCAGAGGGGAACAAGTAACTGCATGGATCCTGGAGGGTGCCCTGCACCTTCCTTTTCTCTCTCGGCTCTGACGCCTGATGCCTCTAGAGGTCTTCAACTTCCACCACAGAAACTGGCGACAGGACGAACGGCAGGACAAGACTTACCTCCGCTTTCGTCTGGGGTAACTGACCAGTGTCACCCAATGACTTCGATGTCCTTCACAGCCAGGTGTCAGACAGGGACAGGAACAGACACGCCCAATGGGCAGGGGAAAGGCTAGGCTCTGGGTAGGTTTTTCTCGATTGTAAGCCTTTCCTCCCATCATTAGACCACAGATCTGGCAGCGTGGAGACAATAAAGATGGAAACCCGAGTCATGGGGTGCCCCTCACAGCGCCCTACGACAGTGGCCAACGCTGGCCCATGAGGTAACCGTTTTCTCCGGCCCCCGGGGCGGAGCTGCCACCCGGGGCCACCAGCAGCACATCCTCCCCGGCTCTGACCTGCCTCGTCCCCGGGCCTGGCCCCTGCTGCTACCGAACCATCCACAGCGAGCCAACGGCTGAGACGCCGAGGTTTGCAGCAGAGACAGGGTTTATTCAAGCGAGGACAGGGGAGAACAGGCTAGGGCCGAGGGATGTTTGTGAGATAAAGCTGAGGCCTGGGGGGCGTGGGGAAAGCTGATTAGAGGCCAAGAAAAAGGTGACGGACCCCCTCACTTTTCGCTGGCGTAGCTAAACCACAGGGCCTCCCCCAGGCGTGTGTCCAGAAAATGGCGGCGCGAGCCACAGGCAGAGGGTGGAGCTTTTGACCCTCTGACGTCAGAAGGTCACCCAGCAGACACTCACGCATGCCCAGTTGGAGGGTTAGTGGTCTTAGCAGCCTTAACCCGCTGAGCTCAAATTGGAGGCAGCTGACTCCAAGTTCCTTAAAAATAGAAAAAACAACAACTTGGGCAAACACCTTATTGTTTAGGCTACCTCGTGCGTGGAGGACATGCAAGTTTTGTAATTGTTTTTACAATTAAATCAAGCTTGATCAGTGAAGGCAGGTTACAGGTTATTATTTATTAATGGCTAACTGATGGCTACCCTCAGCTCCACCCCAACTTGACTGCAGGTGTCAGTGACACCCCCACCTACCTGTTGGGGCAAAAGTCCAGACTGCTGGGTCCACGGGCAGATATAGGAGGGGTCTGTGGGATAGAGAGGGTGGGGGTCACGGTGGACCCAGACTGTGATCTCCTTGAGGGCAGGACTGTTCCTGGCCCATCCTAGCATCCCAGGTTCCTGCCTGAGGTGTGTCCCTGAGTAGGTTCTCAGTGAGCTGTTGTTGAACAGTGAAGGAGTCAATGAACGAACCTTTTTTTCCCAGTAGGGGAAGAACAGGGTTCTACCAGGCTGAGCCTAGGGACCTCCTATCCGGCAGGAATCTCGCCACGTGGAAATATGTTTCATATTCTCCTCAAACATTCTGGAGAAGCTAGAAGCAAAGAGGTGCTGCAGGGTCCTGTAGTACATTGCCTGGAATCCTTGTTCTGAATAAGCCCAGACCCTGACCTTGTTCCTGATGAGACTGTGGCCTGAGGACTCTGTGGCCCCAGCTCTACAACAGCAATGTCCCAGGAGATGGCAGGAGCTGAGACCCTGCTCAAGGGTGGGCCTCACAGGATCAGGGCCTCCAAGGTCAGCTGCCCAGTGGGGGTTGGTGGGAAGGCCCAGCCAGCCCTCAAGGGGAGCATGGGGGAGGGTCCTGGGTTAGGTCTGCAGATGACACTGGAGACAAGATTCGGAGTCCACGTGGGAAGGATTGTTCGGTGAGAGCAGGCAGTGGAGAGGGGTCTGTATGGCGGGGTGGCCTCTGCCCCACTCATGGAAGCAGACTGTCTCCTCTTGCATCACAGTTTGTGGAAGGCTGGGAGGACTTAGTGACCCCCAAGGAAGGCCTTTGAGCCTGATGCAGTCTGCACACAGATGCCTGAAGGCACCAGGGTGTGAAATGCCCCCCAATCCTGCCTCCTCGGCCCTCCTCTGTATCCTATCATACGAGTAACAATGCCAGTTTACTCATCACTGGACCACCCACACTTTCTTGGGGGACCTTCCTTCCTGTGGGCTTTCCTTTCACTTTGATGTGCCTGCATCCTCTCATCTGCCCTCTCTGTGCTCACTTCAGCTTCATTCTCTGCTTTATCTCCTGCTGCCTGCCCTTCCTTCCCTCCCTCTGCCTCCTGGCAGCCATTCTTTCCTCCTTGGACCTCCCTTGCTTCTCTTCATCGGCCCAGAGTGTTTTATCTTCCTCTCTTCCCCCTCACTTTCCTCCTCTCCTCCCTCTTGGCGGCTTCTTTCCTTCCCTTCCAGTTCCTCTCAAATTGCTATACTTAATTTCTCTTTGTCCCTCTCAGACCCAGCATGAATCAAGGCCTTTAGCATCTTCCACCCTCTGGGGCTTTCATCTCCAAGATGACCTGGTGTGAGTCATCTCACATGACTGTGGCCTGAAGAAGCCTTTCTTAGAAATGCCACCCTGGACCCTGAGTCATGTCACTGGATTAAGGGAGATGAGCAAATGCTGCCTTGGGTGTTGCTGTCCTTCCTGCAGGGAGGCGGTGAGGGGTCCAAGCCTGGCTTCATCAGAACTGTGTTCTTTCCATAGAGCATTGCTCATGTGTCCATTCAATCAATCTCTTCAATCTTTTTCAGTCCTATATGGGAATGGACTCTTTTACTGGTCCTAATTTGTATTTCCCTGATTTCCAGTGTTAGAACCAAACTTGGGTACCCGCTCCCTCACACGTAGTAAAGCCAATCTCCTGACACCGAGTTGTGAAGGAAGGTACAGTGTTTATTGCAGGTCCAAGCAAGGAGTCCAGGCAGCTAGTGCTTCAATGACCTGAACTCCCTGGACGCTTTCAGGAAATGGTTTATAAAGCCAGAGTGAGGGCAGGGCTTGTGGGGTGTGTAATCAGCTTGTGGACATTCTTCTGACTGGTTGGTAGTGATGTAGTTGGGAGTCAACATCATCAACCTTCTGGTTCCAACCAGTCTGAGGTCTATGTGCTGTGGGCAGCATACAGTTAACTTATTCCACCTAGTGGGAGTTTTAGTATCTGCAAAACAGCTCAAAATATTATCTATAGCCCTTGGGGAGGAACTAAAGGTCCTTGACTTTGTTTAATGGCTGAACTATTATCATCCTTGTCTTGCTTGACTGTTTTCCTTTATTTCCGTATTTTCTCACTTCTCTGATTAAATTTATTCTTTGGAACTGGGGAAAGCCTAGGAGGCTAAAATTTTTCTACAGACAAGAGGCAGGCCTAGGACATGGTGGGGGAGCTGCTCGGGTACACTAGGGACAAGATGAAAACAGTGTCTTTGTTTTAAACTCTTTTTAAGGGAAATCCTACCTACCTCTCACTCCCTTTCTTCCTGTAAAATTTGACCTGACCAGCCTGCTACTGGCTTTCCCACTAACAAATGACATTCCATGGCCTCATTCTAAAAAAATTTGTTAATCTTCATAAATTCAGAATCATGTAAGACAGAGAAGAAAATGTCCCTCCCCCCTTCCCCCGCACAGCAAGTGTGAGAGAACTTGCTGTGTCATAGAAGTAATTCAAAGAGCTAGTTCAATGAATCTGAACATAAGATTAAATCTTACATTCACTGAGTATCAGTTTTGATTTTTGTGCTCTTGGACTCTTGTGTGAACACTGGTAGCTACTACCAAGTAGGATCAGGTAGGGTGGGTGAAGGGGCTCTGGAGCCAGCTGCCTGGGTTCCAATCTTGTCTACACCACCTGCTGGATTTTGACTCTTGGCAAGTTACTTAGCACCTCTGTGCTTCAGTCCTGTCATAGAAGAATAGAGACAGTAATAGAACTTCCTCATAGGTGGTCGTAGGGCTTAAGTGAGTTTGTTTAAATTCATATCTATGTGTCTTATAAAGAATGGTATAGAAGTGTTTGCAGTTATCTATCACTAGAAATCTGTCTCTGCAAACAAAGCATTAAACATCATCTTGCAAAAGTTGTATAAAACCCAAACACTGAAAACATTACTAAGAGATGATAAAGAAGACCTAAATAAATAGAGAGATGTACCATGTTCATGGATCAGAGGGCTCAATATTATTCAGATGTCAATCCTATAGACTCCATGCAATCCCAATCACATTCTCAGGGTCCCACCCCCTTGTGGTAGCTTTGTAATATGTGGACTTGGTCAGGCCAAAGGACATTTTTCAGAATTTCCTTCCCAGCAGTTTTGGATCAGGCCACAAGAAGACTATTCTGGCTGATTTCGAGAGAGGACATGAAGTAGCACCTTTTCTAGGTGCTCACGTGTTGGTGTGCTGACTTGACTCATGCCCTGGTGTGAAGCAGCAACCACACTTGGCTGCAGCTGCCCGGACTTCCCCTATGTCTCCCTGGAGCATGAGATCTTTAGCTCTGGGAGGAGGAGCCCTGGCAGGACATGCAGACCACTAAAGTCAGCGGCATGAACACTTGTATGGGCTCTGTCCAGCCTCATTTGCTCCACAGCTCATCCTGAGGGTTCCAGCTTGTTCTCACTCTCTCACACTTTACATCCACCTTCCCTTCCCAATTGCTTTCCTGCAGACTTCAAGCTGCAGCATCAGACATTAAGGCAACACCTTACAAGCGACTGCTTAACCAGGCCCCACAACTGCAGCAATTTGGAGTTCTTATATGCACTGTGTGATCCAGTAGTCCCACCTCTGGGTATATATGGGAAGGGAATGAAATCAATATGTCAAAGAGAGAGAGAGATCGCCTTGTGATGCATCCCACATTCACTGCGCCATTATCATGATAGCCAAGATATGGAAACAACTGAAGTGCCCATTGATGGATGAGTGGATAAAAAAGATATGATATATATAATGTATTATTATATTTTCAGCCATAAGAAGAAAATCTTGCCATTTGGGACAATGTGGATGAAGCTGGAGGGTATAATGCTACTTGAAATAAGCCAGACAGAGAAAGACAAATACAAAGTATGGTATCATTTATATGTTAAAAAAAAAAAAAACAAACCAGACAGACTCATAGAAACCAGAAGTATAATGGTGGTTGCCAGGGGTTGGAGGTGGGGGAAATGGAAAAAGTTAGTCAAAGGGTACACATTTTCAGTTATAAGATGAATAAGTTCTGAGGACCTAATTTACAGCATGGTGAATATAGTTAATGACACTGTATTGGCGACTTGGAATTTGCTAAGAGGAAATCTTAAAAGTTCTCACCATACAAAAGGTAGCTATGTGAAGTGTTGGATGTGTTAACTTGATTGTGGTCCTCATTTTACAATGTATATGTATATTGAGTCATCACATTGTATACTTTAGACAATTTTATTTGTCAGTTATACCTCAATAAAGCTGGGGAAAAAAGAAAACAAAAGTCCTTATATGAGATATATGTATCAGAGATGCTATGATTCATGGTTGAACCCTGACTAATGCATCCTTGAAGTGTTACCCACCTCCTTCAATCTCTCCAAACACATTTAATAAAATTTTGATGCTCATTTGGCTTTGTGTGAAATGTATTTGCTTCTTGGGGAATGTGACCAAGGCTGAGCCCTACCCTGGTACTAGGGAATAACGGATATTGATTTCCAGTGGGTTCAAACTAGATCATCAGGATTTGGATCAAACCCCTGCCTTTACCTAGACCAGCACATTGCTAAATAATTTCTGCGTTAAAGACAAAATTGTAAAGGCAATTGGGCATATTTGGAACTCCCTGATTATTTAAAACAATACATAGAGAATTTGTAGACTAAAACAAGAGGAAATTTGTGTCATTATATGCATGTATTAGAAAAGAAAAAACTGATATTTGAAGCTTAAGTGATCAGTTCAAGAAGTGAGAAAAGGGACTAAAAAGGATTATCATCGAAACCTAGTACATTGAAGCAGATAAAGCTGAAAAACCTCTGCAAAAAAAGAGAAAAGAAAAATAAAAACATTATGAATAAAATGGGATCATAATTATAGAGACTGTAAAGACTCTACATTTTACATAGGTGTAAAAAATCAGAACAGAATACTATGAATATACATGCCAATAAATCTGAAAAAATGAGGCAGAATGAGCAACTTTCTAGAAGAAAAATGATAGAAATGATCCTAAATGAAACAGAACACATGAATTAACCCTAAACCATTAAAGACATGCAATTATTGGTTAAAATGTCCACATAAACAACCGTATCATATTGCCAGCCCAGGAGGCTTTATGCTGATTTCAGTCAACTCTGTAAGGATCAGAACTGAACTTTCTCAGAAAATAGGAAAAAAAATTAAACCTCCCTCAATTGATCTTGGGCAGCTACAATAATCTTGATTTTTAAATGCAAAGAACATGAAAAAGAAATTCATAGTCATATTCATGTATAAACATAGATGCAAAAAAATGATAATTAAACCATCCACAAACAAATATTCAAGCCAACAAGACCTAAAGAAAATGGGACTTACAATTTTTATTCCTCTGTCTGGAAAAAAAAAAGAATTACTAGAAATAGCAAGCAAGTTCTCAGCAAGTTTGGATTATATCCAAGTTCAATTCAGAAAAATTAATAATGTACCCAGACACTGGCAACAAACAAAACTTTAAAGATAGATGAAGTCTAAAATATCTCCAAGAAAGTTTACTAGAAATAAGCCTAACAAAATGTGTAAGATTTTTGTGAAAAAGTATGACTCGTTGAAAATGTAAAAGAAGACCTACAAAAATTGAGGTGTATACCATGTTAATGGATGGAGAGGCTCAGTGCCACAAAGATGTCTGTGCCTCCCCAAAATGATCTGCACATTGATATTAGAATTTTTCATGGAACATGAAAAAGGCTGTCCAGAAATTCATGTTGTTCTATGAGGGGTCAAGGCAATTTCAAAGAGTAAGAAGATAAGGTTGATCTCCGTTCCAGATATTAAGACTACTTGAAAGACATAAGGAGACCAATGTGGTGGCAGCACAAGCTTAGACAATGGAGCAGATGAGAGAGTTCAGAGACAGCCTGCATACACACACACACACACACACACACACACATTAAATAAGTTTGTGGGCTTATACATCAGTAGGACAGGAGGACAAGGATAGAAATTCATTAAACAGTTCTTATACTACCTCTACATATACAAGATTAAAAATTAGATATCTATGTTATATACCACGTACATACCTGAAAAATGGATACATTTCAAAGCATTACAAATTCAAACATCTACACATGGAGAGACAACATAAACTAAGAGCCTAGTCACAGACCGGAAGAGAGTAGTTGCGCTGTGTACGACTGACGAAGGATTACTATGCAGAATATCTAAAAATTCTTATAAAGCAATAAGGAAAGACAAACTGCCAACTAGAAAAATGTACAAAGGATGCGGCCAACAGGTCTATAAAAGAGAAAACAGAAGGAACAGAAAAATGTGAAAAGACGCTTGGTCTCACTAGAAATCAGGAAAATAGAAAATAAAACCTCAGTGGGATGGCTTTTCACATCCCATCAGGTTGGGAAAATGAGAGGTCTCATAATACCAGTATTGGTGAGGATATGGGGAATGGCAACATTCTTCCTTTCTCCTGGAGGTGTGTGTTGGCACAAGAGCTTTAGAAAGCAATTTGGCAGTGAGTGCCAAGTATGGCATTTTATTCCCATTGAGAAGATCTCGATCCTGCTAAGGGCAGTAATAGCCCAGCTAAAGGTACTCACGTTCCAGGCCTCCTGTAAGGTAGCAGTGAACATGACCTCTGGAAAGGCAGCTGTAGAACCTGGAGTTTTAGCTCTGAGTGGAAGGCAGCTCCCACCCTACTGAAAGCAGTGATAAACCATCATTGTCTGGGATGCAGCCAAAGGAATCTTATTGTCACAGTCTCCTGTGGGCTAAACATCTCTGTCAGTTGTGCACAATGAACTTTTGTGTGCAAATTTGTATGTTGAAGCCCTGTTACCAAGTCCAAGCTGGTACTGCTCGCCGCACAACAGGCAAGTAAATTGAGAGAGGAGTTGTTGGTGCAAGGAATAGTGACTTTATTTGGAAAGCTAGCAGATGAAAAAGATGGTGGATGAGTGTCCCAAAGAACCATCTTCCCAGAGTTAAAATTCAGGTTTCTTTTATACTAAAAAGGAAGTGAATGTGGCTGGTTGTTGCAAACTTCTTGGTGCAGGAATCCTTTGTTCTTGCAGCTGTCCACGTAGGTCTGGTCACAATGTTTCTATAAACCTCCGACAAGACAATTGTTATTTTCTGTTCTGTAGCTTTTAATCTCTATATGAATGGGAAAGGGTATACCTTTAAAGGTCAGAGCCTTGAGAATGGGCTATCCTGTATATTTCAGGCAAATTCTTTTACAGAAGTGCAGAGCCAGCATGACTAGGCACAGGTGACAGAGCTCAAGGGTCAGCGCTAAGGGAATAGATCCAATATGGAGTCAGGTTTGTTCTTCTCTGTTACAGCCCTGACCGCTAATGCGATGGAATTAGGAGGTGAGGCCTTTGGGGATGATTATGTTTAGATGAGGTCACGAGGGTGGGACCCCCATGAGGGGATTAATGTCTTTATCTCTCTCTTTCTGCCATGTGGAGGCTGAGGGGATTCTTGCAGAGGACCAAGCACAGAAATAGGAACTCAAAGCACATTTTTCCCCTCACTTCTGGCTGTGCTGGGAGAAAGGAGTCCTGATCCAAGGTCCACACTTTCTCATTACCTCTGTTCATTCAACAGGCAGGTGTAGAGCAACACTGGACACAGATTTGGGCTGCAAGCAGGGGTTGGGTGGAGAGGCCTCCAGCCTGCCCTCACCCCAGAGGTGCTGGCCTCTGTCCTGCACTCTTCAGCCAGGGTCTGACCCATCCCCTCTCTCTAGCATCTTTACTTTCTCTTTCCCTTTGCAATAATGTTGGGGCCTGCTGCACAGAGGGGCTCTTCTCCATCTGAGACTGAGCTCTGCCAAGAGGGAGGGCCCAAGAGAAGGTGGGGTCTGAGCCTGAGGAAGCAAACCACCCGAGGGCCCTCCCACCCCTGGTCCCACAGCAGGAAGGAGGTGGGGCTTCGGCTGAGCCCGCCTGGGAGGTCACTCACAGATGAGAGCCCTGGGAGAGGAAATGGAGCCCCAGCGCCCCAGACAAAGGGCAGGGCTGGGACTAGCCAGCCAAGGAGGCTGCAGCCAGATGCCCTGGATCAGGTACGGCTGCCGCCTGCTCTGTCCCACTGGGCCCCCTCTGCAGTCCTTTCTTTGAGGTGGGCTCCACTGTGCCTCTGTCCTCGGCCTCCATCTCCCCGCAGTCCCGGAAGTCCCAGCCTCGCTACTTTCTCTCTCTGGGCTCTTCCTCTGTAGGACCCACTCCCGCCTGAGGTTTTTGCTCTGTTCTGGGGCTGCCCGCACTATTACTTCTGAACTGGCCCTTCCGGCTCCTCCTCCCAGCCCTGAACTGGCCCACCTCTCAGTCTGAAAGGCTGTGGGGCTAGGCGGTCCCCTCCCTGCCTGTCCCCTCTATTGGTCGGAAATATCTGTGCTCTGTGAACGCTTAGAATTTGGCTAAAGGATGATTGAAGCAGTTGGTGAATTTTGTTTAAAGCACATTGATCGATTGTCTGTAATATTTACACCATTGTGAACATCGTATGAGAATAGGTCTCTGGGGCTAGAAGGTAAATCATCTCTCCCAAGGAAGTCTCTACTTGAGCAGAAAAATAAACGCAGACTGTTCACAAACCTGGCCACGCTTCACATTTATAACTGTACCACTAACACGGAATTGGAGGAAAGACCAGGAGAAACGCTCCTATATTAAAATCAAGTAGAAAAGAAAGCCATGTCCAAGACTGCACACAACTGCGAGGTCACACAGTGTAACAGCTGGAAATGGCTTTGACTGGTCCGGAGACCCAGCTCCATCACTTACTGCTCTGTGACTTGGGCAGGTGGCTTGTATCTGTGTGTCCCTGCCTCGTCCTCTGTAAAATGGGCATGGCTCCCACAGAATTTGAGAAGGAATGGATGAGTTTACATACAGAAAGCACTTAGAGCAGTAGCCTGAGCCTGTGCATTTAGGCGTTAACCTGACATTAAAAAACAAAACACAACAAACATGCACAAGTGAAAAGTCAGGAATAAATTCAACTGACATGTTAAAGGCTATGATTTTGGCGTGGAGAGGTTTTTATTACTCTTTGATATTTTTTGAATCGGTTGGGGGATGGGTGGGCAGGAAAACTGGAGTTGGGGTGGGGGGTGCTATTGGCAGGAGCAGAGCCTGGGCCCTTGGACAGGTCACCTGTCCTAGCTGTCCCAGCACCCTCTCCTCTCCGCCTCCCCGGGTCTTTCTGCCCGGAAAGGCAGCAGGAAATTCTCAGGGCCCAGGTGGGTTGAGGGGAGGCAATGCACCAGGGAGTCCAGGGGGTTGGGCTCTGGAGACACCAGCCAGGAGTAACTCTTAAGGGGCGCTCTCTACATTTTTCCTTTTCTCTCTTTTGTCCCCAGTAACCCAGTGGAGCGGATAGTTCCCCAAACCTTCTCCTTCCACTTTAAAAACTTGATGTTTGCCTCTGGGCGGAACTGCACCTACCTCTGCTACCAGGTGAAAAGAAAGGAGCACTGCTCACCTGTCTTCCCCGACAAGGGAGTCTTTCAAAACGAGGTATGGGCCCGATGACACTCTCATCACAGGCAGGAGCTAAGTGTTCACCGAGAAAAGAGCTGCAGCAGAAAGAAACAAAAGCATTTATTTGGTGTCTTAGAATTGCAATCCGGGGAGCACAGATTCTGGTGCAGGGAAGAGGAGGCAGGGGCTCTTATGAGCCTAGTGCCTTGGAAGGAAGCCTGGCAGCTGGTGGCGGCTACTCAGGATGGGGGCCTAGAGTTGGTTTTGCCAGGCTGGCCACCAGGCTGCTGCTTCGGCATGGCTTCCCGAGCCAGGTCACCGTGATGGTGCCGGTGGACGTCTGGGGCGATTCTGAGTGCTCTGGGAGCCTCAGCACTGTGGCCTTGAATGGGAGAGTAGACTTCTCAAAAAAGAAGCTAGCCCACCAGTGTCCGGGGTTGGCTTTGGGGAGACCCGGGTGGTGGGGGATGGCTTCCTCAGGGTACCCTGCACCCCCGCAGCAGCTGTTACTGGAAGTGGAGCCCAGGCGGTGCTGTCAGTAGTCAGGGGTGGCCCTGAGCGAGCCGCTGGAGGGGATGGCTGCCATGCTTGCTTGTGGGCTGGTGAAAACCTTGGCGGCGACCCCTTGCAGGCCTCAGCACACGATCACAGGTGGCGGGGACGGAGACGCTAAGCCACGGAGCCCGTTTGTAGCGGTGACTGCCAGTGACCGCTCCACAGCCCAGACCTCTGTGTCACTCGTTTAATGGTTACACCCAGTGCCCTTCCATCCTGTCTCACTTGCACAAGTTTTTTCCCAAAAATTATGATGGGGGTTATAATTACAATCGCATTTCATGGGTTTTCTGACTATATCATGTCAGTTACCAGGAAAATGCCTTTTGCAGTGTCCAGTTTTTATCAAGGATGTGGATATGGTGGTGATACATTCTGTTAGATGCCCTTGCCCAGTGCAGTAGCTCAAATCGAGTTCTTGTTTCAAAAATGGGATGAAATGTTAGTCCCCAAGTGGTGTCCCTCATGTCAGACGTGTTACACAGGTTCACATAAGACAGTTGAGGATGTGGGGAAGATTGTGATAAGTACAAATGCCATTTGGGGGCCCTTGGTGGTGTAAGCTTTTTCTCACACATTTTCCATGTCCTTGGCCCATGAGGTCCCTGCTTGACCCTCCTGGATGGAGGGTCAAGCAGGCAAGATGATGGCGTTTGACTTACCTACTGGGCCTTGTTTAGAGAATCTGCTGGTATTGCGTCTCCGAGTCTTGGAGGAAAATGCATCTTTAGAAAGTCCGGCCTATTGTGCACCAGTGCCTACCAGGCCCTAGGAACTGCTCTGCTGGTTGGGTCCTTGCTCACCACAACTCTGCCTCCTCCCAGGGCCTGTGATCCCGCAGGGGAGGACCCTTAACCCATACCCCTGGTCCTGCCTGCCACCGGCCGGCTCTGAGCTCATGGCCAGGTCTCCCTGGATGACCACTGCAGCATCAGCAGTCACCAATCAAGCCCACCACCCTGCAGCCCCCCTGCCAACCACTAACCACTCCTGCAAAATGTGCCCCACTCACCTGCCCCCTTTTCCACCCAGAATGCAGCCTTTTCTGAACCTGTGTGGGGAAGGGGGCCATCTTGGATGGGCGGGGTGGGGTGTGTGTGTGCTGGAGCAGTGCTATCCCACAGAAACATAATTGGAGTCACATATGTCATCTTTCTTTTTCTACTACCCAGTGTTCAAAAGTTAAGAGAAATTGATAGCATTAATATTGATAATGTTTTAGGCAATATAGTCATCCCTCAATATGGGAGCGGGGTTGGTTCCAGGACTTCTGTGGATACCAAAATCCACGGATGCTCAAGTCCCTTGTGTAAAATGGTGTAGTGTTTGCATATAACTTATGCACATCCTCCCATGTACTTTAGATCATCTCTAGTTTACTTATAATACCTAATACAATATAAATGCTGCTATAATTGTCAGTACAATGTAGATGCTATGTAAATAGTTGCCAGCCTGGCAAATTCAAGTTTTGCTTTTTGAAACTTTCTGAAATTTTTTTTTCTGAATAATTTCAATGGGTGGTTGGTTGAATCCGCGGATGACGAACCCACAGATGTGGAGGACTGACTGTATATCTAAGCTACTATTTTAATGATATATTATCTAATATATAACTAACTTAAAACTTCTTCATGAGATGGTTTACATTCTTTTACCTTCATACTAAGTCCCTGAAATGAGGTGTGTATTTTCATACTTGCCGCCCATCTCCGTTCAGACGAGCCACATTTCAAGGGCTCAGGAGATGTGTGTGGCCGGTGGCTCCCCTCAGGGACAGGGCAGCTGTATGGCCCTCCCAGCAGACAGCACAGAGAACAAGCCTGGACCTTAGAGGGCCTGGCCTGGAGCAGGCACTCAGGATACTTGTAGAATGAATGAATGGGAGAATGGATGCTGGAATGAATGGATGAGTGGATGAATGTGGGAAGGGATGACTAAACAAAAGAAAGGAGGAGAGAGATGGAAAGAAGGGATAAATCATGAATAGAATGCCTCTGGGACGTCTGTCCCTTACCCCTCCTCCCCACTCCCTACCCTCAACGCCCCACCACACAGCCTGCTCTGACAGCCAAGAGCATCCCTTTTCCTCCTCCATCCTCCCAGGTCAATACTCCCTGCCATGCCGAACTCTGCTTCCTCTCTTGGTTCAACAAGAGGCTGTCCCCTGATGAGTGTTACCACGTCACCTGGTTCATGTCCTGGAGCCCCTGCTTTGCATGCACAGAGCAGGTGGCTAAGTTCCTGGAGAAGAACAGGAACGTGAGACTGAGCATCTTCGCTGCCCGCCTCTACTACTTCTGGCAACCAGCAGTCCAGCAGGGGCTGCGCAGGCTGCATGGCGTGGGGGCCTGCGTGGGCATCATGTCCTACCAAGGTGAGAACAGAGGGGACCAGGGGGCTAGGGGACGGGGTGAGGGGAGGGTCGAGGGGACTTGAATGCCCTTCCGGGAGGGGGAGGGAGAGGAGAGCCTGGGAACCTGAGGCAGGACTGATGGCCCCTGGCAGGAGTGGGCAGGAGGGGACAGGGCACAGAAGGGTCAGCAGAGAAAGGCCTCCCAGGGCCGTGACCTGATGGCGCTCTCCCCTCTTTATCTCAGACTTTAAATACTGCTGGGAAAACTTTGTGTACAACCAGAGAATGCCCTTCAAGCCTTGGGAGAAACAATGTGAAAATTCTAAGATCCTGGTCACAAAGCTTGAGGAGATTCTCAGGTGAGGGCTTCCTTAGCCTCCCCCATCTTCCCCCTCATCTCTGATGACCTTCACCCGCCTTCTCAGCCTCCCCTCCTCCTGGCCCATGTCCACTGCCCTTGGCCTGCCCCGCCTGCCCTCAGCTCCTTCTCTCCTTTCTTCGCCCAGAGTATCCATCCTGCTCCCAGAGAGGGAGCCCCCTCCCTTCCGTCTCGCGTTTACCAAATCTTGTTCTTGCGCTGAACACAAGTGGGCATGAATGTGTATAAGCGTGAAAATCAGATTTCAGAAACATCCCTTAACACAGACGTGACTTAGAGGACGGGGAGGCTTGGTGAGAATGGCTGTTTTCATTTGCCAGGGCTTCCGTGACAGAGCTCCGCAGACTGGGTGACTTCACAACAGGTGTTCATTTTCTCACGGTTGTGGAGGCTAGCAGTCCAAGATCTGGGTGGCGGTAGGTTGGGCTTCTCCTGCGGCCCCTCTGTGGCTGCAGACGGCTGCCTTCTCACTCTGTACTCAGATGGTCTTTTCTCTGTGTGTGACCACTGGGTCCCTCTGTGTGACCCAATTTCCTCTTCTAGTAAGGACATCCATTACATCGAATTAGGGCTCACCCTAAGAGTCTCCTCTTAAAAACCATCATCTGGAGGGGGAGGGAATAGCTCAAGTGGTAAAGTGCATGCCTAGCATGCATGAGGTCCTGGGTTCAATCCCCAGTGCCTCCAAGAAAAAAAGAAATAAGTAAACCTAATTACCTCTCCCTGCAAAAAATTAAAAAAACAAACAAACAAACATCACCTCTTTAAAGACTCCACCCCACCACCTTCATGCTGCCTCAGGACCCCACCCCCACCCCACCTTCACTCGGTCATCATCACCCCGCACCCTCACTTGGCTCTTTCTTCATCCCATTCCCAAATTGCTGCCAGAGATGAAGCTCTAGGGATGGTGATGGAGAGCGAACAAGGAAAATAAAAGGTAATAGTTAAGCATACATTTAAATAAGTTTTTAGAAAAAAGTAGCCTTGGGCACATGAGGATTGAGATTATTAGAGATTTTTCAAAAAGCAGAATAAAAAGTGGAAGGTTGGCCAAGAATCAGGTCAGAGACAGCAGCTCAGTTGCTGAAGGTAGATCAGGAAGCGAGCATCTGGCCCTTGGACCACAGAGCCGACGCCCCGTGAAATCACTGGGAGGATCTCGGTGGAAGTTCCAGGAAGGTTTGCCAGGACTGTGGCCTGGCGAACAGGGACAAGAGCCTGATAAGTTGGGGTTCTGGGCAGGCAGATGCAGAGGAAGAGTGAGTGGGAAGCTGTTGGGTTTGGAATCCGTCTGTAAAATTATTGTGGAGAAGGTCTTGGGTCCCAACGATCTTGCCGTCGCGGCAACGGACAACTGCCCCTTCACTCTCCCCTCCTGTTTGCACTGCTGCCTGGGGGTCTTGGGCAGAATCCAGAGGGGGATCTCTGGCTGCTTTGGCTCATCTGCCTTGTTTCTTCCCTGTTGGCATTTCCTTCAAGGAGGGAAGCACAGAGGGACACGGATGTGGACCATACACCTCCTGACTGTCTCGGTCATCAAAATGGGCCAGAATGGTCAGCATAAAATGTCCCGCTCCCAGCACACCTCCATGCACAGCCCACCTCAGGCAGCTCGTAGGAATTCTCCAGTCCAGGGCTGTAGCAGTGCTGTCATTAGGAAATGCCAACAAAGGGTTTCAGCCTCCTTGTCCCTCCTTCCTGCTTCTCAGGCCAGGGGTGACTTAGCTCTCTGAGTTTGATCAACACCTCACTGTGCAAATCTGATCACTCTTCCTGGAAGGACCCAGCTCATTCTTGTTCTCTGTGGCTCTGGACATTAGGACAGATGGGGGTGAAGGGGACCCCATTCCTGCAGATCCTCTGACCTCCTGCCCAAGGTCTTGTTACCCCTGAGGCCATACCAGGACCAGTGGGGCAGAAGAGGGTGTGTGCAGGGCCAGGGAGCAGTGTGGTGACAATCTGGGAAAGGTTAACTTAGGAATCATTTGTGTGCAGTCTAGCCTGGAGGTGGCTGTGCTCTAAGACCTCCTCTCTAGGTTTCAACTTTCCTAAGAGCTCTTTGTTTTTTCATCTGTCTGTCTTGGTGACCGTGTGACAAGGTAAGCAGACAGCTTTCAGGATGCACACTTCAAGTCCAGGTCCTCAATCCCTGACCTGAGAGGCCCCATGGGGGCAGCAAGACCCCTTCTCTTGTGCCACCACCGCCCCCCCCACCCTTTTTCATGGAACAATGAGGAAGCAGGGGGAGGGAGCCAGGCCAGGGTGCCTGGACAGCTTTCCAGCTCTGCCATTTATTTGCTGTGTGACCTCAAGAGAGTATCTTAGCCTCTCTGTGCTGGGACCTCATCTAAGAAGTCAGGATAATGATCCTCCCTTTTTGATGGTATTGGGGTCTGGGGTAGTGGACGGTGCACAGGATCTGCTCAACACAGGGCTGGAGATGAAAATTTGGAGTGCTGACCTCCAGCCCTCATTTTCCATCTTGTCCAGAGTCTTATCAGGATATTGAATGACAACTAAATGCCAAGCAGGGGTTGGGTGGACAGGCCTCCAGCCTGCCCTCACCCCAGAGGTGCTGGCCTCTGTCCTGCACTCTTCAGCCAGGGTCTGACCCATCCCCTCTCTCTAGCATCTTTACTTTCTCTTTCCCTTTGCAATAATGTTGGGGCCTGCTGCACAGAGGGGCTCTTCTCCATCTGAGACTGAGCTCTGCCAAGAGGGAGGGCCCAAGAGAAGGTGGGGTCTGAGCCTGAGGAAGCAAACCACCCGAGGGCCCTCCCACCCCTGGTGCCAAAGCAGGAAGGAGGTGGGGCTTCGGCTGAGCCAGCCTGGGAGGTCACTCACAGATAAGGGGCTGTCCTAAAGCAAGGGCCCGGGAGAGGAAATGGAGCCAGAGTGCCCATGACAAAGGGCTGGGCTGAGACAAGCCTTCCCAGGCAAGGAGACTGCACTGGACTCCCAGGATCAGGTAAGTCAAGAGCCCAGCAGGAGGAAAGAGGTCCAGGCCGAGAGAAGAGAACCACCCTAGGGCCTCCTCGCTCTGGTTACTGAGACAGGAAGGGCATCCACCACTCCGACAGCTGTAGGAAGACAGTCTCAGAAAAGGGGCTTTCCCAAGGCCAAGGGCAGCCTTGTGAGAGAGAGGTGGAGCCAGAGAGCCCACATCCAGGACAAGTTGGGACAAGCCTGCCAGGGAGGCTGGGGCTAGGCTGCAGGGACCAGGTACCACTGCCTGCTCACCTCTCGGCCTTGGGCTCTGCTTCCTGCCTCTTGCCTCCATCTGCCCTGCTCCCAGCCCTGGGTTCTCTCCTCTCGGACTCCTTCTCTGCAGGGCCTTCTCTCACCTCAGGCCCCCCAGCCCTGCCTCTGCCACAGCCTGTCTCTGTGTGCCTGGCCATCTCTCTGTGTCCCTGGCCATATTCCATAGGCACAGCCACCAGGGCTTCCTAAAGCTCTTTGTTCACCCTCAATCCCAGACTTGAGGTTCAAGGATGATTGAAACAATTTTTGGAGTCAGCTATAAAAGCATGTTTATAAATTTTATTTTAAAGGCACCATTTTGCAAAGAATTTCTCATTTCTGCTCTGTGGAGGGAAAACTCTCCAAGACAAGAAGGTAACTCATTTTCCCTGAAGACAATACCAAGTTTGAAAAATTAAATTGGTCTTTAAATACTTCTTACAAGTTGTTTCTATTACATCTATGATTTTAGCTATTCAAGGTCAAGGTTCAACACTTGTGCCACGAAGATAAGTCCTCTTGTCTAAAATTTGAAATATTTTAGCCTTGAGTGTCTGGGTTTCCCCAGAACTGGGCAGTTTCCCAGAACATGGGAACTTCAGGGCTAAAATTCAGAAGATTCCAGGCAAATGGATCAGTGATTGTCTAAAGTGTGCGGTGAATGGGGTTTCCCTCCTTTTTTTAAAAAAAAAAAAATTTATTGTAGATTTTCTTCTTCTTTTCTTTCTATTTTTTTAAATTGAAGTATAGTTGATTTCCCTTCTAATCCTTACCCTGAGGGTGGCCAGTTGCCCTAATGGGGAATATGAACTTCAGGTGAGGTCACTGGATCATCAGCCACGGTCCAGAGATGGTCTCTTCAGCAATTGTTATCCAAGTCCACCTAATGGTTTACTAATTAACGCAAGGGATGTTAGAGATAGGTTTCCATTGATGAAATTAGTGGCTTTGTTAATTAGCGTAACAGATATCAGAAATGGTTTTCCGTTGGTGGAATTGGTGGTGTTTCGGTGAGTTGCCTGGAAATATGGCAAGGTTTTTCTGGCCTTGCAGGAACAGAGTGTTGTGCCTTGTGGTCTGTGCCCTGAGGGCACCCTTGGCTTGATTCCTGTGTCCAGACACAAGTTCCAAGGACCTGAGGTCACTTGAGCCTGATTTGATGGTCAGCCAAGTCACATTACCTTGGGTGGAGTGTCCAGGACAATGGGATGGGGCCATTGAGCCTCCTGAGGTCGTTCAGGCTGGTGTCCGCTTGGTTATGAATGCCCACGTACAGTGGAGCTCCGGCCAGAGCATGCCTTCATGCGCCTCTTGTGGGCATGGCAGGAACACTTCCGGTTATATCCACCTACTTCTAATGCAGAGCCAACAGCATTTATCCAAAAGAACCTGCTGGTTCTGCATTCCCACCTGGGTCGGGCCACTTTGCAATATAATGTTAAGTGAAAGAACAGCAAGATACAAAATAGAATATTTCACAGGGTATAATCACAATTAGAAGGAGAAAAAAGTTGCGTGAGCCCTTCAGCGAGAAGTCTCTGTCACCACACTCTCTTGGTGAGAACAGTTTTTCCTCTTCACACGCCTCTGTGCTCTTTGTGCAGACAAAATTGTGATACACACGCCTCAGCTAAGAGCACAGTGCTAAAGGAAGCACCAGCTTGCATCCCCTGACTCCCCAAAGAGAAGGGTTAAGCTGTTAGACACAGGGTTGAGGTGCCTGTGGGTCCTGAACAAGGGTCTGGGGCTCAGGACAAAGATGTCAGAGCTGGAGATGACAGGCAGTGTCCAGTTCTTAGCCCAGGGGTCCTGCCTGCACTGGCTGTGGGGGAGCTCTGCCAGGCTGGAGATGGGACACTGTGTGAGGTGGGAGAGCTCACTCTCTTCCTCTCCCTCCTGAGTTCTCCTGGCCAACAGAGAAGGAAGAGACCCTTCCTAACCTCCACTTAGGGGCCCAAGTGAACCCAAGGAATTGGGTTCAGAACATGACAGAGCCTGGGTGATGCCAGAGAACGCTCTCTGCAGCCATGATTTTCTCTTGTTGCACAGGAACACAATGAGCCTGCTAAAGGAAGATATATTCAACAAACAGTTCGGCAACCAGCCCCGGGTCACGGCGCCCTACTACCGGAGGAAGACTTACTTGTGCTACCAGCTGAAGGGGCCCAATGGCTCCATACTTGCCCAAGGCTGCGTCCGAAACAAGGTGCCAAGTGTGTTCTCTGGGCATAGGGCAGGCGGGGCAAACCCTGGCCGTGCAGGGAAAATCCTGAGGCTTAGCAGGGTCTGAGTTAGCCCAGCTTCTCTGGAACCCTCCAGACTTGTTCCCATCCCTGGACCGACACAGAAGCCCTTCCCTCCAGCAGAGCGCTCTTCCTGCCCCTCTTGGAGAAGTTAATGTTCCCTCATCCTCCAGGTCTCAGCTCCTTCACCACTTCCAGGAAGCCAAGCATTCTTCCAAGGGCTGAGCGCTTAACCTCACCGACAAGATCTCCATCACATTTCTGCCTTTCTGTCTATCTTCCTCCCTGTCCCCTCCTTCCACCCTCCCTCCCTTGGTACCCTCAGGTTCAAACATCTCCAGACAGCCTCCTGCGTGTGTCCAAAAGCCAGGTCCCAGAGCATTCTGAGACTGGGCTGTGGGAGTGTCTGTTCTACAGCCTGTCTCCCTCTCTGGCCACTGGCACCCTGATCCGATTCCAATTAAGCTATGGATGAGTGAGACAGTGAAGGAGTGAATAATGAGGGAAGGAAGGAGGTTTTCTCCTTGTCATAGGCAAGTTCACATACTCGGAAGTTCACAGGATAGAGCCTCTCATCCCCAGCTTCACCCTTGGTATGTGACCTCTGGCCTCTGCCTTCTAAACCAACCCTTCCTTCTCTCTGTCTGGGACTCTCTCCAGAAACAGCGACATGCAGAAATTCGCTTTATTGACAAGATCAACTTTATGAATCTCGACCCAAACCAGAGCTACGAAATCATCTGCTATGTTACGTGGAGCCCTTGCCCCACCTGTGCCGAGAAACTGGTTGATTTAATCAACGATCAAGTCCACCTGAAACTGCAGATCTTCGCCTCCCGCCTGTACTTCCACTGGGTCAGGAAGTATCAGATAGGGCTGCAGTATCTGTGGGCTTCTCAGGTCACAGTGGCTGTCATGAACCGCCGAGGTAGGTAGAGAGACAGAGCTGTCAGTGGATGGGAGGGGCTGCATTTCTGAGAGAGAAAGCCACTGAGTGGGAGTTGGGGTAAGGGGGTGCTGGACAGGAAGGATGGTGGCCCAGCTGAGACCCAAAGTGCGATACCACCTGAAATGAAAATTCCAAGGACAGACTAATTCCAGGGAGAAGAAGAGAGGGAAGAGGAAAGAAACAGGGGACCCTGGCCCTGTGGGGTACAGGCTTGCTGCCCCCGTGCCCTTGTGGCCTGACTCAGTTTCCTTCTCTCACCTCAGAGTTTAAAGACTGCTGGGAAAAGTTTGTGGACAACCAGGGGAAGGATTTCCAGGGCTGGTATAAGCTGGAGGAATACAACAGAAGCATCAGCCGACGGCTCAACAGGATCCTGATGGTGAGAAGCTGTTCTCAGCGCAGGCCCCCGCCTCTCTCTCCCTGCCCTTCTGTCCATCACCCTTCTTGCTCTCTCCCCACTGTCCCCTACTCCTTTCTCTTGTCTCATGACAACCTCTTTTGCTCCCCTCTCCCAGGGGCTCCCAGTTTCTTCCTTGTCTCTCTCTTCATAGACTCTTGCTGGCTTTCTGTTTCTCTCAAGGCCTCCCGACCCACCTTGACCCAGTTCTTTTCTTGTCCCAGCATTTTGAGCATTACCTCTTACCTCTCCCCACTTTTTCCCTGCACAGTTTCCTGCCAATCGAAGCTTTCTCATCTCTCTCCTTCTCTCTCAGCAGCCCTTGAAGCAGAATAATTTAGAGGATTCCTTCAGAGATTTGAGACTTGGATCCCCATCACCTTCGTCAAGAAGCTACTCAAGATGACTATTCTTGGGGCATCTTAGTGCTTCAGAAACTGCTGACTCTTAGGGGCAACTGACAACTTCTACTGGCATACCTGGCCCTCAGCCAAGTCAGAACCGTCTTTCCTCTTGTATTCTTCTGTTTCCTTTTCGACTTACGTAAATATTTTTATAGTTGAAAAAATAAAAATAATTCGAAAGCTTGGGTTACTTTCTAAAAGAGGAATCAGGTCTTTCCTTCATAAAAAGAAAAAATGAGTATAAAGAAGCTTTATACTACAGCACCAAGAAAAGATTTACTTGAGAACTCCCAGTATGGTATAGAATAGTTAGATCATTTTGTGGTTCAAGTAGTCTCTGTTCCTTCTCAGTATCTAGTATTTGTCTAAATAAATGAGGTAAAACTTTATTGAGTGGAGTTGACCATAGTAATGGGAAAAAATATGCTTGGAAGTGTGTTTTTCAGTGTTCTTGGTTGCAGCAACAGGCTCCAACTCTGGCTAATTAAAACAGAAAAAAAAGACTTAATAGAAAGATATTGAGTGGCTCCCTGAATTGCTAGGAAAGATAAAGGACTAGATCTGAAGCTTCAAAGCCAGGAAGGATATGCTGCTAGTTGGTCTAGTCATGACAGGATTGCTGGTGGTGGAATACTCCATCCACACCAACCACACCTGGAAGCTGGATGCTGACACACAACCCCTGCTCTGGCTGCCTCCACTGCCAACAACCCCACCAGAATGGAGGAAAAGGAGGGAGGAAACAGTTACAATAAATAATGAACACAGCATAAGATGAAAAGAGTAAAGTCAAGTGTATCACACTAAATGTGAACAAAATTAATTCTTCCATGCTGCTTACAAAAAACACTCTTTAAATAATAGAGATCGAATCTCCTAGAAAAGAACATGGGCAAAATATTCTCTGACATAACTCAGAGCAATGTTTTCCTAGGTCAGTCTCCCAAGGCAATAGAAATAAAAGCAAAAACAAATGGGACCTCATTAAACTTATAAGCTTTTGCACAGCAAAGGAAACCATAAACAAAATGAAAAGATAACCTATGGAATGGGAGAAAATATTTGCAAATGGTGTGACTGACAAATAGTTAACTTCCAGAATATACAAACAGCTCATACAACTCAATAATAAAAACCAAACAACCCAATCAAAAAATGGGCAGAAGACCTAAATAGACATTTCTCCAAAGAAGACCTACAGATGGCCAACAGGCACATGAAAAGATGCTCAATATTACTAATTATCAGAGAAATGCAAATCAAAACTACACCAGTCAGAATGGCCATCATTGAAAGTCCACAAATGATAAATGATGGAGAGCATGTGGAGAAAAGGGAACTCTCCTACACTGTTGGTGGGAATGTAGTCTGGTGCATCCACTATGGAAAACAGTATGGAGATTACTTAAAAAACTAAAAATAGACTTAAAATATCATCCAGCAATCCCATTCCTGGTATATATATCCAGAGAGAAAACTCTAATTCAAAAAGACATACACACTGCAATGTTCATAGCAGCATTATTTAAAATAGCCAAGACATGGAAGCAACCTAACTGTCCATCATCAGATGATTGAATAAAGAAGATGTGGTATATATACAATGGAATATAACTCAGCCATAAAAAAGAATGAAATAATGCCATTTGCAGCAACATGGATGGACCTAGAGATTATCATACTAAGTAAAGGGAGTCAGACAAAGAAAGACAAATATCATATGATATCACTTATATGTGGAATCTTAAAAAAAATGACACAAATGAACTTAGTTACAAAACAGAAAGAGACTCACAGACATAGAAAACAAAATTATGGTTACCAAAGGGGAAAGGAGCAGGGGAGGGATAAATTAGGAATTTGGGATTTGCAGATACTAACCACTATATATAAAATATATAAACAACAAGGACCTACTGTATAGCACATAGAAATATATTCAATAACTTATAATAACCTATAATGAAAAAGATATGAAAAATTATATATATATATAACTGAATCACTATGCTATACACCTGAAACTAACTCAACACTGCAAATCAATAAGAAAAATTAAATAATAGAAATTGAAACTGATGGGATGAACAAAGAGATACCAGGCAAATTATTTTGTAAAAAAAAGCAAGAGTGGCAATATTACACAAAGTGGAGTTAAAGGCATCAGACAGGTTAAAGAGGGACTAAATATGATAACATAAAGGAACAATTAAAGAATAAAATGTAACAATCATAAACTTGTATGTACCAAACAACATAGCAGCCATCTACATAAAGGAAAAATGATTGTAAACCCTAAGTTTGGTTGTAGCAGCAATGTCTCTAGCCCAGGAGATGAATCACAATTGGCCCAAGTCTGTCATGTGACCCTCTTCCCCTTTTCCAGAAGCTTTTTTAGCCTCTGTTAAAGCTAGAAGTGGCTGTGCGGCCCAGTTACAACCAATCAAACATAAGAAAATGTCTGCTAAGAGAGTTTTCTAATTTTGTTTCAAAAGACGTTTCAGGCAAGTAGGGTTTGTTTTTCCTGCCCACGAGTGGGATAGAACATGAGATGTTGGGAACTCTTGACAGTTTCCATGCAACCATAAAATGAAGAGCATGGGAACAAAAAGCCAAAATGTTGAGGATGATGAAGCAAAAAACTGGAAAAAGCATGAGTTCTTGTGGGTTTTGTCCAGCAAAAGTCCCACCACGGAAGAACAAAATTACTCAAGACTTTATTAAGTCAAGAGAGTGAGAAGGAGCCAGAGACCAACTCCTCGACCTCTTTCAGGACTCGTATTTATTGAGAATAAGCAAACAAAGGATCAAAGTAAATACATCTTAGGCATGTGAAAAGGGAGCTACAAGCATAGCAGAACGTATAAAGTTTAGCAAGTATGTAAATAGGCAAGAGTCATAAATTCTTCCAAAGAGGCACGAATGGTTGTTTTAAGCCCTAAGCAATCACAAGAGAGGTTGCGATGTTCCTGTTCCAGGGACTAGATAAAAACAATCAATACTGAGGAACAGACCACCACAAAGTTTCTTCACAATGATCAGAGATAATCTAAGCAAGCAAAGCAGCCCAGTTTTTCTGAGCTAAGGGCTAAGTCACAGTGTTCTGTGAGCGTCAGCAGCTCTACTCTATCCACCTACGCCTTAGATAAGTGAAGCGTGTCCTGCTGGTTAGAGCAAGGGACAATGCATGAGTTTTCCATTTGCAGAAGCAGCCCTCAACCTATGACCTCAAGCTATGCCAACAGGCAAAGCATGTCTCTGCTTTTTACGGCTAGGAGACGGATTGTAGCAGTGTTCTGCTAGTGAAGCAGCTTTAAAGCAACTAAACTTATTTAATTATCAGGGTAGTATTTTGGTCTGTTAATCAAGGCTTGCATTCTTACATGATTTTCACAAAGCGACATATGAAACTGATTCAATTAACAGAGTGATATATTTAATAGTATTAGAGGTTTGTGCTTTTATAAAGACCACAGAATAATATGTGAAACTTACTCAATTAAAAATATCACAGTTTGTTAACCCAAGTTTGTACTCCCACAAGTTCCTGATGTCATTGTTAATATCCGCTCTAGAAACAGTAACTACTCTAGAAATATTTACCTCTAGTATCCCTGTTAAATAAAATAATAAATGTCTGCATTATTCAAGTCTACTGGTCAGGTATTTTGTTATTAAAGATATTTGTAGCAAAATATGCCCTTACTTATGTAACTTTAAACCCAAATCTAGAGAACATAGCAAAAGCTATACTAAGAAAAAAATTGATAGGCTAAATGTTTTTATTACAAAAAAAAGAGATAAATACAGAAATTTACTACTCATTTTAAGACATTAGAAAAAGCAATGAAAAGCCAAAAACAGGAAGTTAATAAAAACCAAAGCTGAAATTAAATAGAAAATTGTAATTGATAGGTCAAATAAATACAAAAATATGTTCCTTGAAAAGACCAATAAAGTAGATACATCCAGAAAGAATCTGACAGAAGACAAAGGCAGCAAAAATATACAAGATAAGGTATGAGAAAGGAACAATAACCCTGATACAGGGAAGACTAGAAGGATTATAAGAGAACATTACATGCAAATTTATGGAAACAAATTTGAAAACCTTGAGGAAATGAACAATTCCCTAGCAAAATATAAATTAACAGAAGTCACCTAAGAAGAAGTAGACTTGAGGGATCTATTATCATGGAGAGGATTGGAAAGATAAAGATCCACCACCTGAAAAAGAAAAAAGAAAGAAAGAAATGCACTAGGACCAAATGTATTCACAAAACTTTCTATCAAACCTTTAAAAAGTATATAATTTCAGTGTTAATCAAAGATTACAAGTTACATAAATTTCTCCCAACTCACATTGTGAATAAACATAGTTATAGATCAGGAAATAGATCAATAGAATTCATTACACAACAGATTAAAGAAGACAAACCATGTGTTCAGCTTTTCACCCTTGAGTATGTTAGCTGTGGGTTTGTCATATCCGGCCTTTCTTACGTTGAGGTACCTTCCCTCAATGTCTGCTTTCTGTAGAGTTTTTATAGTAAATGGATGTTAAATTTTATCAAAAGTTTTTTCTGCATCTATTGACATAATCAAATGTATTTTTTCTTCCTCTAAATTCAGCAACAAGACATTGATGTCCACTCTCGCCACTTTTATTCAACACAGTTTTGGAAGTCCTAGCCACAGTAATCACAGAAGAAAAAGAAATAAAAGGAATCCAAATTGGAAAGGAAGAAGTAAAAACTGGCACTACCTGCAGATGACATGATACTATACATCGAAAATCCTAAAGATACTGCCAGAAAACTCTAGAGCTCATCAATAAATTCAGTAAAGTTGCAGGATACAAAATTAATATACAGAATTTATACAAAGGAATGCTACTCAGCCATAAAAAATGGTAAGACAATGCCATTTGCAGCAACATGGATGGCCCTGGAGAATGTCATTCTAAGTGAAGTAAGCCAGAAAGAGAAAGAAAAATACCATATGATATCATTCATATGTGGAATCTATGGAAAAAGAAAACACAGAACATAATGCTATTGAACAAGAAAAGTTAAACATGAAATTCTCTCTCTGTGTTTGCTTGGGCCTCCTCCCTCCCTCCCTTATGTGCAGTACGCATCTGCACGTTAACCAGAGCTCTTCAAAGGTGGGAGCGCCTGCTCAACCAGAAAGATCAATTTTTTTCCTTTCTTCTGATGCTATCAACGTTACTTCTTAAGAGAATAGTGATTGTTCCCACCTCTGTAGGGGGTCATGGTGACTTGCTGCTCGCCTTGTCTGTGCTTACCTGGACTATGTATCCTTGGTAAACTTTATGTAAAATATCAGTATGTCATTTTGATGTATGAGCCTTTGTCTCAAAAATGTATATGACTGTGCCTCTGACTTCTAACTAATAGGTGGAACAATTCTTAGAGCTTTCTGAGAATCTGCTTCCTGGGTTATAATGCTCAGTTTGGCTAAAATAAAATTCCCTCTTTTCTTCTTAACTTAATAGTTAATTGAATTTTCGTTGACACGAGGAAACATCAGATGAGCCCAAGTTCAAGGGCCCACTTCAGATAGCTCACTTACCTGTCATTGGACATACAGCACCCATAGCTGGGGGGAGCAGGGAAGGGAATTGGGAAAAAGAGCATTTTGTTGGATAACTGCCACTTCCTCTCCTCCCAAATAATGAAGGTTCTGTCAGCAGAAAGACAAATTGCGTGTTGGTAGGTAACTGTCAAGAGCTGATTTGTGTCTCCACTTAAAATTCATGTGTTGGAGTCCTAACCCCCAGGACCTCATGTGGCTGCGTTTGGAGATAGAGCCTTTAAAGAGGTGATTAATTTAAATGAGATCATACGGGAGAACCCTAAGCCAGTGTGAGTGGTGTCCTCATAAGAAGAGGGGAGTAGGACACAGACACACACAGAGGGAAGACCAGGTGAAGACATGGGGAGAAGAGGGCCGTCTACAAGCCAAAGAGAGGCCTCGGGGGAAACCACTCTACCGACACCTTGATCTCAAACTTCTAGCCTCCAGAACTGTGAGAATATAAATTTCTACTGTTTAAGCCCCACCCATCTGTGGTCCTTTGCTCTGGTGGCCCTAGGACACTGATACAGCAACTAAGGCTGTCAGCATCAGTGCGGCACTGCGCTGGGGAGCGCAGGACTCAGGAGACAGTCAGCCCAGCCGGGCCCTTCTTCAGCAAGAAGTGGGTACAAAGAACCAGAAGCCGGGGTTGGGGGTGTAGGTGCTTCATGGCTGTTGGAAGCACTTTATTCCCTCTTACTGTTTGTGTCCTGACCTTGACGTCCATGTCAGAAGCCTCTTGGGAAGAACCTCCCACTCCCATAGGAACTAGCCTGGCTGGTTATTTCTGGAAAGCTGACCACTCTGTTCAATTTTAGTATATGTGCTGCCAAAGCGAGCACTGACCACTCTGTTCAAATGTCACAATGTCCAGAGTCGGTGTGTTCCCGAGGTCTGTTTGGAAAACCAGACTTTGTTGCTCAGGAAGCCTGTTTCCACCCCTTACCAATCCTCCTGCGTGCGCCCTCTACTGGCTGCCCGTTCAGCTCCTGTTGGTTCCTCTCCCGCTCTGACCTCAGCCACTTTGCTACCTTCTGGAAATTCCTCACCATTTCTCCTTTGTTGGATGCCTCCTTTCCTGTTTTCCAGTCCTGCTATCCATCTTTCTCTCATTTCAGCTTGCATTTTATTAACTGGTTGCTTGACTGACATTTTACTGGGATTTTAGGAGGGAGGAAAGAGAAATGCTTGGGGTCACTTTGGAATCTTGGACCAGAGCACTCACCATAGAGAAAACTCTTAAGAAATGGGAGGATAGGATGAACTATCTACCTATCTGGTGGTGGATGACAGCAAGCCCCTGTCCTTGTCCCCCCAGGGCCTGTACAACAAGCCCAGCATGGAATGGCCACGGTGGAAGAAATGAAGACTACGAATGGGGCCAACAGCATGCGCTTCCTCTCACAAAGCCGGTCCCAAGGCTCGTTACTGCAGCTGATGAGTGTCCAACCTGTCAGAGGTGGACACTGAGGGCAGGCCCTCGATGTGGTGCCATCCTTCAAGGAGATGGGCTGGAAATTTCATGGCAAGTTGATTACATTGGACTTTTTTCCTACTGGAGGGGTCAGCTGTTCACACTTACCACACCGGACACCCACTCAGGATGCGGGTTTGCCTTCCCTGTCCTCAGTGTCTATGCTGTCACCACCACCATCATCCTGTGGAGCTGGGGCCGTTGAGCTGTTTCTCCCTCTTTCACTGACACTTTCATGGCTGTGGCCACCACCATCCCCTGCCACTGGGTGGCCACGTGGCCTCTTATCTGTTCTTCCCACTGCCTGTCCTGTTCCCATCCGGTCTCTACTCTCTTCCAGGGACGAACCCAAGTACAGATGTGCTTGGAGGGATCTCCTGACTCTCACTCATGTTGGCTCTGACTACTACTCTCTGGGTTCAGTCAGGTGTGCTGAGCTTGGCTGAACAGAATAGTAGATGAGAGTCAGCCCATGACAGTCCTGGGTTCCAGACCCTGCAATGGCAGAGACCTGGGATGCTGACCACTCCTAGGCTCCAGGACGGAATATTCTTGGCAGGAAGCAGAGAAAAGATGGAGAAGAAATCAGAAGCACTGCCCAGCCTCTGATGAGACCCTGCAAGGACCACGACAGTGGGCGTCCCCCTCCCGCCTCCGTCTCCACTCCCATTTCCAGCTCCCAATCACTTTCCCACCTATCACCAGAATTAATCTGTACACTACATCTGGAAGTCTAAGAAAACTAAAGGACATGTCCAAGATCATGGCCAGTGACTGGCAGACCTGGGGCCAAGGTCCCCGTCTGCTGCCCCCAGAGCTGGAGCTCTTTCGCTGGCACAGCTGTGACACAATCACAAGGAATGATCGGATGCTCAAGAGCTTTTTTAAAATCATCTTTAATGTACTTTTAATAATTTTTGCCTCATTTACCAGATAAATCATCTAAATAAATAGATGCTATACAGTCTCTTACCAATAACTATCAGTACAAAAATAAAACCGTGCTCTGCGTCCACTCTAGCTCTCCCCGCACACACTGTCGGAAAAGGCATGTGCTTGGAATTGACTCGTGCCCCCAACCCCTCCCAAATACATTCATTTAGTCTGAACAAAGCTCATGCTCATTCTGTGCAAAGGAAGCGTTCTTGTGCTAAGACCTTGAGGCCAGGCTGGCCAATTATAAAGCAAAAGCTACACCACCTGACAAGCGAAGCGCCTTCCCTGGGGCAGGAGCAGAGGAGGAAGGTGGCTATGGGACCACAATCCTAAGAGCAGTGGTGGTCCTCGTGTGGCCCGGCAGCATTACAAGTGCCGTGCCAGGGTGGAGAACATTCTCCTTGCCCCACCCTGCAGCAAAAGAAAAGTACCAACCGGTCTCTCTACATTCAAAACAGGTGGGGCTGGGGGAAGGCAAGGCAGGTGGTCCAACTTTTTCAATGTTCCCCCCCAAGTGAGTACTGGCCTTCTCGGGTGGCGGTGGGGTGGGGTGGGGGGGTCATGTCTGCCTTGCCCCTCTCACCCAAGCCTGCTGAGTCGCTCAGGGCCGGTGGAGGCCTACAAGGCCACTCTCAACCCCTCATGAGGTCTCGTCCTGGGTCCTGGGCAGGAAGGTCCTAACAGCCCGCAGTCCTTCCCCCAGGGAGTCTCCACCACAGCTCCTGAGTCCTGCTCCCAGGGTCAGAGAGCAGGGAGCCCTGTGGGCCCTGAAGGCCTGAGAGGGAGGCAAGAAGTCTTCTACTGCAGCAGCCGCCTAATCCCACAAAAGAGCTGGGCAAACCTGCAAACTGCACAAACATCTCTTCAACGTGAGGAAGGAGGAGGCCCCATGTCCCCTAGGGGAGGGGGAGTGTGACTTCTATTGGAAGCTGCCAGCCGAGTCCCAAAGCCAGGGCCAACAGCATTCTGATAGAACGAGGCCCCTGCCCACTGCCCTCCTCCCCTCTGCTGGGACCCCCTGTTCTGGGACAGCCCCCAGCTCAGGCTGCCCTTCCCCTCCGCAGGGTTCTTTCCCTGGTCCACCCCCACATACTCCTCTAGACTCAACCCCCTAGGCTCGGGGTGAATCAAGTCATCTGGTGGGTGGGGGAGAGCCATCCCCCAATGGAAGCACTGAATTGACCCTGGACAACGAAGGAATAAGGAGGAAGGAGAGACAGAGACTCAGGGATCTGGGATCTTGCCAGCAGGGCACCCCAAACAAAAATGGGGGGCAGGCTCTCTTTGGTTTGGGAACTTGGGAAGAAAGGGTCTAGAGAAAGAACTGCCCTATTTGAGCCTCAGCAAGATTCTACTGACTTCCTCAAGTCAGGCTGTGGAGACAGCCCTGGAAGAGGGCAGCAGGGAGACTGGAGTGCCTGGTCTGAGGGGAGGGAGCCAGCCTTTCTCTTGCTCCCCTGGTGCCCACCCTTAACCTGGCTTTTTCTCTCCTACAGGGCCTGGAGAGGGGAGCGGTCACTCCTCACTGCCGGAGAAGCTACTAGGCCACAGGGCACATTTGTATAGACCAGAAACTGAGTGCCCCCTCCTCTGGCAGACACAGCCTCTTGCCAGGGCGTGGGGCTTGTCCACACCCTGATGCACCATCCACTACAGCATGACCACAGGAAGACATGGCAGAGGTCCCCCTGACAGGAAAACAAGGTTAGCCCCAGCTGCAGCACTGAGGGTGGATGGAGAGGAGACAGAGTGGAAGGAGGAATGGCGTCAGGAGTTGAGGGCTGTCCTGAGAAGGTGGTGGGACGCTCCCTCCCTCCCTGACCACCCACATCTGGGTTGGCTGAGTCAGAAGGGAGGGCAAAAAAAGAGGGAAAAGGGAAGGGCTGGAAAGTCACCTGAGTCAGAGGGAACGGGAGCCCAGGGATGGAGGGGAGAACAGAGCTCAAGTGCTTCAGAGCTGGTGCTGGTGCACAGCACACCTGCACGGAGGACACTTGCGCACCTGCGGCTGGCCAGGTGAATCTGCAAGACTGCATCCGCATGCCTGGAGCATCGGAGGCCATCCCCTTCCCTCAAACACACACACCGGCTGGACCCTTGCCCTCCACTGACAGCTGCCAGCACACCGAGTTGGACAGATCCTGTCAGGTGAAGTGCTGAGCAAGGTGCGGTGAGTGAGGGGTGCCCGTGGCAAACTTTTGTGCTGTGGATCACCCTCTCCATTCACCTGGTAAGAGTTTCTAAACAGGAGGTTTGCAAGACGCACTGCACACATCTGTGGACATGTGCACGCAGTCATGTGGGCAGTATGCACACACCCACGCAGCTGGGTGTGCAAGGGAGCAGTTTTCACAGGTCAGGTGAGGGGGGAGCTCTCAGTGGAAGGAGCTCAGCTGGCAGCCGCCCCCAGGGAAATGGAGAGATCTTTCTAAAGGGACAGGGTGGCCCACTCCACAATCTCAAAGCCTCCTCCAGCCCCTTAGCTCTCTGACCCAATCACTTTTGGTCAAAGCCAGCCTCCATATCCCCCCCACAAAGCTGGAGTGGAAAGTTAAAAATAAAGAGCGCCCCCCACCCCGCCCAACATACACACACACACACACACACACAAACACACATACACACACATCACACAAGAAAAGGGGAAACCAACCAGAAAGGCTGGGTGGGCTGCTCAATGGGGAGGGTTCAGGCCTTCCTCCTTTGTTCTGGGACCAGCCGCTGTCTATCTAGAGAAGAATCGTGACAGAAGTGTCCCTGTCCCCAACCTGCCTTGGAGATGGTACCCCACCTGACAGAGCAGCGCCAGGCCCCCCCCAGGCCCAGCCGTAGACACATCTGCGGCCTCTCTGTAAACATCCTCGCAGAGAAAGGGGCGGGGCGAAGGGAGAGTGTGGGGATTTCACCCCCTTCTCCTGTTCAATGTTTCTTTTGTTAAATAAAATAATTATCCCGCCCCTCCCCCTCCCCCTTTCTGGAAATCCCCACCCCAAGCCCAAAAGAAAACAGTTTAAGAAGAATAAAAATGGTGATTCAGAACTTCCCGCTGCGGTCTCGGAAGAAGCCCTCGGCTGCCTGGGCCTCGCGGAAGGTGACGGTGATGGAGTTGGCCGTGATATCGGTCACTGTCACTTCACTTGGGGGGAGCGTGGGTGTCCAGGAAGGGGGCCCCTCGGCCAGATCTGCATCTGCTGCAGCCACGGGACAAAGAAAGAAAGACGGGGACAGCGTTGGCAACAAGGTGGGGAAGGTGGGAGTGGGCGGCAGCATGTCGACCACCTCCCATCCCACCCCCAACACCAGACCATCTTCTGAGTCTCCAGCCAGGGCAGGGCTGGTTCAAGGACGGACACACAGGAGGAGGTAGCTACATTTATCTTCCCAGGCTGGACACGAGCTCATCCCGAGCAGGGCCATAGGAAGAGCGCCGGGCTGGGCGCCAGGGCCCCCGCAGGCTGCGTGGCCTACAGAGCACCCAGGCCCTCTCTGGGCATGGGGCCAGCTGGGCCTGACGACTCGAGGGGCCTTTCCAGCTCTGAGGGGCCCTGGGCCTGGCCGCCTTACCCTCCTCTTCGGGGGGCTGCTCAGCAGGCTCCCACTCGCTGGCCGCCTGCAGGACGTCCGTGGCCGGTGACTCCTGAGGGAAGAGCTCCCGTCGATGGCTGTGACTCTCCAGGTTGGGCCCGCGGGGCGGGAACTTCTTGCGTGAGAGCCGCAGGTACTTGTGGGCCTTGCGGGGCTTGCGGAGCGGGAAGGGCAAGGTGGGCACCAAGGGGCCCTTGTCCACCAGCTCGGGCGCCCCCGCCTTGACCACCCCCTCGGGGCTCCCGCTGCCGAGTGGGCGCGTCAGGGAGAAGCAGAGCTTCTCCTTGCCCTTGGCCTTGTGGGAGCTCCGCAGGTCCATGCTGTACAGCCGCTGCGGGGGCAAGCCAGGGCACGGCGGGTCAGCCCTGCCCTCCCACCCACTGCCGCGCCTTTGCTCATGCTGTTCCTCCCACCCGGAGTGCCCTTCCCCACGTTTCCCAGCTAGAAGCCCGCCACCCCCCCACCCCCCACCCGCACCCCTCACCGCCCAGAGTGCTGCCCTTGACCAGACCCAGCCCTGGCCCCACGGCCTGGCCCAGCGCAGCCCACGGGTGCGGCCTTATCTCCCCAGCGCTCTAAGTGGCTCAGGGACAGGACCACAGGGCATACTCCTTTGGTACACAGCAGAAGAGCACACAAGGCTACAAACTGAAAACTCACCAACAAAAACCAAACCTGGATTGATGAGGCAGATAAATTAAGGAATTATTCTTCACTATAGGATAGGAATCTTTGTTTCTAAAGGGCCCCCAAAAGCTGAAACAGCCAGCTCGCCAGGGCTATGGTGGTAGGCGCAGGGCTCTGAAATTTCTTGGGGCAAGTCAACCAAGGGGCACACACAGCACTGGGTGCACCGTGTCACCCAGCCACAGGGATGGTGCACTGCCAGCTGCCTGCAGACACCCTGGGACCCCTCCAGGGCACTCCTTGGCTCTGAGCTGCAGTGGCCCTACCAGGGTCCAGCCCTCTGTTGACATCCTGCTCACTCTCGTTAAAATGGGCTGGGAGGCACATTCTTCCACCATTCAAAGGCTGAAGTTTTGTCATTTGTGGATCTGTCTTATTGACTTTGGGGGAAATTTATACAAATCCAAGAAAGATCCTTGATGCTTAAATGTTGGGAGGGCCTGGATCACTCTCGGACAGTACCTTCTTCTATGACCTGTCACCAGAGGCCAAGAGCTCCCAGGAAGAGAGTGAGGCCATCAAATGGGACCTGTAAGTCAAAGTTTTGCCCCATCTCAAGTTGGGAGCAAAGATCTCATGTGCAAACTCCATTCCCAGTCCCACCTGCTAATGGCCATCACTCGGCAGGGGGTGTGGGTTGTTACGGTAATGGGAGGAGGGCTGAACCCAGAGGAGATTGCGAAAATACTGCAATGTTAAGAGGGCTTATCCTATATGCAGCTTTATCAACACCCACTCCTTCAGCCTAGCTCTTAGGCTATCATCACAGGACTAGTAAACTCTCATACAATTCTGTCCTCCTCTACCTCACCATGGGAAAATTACAGCCAATAACAGATCCAGGAGCACCAGGAGTCAGCTCTGGGCTTTAATCCAATTGTGTGATTCTGGGTAAACTACTGGCCTCCCTAAGCCTCAGTTTCTTCATCAGTGAAATGATGCAGAAACTGACACAGCCAGCCTCCAAGACAGCTCCAAATACCCACCTCTGGGAATTCACACCTGTGTGGAGTCCCCTCTACACTGAATACTGTGGTGTGGGACTTTCGAGGTTAAGTCACTTAAGACACTGTGCTTTGTCCTTGCTCTCTGTCTTGGATTGCCCACTCTGGGGGAAGCTAGTGGCCATACTGGGAGGCCACCCAGTGGTGCCATGGAGAGGTCCAGTGGTGAGGAACCAGGCCTCCTGTCTACATCCAGCACTGATACACTGGGCATGAGTAGCCACACTGGAAACAGATCACTCAGGCCCTTGTCAAATCTTCAAGTGAGTGGTTCCCAGAAGACATCATGGCTGTAACCTGAACTAGAATCACTAAGGACCAGCTAAAGCACTCCCAAATTCCTGACCCACCAAGACTGTGTGATATAGTAAGTGTTTATTGCTCTAAGTTAGCTCAGTTTATTGCTAAGTTGTTACACAGCAATAGATGACTGATACACCTTCCCTGTAGGTTTGGTGTGCAGATGAAGTGTGTTCATTTGTGAAGAGCATGGAGCCCAGAGTTTAGCATGGAGAAGATGTTTGACTGATGCTACTCCCCTTCCCAGGACCCAATTCACACCAAATTCTGTGGAACCTGCCCACGGCTGGAAGGCAGGCCCATCTATTCTGGCAAAAGCCTCAGGTGATTTACAATTAAGAGTGAACAGGAGGCTGGGCACGGCTCACACTGCACGTGGACCAAGAGGCCTTGTTTTTTGGCTTTAAATACCTGGGTGAGCCTTATTAAATTAAGGGCAGCACATAATCTTATCATCCTGATTTTACACATGAAAAAACAAGCTCAGAGGCTTGCCTTCAATCACATAACTACATTACTTGAGGCTCCATCCTCTTTTCAGTGCAAACCAGAGAAGGCAGCAAAGTGTCCCCAAGACCTGGGTAATACGGGCTGCCAGAGTCTAGACCCCACCTGGGGCAGAGGGTTTCTTCTCACTCAAAATAACACATTTCTAGGACATTCTAAGGGTATGGTTTCAGAATCCTAGGACTCTCCTTTTCTTGGATTCTAAAATTCCACACACTTCAGTTTCCTCTGAAACTTATGTTTCTAAGGTTCTCAAATACTACAATTTTGTATTTTAGGGACTTTGAGCATCAAAAAGGCTCATTTACAAGATTCTTAGCTTTGAAAATTCTAGGATCCCATGAGCCATACATTCACCCCACCTCCCTCCACAGCATCTCCCACCCACGGTGTCTTCTCGGGCACCAGCCCCACCTTCTGACTTTTCCCAACTCCTTCCACTGAAACATACTCATTAAGTGCCTGGCTCTACCCCACAGAGCCCTGGGCAGAGGCCAGGAGGGTTAGTGGTTCAGCTGAATTAGCTGGTGCAAATGCTCTAATGGGGCAGGGGCTGGTGCAAGGAGCAAGGGGGCCCTGTGGGCGGGCACCAGAGCTGGCGGGGTTACCTGCAGCAGAAGCCGCTTGGGTTTCGGACCTCTCTTCCTATACCCCGACGCTCGGTCTCTCTCCTCCCTGGGGTGCAAAGCAGATGGCAGAAGAAAAGGAAACACTGGTGACATTTAAGGGAAAGGCATCCGCTCCACCCGGCCCCCTGCTGTCTATGGGGAAGGGGGACACTCTCTACAGGCCATCCCCAAACCTGCCTTACGGCTTCTCCCATCACTTTCTTTAGGCCATAACAATGGGGTCGCATGTTCAACTCCCAGGGCTCCGCCTTCCCATCTGACTAAAGGTGAGGACACAGCCACTGGTCCCAATTGCTGAGGTGGGACTTGGGGGCATCTCCAAAAATATGTGGGTCTTCACAGCTCCAGGGGCGTGCCAAGCTCTGCTCTTCATGCCACTGGGAACGCCCCCCAAAACAATGCAGTTCCAGTTTCTGCTCTTAGGAAACTTGTATAGAAACCTCTCAATCAAATTTGCCTTGAATGTCCCAGGGGAGCTAATGAGAAGGCAGGCGAGTCCTTCGTACCTACATGAAGCTCTCCCCAGATTTCCCCCATTTGGCCTCTGCACGGACCACTCCCACTTGTCTGTACAGTCTGGCTGGGGAGGGGACAGAAAAACTAGCCCATATTCAGGCCCCAGTAGATGCCACTCTCTGCTGGATGCCCTCCTCACATCCAAACACAACACATGAGGCACAACCTGAGGGCACGTACAAAGCCACATGACACACAGAGGCCCCAAGGCCATGCTGGAAGTGGTGGGAAAATTCATCCTGTTTCACTTCATTCCACTCATACTTTCTGTAGCCTTAGGCCAGTCTCTCAACCTGAGCCCAGCTAAGCCAGTGGATCTGTGGAGTCTGTTTTCGAGGTTCGCTCCTCCTGGAGGCAGCCCAGACATCAGACTCCAGGAGCACTGAAGAAGGGCCCTCCCTCCCCATGGAGTTGGCCTCAGCAGGTCTGCTGTGGGGCCCGAGAACCCGCTTTTGAGAGAAGCACCCAGGGCATGTGATACCCATGCCAGGCCAGGCCTCCCAAACCCCTAGGGCAAGAATCATCTCAGAACCCGGTGCTGGGCGCCAGGACACCCTGCTCCAGGCCCAGCTCTACCCTGACCGATGGGAGACCTTGGCTGGGCCTCAGTTTTCTTGTCTGGGCCTCAGTTTTCTTGTCTGGAGCCAAGAGCTTCCCTTCTTAGATGACCCCAGGGCTCCTGGAAGGAGCAAGGGAGGTCCTTGCTATTTCTCAAAATGCGGGGTAAAAAGACTGAAATAACAGAGGAAGAGAGAGGGAAGGAACAGAAGAAAGAGGAAAAGGAGGAAGTGGGGGCGGGGGCAAAAGGAAAGGACCTCGGGGTGGGGGAAGGATAATATGTATTTATTACATTTGTGTAAGTGTTGTTTATTATTATTTTTAGTATCATGTCCTGGACACTCTGTACAAGGCACTGCTCTCAATGCTTTAACCCTCACAGCCACCCAAGAGGGAGGCACGATTTCTAGCCTCATTTTATCGCTGAGGCATAGACAGATTAAGTCAGTTGCCTGATGCCACAATTTTAACAATTTCTGCCACTGAAGATGCTGAGCTCTGGGCTCCAGGCCTGGCCAGGTCAGGCCTGGGGGCCGAGACAGGGCCAGCGGGGCAGGCCCGGAGCCCAGGCCACATGACCTGGCCTCCCATCTGCAGCATCCCTGCTCCTGCCCTGCAAACTGTGTGAGGAGGGCTGGGAGGTTAAGGTGGGGGCATTCATTCTGTCCAGTCCTTACCTACTGAGGGCCTGGTTTCTGTCAGCCTTGGACCCTCTGCCCATCAGTATCCAGGGCGTAGCCCCAGCAAGCCCTGACTGCCCTCTTGGCTCCTCCATTAAAGTCCCCTGGCCAGACTCCTGAGTATCTTAAATACCCTGCAAAGCAGGTGTTAAAATGGTCATCACCCACCTTCCACCCCCACCTCACCAAGACCCAGAAAGAAGGAGGAAGTCAAGTCACACAGTGGGTCTGTAGAATCCGCTAAGCTCCTCATTTGTTCCTTAACTATTGACTTTTCTGGCTCATTCAAAACAACATCCAAGTCCTCTACCAGGATTCACAGGGCCCTCCCTGGGCTGCGTTCCTCATTCCTGCAGCTGTCCCTCCCCTCCCCCATGCCTTACCCTGCCTCATCACTGACCCCTGCCCCACCCACACCACCCAGCCAGCCACACTCAGAGCCCCACTTGCCTCCATGCTGGCCCTCACAGGCCCTCACCCCAGGGCCTCTGCACTCACTGTGCTCTCCACCCGAGATGTTCTTCTCTAAAATACCTACTGGGCTTATTCCGTTACTTAGCTAAGGCTCTGGTCAAACACCACCACCTACCACCCCACTGAAACCAGCAACCCCTGCCCAGCCCTCACTCCCTGCCCCGACCCTGTCTGTGCAGCAGTCAGCACCATCCGTATCTGGTGTACTTTTCACTGCAGGTCTCCCTCCACACTGGAATGTGAGCCCCGTGAGAGCAGGGACATTAGTTGATTTTGTTCCTTGCCCCCAATTCCTGGAGCAGTGCCCGGTACATAGAAGGACCTCAATAAAGATTTGTTGAACAAATGAAAGAACGAATTAGCTGACTCCTTATTACCCTTAGGAAGACATTCACACAAGTCCTTTGAATCAGCAGCACAAGACCTCCTAGGGGAGAAGCCATCAGAAGGGGGCGAGGAGGGGCAGAGGAGCAACAGCGACTTGGAGTCAGGAGCCTCCCCAGGCGAAATCCTACTTGGGCTGCTTCCCAGCTGTGAGGTTCCCAGACAAGTCCCTTAGCTCTTCAGAGCCTCAGTTTCCTCATCTGTCAGATGAGACCCTCATCCTTGTCTCAAGAGGTTATCAAAAGGAGACAAATAAAAATGATGATTTTATAAAACGGGCCCAAACGGTACAGGGTCGATGGGTCAGGGTGAGGCAGAAAGACTGGGCAGCTGACTGGTAGGGAGGTTGGTAACGTTGGGGCTCATGCAGCGAAGGGAATGGCTAGATTATGCTCACAAGGCCCTCCCACAAGGAGAAACAACATTTTTATCAAAGGCTCCCTGCAAAGATGTGCCCTCATGGCCCATCAGAGGAGCTGCCAATCACTGACCAACCTGCAGAATCACAGCAGAGCACTGGCAGAGCAGGAGACTGGGGCCCGGAGGGGCAGCTTTGCCCAGGGCCACCCACCGAGGAGGTGACCAAGCAGGAGGCACCAGAACTCAGATATCCTGGCTCCAAAGCCACACTCCCTCCTCTGGCCTTTCTTGAGTTCCATCAGACTTGGTGAGAGGGTGACTTGGGGGAGTCTCTCTCTGGTCCATCACTGGGCATGGCTGGGCATGACTGACCCTGCTGCCCCATGCATGCAGGGTGCCTCTGTGTCCATTTTCACCTCCTTTGCTGCAACTGAAACCCCTACCTTGAAACTCCTACATTCTGGGAGATCGGGGCAGGTGTTATTGGGGGTGGCCAACAACAGCAGAGAGACTGAGGCCTGGGGTGGTCAGCTGAGTGGCCAATATCACCCAGCAGCAGGAAGGAGCCAGGGCCCTTGCTGTCCCAGAACCTGGTGCCCACCACCTTCGCCCAGCTGCAGACTAGACTGGGCTGTCCCTGCCAGACCCCTGCCCCCATGCCCGTGCCCTTTGTTCAGAGCCAAGCCAGCAGCATCTCCCTAAGAAAACCTCAGAGCCTGCCTTCCACACAGCCCCATGGCAGGCTGAGCCCCCTTACTTCTCCTCATAGGCCATGACCAGGCGGGGGTCCAGGATGTGCTCCTCCGGCTCCCACGTGCTGTACCTGTGGAGAGGAACAAGAGGTCAGAGCTGCTCTGCCTACCCTCCCACCCCCAATTAGGAAGCCATAGCTGCTCCACCAGGGCCACTGTCTGCAGGACTCTGTGCCCTCCTGGTCCAGTGTAACTGTCACCTAATCCCATGTCCCTGGCCACCCAGGCTAGGTTGGGGGCCTCCTGGGGGCTTCAGTGACACCGGAACTCCCCCCATTCTGAGCACTGATCACACCACCCTATAAATGACTGTGTCCAGCTCCCAACTAGACCCCCCTGTTCACTTCAGGTGAAGAGGGCAGGTCCTCTAAGTCCCCAGATTCCATCCCAATAAGAGGCAAGAGCAAATGAAGATCAGGGGCTCTGGCCTCAGACTGCCCAGGTTCAAAGCCCAGGTCTGCTCTTGCTAGCTGTGCAACATTAAACAATTTATTCAACACCTCTGTACTGATTTTCCCATCTGTAAAGGGCTCTTGTGCTGATTAAATGCATTCACGTGTCTATTTTGAGCAGCGCCTGGTGCACAGGAAGTGTTCCGTGCTTATTATCGTTCTGGTACCCAGCCCCCCCCATGCCCCAGCCTGGCCTCTGCCCCGGCTGAGCTGCTCCCTCCCTCTCCACACACATCTGCACACAGCAGGAATTTGGTGACTGAATGGTGCAGGGATCCTACAGCAGACACCCCCGAGGTATTTCCACAAGGGATCTTCCACCACTTCCAGACCAGACAGCATTCCCTGTGGGACAGACCCGGGCATTTCCAGAGCTCAGCCATCCTCCTTCCACCTGCACTATTATTTACTTAGTATCTGCCTTTAAATCAGTTCACTTTTTTCTTGTTGTTTAAATAATTTTCTTTGAAAAGCAGATTTTATATGACTTCCATAAATGGAACGAGTGCCCCAGTCCTCCGGTCAACTGCTTCACTCATCCTTTAAGAGTCGGGTCCTTGTAGCTTTCCCTGACATCCTTTCTAAGCTGTCCCACTTCCAACAGAATGAACCCTCCCCTCTGCTGCTCTCCAGGACCTTGCTGCTCATGGCACCTGCCATACTTATTGATAAATCAGGCTGGTGTCCTGGCTGGAAGATTGCAACCCCTTCCCAGAGCGCCCAGCCCAGGCCCCAGCCCCCAGGTGTTCTAGGAATGGCTGGAGAAGCCACCGCAGAGTTTTGCTCACCCTGAAGAAATGCTGAAAGTGAAACCGAGGTTTAATAGTTCACGTAAAGCCCAAACTACAAACAACCAGAAGCTGGCAGACTTCAAACCTTCCTCCCCCAACAACAAAGGCTCAATTTCCTCAACTGTAACCAGTAAGAAGAGAGAGGGCATTTTGTGTTCCTCTTTTGTCCCCTTCCTGGCCCTCTCTCTTTCTCTAGTTGAAGTGTCTCTTCAGTGCTCTCGTCTGCTCTGCCCTGCCCATTTCCCCACTGCCCTGCCTATTTTTTGTTGATGTAGCTGCTATGTGGTTCCTGGCAAGTCCCTCACCTTCTCTGTACTTCAATTCCTCCTCTTAAGAATAACCACCACCACCACAGTAACAGCAAGAGGCCGGAGCCCGACTACCACAGGGACTCAGCCATTTCTTGTAACACCCTTATGAGGTAGGTTATAGGTAAGAAACTGAGGTAAAGAAGTTAAGCATCTTGCCAAGGTTACTGAGCCAGTAAATGCCAGTCTGCAGTTAGAACTAGTTGAATCTTGGTTACCCTCTCCCTTTGGGTCCCTCACATGTCAAGGTATCTGGTTCTCCACTGGATCGTGAAGTCTGGGAGAGAGGCACTATTTGATTGGCCACGTCTTCATCGTCTGACCCGGGGCCTAGCACATAGTGGGTGCACAGAAAGGGTCAGAGGACTTAGCGGGACTATTTCTGGCCTGGGGCAGTCGGGGTGACTAAGGCAATGGCAGAGGGTGAGACTTGGCAGCAGGAAGCCTGGCCCTGCTCGATGGTGGGGAAGGCCGGGGAGTGGGGGAGCGTTGCACAAGCGCCTCACCCTCTCGGACACCCCCGCCCCTCCTAAAGCGGAGGCCATCACCGGCTCTCCGCCCTCCGCACTGTGGGGAGCTAGAGGCCACAGCGAAGGCCAACAAGCTTTTGAGAACAGCTGGGCGCAGGCAGGACGGAGCGCGCAGCCGGCGGAGTCCACCCTGGGAGAGGTCGAGGGATGGGTCTCCGGGCCCGTGTGGCCGGGCGCTGCGCGCAGAGGTACGGAACGTCAGCAGCGCAGGGACCCAGCACTCAGTGGAGGCCCGAGGGATCCACTTCACTGTGCCGCGCGCCCCGCCCACCGAGCGCGCGCGCTCGCACGCAAGCACGCACGGGGGTGCGCGCGACCAGACTGCCCGACCGACCAATGGGGGGCGGGGGCGGGGACGGCGCGCGCCGGCTTAGAGGTAAACACGGCCACGTGACCGCCGCCCCGCCTCGCCCACCACTGCCCTCCCTCGAGCCAGGGTAAACAAGCTCCAGGCCGCCCCGCTTGGGACCCGCCGCGCAGGCCCCCATCGGGCCAGGGGCGGGGTGCCCCGCTGAGCCAGGCCCGCCCCAGCCCCCTACTCTGATTTAGAGGTGCCCAAATGAGAAGCCATGCGGGGGGCTTCCGGCGAGAGTGCCCAGGGCGGCGGTGAGACAAGAGAGTCCGTTGCTGGAGCCTCCATTTCCTCATTGGTGAAGAGGGGCTACCAACAGTATCTGACTTCTAAGGTTGATGTGACGATTAGATACGTTAAGCTGCATAAAGCACTTAGATCAATGTGGTACATAATAAAAGCAAACAAGCGTTAATTAAATCAATATCAAAAGCCTAGAGAGCGCAAACACACACCTGCCAGGGCCAAACGCTGGACTCTGTGTTGCCACTACTCAACCTGGCCTTGGTGGCCAAAGAAGCGCCTCCTCTGGGTCTGGTACTGTTATGAACCCTTTTTTTTTTTTTTTTGTCTCAGACAGCCTTCCGCAGGGCTTCGTGAGGCTAGAGCTCCGTCTTACAGGTAGGGAAATGGAGGTACCCATAGTTCAAATCGTCCCACCTGCATGAGCCTGGGCAAGCACTCCAATGCGGAGGGTTGCTGTTTCCCCATCTGTAAAATGGGTTGCCATGAGGCAATGCTATGGGCTAATGTCTGATATTAATAGGGGTTTATTGCTAGGTAGCCTGGTTATTGCTGTACCCACTGATAATATCATTACTAAAGCTCCATGGGGGTTATCCTCTCTCCAGATGGGGCAGCATCTGAGGGTAGGACAGAGAAAAGGAAAGCGTTTGCAAAGGGGTAGCAGCAGGGTCCTGGGCAGGCTGAGATGAGAGTGGGGTATCTGTGGGTCTCTTCGAGGCTAAGAGCACCTGTAGCTGATTATTTAACATCTTCTGCCTTGTGCCCCCAGACCCTCCCTGTGCCTTTTGCTGTTCCTTCCTGAACAAGCAAGATAGCTCCTCTGCCCCATCTGCTGGGGAGGAAGGGCAGTCATTTGTCTGCTGTTCGGAGAGAAAATAGCCAAGGCATGAAAAGGCTTAACAGGGGCCTGGAACAGAGTAAGTGTTCGTTTAAATCAGGGTTTCTGTTATTAATAATAAGCTTCCTTAATCAGGGTGATAAGGGTGCTGCGGAGCATGAGACTGACTCCCGTCTCACCCAGGCTGGCAGTGCCCTAGCCAAGGCTCCCAGGCTCGCAAGGAGCACTCTGCCCAACTACTCACTCCCTACTCTTTCTCGGCCTCTTCTCCAAGTAAGGCCCCCTGAGGAGGGGAGACTGAAAACCAAGTGGGTTACAAAGGAGCCCTGGTTCTCCTGCTTCTCCAACTGAAGCTGTTCTCCCAAGTGAAGTGGGGTGTGGTGCAGTGGATGGCATAAATTGGGTACCACACTACACCAGGTTGGCAGTTATATTATTGTAATGATCTCCTTTCTCTGGGCCTCAGTTTCCCCATCTGAAAAATGAGAGGACTGATCTAAATGATTGCTAAGGCTACTTTGGGCTCCTGTGAGGAATGGAATCCCCCAAATGCCTCTCCCACTCAGGGGAGACCTAGAAACCAACATTTACTAAGTACACATTCCCTAAGTGCTTGGTCTGGCCTAAGCATGCACCAGGTACTCTATATCCATCATCTAATCCTCAAAACAATGCTGTGACAGAGACTTTATTCCAATTTGGAGATGAGGAAGCAGAGGTCCTACCATGTTGAGGAACTTCCCAAGGGCTCACAGCTGTCTAGCTGCGAGCCAGGTCAGGAACCCAGGACCAAAATGTGGTGGAGCCAGAGATGCTCCAGGTCATCTATCCAAACAGGGCTCCCAGAACCCCCTTGGGGGTCACAAAAGGCAGTCATGAGGGCCCATCTGGTGGTCTCAGCATGTTAGGAAAAAAGTGGCCTCAGGGCTGGGACACAAACCAGCAGAACCATGGAGGGACTGCTCCTGGAGTGCCAGGTCCTTCCCCCGACTGAAGCTCTGATGGGCAGATGTATTAATTTGGGATTAAGAAAAGTGGGAGAAGGAAATTTAAATAGATAAGTACCTCTGTTTAGAGAAGGGAGTCTACAGAGGAGGAAGAATAGCCAACAGTGCCTTGAAGGCCAACAGACTGGTGAACACACTCCCATGTAATGCCTTCTGGTGCAGAAGCTAAGGGGGGAGTGAGTACCCAGGGAATATGCCCCCCACCCCTAGCATCATCTTTTTCTAGCTCTCCTGCTCCTCTTACTGCCTCTTCACCCAGGCGGGAAGTCTACCTCTCATCTGCCCAGTGGAGGAGGGGACTATCCTTGTCCCAGGTGTTTGGGAAGCGGCAGCAGGGGCAGCAGGAATGAACAAGTGCATCACCTGGTTGGCCAGCCATCAAACCTAATCATCAAGATCCCTGCAGGCCATCCTGAATACACCCCAGGCCTTTCAATGCACAAAGCGAGAGAGCAGGGCCTGGACTATTGAACCCATTTTGCAAACAGGGAAGTTAAGGCAGCATGGGCTGTCTTCCCCCCTGCTGCCTCTCACTATCACATGTCCAAGACACTCCCAGGACCCAATACCTGGTCACCCCCCCTCCCCCACCCACCAGCAAAGCAGAACAGCACTAGCACAGACAGGCAGCAGAGCCCTGGGCAGAGGGGGATTCCAGGAGTCAGTCTCCAGGAGGCAGGGCAGGGAGGTGGGACACCCACAGACCAATGAGGAGGCCCCAGCACCTGCTCATTCCTTTCCTAGTCCCAACAACTCCCTGCTGGGAGGTGATTGGTTAGTGAGGGGATTCCTGATTGGGCCTTAGCAGGAGGGTGGAGCACCTGGGAGAGGTCCTGGACCCAGCCCCCTGCCCCCTAACTGGGAGATGGAGGAGGCACAGAAGAGATACCTGAAAGTGGAGAGGCCCAGGTCAAGCCTGCCTCCACTGGCTATGTGCCCTAAGGCAAGCTGCTTACCTTCTCTAGGCCTGTTTCCTCATCGTTAGAGATCAGGACCACAGCTGCCTCACAAGGCTGTACCAGAACCTACTCTGTAGACTGGCTCCGTCCCTAGCTCTATGGCACTGAGGACTGGTGCCCCACTGGCTAGACTTGTCTTGCCTAACCCCATGAACAGCCACCTGGCACAGTACTTGCTGTAGTTTGAGGGCCCCTCCACCTTGCAGGCAGCCATCTCTGAAACCAAGATGCTGGGCCTTCACATCCCAGGTGCCAGGGGAGCCCAGATCCAACCAGAAGATGGAGGGCGACTGAGGGTGGCCCACCTTGACCCTCATGTGCTTCAAGGCCCTCAACTGGCAGAGGGGAAATTGAGGCCCAGAGAAGATGGTGATTTAATCAAGGTCTGCTGGCCATTACTACGGCAGTGGGAGTGAAAAGCTAGGCAGGAGAGAGGGTAAAATGTGGACGGGAGGAAGTACAGGCAGGCAGACACTCACACACAAAGGAGACTTACTTTGGAGGCCATCCTTTCCACTTCACCAGATATTCGACTTTACCCTGGAAGAAAGAGAGAGAAGGAGACATGGTGAGATACACAGATGCCCCTATGACCACTCGCAGGATAGTAAGGCCCAATCCCCTCTGCAGACAGATGTCCCCTAACATAGTCAGGGACCTCCCCACCAGATCTCCACCAACCAGAGATCCCCAAACTTTGGCTGCTGCATAACCACCCTAGACTGTCCTCCCTACTAGAGCACAGGAGTGCACTGGGCCCCAGTCACCTCTTGGGCTTCTGTGGCAGGAGCATGGAGCTCGCCTTGTGTAGGGAAACTGAGACCCTGTGGGGATGTGTGTGGCCAGAGACCCAGTGTCCAGTGGCCCAGTGCTAAGACCACAGTTCTCTTTCCTTTTTATATCAGAAGACTCTCCAAGTCCTAGAAAACTCTTCCCGGGGGTGTCCCACATGGCTCTATCCCTGTAAGCCCCATCCCTATGAGAGGCTGCCTCTGGCACAGAGGTGACAGGCCAGTGACTCCAACTCTAAACCCACTCTAATCTCTGATCCTGGCAGGCCCCTAGAGAAAGCTGACAAAATCTTCACCTTGAGACAGGATGATCACCTCTCCAGTAGTTAGAAAATAAAGCCAGTTTCCTTCCTTCCTCACAGGTGACACAGGAAGTGACAGGGGCCTTTAAAAGTTCCCAGTCCAGCCCTGTCTGATGGGTGATACCCCTCCACATTGGACCAAGACACGTCCACCTCCTCAGAGGCCTGCCCTGGCCACCCTTCCTAATAACCTCCCTCCCACCTTACAGTTCTCTTCCCAACACAGCCTAGTTGGAAGGCATCTGTATTTTCTTTCACTGTGTCTCCTCTGCCAGGATGCCAGCTCCATGAGGGAAGGAGCTCCCTCCCTGGGGCTTAGAATAGTGCCTGGTACCTAACAGATCCTCAATGACTTTATTTTGAATGAATAGCTAAAGGAATGATGCTCCTGGCTCTACCCCCTCAAGCCCCATGTAGAAGGAGGGTAATTATTGTACCTGCTTAGGCTACAGCATGGAAAGCACTGGGCTTTGTGGAATAAATTAAAATCGAGGAAACCCTGGGGAAGGGAGATGGAGGAGGGGCAGCCCCGACTTGAAGACAGAAAGCAACCCCATTGAAGCTGGGGGAAGAAAAGAAGGTCCTGGCCCACCCTGACTGTCACCCTTAGCCCAACATGCCAGGACTGAGTTTTCTCTCTTGAAAGATGAGCTGGCAATCAGCCAACTGGAGCTCCTGCTCTACCACCATCTCTAACTTGCTGTGTGACCTTGACCAGGTCACTTCTCCAGCCCAGGCCTCAGTTTGTCTTTGTCAAATGCGAAGAGATGAACTCTAAGACCCCTCCCAGCCCTGCCGCTGGAGCCTCCCAAGGGGCTGCAGAGAGATAAGGGCAAAGGACGGTGATGAGTGCCGGGACAGGAACTTTCCCCCAAAGACTTCCATTCCCAACCTCCTGTCTGGGGCCAAACCACTTTGCAAACGTGTGCACAGGAAGTGTGCACGGCCAAAGTCCAGCCTGGAGGCGTGGGGACCGAACCAAGCGGAACAGAAGCCTCCTTAAATTGCAGCGTGTATGTTTTGGAGGCGGAGGCGAAGGCGAAGGGGGAGGAGCTTCCAGGATGCCCAGGCGCTGTAGGCGGCTTCACTGAGCCCTGCCGAGAGGGGCTGGGAGTTGGGGTGGGGAAGACAGAGGGGTGTGCACTGGAAGAGGGGGAGACACGTGGAGGTGGGGGTGTGGAGGGGATCGGAAAAGGTCGAAGTCTGGCAGTTAGAGTTAAGAGGCTGGAGAAGGCTTTTCCAAAGCTCCGCCTCCAACTTCAAAGGACTTGGCACCAGGAGTCCAGAGTCCTGTGTTCAAGACCCAGCTCCGACGCGAACCTACGAGGCAAGCCGTTTCTTCAGTTTGGGCCTCAGTCTCCCCATATTTGGAATGAGGGGAGGATGAGAAAGGATGGCATTCAGGATCCCGACAATCCGATCCTAATCTCCAGCTCTGGCGCGTTCAGCTGCCCCCAGCATGCTGGGGCGACAACTTTTATACTACTCGCCCTACAAGGTGGCAGGGGAAACTGAGGCACGGGCTGGGGGGATACGAGTCCGGCAGCGAGGGGCTGCCTGGGCCCACTCGCCTCACTTTCTCCCTCGCCTCCAGCGTGGAGGGAACAGTGCTGGGGACAGGAAGGGACCCCACAGGGGTCCTGGGAGCCGCCCCCGGGCAGCCTCACCTTCCGCACGCGCTTCTTCCGGATGCTCTCCACGGCGAACACCTGCTCGCCGATGGCTGACAGCTCCATGCGGGGCGGCGGGCGAGAGGGCCCGGGGCCGGGCCGGGCCGGGGGCGGAGCTGCGGGGCCGCGGCTGCGGCGCGCGATGCTCGGGCCGGCGGGGTCCCAGTCACCCTCGCCCGGGCGCGCACGCGCACGCGCACGCGCGCACACCCCCTCGCGCTCCCTCACGCTGCCGACGTTCCATTTTTGAACCTGCGCAACGTTTTCCTCGGCGCGCGCGAGCCGGCGAGCGAGCGCGCGGGGAGGGGGCGGGGCGGGGCGAGGCGGGGCGGGGGCTCGGCTCGCGCCGGGCAGGTCACGCCCCTCCCTCCTACCCTTCCTCCCCGGCTCCGCCCCCTCTAGGCCCCGCCCCCGACGGAGCTCCGCCCCGCCCGAGCCGCGGGCCGCGCGCCGCTCACTGGAGCCGCGGGCTCGCGGGACTTACTTGGCGCGTGCGCCGCTCCGCGCCGGGGTGGGACGAGATCTTAATACCCAGACGCGTTTCCTAAAATCCTCCCGGTGACTCTGAGGGGCCGGAAACGGCATGACTCCAGTTGGGCAGGTGGGGACCCGGGCAGAGCGGAGAGGCCATTTTCCGCACCTCCCGCCAAAGACAGATGGGGTCGCTGCGTAGACCCTCGGGCGGCGGGAGCGCGGGGACGGCCGAGGTTTCCCAACCTGTCCGGGCGTCACAGCACCGTGGTCTCTCTAGATCCGGGCTCCGGGGCGGCGTGGTTTGGCCAGCCCTGAGCAGACGCCTCCACCTCATCCTTCCGTCCGTTAGTCCGTCTGTAGGCGGTTGTGCTGAGACGCCCAGATCTCACGCGGCCGCTGCTTCGAGGACCCCCGCTAGGCAGTAATTGGCGGCAGGTGTGGCCGCGGTGGATCTAAGGTGCACAGCGGAACAGATTTTGCTGCCACGCAGCCCAAGTCCCCAGTGACACGCGGCTGTTGCTCGGCACTTAGTAGGTGTTCTACTGTTTGTGGAATGAATGGATCTTGAGGGCAGACTAACTCAGTATCCCCACCTACTCCAACCCCCTTGTTTCCGCTATGGCACCACCATTCATCCTGCTAGGAACCCGAGTCATCAGTGCCGGTCCGGCTCCCACCGCCTGCCTGCAATGACCCCGAGTCCTGCCTCTCTGACCTCCTCCTCTCCACACCTATTGTCCTTTTTCTGGACTGCAGCAACAACCTTCTCCCTGCCATCGCCTCCGATCCCGAGTCTACACAGTGCAGGAGTGCGCTTTCTAAAATGCAGATCTGACAGGGTCGCCCTGGTGCTTAAAAACCTTCCATAGCTCCCTGTTCCCCTCAGGATAAAGTCTAAACCGCCTGTCTGGGGTACAGGAGAAAAAAGAAATGATAGATTTACACTGCCTTTTTTGTCAGGAGCAACGGAAGCCAGCCAGAAGGCTGTAGAAAGATACATCCAAAGCCCTGAGAGAAAATAACCATCATCTGAGAAATTTAGTGAAAATGTACTCCTAGATTTACGTACCCAGTGAAAATATCTTTCCAGAACGAGGTGAAACAATAACATTTACAAATACAAAAACTAAGACTTTGCCCCGAACAGAGACCCTCCCTAAAGGAAATTCCAACGGAGGAACTTCAGGCAGGAGGAAAATGATCACAGACAGACGTCTGATGCAATAGGGAGTAAAGAACAATGAAGAACATTGATAATGTAAAACAATAACAATGTCTTCTGGACAAAAATAGAATTAAAATACACAACAACGGCATAGAACTTAAATGGAGTAAAGGGTTCTGAGATCCTCATATTCTTCAGGAGGAAAAATGAAAATAAATATCAAATGTACTTAGACTTTGATGAGTTAAGAATGCAAGTTGTCATTACCAGGGTAAACACAAAGAATAGAAATGCAGAGTATAGTATTTAGCCAAATTATTAGAGGGGGAAAATAGAATAAGAAAATCAACCCAGTTGATCCTAAAGCAAGAAAGAATGGAGAGAAAAATAAATACAAGACAGGTGGGACATATAAATGACAGATATAAATTCAAATGTCCTATAATTCAATAAATGCAAGTGGACTAAATTGTAGTTAAAATACAGAGATTATCAGACTGGATAAAAATCCAACTACATGCAATTTACGAGACATCCACAAGAGACATTTCCAAAACATAAGGATACTGAAAAGGTGAAAGTAAATGCGTGGTTAAAAAAAAAAATATATATATATTATATATATATATCATGCAAAGGCTAACGAAAAGAAGGCTGGCGCAGTTATTTTAGTATCAGGAAGAAAAATCACTAGAGATAAAGAAGCTCACTTCATAATGCAGATGGCCCAATTGACCAGAAAGATAGAACAATTTCAAATTTGTATACAAATACCACAGTCTTAAAATATAAGAAATATGAAGAAAAGAACTACACACAGAAATAGACAAATCCACAATTATAATGGGAGATTGAAAAACACACCCCTCTGTAATTGGTAGAACAAGTAGAAATATGTTCAATTAGGGTATTACTAAGAAACTTCACTAGTGGACTTTTACAGAACACTATGGCTAAAACTGCAGAATATTCTCCTTTTCAAGATGTGAAATATTTACAAAAACCAGTAGATCTCAAGAAATTTCAAACGTCTTAAATCATACAGAGTACATTCTCTGACCACGGCACAAATAAACCAGAGATCAATAACAAAAAAATAATTTCAAAAGCCCCATATGTTGGGAAATTTAGAAATGTGTTTCTAAATAACAGATGGATCAAAGAAGAAAGCATAATGGAAATTATAAAATATTTGAAACTGAGAATGGAAATATCACATATTAAAAATTGTGGCTACAGCTAAAGCATGACTTAAAGGGGCATTTATGGCCTTTCGTGCTTATATTAGAAAAGAGAAAAGGCTGAAAATAGTAAGTAAGCTCCCATCTCAAGAGAGTAGAAAAAGAACAGTAAAGTAAACCAAAGAAAATAAAAGTGAGGACAGGATACAGTTAAGAGCAGAAAGTAATGAAAAGGATCAACAAAAGCAAAACTTATTTCTATGAAAACACTAGTTATACTGACAACCCTCTGGTGAAACTGATCAAGAAAAAAAAGAGAAGGCACAGTCAATCTATATCCAGAATGAAGAGCTTAAAGAGTCTGCAGACCCTAAGAAAAAGAAAAGATAAAAATGAGTATGAATAACTATTACAATAGCATTAGCGTTTTAATGAAATGAATAAATTCCCAGAAAAATATACCTTACCAAAACAGACTAAAGAGAAAACTTCACATTGTAACTGATTATACTTCAATTTAAAAAAAGAGAGAGAAAACCTAAATGAGCACCATTCCTGGTCATAGTACCAAAGTATTTAACAACCAGGCACTGAATATTCATAACAAGTGCCAGCCTTAGCACTGAGCGGAGTCCAAGAGCCCCCTGGCTATGCACACATTCTCTCTTCGATCTGTGTGTCATCAGAAGGTCTGGGGAATCTGGAGCAGCCATGGAGGGGTTGTTGCACTTAGTGGGTTGGGAGTGGTGGCTGTGTACCAACAGGTATGAAACTATTTTGGCACATTAGCAATCTGACATTCCATGGCGCCAGCTGAAAATCAGACCTCCTCACAACCATTAAAGGAATTGATCATCAGTAATGTTCCCACAAAGAAAACTCAGGCCCAGAGGGCTTCACCTATGAGTTATTTAAAGAAGAAATAATTCCAGCTGTGCCCCTAGTTTTCCACATTTTAGAAAAAGAGGGAATCTTTCCCAATTCTTTTTACAATATAAAAAAGAAAATTGTAGGTCAGTGTCACTCATGAATAGAAATACAGAAATCCTAAACAAAACATTAGCAAAGCTTAGAGTGGAATCACTGGGTTGTAAATGGCAACTATTTAAGAAACTGTCAAACTGTTCTCTACAATGGCTGGACTATTTCCCATTCCTATGAGCATTGTTTGAGAGTTCCATTGCTCCACAGCCTTGCCAACACTTGATGTCATCAATTTTCATTTTAGCTATTCAGTGCATGTGTACTGACAGAGTGTAGAGAATTTGCATTTCTCTAATGACTATAGATACTGAGCATCTTTTCATGTGCTTATTTGCCGTTTGTATATCCTCTTAAGTAAAATGTGTTTTCAAATATTTTGCCCATTTTAAAAATCAGTTTGTCTTCTTATTTTTGAGTTACAAGAATTATTTAAATAGCCCAAGTCCTTCACCAGATGTATGTTTAACAAATATTTCCTCCCAGACTGTGGCTTGTCTTTTAATTTTCTTAATAGTGTCTTTCAAAGAACAAAAGCTTTTGCTTTTAGGTGCATGATCTATTATGCATTAATTTTTGTATATGATATGAGGTAAGGATCTGGTTTGTTGCTTTTCCATATGGTTATCCATCTGGTCAACTTCTATAAAAGACTAATAAAATTTTATTAAGATTATTTTGAGTCTTTAGTTCAATTTGCAAATGACTGACATCTTAGCAGTATTGAATTTCCAACCCATGAAAATGTTATAATGCTCCATTTAACAACATTTAACATTTAATTCTCATATAATTTGTTTCAACAATGTTAACATTTTCAGCAGTGTTCTGTAGTTTCAAGTGTGTAGTTGCTACCCATTTTTGTCAGTTATCCCTAAGTGTTTCATGGTATTGTAAGTGGTATTTTAAAATTTCAATGTCCAATTTCCAATTGTTTCATGACTAGTATATATAACTAAATTTACTTTTTTTATATTTACCTGTAGCCTACAACATTGTTAAACTCACTTATTAGTTCTGCTAGCTTTTTTGTAAATTCTACCCAGTTTTTTTATGTAGATGATCATGTCTATGAATAAGGACAGTTTTCCTTCATTTTTAGTCTGTATGCCTTTCTTTCTCTTGCCTTATTGCGCTAAGCTCTCCAGTATGATGTTGACTAGAAACACCAAGAGAGGACATCTTTACTTTTCCCCTGATCTTAGGGAGAAAGCGCTCAGATTTTTTTTAACGGTATTGATGATATTAGCTACAGATTTTTTTGGCGACATCCTTTATTAGATTGGGAAAGTTTACTTCTCCTCCTGGGTTGCTGAGAATTTTTTATTATAACAGTATTGAATTTTGTCAAATGCTTTTCCTGCATCTATTGGGATGATTGTATGGTTTTCCTTTTTAAGTTAATTAACAGGGTGAATTAACATTTAATTTTTAAATCATTATGAATTTAAATATATTTTTAATTTTGATTGGTAAATATAAAAATATGAATTCTAAGGCCCTGAGGGGTGTCCCAGATCTTCTTTCTGACTCACTTCCCACCCATCTCTCAATTCCTTCCTCTTCTCCCAACCCCTGTGATCACCACCACCACCACCCTTCCTCAATCCCAGAGCAGCCACCAGCACCTGTCACCTTAGTCCCCGCCACCTCTTCCATCTCGTACTTGTAGCCAGAGTGACCACGTCATTCCCTACTAACTACCTGTGATATCATGACTGTCATAAGAAATATATATTTGGTTTCCCCATTTCTGACACAGAGCTCCTAAAACCCTTGGAATTTCCTGAGTGATAAAAGTGATAAAGGTATCTTGATATTCATAACAAACCCCTTTCAACCACATCTGAGTTTATGTTAATAGTGATTTTTGAATTAAACTTAAAAGCTATTGTACAGCAAAGGAAACCATAAACAAAATGAAAAGACAACCTACGGAATGGGAGAAAATATTTGCAAATGATGTAACCAATGAGGGATTAATTTCCAATATATACAAACAGCTTATACAGCTCAATATCAAAAAACAAACAAACAAACAAACAAACAACCCAATCCAAAAATGGGCAGAAGACCTAAATAAACATTTTTCCAAAGAAGACATGTAGATGGCCAACAGGCACATGAAAAGATGCTCAACATCGCTGTTTATTAGAGAAATGTAAATCAAAACTATATTAAGGTATCACCTCACACTGGTCAAAATGGCCACCATCAGTCTACAAATGATAAATGTTGGAGAGGGTGTGGAGAAAAGGGAACCCTCCTACACTGTTCTTGGGAATGTAAATCAGTGCAGCCACTATGGGAAACATTATTGAAAGTTCTTTAAAAAACTAAAAATAGACTTACCTTATGATCCAGCAATCCCACTCCTGGGCATACGTCGGGAAAAGACAAAAACTTCAATTCTAAAACATACATGCACCCCAGTGTTCATAAGCAGGATTATTTAAAATAGCCAAGACATGGAAGCAAACTAAATGTCTATCAACAGATAAATGGATAGAGACGATGTTTCTCACACACACACACACACACACACACACACACACACACACACACACACACACAATGGAGTACCACTCAGCCATAAAAAAAGAATGAAATGTTGCCATTTGCAAAAACATGGATGGACCTAGAGATTATCCTATTAAGTGAAGTAAAGTCAGAGAAAGACAAATATCGTATGATATCACTTATACGTGGAATCTAAAAAAAATGATACAAATGAACTTATTTACAAAACAGAAAGAAACTCACAGACATAGAAAACAAATTTATGGTTACCAAAGGGGAAAGTGGGGAGGAATAAATTAGGAATCTGAGACTAACAGATACATGCTACTATATATAAAATAGGTAAACAACAATGACCTATTGTATAGCACAAGGAACTATATTCAATATCTTATAATAACCTGTAATGGAAAAGACTCTGAAAAAGAATATATATATTGATAACTGAATCACTTTGCTGTACACCTGAAACTAACACAACAATGTAAATCAATTATATTTCAATTTTAAAAATACTACTACTAAGGTGAATTTTGGAAAGCAACCAAGGATGGGAACTGGTTTCCAGGGGAACCAACCAGATGGTTAGAGAGTTTGAGCTTTCAGCTCCAAGGAGGGGAGAAGGGATGAAGTTTGAATCAATAGTCAGTGGCTGATGATTTAATCAATTGTGCCTATTTAATGAAGCCTCCATAAACCCCCAAAAGGATGGGGTTCAGAGAGCTTCTGGATTGGTGAACATTTGGGGGTCTTAGGAGAATGGTTCACCCAGAAGGAGAATGGTTCACTCAGAGCGAGCATGGAAGCACCCCACCCCTTCCCTATACCTTGCCCTCTGCATCTCTTCCATCTGGCTGTTCCTGAGTTATATCCTTTTATAATAATCTGGTTATCTAGTATGTAAACTGTTTTCCTTAGTTCCATGAGCAAATTAATCAATCCGAGGAAGAGGCAGGAAGAGGTTGTGGGAATTTCCGATTTATAGCTGGTGGTGCAGAAGCACAGGTGACAACTTAAACTTATGGTTGGCTTCTGAAGTGGGGGATGGGGCAGGCATGGCAGTCTTGTGGGACTGAGCCCTTAACCTATGGGATCTGACACTATCTCCAGGTAGAATTCAGTTGTTTGGTGGTGAAAAAACACACACCAGACCACCATTCATTGGCTCTCAGCTCAGGGCCTCCATACTCTGCCTATGCTCTTCCCTTCATGACTTTTTTCCCCCATCCCTCTTCCTTTTTTTGTGGTGAGGGGGCAGGTAATTAGGGTTTTTTTTTTTTTTAACTCAAGACCCACTGCATGCTAAGTATGAGCTCTACCACTGAGCTATACCCTCCCCCCATCCCTCTTCTGATTACTAAGAACCTCTAACATCTATGAGAGGCTGGCCTTCAGCAAGGCATGGAGAAGAGGGAAGTGAATGGGGGCTATGCAGCAAGAGGTGGGAAGGCTGTTAAACCGTCAGCACGGATTGACACAATAATTGCAGAGGAATGGCTACAAGATATGGAGTGTCCAGAGTTCTCTTAAACCCTGGAGGACAGTGGGATGAGCTCTGACCACCAGGTGGCGCCAGGCTCCCAGGCGTCTGGCTGCCCAGCCCATGCTCTCCAACCTCCCTCTTAGGATGGAGCCCCTAGCAGACCAGAGCCAGAAACTGCAGGACCCACAGCAGCAACGCCAAGAGAGTTCCTCTAGGCTGGCCCTTGGTGTCACCTCAGGTTTTCAGGGTATCCTGCCCCATCTGCTTTTCTGTGCCTGAGATTCCACCCCCTGGAAATGGGATGCCTGCTCTATGCTGCAAAACCCACCAGGGAGGAGCGCCCAGGGATGGTGGGTGTGTCACAAGAACAATGGAAGAGAATGGGACCTGGATCTAGGAGACCTGGGCTCAAGTCCCCACTCTGACACTTACTGGCCATGTGATGGGGACTCTAAGGCTGGATCTTGCTCTGTGCAGGCTCATTCTGAGGGCTTCACATATGTTACTCCATTAATCCCTTCACTGCCCTAGGATGTAGGAACCACTATTAGCCGAATTTTAGAGACGAGGGAACTGAGGCACAGAGGAGCTAAGCAGCTAGCTAAAGATTACACAGCTCAGAGCGGGATCCTGCTGGGGAGGGATAAAATGAGGATGCAATGCCTGAGGCTGGGAGGAGAGAAGAGAGTGGATGCAGATGCCCCAGAAAGAGGGTCCAGGCTGGCAGGGGAAGCCAACCAGACTGAGGAGGAGCTGCTGAGGAGTCAGAGGAGAATGGCAGAGGGGGCACCTTGGAGCCAAGTGGAGACATGGAAGATGCTGAAGGCTGATGAGAGATGTGTGACTTTGAAGGAGGAGAAGTGATGTGGATAAAAGGAGAAGGGGGTGGAGGGTCAGCTGGGACCCGGGGGTCAAACGGCTTGTCTGTTTCAGGGCAGACACCTGAGGCTGAGTCTGGGCTGTGGGCGGAGAACCAGTGGAGACACGGTGGCTGGTGGAAGGGGAGGAGCTGATGATTCTGGAAGTCAGGAGAGAGGAGCAGCACTGGGAGCTCTTCCTGGGTGCAGGTGCAGCGCCCCCCCCCCCCCCACCGGGTGATGTCCTGGGGTCCCCATGCTTCCAGCTCTCATTCTACAAGGAGCACACTGAGACCCTCAAAGGCTAAGTGACTCACTGAGAAACCCAGGCCGTGCCCTCTCCCCCAGGGCCCAGAGCTGCTCAGGAGGCTCCTGCTGTGTGTGTGCCAAGCCCCCGCCCAGTCCGGGGAGGGAGACCCACAAAGCCAGAGCCAAGGGTTTGACCTCACGATGACTGTGACCAAGGCCAGGAGACAGAGCCTGAGGGGACTGTCCCAACCTGTCGGTCAGACAGTTTCCCACTTTCTCTGCTTTCTTCTTTGCCCGTTCCCCTGTGTCCTGAGGGCCAGGGTGGGCACAGAGCCGGGAAGTGGAGCCCTCCCAGGGATCCCCAGTTAGAAATGGGGATGAGCTCTAGGTGCTTACAACCTGCTCGGTGCTATGCTGCCTTCATAGGTATGTTAATATGTTAACTCTCTGGGTCCTCCAGCATCCCAGGAGGTCCATGCTGTTCCAACCCTCTTCTTGCAGGTGGGAAACCACACAAAGACATTGAGCATCTTGCCCAAGTCATCCAGCTAGCAATAATGGACCCAGAACATTGCCACACTGCAGACCACCTCCCATGCTGTGTTGTTAAAATCCCTCACCATTGAGTCTATCTGATGTGGCCACGGAGCCAGGACTGAACCCAGAAGCTCCAGGTGCCAACCCACACTCTTAAGCATTAGGCCAACCGACTGCCTCTCCCTAGAATGAGAGCCCTTCTTTCACAGAAGAGGAAACTGAGGCTCGAAGAGGGGAACAATTTGACAGAAACTCCGCCCCTGGTGTATAATAGGACTCTGGTCTGGTGGCTCCAAGGCCAGTGCCCCTTCCTCAGCCATTTGTGATGACCCTTAGTCACTTCCTGTCCTAGGAGCCCTGCCCTATCCCAGTAGGGCCTCCGGGGTCCCCTCCCTTCACCTTCAGCTGGCTCCGGGCACAAACCACCCACAGACTGTATCCCCTTTCCTGCAGCCCATTCAACAGCCCCCGGGAGGATTTCCACCAGGGCCCGGGCAGATGCATGAAGGCACCGGATGAGGAGGCAGGAGGACAGGTGTGGGCGGGCAAGTCCTTTCCGGGTCCCACCTGAGGCCCTCAGGTGCAGCTCCAAGCCCCAGATGCTGCGTTTGGGGCCTGGCTTCCGGCTGAGCAGGCCCAGGGCCCAAAGGCCAGGGGCTGAGACTGAGCTTCATTTCCTCCAGGGCCCTGATTGCACCCGTTCCTGCCTCTCGCCACATCTGCTTCTCCTTCCCCCTCACCGAGCCCCGGTCTCTGTTCCTTTTCCTGTGGGACACCCCCCAGTTATCCGATCTCTTCTCAGGTGCCCCTCCTCCCCCCCTCCCTCTCAGCCTTCCTTTCCCCCCCGTGGGGCCTGGGCAGCCTCCCTGCTCTCCATGGTGTCCACCTGGCTCCACTTCCGCAGCGCCTCACTGAGGCTGGAGGTGGGAGAGCTCTGAGGGGCCTGGGGCTTCCTCCACCACCCGTCAGTCTAAGGCTGGGAAAACTGGGGCCACTAACCCAGGAGCTCCTCAGAGGCATGGCTGGGGCTTGATCATCTATGTGCCCCCAAGTCCCAGTGTGGAGCCAGCTCAGGGCAAATACTGCAGTGAGGCATGCTTGAGATGACAGATGGAGTCAGTTGGGCTGGGGCTGTGCAGACTGGGCAAGTCTCTCAACCTCTCTGAGCTTCATTTTCTCACTTGTAAACTGGGAAGAATGAAGCCTACTTCATAGGGTTGCAGTGAGAATTAATAAAAACAATGTATGCAAAATAAATATCTCCGTATAAGGTGGTTATCTCTCATTCAATCAACAAATGCTGACTGAACACCTATTGTGCATCATTCTTATTGAGTCCTCATCTCTCCAGAGAGATCTCTCTAAATTATCCAATTGCCTATGCCTGGAGTATCAGGCCTCGACTCCTGAGTGTGACCCTCAAATCATCCGTGATCTGACTCCAAACTCTCTACCCCTTTGGGTCTCCCCTTGTTTTGTTCCACTGCAGTCCCCTGGGCCCAGTTCCCCTGCCCAGAACATACCTCCGGGCTTCCTATACCCTTGGGTAGAACAGCCACCTCTTTCATCACTGTCAAGCAAACTCCTACTAGGTTTTTCTGGTCTGTTTCCTCTGTGTGGCCTCCCTGCCTGCCTGGGGAGGCTCTGAACCTTGGTCAGCCTCCTCACTTAAGACGTCCATCAAGCCCCAGCCCTAGTCCTGCCCTGCCTCCTTCTGTCACTAGCACGGGCAGGTGCTGGAGCAATTATTGCAGAGGATGATCTGCACTCTGCCACCATCCAGCCAGTGTCACTCATCTTCATCACATTCCCAAGGACTTGGATGGTGGCCCCCTCTGCCCCAGAGCCTTAGCTTTGTCTGAGGTCCTGGTCCCCTTCCAGGTAATGCGGAGAGTGCCTCCAGCTGCCCTCTGGAACTGCAGGCTCTCCCCCACAGTCAGGGCACAGGCACCAGCCTGGCACAGACTAGACCGTATCATCCAGACAGATGGCTTCACCACAGCCCTCAGCTGGTGGGAGGGAGGGAGCCTTGAGGATCCTGCACTGCACCAGCCTCGGGCTCAATCCCCTCTACAAGATCCCACCAAGTCTCCGCAACCTCTGTCTGCCCACTTCCGCTGACCAGGAGCTCGCTCCCTCACAAGGCATCTTGTCCACTTCTGACTCTTAGTTCAACCTGAGCTGAAAATTTCCTCCATGGAACTTCCACCTGATCCATTCATTCTTTCACTAGTTCATTCAACATGCAAGGAGCACCTGCTGTGTGCCTGCTGATACACCAACTCATTTAAACTTCACAACCCCTCAGTCAGGTGGGAAGGATGATGCTGACAATGGTGATGCTGGTGATGCTGGAAACAGAGGTTGAGAGAGATCATCACTGCGCAGAAGCTCACAGCCGGCAGCAGTGGGGCTAGGGGTTGAGTTTCCACCTGAGCGCCCCGAAGCCTCTGCCCTTTCCTCCCCAGATCCAGATGCTGCCCCGTGCAGGACCGAGAGAGTAATATCCGGTGGAGAGACTAGCCCGTCTGGTCCTCAGAATTTGGGGGGCTCAGCAGAGGAGCCACTGGGAAGGACCCCTCTTCCCCGGCCAGGAGTCTTCTTCTGAGAAGGAAGTATTATTTAACAGACATTGTGTTGAGAGGGGAAACACGGGGTCCTTGGAGCTCAGCCAGGCTCCTGCCTTCAGGCTGTTTGGCTTTGTTTGTTTTTTCGACCTTTTTTTTTCTTCCTTTTTCTTTGGGCTAATTGTTCTCATTAAATCTTTTTGTCCTGTTTTGTTTTTTACGGGGCTGACAATGCTGCACGGTGCTCAGCGCCGCTTCCTGTGTTTCTGCCACGGCTCAGGCCTCCGTGGGGCCTGGCTTCCTGTTGTGAGCTGTTGCCATGGAGACCCAAGGCCCGGTGGGCTCCATGAGGGTGGGGAGGGGGTGACATGGTTGACATCACCGGGTGAGGAGGCAAGGGGCCGGGGTCTGAGGGGGGTGAACGGGGGCCGGGCAGGCAGTGGCGGGAGCCTGGCGCATTGCTGAGGGGTGACTCACAGCCTGGGAAGGGGAAGAATGCCCTCACATTCTTTCGGGAGGTAAACAAGGTCAGGGAGTGCGGCTGGGATCCTGTTTACCTGACCCTGGCCCCTTGGGGGACCAGGAGCCAGTGCAGGACAACACACTGGAATAGAACCAGCCAGACCTCTGGGGCTGAGGGACCAACGGGAAGGCCAGGGCAAGGTGAGGGGCTGCCGGCTCCAGCCCAGGCCCCCTTGGTGACAGCGGGGGATGGGGGGGCGGACACCAGAGACAAGACCAGGATTCAAATCACAGCTCTGCTAGGTGACAACTCCGTGACTTCAAGCAGGTCCCCTGGCCCCCTGAGCCTTGATTCTTCTACTTCTGATGGGTCAGTCTCCCTGTGTAGGTGGTCCCTTGTTCTCCCATCACCCAGGGCCTGGGTCTGGGCAGCCTCTGAGGCACAGTCCAAGGTTCTGTAGTCCTCCCTGTCCCTATCTACCAACAGGGCCTGGTCCAGGTCAGGGGATGGGAAAGCTACACCTGAACTGGCCAGGGTGATGCCCCAGAGGCACCACCTAGCCAAGGGGCTGGAGGAGCTGGCCTCAGGAGGGAGGAGATGGGTGCATGGCCTGGGGAAGGAAGGGAGGTGGCACCTCCACAGTCACAGGCTGGAGCCTGGTGCAGCGCATGCTCCCTCACCCCTGCATCTCCCTCCAGCCTTCCCAGAACCCTACTTCCTGTCCCTGTCCCCCCAGCAATAGCCCCCCTGCCCATCACCAGGCTCCAGAAAGAGCTCTTCCTAGAGCCAGTGGCCTGTACCCTGGTCAAACTCTGGGAGTCCCTGATGCAGGAACCCCGCAAAAATGGCCAGGAAGGGGCTTTAGCTGAGCCTCTAGCCCTTGTATCTTGGAGACAAACCTCCCACCTTGACCCTGTGCCAACTGCAAAACAGACCAGCTGCCTGCCAACAAGAAGGGGCTGCCTGTCTGCAGCACCCCCCATCCTCTGCAGGTGCCATGGGGGCATGGGGAGACGGCCCCCAGTGGCCACAGTGTAGATGAGGCCACTCGGCCTAGTGGCTGAGAGCGAGGGCCTTAGCATCAGAGCCGCCCAGATCTAGCCTGGCTTTGCCACTTTGCCAACTGGTGCCTTCAGGCACGTTCCTTAGCCCCTTTGAACCTTGATTTCCTGATCTGTGAAACAGAATCTACCAGGGTTGCTGTGAGATTAAATGAAGTGATGCACACGAATCATTTAGCACATAGTAGGTACTCAACACACGCAGAACCTGCATAGATCCATGGCGTCCTCCCCAGCAGTGCCAGACTCCCAGGCTCCCCTGTATGGAGCGCCCATCCCAGGGCAGGAGGGGTGCCTACAACATGCCCTGTGGTTTTCCCATAAAGGGGCTGGACTTGGGCTTCCCTGGACAGGGAATATCCTGTTCTCGGAGTGGGGGGAGGAAGAGGAGCGGGAAGGACACAGCCGCTCCGCATTCCTGGCATTCTTGGCGGCAGCCCTTCCAGCTGCCTGGAGCTGCCGCTGCTGGGGGGGCGCTGGCCCAGTGCCACGCTGTCCTGGCATGGCAGACCAGCATCCCACTTGGGGTGCCCCTTGGACTTGGGGTAATAGGGAACCCCTCTTGTACCAGTCCCACTCACCCCAGGCTACCACAAAAGCAGAAAAACCCCAACCTTGGAAGGAGAGGTTTGGGGGGCCTGGGAGCAATCATTCAATAGAGGAGGGGTTTCTGCTCTCAGTTCAGTCTTGTGGGACTCCCTAGCCTGTCTCCCATCCCCAGGGAAGCTCTGGAGAATGACCAGGGGACAGGGGTGTCTGGGTGGGGGGAGGAGAGAGAGAGGCAGATTCTAGTCTTTAGTGCCAGGGACAGTTGCTTTCCCTTTATGGGACTCAGTTTCTCCATCTGCAAAATGGGATGGTTGTCTCCCACCTTTGGGTAATCTCAGCATTGCTACACTGTGGTGTCACAGTCTAGTAATTACCTCTTTGCAGAGTCTCTTCCCCTGACCAGGGGCAGAAACCCAGCCCTTCTCTGCACTGAGGCTGCCCCAGTGCAGGTCATGATGATTTCCACTGTTGACGTAGGGCCAACTCCTTCTGCAGAAATGGTCTGCAGACCTCAGATTCAGGGAGGAGCTGGAAGCAATGCAGTCCCAGGGTGGTCAGGCTCGGGAGCCTCCTGCCTGGATGTGTCTTGAGGGTCCTGGGAGGGAAATGACTTGTCCAAGATCTCACAGGTAGCCAGGTTGAGCTGACTCTGGACCCCACGCATTTGCTGTTCCTCCCCCAAAACTGCCCAGAGCTGAGTTCATTCTCTTCCATGTTTTTCTGCAAATGGCCTCTGGTTTCAGACCTGTGAGAGCTAAAGCCGTCTAGGAAGGAGCCAAGACAGGGAAGCTTCCCAGGGATCTGTCTCAGAAACCTCCTCTCCTCAGGAGACCACGCCTGTGAGCAGGTGACCCCAGACACTGGCCCTTGCACCTCTCTCTGAGTTGCCCTCTGCACTTGGGGAACCCTGAGGGATGCTGGGTGGGGAGGGGCAGGTGGGGCTGCGCTGGAGTGGGCGCATCTGGGGTCAAGTTTGGGGCTCCAGTGTCTGGACGCCCTCCCTCTCTCCTCCCCTGCAGCTCAGAGCCCCCCCACCCCCAAGCCCCTCTGGCCCGTCCTAGAGACTTTCCGGAGAAGTCTACTCTCCACACCCTTTCATGCATTTCAAAAGCTCATCCTGGCTCTGGGGACAGAGACCAGGAGAAACTGTCCAGGCCACATGGGGAGGCAGAAAAGTCTCTTTGTCTGAGTCAGGAGACCCAAGAGGTCCCAATCCCTGGACCTCAGCACCTGTATTGACTATTGGAAGGCAGAACCCGTGGTCTCAGGATTCTGAGGTTCAAGTTTGCAGTTCTGTGACCATCCGCCTCCTCCTGTATACCTCTGAGAGGATTAAGCAGAGGAAACCCCAGTCTTTCACCTGTTCTTGTCTGGGGCTTTCCTGGCAGAGTACAGCCCGGGCCCTGCTGCCAACAATCCTGTCTTCCCCATCACCTGATCCCCCTGAAAACCTGGACACCCCAAAGCCATTGGCTCAACTTCCCCTGACCCCACTCTGCCTCCTTACTGTTTTCCCTGTCTGTCTGTCCTGTCTGTCCCAACATCTGTCTGTCTGAGGGATAGTAAGAGGAAAAGGCTGGAACCCCTCCCTGCTGGTCCACATGAGCAGTGCACTGGTCACCCTCTGCTGGAAATCACCTCCATTGTGGAGATCGGGAGCCATGGGTGTGTGGGGCTGGGTGTTTGCCACACAGTCTGTTGTCAGGCCGTGGGGGTGTGTGAGTGTTGGGTTGTGTAAGTGTGTAGAGGACAGGGGGACAGTGTGTGTGTCATGATCATTTGTATGTGAAATATATCCTGAGAAACTGACACAGCGGAATATTAGGCAGTCTTTAAATATGATATCTTTGGGAATCATATGACATAGTGATGAAATAAGAAATGGTCCCAATATTAGATTTAATAGAAGAAAAATTGTGTGCCCAGAAGAGAAAGTTGAAGTGAATACCTCAGATGCTAATAACAATTATCTCTGGATTGCTAAATTGTGAGTAATCTTGTCTTTCTTTTCTATCCTTGCATAATTTCAATGTTTTCTGCAATGAGCACGTGTTAGATTTATAATCAGAAAAAGGAGAATTGGTTCGAAGGGTATAGCTCAGTGGTAGACTGCATGCTTAGCACACATGAGGTCACAGGTTCAATCCCCAGTACCTCCTTTAAATAAAAAAATATATAACGATAATAATAAATAAATATTACCTCCCCCACAAAAATTTTAAAATTTTTTAAAGAGAAAAAAAGAAAAAGGAGAATGAAGGTGATTAAAAAACACATTAAAGATGAACTAGAAAATAAATAAACATAATATAAAATAAAAGAAACTAAAACCTAATGGAAAATATTGAATATAAAACAAAGCCAAATAAGTTCAAGTCAAGTCAGCAAACACTGAGCGAGCACCTACTGTGTGTTCGTCTGAGTGCAGGATTACAGCAATGCCCAAGACGCAGCCCTCCCTGGCGAGCGCACTGTCCATCGGAAAGGGAGGACAGACAGCATAGATAACGCTGACGCAGATGGAATGTGGATCCCCTTGGGAGGGCACCAGAGAAAGAGAGAGAGGAGTGAATCAAGAGGGCTTCAGGGAGGAGGTGACTGCTCACAGGAGGGCTTCAGGAAGGGTAAGTGTTAACGGAGGGCAGTACAGTGGAGTGATGGTAAGAGGACCTGCCCTTTGTCTGGAGCATCCATTAACTACAGAGCAGGAGTGACAAACAGGTTGCAACTCACCAGAAGCCTGCAACGCTGGGTTGAGAGAGAATCTGAAGTTCAGTGGGCATTCACGGAGAAAGAATGCCAGGATTGATTAGCAAGTCACTCATTCATTTATTCACTCAGGAAATATTTCTTGAGTACCTACTATGTGCCACACACTGTCTGGGGATCCCAAAGTGCAGCCTCCATTCAGGTGGAGGAAAACAGGCAAGAGGACAATGAACAAGTGAAATGTATCAGATGCCAGATGGTTAGAAGCTCTCTGAGGAAAGATGAAGCTGGGCAGGGAGGCGGGAGTTCATTTTCTGTGAGGTGATCAGGGAAGGCTTCACCCAGCGGGGCATTTGATCAGAGACTAAAGAAAGTGAGGTGTGGGGTCTGGAGAAGGAAGGCTTCAGGTCGGGAGTGTAGGGAGCGGGGAGGATGGTAAATGCAGAGCCCCAGGGGCGCTCAGGGGAGGTGAGGTCCACATGGGGCCAGGAGGTCCTTGAGAGTCATTGTGAGGACCTGGCTTTTACTCTGAGTGACAGCAGGAACTCTGGGGGCAGTTCGAGCAAAGAAGTGCCTTGTCTGGCCTGTGTGGCAACAAGCCCATCCTGGCTGCAGCCTGAGGTGGGGGTGGGCAGGAGGGTGGGGGCTAGTCTGGGCTGGCAGCGTGGAGGTGTGGGGAGGATGGGGAATCTAAATGTGTTTGAAGGTGGAGCTGCCAGTGTTTGACCCATTCAATGGGGGATGGGTAAAGCAAAGGGAAAGCTGATTCCAAGGTTTGGGCCCCAGCTCTTGGGAGGATGGCCAAGTGGGCGCGGCAGGTTTGGGATGGATGGGAGCAAACGCTGAGGTTGAGCAGGTTAAGGCTGAGATGCCTGGTGATAAATCCGAGACAACTCAGGGAGCAGTGGAGCACGCAGCCAGATCCAGGAGTCTGAAGTTCAGGTCCCAGCTGGGGACACACATTTGGGTGCCATTGGCTTATGGGTGGTAATTAACCCGTGAGACAGGATGAGATCACCCTGGGAATGGGTGTGGACAAAGAAGAGGTCCAGGGATTGAGCCCTGGGTGTCTGCCAACATTTAGAAGTCAGGGAGAAGAGGAGGGACCAGCAGAGCTGCTGAGAGGAGCAGCCAGGGAGGTGGGGGGCCCAGGAGAGCGGGGGTGGGGGCCTCAGCCAAGTGCTCAGCACCCAGCCGCATGGCAGTGGATGGAGACGTGACAGATATTGTTCCTGCAGAGCAGTGGGGGCAAGCCGGATAGGAGACAGAGAATTTGGGAAAGACTAGAGGAGAAGAAGTTAAGGGACAAGCCGAGACAACTCTTCCCAGGAGTGTGGCTACGTAGGGAGCAGCTGGGCTGCCCTGAAGCCCAGGCTAGAGACTCCGAGGGCCCCACGCAGGCCTCCTCCCGCTGCCCTCCCAAATGGTGGCCAAGGGGCAACTGTTTGCTGCAGGGGTGGGAGTTGGGGGTGGTGGGCTGAGCTTGGTCTGGGCTGGGTGTCCGCACACAGGTGCTCAAGGCCTTTCAAGGTGTGGGTGGAGCCAAGAGTGAGAAAGAAGGGGGCCGGGCTGGGGACCAGGGCCAGAGCCAAGGCCAAGGCTGACTCTCCCCATGCCACCATGTTCCAGGAGTGGGAGAATCCTGAATCCAAACACTTCATTAAGAAGACCTACTTCTCAAGTAGAAAGAGAGAACATATCTGATTTAACAGTTGGTTAGTGTGTTTATACCATTTTGATATTTAGACTTAGAGGATGCGGGCCTCCACCTGCATTCTTGTCCCGGGCCCTTCAAATGTTAGGGCTGACCTGGGGTGAACTCGCGTGCTGGGGTGAACACAGGGTTGTTTTGGGGTTTGGTTCATTTTCTGTTTTGTTTTTAATATGGGAGATGAACTAACATTCTCTCCTGAAAAGTGATCCCAGAGAGAGGAAGCTGGTGGTGCAGGAGGGGGTGTGAATTGCAGGAGGGCTGGGGTCCAGCGCACATGAGCTGGGCCGGCCTTAGGGGGACTTGAACATATCCATCCACAAGACCAGGGGGACGTCAGCCTGAGTGGGACTCAGCAGGTTGGTGGTGGAAGTTCTCCCATGATTCCTTCTGTTATTTCTGTGAAAAAGCAGCAAGGCCATCGGTCATAAGTAAGGGAAGAAAGCCCTGGAGGTTTGCAGAGGGAGGAGAATGCGTGAAAGGGCCCTCTCATATGGAGAGGGGAGCAGGCGGACCAGAGATATGTGGCAGCATCGCCCAGTAAGACTCTGGCAGATTGCATTTTCCCAAGATGGAAACATCTTCCACCCCACAAGCTCTTCTAGAACCTTCCACTCCTCCACTAAGAAGTGGAGTCTATTCCTCTTCTCTTGAGCCTGGGCAGGCTTGTGACTCACTCATTACCAACAGCATGGGTGGCAGTGACGGTGCAACACTTCCGAAGCTACGTGAGCAAGGCTTCCATCTTGTCGGACACCCGTGCTGGAGCCTGGAGCCACGATGCTGGAAGGAAGCCCAAGCTAGCCCATGCAGAGACCACACGGAGAGGCTCTGAGTCCATGGAGGGAGACAGGTGTCCAGCCAGGGCTCAGATGCTCCAGCTCCAGCCGCCATCTGACTGCCACTCTGTAGACCCTGAACAACGCAGCTGAGCCCTTTCCAAATCCCTGGCTCACAGAAACCATGAGAAATAATAAGATGATTGTTGTCTTCAATGTTTATGATGCAGGAATAGCTAATTAGAACAAACACCAAGGACCAACTAGAGATCCATGGTCATGAATTAAAGTGATGCAACCCTTTGGCTCAGCGATAGCCAACACATTTCTACAGAAACAGTCTCCCTTCCTTCCCACAGGGGAGGAGTAACGAGGGTGAAGGAGAAAAGGTAGAGGGGTCTGGGTCTCAGATATCAGGCTGAGGTGTTTGGACTTGACTCTGTGGGCTACTGAGAGCATGTCAGTGAGAACTCTCTATGTTCTGTGCACATGCCAGGCCCACTCTGGTTTTAGCAATGTAGACTCCAGATGCCATCCTTAGATAAGTTCGGGGAGGAGAGGCCTGGGGACTCTGGGCACAGCTGGATCCTCAGCTCCTCCCATCTGCCTGAGGACTGCGGCATGAAGCCAGTAGACTGGAAAAAGGGCAGAGAGTAGTAAGCCTCAGTGATCTCATCTGGTAAGTGGGGGCTTAGACTTAAGGCTTCTATGTGGTCTTCTGGCTCTGAGACTAAGGATGGGACAGGGACATTTTTTAGCATGTTTCCACAGAAGCATTGTCTGTGGTCAGGACAGGTGCAGGCTGGGCCCTAGGGCTCCATCCTGTGAGTGAGACTTGCAGGAAAAGGACTTGAGGCCTGCCCTCCTTATGTTATAGGCCTTTTTCAGGATTTTTAGGTTCCCAGGAGCAGAAAACCCAACTTAAGGTGGCTTTAAAATCTATGGGCTGTGTAGCAACTAAAAGCACAGGGGTATTTGAGGTTTCAAGCAAAGCTTGAGCCAGCCGTGCAAACAGGGTGACAGGACGTGGTTTCTCTGCCTCCATCTCTCAGCTCTGTGTTCTCACATTTGCTCCTTTCCCAGGCTGGGTCTCCCCTGGAGGTGGGGGGACTCAGTATGTTCCCCCGTCAGGTCCAGGTCTACCTGCTTCTCTTTAGGTCCAGTGGAGAGAAAGTCTACTTCCCAGAGACCTTAGTACAGGCCATTCTGTGATTGGACTAACTTGAGTCACATGTCCATCCTTGAACCAATCACAGCAGCCATGGCATGGGACATAGTAACTGGTTTTAACCAATCAGGGCCCACCTGGAGCTGGAGTGGTGTCTACCCCACCCAGCCATGGGCTGGAAACATGGGATCCAGTTAGGAGGGAGGAAAGGGACTGAGGGCTAAGGAGGGACCCAGTGTCTGCTACTACAGGACGTTGGAGAACAACAAACGGGTCCAAGGCATTTCCTTTGGTCCACCCAGCAGAACCTTCTGGAGACTGTGTGCTCTGTCAGAGAGGAAGTGGTTGAGCACCGGAAAGAGGGGGAATCTCCCATCAAGTCTATTTCCAGTACCAGCTGCCCATCTGGCTGGCCTGAGCCCTGGGATGGAGGCGGCCACCATTGGCTGGAACCCAGGGCCTGCCTGAGACACTTGGGCAGCTGGAGACTGATTAAGCTGGGAAAAGTGCAGGCTGGAGAGGGCTGGGGTGGGGAAGTGATGTGACTCTTCCCTAATACCAAAAAAGGGAACAGAAAAGGTCAGCTCAGGCTCCAGGAGGGAGCCAAACAAGTAGCACATGACAGGAGCAAACAGCCCCTTCTACCTGTGCTCAGTTCTGGTGGGCACGCCCTTACCTTACTGGCCCAAGAGTCCTGGGGACAAGGCTGCATGGGGATGACCCCATTGCTCGGATGGGGAGGTGGAGGCCCTGAGAAGAGTGACTTTTCTAGGGTCAGCCCGAGAAATAGGGCAAAGCCAGGGTATGAACCAGAGCTCTCTCAGGACTCCCCCGACCCCTTCCTCCCATAGCACAGATGGTCAGGCCCTTTCCCACACCCAGAGTTAACATGATGATGAGACCACTAGTTGGGAGAGCATTCAAATCCCCCATGGACCCCCACTCTCCCAGAGGCTACGGAGATAGAGGGCAGGGGCTGCAGGGTCCAACTGGCCCAAGTTCAAATCCTGCCTCTGCCATTCTGCCTGTGTGAACTTGGAAGAGTCAGTGTCCTCATTATCAAAATGTAACAAATTCTTTCATTAGATGTCATTGGGAAGAGTGATTGACATCACATATGTAAGGCAGTTGACACATGCAGCACATGGTGAATGTTCCATGCCTCGTGTACCAGAAGGAAAGAGTTTGTCAGGTTTAATTACCATGCCATGGCAGAAATGCTGTGATCCGTTGAACCCAGCACTGCAAGATGCAGATGATGGGGGACTATTCCAATTTAAAAAAAAAAAGAAGAGAAACATACTGGGAGTGGGGCTTTTGTCAAGAAATAAACCAGGGCTGCAGTCCTAGAAGTCCTGGCTTTCTGGGAGGGGCTGAGAGCTCTGTCCCCACCGCTCACTGGAAGCCCAGACACTGCAGAATCTGTTTCTACCTTTTTCCCAGGGACTGGACTAGATCCCTCATCCCCTGAGCCTGAGATCAGCAGGGGTGAGAAGGCTGCAGACAGGGGGTCATTGTCCACCCTGGCCAGGCCCAGATCCCAGAGCTCCAACCCATCTGGGGCACAGGGTCTTCTTGGACCAGTCCAGCCATGTGTGTGTGTTGAGGGGTGTTTATCCCTCAGTTGCCATGGGCGACCTAGATTCTACACTGAGCACTCTCTCCAGTGTCCCAACGGTGACCCCAGAGCATCTCCGAACAGCAGGCTTGGGTGGGGCCTGGGAGAACAAAGCTGCCTTTGGCTGCCGGCGGCCGGGTGGGCAGAATGCGTCAGCTTGTCAGCCAGCCAGAGAGACCTGGAAGCCAGCCTTGTCACCCCCTCTCTCTGTCACCACGCATATCTTGTTTTTGTCATGACATGACATGACAGATGTTGCTTGTCAGTGCTGCCCCTGAAATGTCTCTAGACCCTGGCCCCTGCCATCCAGCCACACAGCTGCTGCCCTGACCACCTCCACCACTGGACCCCTCCCTCCTCGTCTCACAATCAGTCTGTCCTGCATCCACGGCCAGAGGGAGCTTCTAGAAACACAGTTCAAGCCCTGGTGTTGAATCCTTCAGCGAATATTTGCAAAGTATATCCTTGACAAAGGACTCATCACCAGAATATATAAAGAACTTCTACAAATCAATAAGAAAAAGAGAAGCAACCAGTAAAAAAGGGGCAAGAGTCTTTGAACAGTCCCCTCACAAAAGAGGTCCTCCAAGTGGCCTATGAATTCATGAAAACATTATTAGTCATCAGTGGAATGCAAAATAAACCCCCAACGAGATAACACTACACCCCTGCCCAAAGTGCTAAAATAAAAATTGTAGAAAATATCAAGTGTTGGTGAGGATGTGGAGCAACTGGAATGTTCAGAACTCTGTTGCTGAAGGGAGCATATGTGGTACAACCACTGTTTGGCACTGTCTTACTAAAGCTGAGCATATGCTTACCCTGTAACAGGCAGTTCCACTCCCGGGCGTATGTCCAACAGAAATGCATGCATATGTCCACTGAAAGACACGGACAAGATGGTTTTTATTCATATTTTTATTCTGCTTTTTTCCAAGCAGCCACAACCCAAAAATAACCTGGAATGTCCATCAACAATACAATGGGATGAGATTGGACATATATAACATGGTGCTGGGAGGAAGAAGCTGGACCCAAAGACATATACACTGTGTGATTCCATTTATGTGAGCTTCAAAAACAGATGAAACTGCATCAAAGTCAGGACAGTGGTGATCTTTGAGGAAAACAGAGAAATAAGGGGAGGCACAAGGGGCATTTCTCGGGTGCTGGTAATGTCTTGTCTCTTGATCAAAGCACTGGTCACACAGGTGCGTTTAGCTTGTGAACATTCATCCTGCTGGACACTTACAATATAAGCACTTTTCTTTCCATACATTACTCTTCAATAAAATGTTAAAGAAAAAGAAAAAGAAAAACCCCACCTACATTGCCCAGGTCCTCTGTGATGGTTCCCACCAGCTTATCCTCAGTTCCCTGGACATGTTGTGTAGTTCTCTCTGCCTGGAGTTCCTGTATCCAGTGGGTAAACACTCTGCTCTGGGGTCATCACCACCACCATGAAGCCTTCCCTCCTGGCCCCAGACAGAGGTGTTTTCTCCCTCCTCCAAAAGCCATAGGTACCTTCATTCCAGCCCTTACTCATCTTACAGTCACTCCACAATATTTATTGAGCTCTTGCAACGTGCCAGGCACATACACTTGTGAATAAAACAGTCATAAGTTAACAGGTTAGGTTTTAAAAATTTTTTAAATAATCACAGAAATAAATAGACGCAGACAAATTGCAATAAGTGCCCCTAAAGGGAAGTCCAGATAAGCTGTGGAGAATGAGACAGGGGATAGGGGAGTGGGAGGGGATGGTTTACACTGGAAGATCAGGGAAAGCTCTCCAAGGCAGAGACCCGGATAAGAAAAGGAAGCCAGGCCAAGATGAAGTGGGAGGAGTCTCCAGGCTGAGGGCACTGCACTGCCGGAGAGCGCTAACCTGTGAATGTCCAGGGGTTGGGACTGCGCCATTCAGGAGATTAGCACAGGTCCCTAGGTGTCTGGGAGTATTTTGTGAATGAATGAATGAATGACGAGAGGCTGGAAGGGATGCGCAGGGTGATCACAGGCAGGGGTTTGGTGGCCTCAAGGACACAGGTTGCCCCTTCACAAATGTGCACCTTCAGCTGGGAGAGCCAATGGGGGAAATTAAAGTTAGAGTTCCCAGAAGCACAGACCCTGCCCTCTGTACCCAGCAAGTGTGCAGAGGCACAGACTAATCATTCCTTCATTTATTCACTCATTCAGTTGATACATATAAATTAAGTGCCAGGCCCCACACAAGGGGCTCTTCCCTTGGCCTCCCATGCATGCCAAATTCCCAGCAGCTATTTTAAATTCTGGAATCTCTGGAAATTCAAGTCTCTTCCTGCTTTAAAATGTTTCCTCATCTCAAACTTCCGTCCCCTTCCATGGGCCAGGCAGGACTCTGCCCTGATCACCGGGGAAAATCCAGGGGAAACCTAGGTTACGCCATCCAGTTATTTACAAGCCCAAACATGATTCAGGGGACGGAGTTCACCTTGCCAAAATAATGTCTGCTTTACCAAAGAATTCTCAAAGCAATTTTAATTAGTTTTCCCAGCAGAATTTCTCAGACGCTGTTGGCGGGACCATAGACAGGTACTGCCCTCCCAGATGCAATATGCCAGGACTTGGAACAGTTATGACAGCATGTGTCTGTGACCCAGCAACCCCTGGAGCACATTACACCCGGGTCTACAGGGGTCATGCCCAACGTCTTCCTGCCAGCTCTGCTTGTAGCAGCTGTGAACAGAGGCAACCAGGTTTCCCCAACTAAGGAACTAGTTAAAGGTGGTGGATGCATGCAGTACTTAGAAGAAGTAGCCCATCTTTAGGACAACATGGGTCAAAACAAAAAGATCTATTTGGGGTAAAATGGGAAATAAAATAAGATGGGATATCTGACATGTTACTATTTGTGTAAACTTAAAACACATACATACACACAAAAGCTACATACTTTTGAGGATGAATACATACTTAAGGACATATATTGAGTACACTGGATGGGGAGTCTTCGGAGGGAGGGGAACAAGAGTTGGTTCAGGGATGAGGGAAGATTTTGCTTTATATACAGACATCTATATACTTTATATAAAGTAAGAGAAGGCCTTGCATGGACCATGAAAATATACTAGAAACTAAGGATTTTTAATTAATTCAACAATCTCCACCTAAGGTAAAAAGTAAAATTTAAATTTTAAAAGTTTACATCTTCTGGGAAGACGTAGTACACATACTCTTTTTCCCTATCGTCCCACTAAGTCAAGCTAGAAACCATACACATTATATGTAAAACAAGCGTAAGGAGACTCTAAAAGGAGAGGGGAAGATGGCAGGTGAGCTAGCGGGTCAAAGAACCCAAGGAGCGACACAGTGGTGAGTGTACCACTGGTCACGGCTGTTTTCTTTTTTTTAATTTGCCTCCTATGTCCCTGACTTGGAGCTGAAGAAGCCAGCAACCTGGAAATGCCTAGACATTAAAAGTCACCCTCCCCTGCTCCCTGCAAAAGTCTGCTCTCTCCAGTAAAAAAGAAAAATCAAAAAACCAAAAAACAAACAAACAAACAAAAAACAGGAAAGAGGGAGCCTAGCAAGACAGAAAAATTTTAGACATTAATTGTTCTACTTCAGCCAAACACCTCAGAAAAATCTGTAGCCCCATCCATGTCTTTGCTAAGAGTTAAGTATGAAAAATAGAAAAATAGAAAGGTTACAATATTGTGCCCCAGAGAGGAGGGCATAGTTCAGCGGTAGCGTGCATACTTAGCATGCAAGAAATCCTGGATTCAATCCCTAGCACCTCCACTAAAAATAAATAAATGAATAAACCTAGTTACCCCCCCCCCACAAAAAAAGCTAAAACAAACAAAATTTAAAAAAAGATATAGCTCCTCAATCTCCCCGCCAGGGCAAAGACCAAGCAGGGTCTTGTGACTCTCACCCTCACCTAAGCAGTAATGAAGAGCCCCATCACCTCGTGTATCAACAGAGGTCAAGTGGGGCACTTGGACTTCTAACTCTGTCTGGCAGCAGTGAGGCAGCATCCCCACTTCCCCCTCTGGAGCAGCACGAGAGGAAACCCACGAAAGCAGAAGGTTTAGTAAGATACAGAGTATTGTAACATAATACCAAATATGTCCAGGTTTTAATAGAAATTCGCTCATCATGCCAAGAACCAGGAAGATCTCAAACTAAATGAAAAAAAAAGACAACCCACAAATGTCAAGAAAGATAACAGAAGTATTATGAACACGCCAGAAACAAAAGAAAAAATCAAGTCTCCGCAAAGAAATACAACATATAAAGAGGAAACTCAACCATAGAGTAGAGGGCGAGGAAAGAATCAGTGAAAGACAGATCTTCCTTGACTTATGATGGGGTTTCATCCCAATAAACCCACTGTAAGTTGAAAATATCGTAAGTCAAAAAAAAATGTATTTAATATACGTAACCTACTGAACATCATAGCTTAGCCTAGTCTACGTTAAACATCCTCAGAACACTTAACATGAGCCAAGAGTTGGGCAAAATCACCTAACACAAAGCCTATTTTCTAATAAAGTGTTGAATAGCTCCTGTAACTTACTGAATACTGTACTGAAAGTGAAAAACTGAATGGTCTGGATCCAGAGGATGCTTGTATGTGTATCGGTTGTTTACCTTGGTGATCACATGGCTTGCTGCCACTGCCCAGCATCACAGGAAAGCATTGTACTGCATATCACTGGCCCAGGAAAAGATCAAAATTCAAAATTTGAAGTATGGTTTCTACTGAATGCATATTGCTTTAGTACCATCACAAAGCTGAAAAGTTATAAGTTGAACCATCATAAGTTGGGGACCACAAGTACAGAATAATATAAATTACCTAACCTAAAAAACAGAGAGAAAATAGACTGGAAAAAAAAGGAACAGAGCCTCAGGGAGCTGTGGGACTACGACAAAAAAATCTAACATTCATGTCACTGGAGTCCCCGAAGAAGAAGAGAAAGAGGGAAGGGCTGAAAAACTGTTCAAAGAAACAAGAGCTGATAATCTGGCCACAGACATAGGCCTACAGATTCAAGAAGCTGAGTGAACCCCAAAAAGGATAAACCTAAAGAAATCTAAAAAACTTCTGGAGAGGGTATAGCTTAGTGGTAGGGTGTGTGCTTAGCATGCACAAGGTCCTGGGTTCAATCCCCAGTACCTCCACCTAAAAATAAATAAATAAACTGAATTACCTCTTCCCTCCAAAAAAAAAAAAAAAAAAAAAAAAAAGAACATTAAAATACACACACACATCATGGTCAAACTTTTTCTGAAAACTAAAAACAGAGAAAAAAGTCTTAAACGTGGCAAGAGAGAAATGACATGTTTCCTATAGGAAAAAAACAACTTGAAAGATAGTGGATTTCCTTTTAGAAACTATGGAGTTCAGGAGGAGGTGGTACAACATTTTTCCAGTGCTGAAAGAAAGGAACTGTCAACACAGAATCCTATATCCAGAGAAAATATCCTATAGAAATGAAGGGGAAATCAAGACATTCTTGGGTAAAGAAAGAGAATATACCAAGAGAATGTGTCACCAGGAAATCCACTTTAAAAGAATAGCTTGAAAAAAATCCTCTAAACAGAAAGGAAATGATAAACAAGTAATCTTGGAACATAAGGAAGGAAAAAAGAACACAGCATGCAAAAATATGGGTAAACACATCAGAATTTCCTACTCTTCTTGGGTTTGAGAGTTGAAGCAAACATTTTAACACTATCTGCTGTGGCTTTAAATGTATCAAAAGGACATATTTAAGACAATTGTGTTATAAATGGGAGAAAGTAAAGGGACTTAAAAGGAGGTAAGATTTCTACATTTCACTGAAACTGGTAAAATGATGACACCAGTATACTGGGATATATTAATGTGTATATAATGTAATACTTAGAGAAGCTACTAAAAAAGCTATACCAAGATGTACACTTAAAACTACACCATAGATAAATCAAAATGGAATTTTGAAGAATGTTCAAGTAATCCAAGGAATGCAGGAAAAGAAAACAGAGAAATTAAAAACAGAACACAAAACAAAACAAAATGACAAAATTAAGCCCTAATACATCAATAACTACATTAAACATTAATGATCTAAGAACACTACCTAAGGACAGAGATTGGCAGAGTGGATTAAAAAACATGACCCAACTATCTGATGTCTGTAAGAAATTCACTTCAAGCGCAATGATATAGGTAGGTTGAAAGTCAAAGGATTGAAAAAGACATATCATACAAACATTAATCAAAAGAAGGTAGAAGTGACTATATTAACATCAGACTAAGTAGACTTCAAAGCAGAGAAAACTGCCAGAGGCAGAGAGAAACTTTATGTAATGATAAAAGTGTCAATCCACCAAGAAGTCATAGCAATCCTAAACATATGTGCATCAAGCAGTAGGCTGCAAAATACGTAAAGAAAAAACTTACAGAACTAAAAGAAGAAAATAGACAAATCCCCAACTGCAGTTGGAGACTTCAACACCCTCTCTCAGTAAGTGATAGGACAAATAGAAAATCAGCAAATACATAGAAGAACTCAACAACACCATCAACCAACAGGATCTGATCAACATTTGTAGAACACACCATCCAGCAACAGCAAAATACACAATTGTTTTCAAGTAACTTTAGAACATGTAAGACAGGTCATTTTTTTAAAACTCAGTAAATTTAAAATAATTAAAACCATACAAAGTTGTTCTTTAACTACAGTGGAATCAAACTAGAAATCAATAACAGAAATATAACAAGAAATTCTCCAAACACTTGGAAATTGAACAAAACACTCCTAAATAATCTACAGATCAAAGAGGAAGTCTCAAAGGGATTCCAAAAATACATCAAACTGAATGAAAATGAAAATACAGCATAGCAAAATGTGGGACACAGCAAAAGCAGTACTGAGAGGGAAATTTATAGCAATAAGTGTACACATTAGAAAAGAGGGGAAGTATTCCATATCAAGAACCCAGGAAAAGAGGAAGAAAAAACCCAGAACAAACAGAGTAAGGAAATAGTAAAGATAAAAGTAGAAATCAATGAAATTGAAAACAGAAAAAACAATAGAGAAAATCAATGAAACAGAGAGATAGTTCTTTGAAAAGGTAGAAAAAATTGACAAGCCTCTAGCGAGACTGACAAAGAAAGAAAAAAGGAAAAAGGAGATGCAAATTACCAATATCAAGAACAAAACAGGGGATGTCACTACAGACACCATAGACATCAAAAGGATAATAAAGGAAATGCTATGAACAACTCTACACACACAAATTTGACAGCTTAGATGAAATGTACCCATTTCTAGAAAAACACAGACTACCACAACTCACTCAATATAAAAGTGATAATTTGAATAATCCTCTAACCATCAAGGAAATTGAACTTGTAATTTTAAAACTCCTCCCATAACTCAAAATATCTTTAGTCCCAGAAAGTTTCACCAGAGAATTCTACCAAATGTTTAATTAACACCAACTCTACATGATTCTTCCAGAGAATAGGAGGAAATACTTCCCAATTCATTTTACAAAGCTGGTATTACCTCAATACCAAAACCAGAAAACGACAGTATGAAAAAAAAAAACTACAAGCCAATTTCTTTCACAAATATAGGTGCATAATTCCTTAACAAAATATGAAAAGAATTATACATCATGACCAAGTGGGGTTAATTCCAAGAAATCAATTTTGGTTTGATGTTTGAAAAGCAATCAATAAAATCCACTATACTAACAGGCTAAAGAGAAAAATCACATGATCATATCAACGACGAAGAAAAAACACTGGACAAAATTATGATAAATCATGATAAAAACTTTCAAAAAAAAAATAACATTAGAGGGGGAACTTCCTTAACTTGATAGAGTATCTACAAAAACCCTACAGCTAATATACTTAATGATGAAAGACTAAATGCTTTTCCCCTAAGATCAGGAACAAAATAATGAGAGGAATCATTTTGTAATCAAGTCTACTTGGTTTACTGTAACCTTTTATAAGGCATATAAGATTTTTCATATAAACAGTAATCAAGACTGTGTTGTATCAGCAGAGCAAGTAACACATAGGTCAATGGAACATATTCTTATTCAATATAGTGCTGGCAATTCTAACCTATGCAATAAGGCAAGAAAAATAAATAAATGACATACAGATCAGAAAGGAAAAAATAAAATTCTTTCTCTTTACAGATGACATGATTGCCTACATAGAAAACCCTAAGGAATCTACCAAAAAGAAAAAAAAAATCAAACCCAAAACAAAAACAAAAACTCCTGGAATAAGTGAGTTCAGCAAGGTGGCAGGATACAAAATACATGTGCAAAAATCAACAGTATTCCTATATCCTAGAAATGAGCATGTGGCCACCAAAATTTAAAATAAAATAAATTTAAAATTTTCAATAGCTCAAAAAAATGAAATGCTTAGATGTAAATCTAACAAAACATGTATACAGGACTTGCATGCTGAAAACTACAAAATGCTTGTCACATAAATCAAAGAAGATAAATAAATGGAGAGATATACCATGTTCATTAATTGGAAGACTAAACATAGTAAAGATGCCAACTCTCCCCAAACTGGCATACAGATTTAATGCAATTTCTTTAAATGCTCCAGCAAGATTTTTGTAGATATAAAGAAGATTATTCTAAAATTTATATGAAAAAGCAAAGGAGCCAGAATCATTGAAACAGTTTTGAAAAATAAGAACAAAATGAGAGGAATCATTTTGTAATCAAGTCTACTTGATTTACTGTAGCCTTTTATAAGGCATATAAGATTTTTTATATACACAGTAATCAAGGCTGTGTTGTATCAGCAGAGCAAGTAACACATAGATAAATGGAACAGGTTAGAGAACCCAGGAGTGAACCAAACAAATATTCCTGGCTGATTTTTTTTTTTTTTAAACAGGAACACAAAAGCGATTCAATGGAGGAAACACAAACTTTAAACAAATGATGTCAGAGCAATTGGATACCCATAGGGGGAAAAAAAAACAAACCCTCCCCGAAAAAAGTTCAACCTAAGTCTCACACCTTATACAAAAATTAATTCAAAATGGACCATAAGCTTACATGCAAAACATAAAACTATGAAACACTCAGAAAAAAACACAAGAGAAAAGCTTTGAGATCTAGGGCTGAGTAAACAGTTCTCCCACTTGACACCGAAAGTGTAATCCATAAAAGGAAAGATTGATCAATTGGACTTTATCAGAATTTAAAACTTTTCCTTTGTGAAAGAACCTGTTAAGAGGATGAAAAAGCAAACTACAGACTGGGAGTAAATATTTGCAAACCACTTATCCGACAAAGGACCAGTGTCTAGAACATATAAAGAACTCTCCAAAGTCAACAGTAAAAAAAAAAGAAAGAAAGAAAGAAAAGTTCAATTAGAAAATGGGAAAACACATAAAGAGACACTTCATCGAACAGGATATTCAGATGGCAGACTAGCACATAAAAATATGTTCAACATCATTAACCATTAGCAAAATGCAAATTAAAGCACAAGGAGATATCACCACATACCTATCAGAATGGCTAAAATAAAAAACAGTGACAATACCAAATGTCGGTGCAGATGCAGAGAAACTGGCTCACTTACACATTGCTGGTGGGAACGTAAAATGGTACAGCCACTCTGGAAAACAGTTTGGCGATTTCTTTAAAAATTAAACATGCAGTTACCATATGATCCAGCGATTGCACTCTTGGGCATTTATCCCAGAGAAATGAAAACTTATGTTCCCAAACAAACCTGTACCGGAATGTTTATGGCAACTTTACTCATAAATGTCAAAAACTGGAAACAACCCAGATGTCCTCCAATGAATGAATGGTTAAACAAACTGGGGGACATTCACACTATGGAAAACTACTCAGGGACAGAAAGGAATGACACGTTCATATGCACAACAACCTGAATGACTCTCCAGAGAATCGTGCCGAGTGAGAAAAGCCAACCTCAAAAGGTTACATACTGTATGATTCCATTTATATAACATTCTTGAAATGACAACATGGCAGAAATGGAAAGAAAACAGATTCGTGCTTGCCAGGGGTTGAGGAAGGGTAAGGATTAGAGGGAAGTGGGCGTGGCCATAGAAAGGCAACCAGAGGGATCCCTGCGGGGATGGAAATGTTCGTTAACTTGACTGTATCGATGTTAACATCCTAGTTGTGATGTCCTACAGTTTTGCAAGATGTTTACATTCAGGGAAACCAGGTGAAACCAGTTTTATTTCTGAAAACTGCATGTGAATCTACAATCATCTCAAAACAAAAAGTTTAAATGAAAAAGACATTTAGCCAGAATTGCCTCCCTCTTCCCACACCCCCAGCCCCTACTCCGTGAGAACTGTGGTTGACGCCCATCTTCCGGGGACCAGCTGTGGCTGGGGAGCTGAGCACCAGAGCCACAGCCATCATCTCTGAGGGAACTTAGAGAACCGAGACTGAAGCCAGATGGTAAAGGCAGGCAAATGAAAAGAGGGGAAATGATATGAGAAAACATAAACTGGAGGGCTTGACATAAGCCCTGGCTGACTTCCCAGCTGCATGAGGACTGAGGGGGAATCTCTAAATCATGGGAGCCAACGTGGGTTCTGGGGGGCAGGCCAAACGTTTGGGTTTGTACAGGGCCAGCTGGCTGGGGAATCCAAGGAAAAGCGAGGGACTCTGTGTGGAAATTTTGCTATAACATGTGAACGTCACTCTCAGACTTCCTTGCGCTAAGACAAAGAACTGGGGTTGCCCCAAATGCCCAGCCTGGGGTCCGGGTGGGGGTTATAAGTGATTGAAACGTGCAATTTAATTGTGAGGATGGTTTGGAAACTGTAGCAATGAACGGTGTGTGCTGGTTCATGTGGGCTGCACACAAGCTCTCCGTTAATCATTACCGTAAAACTTCTGCATCTGGAAGATGCTTGGTTTGGGGCACAAACTATCCCTCTGTCCCCTTTGTCTCTGTGCCCCCCCCCCTTCAGAATTCCCCTTCCCAAACCTTTCCTCTGGATCCTATTAGAAAGGACCTCAAAGAATTGAAGATGCTGAGACCCTGGAAGTGTGCCATGATATACCCCCGTTTTACAGACAAGAAGGGAAGAGGCCTGCCCCATCACTCAGCAGGCTGGGTCAGAACCCAGGCATCAGGCTCTCTGCCCAATTTCACTTGGTCAGAGTTGGAGGAAACTGGAGTCCCCACGGCTCCCAGAGGAATTATGCCCTGAGTCCTCTGCCCCTGAGCCTTCTCTCCAACCCCACAGCCACACCACGGCTCAGTCATTACTCAGCTGACGATATGTGTTGAGACTCCACTGTGTGCCAGGCACTATTCTAGACTCGGAGGAAAGAGCACTGTACAGAATAGACACAGATATCCTGGCCCTTTGGAGCTCAGTTCACACTGAGCGTCTGGTCCCTCCTCCCATCCTCCATCCTGTCCTCCCACCTCCATCCTCCATCTGCAGCCACCCAAGGCTCCAGGTCATACCCAGAGGGAACTGTCACTGGCGGGGGGTGGTCAGGAGGCCTGTGGGCTTGGGCCTCTTATTCAGGGAAGACCTGCAGTGACTTCTGAGATTATTTCTAAATAAGGATCTAGGTGCAATCATCACATGGTGGATTGTGTCATAAGTTTTAGTTTGATTGATGTACGATTTTTAAAAGATAGCATGACTTTGCTAACCCTATTTGGATATTCTTCATGCATTCAATATAACCAAAAGCCTCAATAAAATAGAAGTTTTTAGGTCTATCTGGACCTGCTTGGGGTCCAGGTCCCCAGCTCCCTCCTAATCTGGCTCCAGCCTCCTCTGCCATGCTTCCCTGTCCCTCCCCTGCACTCTCTTCTGGGAGGGGAGTCAGAAGGAATCCTACCCTGAGAGCAAGAGGGCTAGGGTTCAAGTTCTGGCTCTGTCAATTACTCGTGAGAATTTTGAGTCCATTCCCGCCCCCCTGTGGCCTCGGTTTCCCCATCTGTAAAATGGGAGCAGGGTGGTGGCCTCAAGGATTCCTTTCAACACGGACTGCATGAGCTCCCCTACCAGATTTCAGCCCTCAAGTTCTGACTCTCCCCAACTTGTGCCCCTCAGGTGCATACAGTAGGTCTTCAGGAAACAGGTGCAGGACACAGAGTTTCCAAGTTACCTAACCTACTGGCATTTAAGGCCCAGTCACAGGACAAGCTAGTTTTCTATGGGAACTCTGGCCACCTTCATGGCTCCTGAGCCGGGACCCCTGAACCACAGGCATGAGCTGGGTGACCGCCTCCCGCAATTCTGGTGCAGGGCCTGCCCAGAAGATTCACAGGGCCAGGAACTTTGCTGAGCTGACCCAGAGCTTCCCTTCCAAACACTCTTCCATTCTTGTCTCTTGAAGTATGATTTCTTGCACCAGCAGCATTGGCCTGACCCAGGAGTTTGCTAGAATGCAGAGGCTCAGGCCCTACCCAGCCCTGCTGAAGCAGAATCTGCATTCTAACAAGATCCTCAGGGGATTATTTTGCACATTAATGTTCAAGAAGTGCTGTTTTAGAGCATAGAAGCCCTAATCCCCATACACAGCTGGATCGTATTTGTTCAATCAGTAAAATGTTTGTTAAATGAATGCTAACACCTTTTGCTGCTGGGGCCTCCCACTGGGGACGAATCCAGTTTTCCCCAGGCAACCATCCAAGCAGCCACTGGGCTCCCATGTACACAGGGTCAGACTCTCTCTAGTCAAAACAGACCTGGTACCCAGGACTTATCCATCTGCTGGAGGTGACTTTCTTGTCCTGTGACCAAGTGACTCCGTAAGTGATGGTGTGGCTGCAATGATCTCAACAATTTTAGAGGTGAGAAAGCCAAGGCGTGTCTCCTCCCCACCTCAGCTCAGACTCCTCCCCCTAACACGCGAACATACACATTTTCCTGAGTGCACACACATACAAAGCACACTTGCCCGAGTGCACTCACATTTGCGGGAATACACACACACGCACACGCGCACACGCACACGCACACACCTCTCCCAGGCCCTGGCTGTGTCTCCATGAGTCATAGGGTGACTCACAGGCACCTCCCCCACCCCTGATCTTCACAGTGGAGACTGGGAAAGGGAGAGGGAGAAGAGGTGTCTCAGAGCCAAACGTGAGAAAGTGGCTTTAGACCCAGGGAATGCCAGGGTCAGGGCTGGGGCTGGGTCCCAAGGGCTCCCGCCTGGAAAAGCAGACAAGTCACCAGGTCAGGAAGTCCTGCCTGCCCTCACAAGCCCACAGGACTGTGTGGAGGGAGTCACTGGATGAGTGGCGGGAGGGCGACGGGTAAGACAGGAACACACAGGACACCAGGACGACCTCCCCATGGGTTCCTGGGGTGGGAGCCATTCAGACTGGCAGCCAACCATCACCCATAACCCCCAGGGCCCCAGCCATCAGTTACAAAGTCCTCACGTATCTTGGACCCACATCTGTCCCCAGGGATGCGTGCAGATAGGGCAGGGGTCACCCCGTTTCAGAGGCTAGTGTCAGAAGCCTAGACCACACTGGTCTGGATGAGCATGCGATCTGCCGCCCCCTCCTCAGGACGGAAGCTTCACCTGTGACCGGAGCAGGTGGGCAGTGGCTGGGAGAACGTGCGGCCAGGGGCAGGGCCGCTGGGGTGGGATGACCATGCCACCCCCTTGAGACCTGGGGCCACCCCAGGTTCCCTATTTGGGTAATTTCCCACCATCACTGACTGTTTGGGGCTATTATCCCAGCACTCAGAAAACAAACGGGGACTGGCAGGCAGCAGGGGCTCACGTGGAGAAACCTTGGAAAGATGAACAATTTCCCTCTCTGCCCTGCCCCCAGCCTCTGGGAAAGAGACTGGGACCCAATGTCCCGCTCCCCTACTCAAAACCTCCTCCATGTTCGGGATTGTCCTCAGGGCTGAACCCTCGACCCCAGTCTCCCACCTACCCTGTGGGGAGCTGGGGGCAGGTGAGGGCTATCTGAGCAGGGAGGCAGGGGTGGGCAGTGGAGTCAGCCCTAGGCCTGGGAGCTTCTCCCTAGCATTGCCCAGCTGCTTCCCAGGCCCCAAACAGGTGGTGGTGGAGCAGGGCTGGGGGGTGGGTGATGCTCAGACGGCCCCCACGCCCCTGCTTTCCGCCTTGATTAGCAGAAACATTCCTACATCTGTCACGGGAAGACAGCCTGCTCCCCGTCGTCAATCACCCAGGAAACGCAAACACATTCCGGCTGCGCCCAGAACTTCTTCCCACAAAGTCATGGGCAGCCTGGGGGCCCTCACCCCCACTCCAGAGCCAAGGGGGAAGGCGTGTGGAAAGCCCCCCCAGACCTCAGCTTCTGCCGCAGCAAGGGAAGTTCTGAGTCACGCCTCTCTCCTTACACTCACACACACACACACATACACACACACACACTCACACACACTCACACACACACACACACACTCAGGAATACACAGAGCTGCCAGCAAAACTCGGATCCACTTACAGCCACGCCCACAGAAAGTTGTGCACTCGCACAGACACACAGACAACGGACCACAAACCCACAGAGAAGGGGGTGCAAACGTGCACATACAGTTTTGTCCCCCACCAGCAAAGACCTCAGCTCTCCCGTATCTGGCACGCAGTAGCACACAGTAGGTCCGCATCAAGTGGTCCTTTGGCAGGCCTCACCTTTCGACCTCCAAAGGATTGTACCTGTTTCTTCCACCTGCTTCCATTGCCCTCTCCCCCCACTAGGATATGAGCTCCGCATGGACAGGATCTTTCTCCCATTCACAGCTGTATCCCAGCACCTAACACAAGGCTTGACACATAGTAGGTGCTCAGTAAACATGCGTTTGTTGAATGAATGTCTGGGCAGCCCCACCGTGGGCCCAGCACCACCCAAAGTCCTGTGGTCATTGCCTTCATCACCAGGCCAGGCTCTCAAGTAGCGGCCTGATTCTCCAGGAGGGCAGATGTGACCTCACCACCTTCCAGAAACCCAGGCTGCCCCAGCCCCTCCTCCCTCACTTGACTCAGAGGTGCCGCCATCCGATCCCCACAACTCCTCTATCCTCATCTTCCCTGCCTGCCCCCAACCCTTCTCCTAGGACACGGTCCTGCCCAGCCCACCTCCCTGGCCCTGGCCACACTCACTTCCCCTGAAGGCCTAAACCGCAGGTGAGTTTCACCCCTCCCTTCCTTCAAGGCATCCTCCCCAGTCAACCCAGGTCATGTCAGTTCCTCCCTCGGGGCTCCAAACTCCCCTGTGTGGAGAACAGGACACCCTCAGTCCCTGTCTCTGGGTCCCAGTGCAAATGGGCCATGACAACACAGGATGCAGCTGAGGGCCATCATGGGGGACTTGCAGGCAGCTGTGGGGGCCCCAAGGTGGTGACACCCAGCAGAGACAGCTCCCTTCAGTTATTTTGGCTCTTCCTGTGGGCTGCCTTGCTGAGCTCCTACTGCACATGTCTGTGGATATCACCGCATCTCCCACCTCTCCTCCCACGCCCGGCCCTCCGGCCATGCAGGACTCTGTTCCCCGAGCTCCTGAACATGCCTCTTCTCCTCCTCTCCCTCTCCGGTGCCTTTGCACGTGCTGTCCATGCCTTCCTCCTTTGTCCACCTGCTGAATGTCCACCCCCCACCCCCCACCAAAGGCCTAAGCCCAGGAGTCTTTTATCTCCCATTTCCTCCCACCCTTCCATCCTTTGGTACCCAACCTCCTGGATGCTCCCACACCTCCTCACCTCCCACCATCACAGTCCTGCCACTCCATCTTGAGTTGGCTTGCCTGCCTGTCTACTCTAGTGGCCCATGAGTTCCTTGACGACAAGACCCTGTCTTGTTGTTCTCCGTGTCCCTGGTACCAGCGAGGCTACCCAGGGCTCGGAACATAGTGGAGTTAAATCAGTATTGCTGTCAGGGCCTCAGGAGTGGGCAGAGTAACGGAGTCCTCACTTAATCTTGTATCTGCTACTGTTTCTCACCTGGTCACCAGATGCTTCCTGCTATTTCAGGGCCCACCGCATGCCATGCCCTGTATGATGCAGCGAACATGCCAGGCTGGAGTGCAGGCCTCAGCTCGTATTGTCCTGGAGTAGGGCTGCACGGCTGCCCCATGCCCCATGCCATGGCTTCCTCACATCGGATTGTGGGCTTGGCCTCGGGGCTTGCTCTGACCAAAGGGATGTCAGTGGACAGGACCTGAGCAAAAGTCTGAAACATGCTTGACAATTATCCTCTTGCGTGCCTGCCTTTCACCAAGAGACCAGATGGTCACTGGTCCAAAGAGGACGAGAAACGGGGGTGCAAATCTAGACACACCCTGCAGCTTGCAACCAAGCCCAGTTGACCCTCAGACCCGTAAGGGAGACGTCCGTGCTTGATATGGTTACCACTGAGTTGGGAGTTTGTTACGTGGTGTTAGCAGGGGAATTGCTGACTGAAACAGCTGATGTGGGCTGAAGCTTACTTGCACTTTTTCACTTGATTCCTTAACCTTATTTGATTCGCCATTATCATTACCCCCACTTTTCAAATGAGGAAACTGAGACACAGAGGGGAAACTGAGGCACAGAGAGGCCTAAGGGAGGAGCAGAAGCAGCTAGGTTCCAGAGCTTAACCACCCCATCTGCTATCCCATCAGTAATCAAACCTCCTGCCCCAAAACAGGGGTGAGGTCTCCCAGTGGCTGGGGCCTGGGGTCCCCTTTCTCTCTTGAAATGCATACACATATACATCTCTCTTTCTCTGCATACACTTGATAACAAGATACACTTGTTTTTCACCCAGGGGAGCCCTGGTCTCCAGGAGAGAGGCCCGCAGCAACCCTCCTTCCCAGCTGAAGACTTCACAATCCACAGAGTAATTTCACAGCCTGTGTCTCAGTCAATCCTCACAAGCGCCTGGGGTGACAGGTGTCTCAGCTCCATCTTATCCACGATGGGATACTTAGAGAATTGTACATCTTGTCCAAGGATGGAAAAGAATATGTAGTTAGATAAAAGCTAACATTTACTGGGCTTTGTGACAGTGTGTTCTATAGGAATAAATTCAGTTGTAAGTAAAAAAAGAAAAATCCAATTTACATAGGGTAATGGAAGAAAAACGAGGGTTTAAATTTCTTTTATCATAAGAAATCAGGAGGTCGTAACAGTAACCTTGGCCTTGTCCTGTAGCTCGACAATGTCAGGGCTGGATTTCCTGCTCTTCCCTTGACCTCGTCATCATCTTCCAAGAATCATATCTGCATTCAAAGCAGGAAGAAGGGAGAATAGGGAAGGGCTATCTTCCTGGAAGTCTCTGTCTTTTTACTGAGGAAGAGCCTTCACTGTCACCCTCCCTTCAACAAACTTATTGTTACCTCTCAGTAATCAGGATAGGGTCGCATCGCCACAGACAATCACTGGTCCATGGGAATCAGATGTCCATGATTGGGTCTGACTAATCACAATTCATCTTCTTGTGCTGAGATCACAGCATTTCTTTTTTTTTTTTTTTAATTATTTAAAAAGTTTTTCCCTAGCAATAGAAATAAAAGCAAGAATAAACAAATGGGACCTAATTAAACTTACAAGCTTCTGCACAGCAAAGGAAACCATAAGCAAAACAAAACGACAACCTACAGAATGGGAGAAAATTTTTGCAAATGAAACCAACAAAGGCTTGATCTCCAGAATATATAAGCAGCTCATACGACTTAATAAGAAAAAAACAAACAACCTAATCCAAAAATGGGCAGAAGACCTAAACAAGCAATTCTCCAGGGAAGACATACAAATGATCAATAGGCACATGAAAAAATGCTCAGTATCACTAATTATCGGAGAAATGCAAATCAAAACTACCGTGAGGTATCACCTCACCAGTCAGAATGGCCATCATTCAAAAGTACACAAATGACACATGCTGGAGAGGCTCTGGGGAAAAGGGAACCCTCCTTCACTGCTGGTGGGAATGCAGTTTGGTGCAGCCACTGTGGAAAACAGTATGGAGATTCTTCAAAAGACTAGGAATAGACTTACGTATGACCCAGGAATCCCGCTCCTGGGCATATACCCAGAAGGAACCCTACTTCAGGATGACACCTGCACCCCAATGTTCACAGCAGCACTATTTACAATAGCCAAGACATGGAGACAGTCTAAATGTCCATCGACAGATGACTGGATAAAGAAGCTGTAGTATATTTATACAATGGAATACTATTCAGCCATAAAACCCAACAACATAACGCCATTTGCAGCACAATGGATGTTCCTGGAGAATGTCATTCTAAGTGAAGTAAGCCAGAAAGAGAAAGAAAAATACCATATGAGATCGCTCATATGTGGAATCTAAAAAATAAAAAACAAAAAACATAAATACAAAACAGAAACAGACTCACAGACATAGAATACAAATTTGTGGTTGCCAAGGGTGTGGGGGGCAGGGGGAAGGGACAGACTGGGATTTCAAAATGTAGGATAGATAAACAAGATTATACTGTATAACACAGAGAAATATATACAAGATCTTGTGGTAGCTCACAGTGAAAAAAAATGTGACAATGAATATACTTATGTTCATGTATAACTGAAAAATTGTGCTCTACACTGGAATTTGACACAACATTGTAAAATGACTATAACTCAAAAAAAAGTGTTAAAAAATAATAAAAATTTAAAAAAATAAAATTAAATAAAAAGGTTTTTTTCTAATGGAGATATTGGGGATCAAACCCAGGACCTCATACCTGCTAAGTGTGTGCTCTACCACTGAACTATACCCACCCGCAAAAGCACAGCATTTCTGCCATCTTGATAGGCAGACCAGGGTTCTGTTTATCAGGAAAAGGGAGGATGGTTACTGGTTAGGAGAGGCAATAGGCAAGATGTGCTCCCCTGACACCACACTAAGCACTTTACCTACATCGTCTTTACACAGCCTTATAAAGTCCAGACGGTTTTATGCCAATTTAGCAAATGAAAGACAAAGCCAGCGAGCAGCAGAGATGGTCCACATTCTTAGCCATTCTACCAGATTGCCAGGCATGGAGGGATTAAGATGCCAGGAAGGCAGGAGACTGTCCACTGGGACCACAGTCAGTCCCCACTCACCCCTGACCTCACCACACACCTACCCTCCCTCAGCTCCGAGTGTGTGGGGTCAGAGTACCCAAGTGCCCAGGTGTTGATAGGTGACTGCACCAGTGTCTGGTGAGGGCAGGCGTGTGTGCCCATGGAGCTCACTGCAGACACGTGCTCTCTCAAGCTTTGGCTGGAAGCTTGGGCTGAGCCCCTGTGTCTTGTTCCTTCATCCAGGCAACATCTGCCGGTGCCAGGCATCCAATCAGACCTCTGGGAGAGCAGATTGGTGGCTCCAGCACGGATCCTGCCCTCATGGAGAGATCTTGCCACCCAGTCTCTCCTACTTCAGAGAAATCTTGGGTGGAATGCTTCAGGTATACAGAGGAGAGAAAGCTCACTTCTGGCCACAGGGACAATCTTTATCCCCCCAGTGTTTTTTATTGTGGTAAAATACACATAACATAAAAGTTGCCATCTTAACCATTTTTAAGTGTATAATTCAGTGGTTTTAAGTACATTTAAATTGTTGTGCAACCATCACCACCAACCATCTCCAGGACTTTTTCATCTTGCAAAACTGAAAGTCTGTACCCATTAAACACTAACTTCCCACCCTCCTTCCCCCAGTCCCTGGCAATCACCATTCCACTTTCTGTCTATGAATTTGACTCCTCTGGGTGCCTCATTTAAATGGAATCACACAGTTTTTGTCTTTGGGTAACCAGCTTATTTCACTTAACATAATCAACGTTCATCCATGTTGCAGGATGTGTCAGTATGTCCTCCCTTTTTAAGGCTGAATACTAATCCATTGTATATATGTACCACATTTTACTTATCCATTCATCCATCACTGGATACTTGGGTTGCTTCAACCTTTGGCTATTGTGAAATAATTCTGCTATGAACAGGGGGTACAAATATCTTTTTGAGACTCTGCTTTCAATTCTTCAAAGCAACCACTTCAAACCAGAAGTGGTACTGTACTGGTGGGTTATATGGTAATTCTGTTTAATTTTTTGAGGACCCACTGTACCGTTTTCCTTAGCAGCCGCGCTACTTTATGTTCCTGCACGGGCAGCTTTACAGTACATTTGAGTTTGACCTTGAAGATGGTCAGTGAGGTTTGGCTGTGGGGAAAGGCACTGCTCAGCAGGGATGGATGGAGAAGGTACCACCTGAACCGTGGGGAGGAGGGCAGGCTGCGCACAGGGTGGCCAGGGAGGAAGGGGCCAGAATGTAGATTAGGGTAGAGGATTCTGCACGTTTTATGGGAACAGGAGCCACAGAAGGCTTTGAGCAAAGGAGTGATCTGACCACTCTGCCCCTTGGGAAGCCTCAGGGGGCAGCTGAGAGTAAGGTGGACTGTGGCAGAATGTTCTGGGGGTGGGGAACCCAGGAGGAGGCTCTTGATGGTTAGGGCAACAGAGAGTGATAGTATGAAGCCAAGTCCACAAAAAGAAGAAGAAAAAGCAGTGAGGGGGGCGGGGCGTACAGATCAGTGGTAGAGCACGTGCTTGGCATGCACAAGGTCCTGGGTTCAATCCTCAGTGCCTCCGTCAAGGAGGGGAAAATGCAATGAAAATGGACCTGGGACAGCAGGGCCATGACTAGGGTGAGGCAAGGGATGCACTCACCTTGCATGCAAAATTTTAAATAAGGATATTCATATTTAATTTAAATAAAGGATCTGACAGGGGCAAGTTCAGGGTGAAGCAAGTAAGGCATCACGCAAGTGCAGGGTGGGATCCCGACTTTAACTGAAGTGTGATATTTGATCCATCATGGATTTCTTTGATTTTGTTTTGATTTAAAAAAAAATTGTGTTGAAATATTACCTATCTTGATCACAGAGTTTTTGGTGCCCCCTGAAACTTTGTACCTGAGGTGAGCACCTCACTCCTCCCACCCTAGTCCTGGGCTGTGGGACAGACTTCCCTTCCATTATCCAACAGTACTTACTGTGTGCCTGTGATTTGCCCGTAACTGTGCTAGGATGTGGGGATCCAAAAGTCAGTGAAATAGTTGTAGCTCTCTGTCCTCAAGTTTAAGGCCAAATAGAAATAAGAAGTCAGGGGAGATAGAGACTCAAACCTGCTAGCCTGAAAGAGATGAAGGAAGTATGGGAGAGAATGAGATTGACATTTGGCTTTTGTTTTGCTTCAAAGTCTTGCCCATCCACTCTCTGAACCCCCTCTTCGTGGGTCTCAGACCCATGGATCACCCCCCTATAGAAACTAAAAATACCAGCCAGCCACATTCTCAGACTTCCTTGCAGTTGAAGCCTTCAAGGCTCACCAATCAGATGTGCCAACCCAAGATCTAAAAACAAAACTCCCACTGCAAAGAAGTGGAGCGCCTCCCTGCTGAGCCCTGAGGACAGCGGTGCCTGGCATCAGGTGTGGGACATGCTGGTCATGGGGCTGTGGCATCCTGCAGCTGTTTGGAGAGCTGATCTCATGGGTGTCTGAGAGTATCGATCCTGTTTGCATACCACAAGCCCAGGTCTCCAGCTCACTCATGGTCATGAGTCATCCAACATTCTTTGAATATCCTTTTGAATATCTTTCTTTGATCATCCTTTTCTGCTTAAGTTAAACTGAGTCGGTTTCTATTGCCCCCAACTAAGAATGCTGCCTTATATAGAAATTAGTGCCAGGAGGGGTTACAGGCAATGGATGTTGGAGGATATTCAGAGAAGCTGAGATGGGTTATCTGGACCACTTGGGACTGGAGACAGTAAAAATTCAGAGCATAACAAGGGATCAGATCTGGAATCCTACGGCATGCAGAGGGAAATGGGAATTCCAGTTCGCCACCTGGAATCACGTGGAATGAAGAGCCCGCTGAGGGCAAGGTTTTGAGACTGAGACTCCATTGCCTTAGAAGAGAATGAAAGGAATGGGGAAATAGATTGCGGGTCTGAGCTGCTGGTTCCGACAGTGCTACAGTTGAAGAAACAGAAGACAATTTCCCAAATCCTAAATTCTTGGCTCAAGACCCAGATCAAAACCAGAGGACCTCTGTGCTAAAAGTACCTCTTAATTCTTGCAGCCATAAGGCTGGGATAGAAAGAATTAAACTCAAAATTTGTGCTTGCAGAATGGCCAGTTACATCATTAGCTGATGCCATGGCTTCACCAGCTCTGCTCTGTGGACGCTGCACCATTGATTGGGAAGGAGTGAGCTCAGCCTTTGCATGGAGCCACGTGGGAGGGTATGGGATGAAGCTGAACCCCGATATTCACTGAGCAGGCTGAAGCAGCTTCTCCACACTGTCTGGTGATGCTGGCCCTGCCCAGGGCCCCTTTAATGGGTCCTCCACGTCCCACCATCCCTCAGTGTCTTCAGAGCACATTTGGGTCTCCAGATGGCCAGTGGGATGGGGCAGGATTGAATGTCAACCCCAAATCAAAATCTGGGCAAAACTTTGCTGTTTCATATTATCAAAACTCTGGAGGCAACATGTGAGAGAACCAATTGAGCTGAACTTAATCCAGCTGGGTCACACGGCAGTTCTGGATTAGGGGTGCCAGCCTCATCAGCTGGGGTGGCTCTAATTGTTTCCGGGGCTGGTGTGTTGGTTGGCAGGTATGCTGAAGCCTGACTCAGCGGTGGCCCACGCTCACTGAAGCAGGGATGACACAATTGTCCCCAGATGAGATACAGAGTTGTATGAATTAACCATGGGTGACCCACCGCACCTAAGCACCACCCCAAAACACCATCTTGCCTTCACCAAGACGGTGAGAACCGCGAAGCTGAGGCAGCCCAACAGTCTTCAAAGGCCTCAGTGTCCAGGCAGGGAGTCCTGCCAGTGGTCCAACTCCTGATTCCTGGGTTGGGAGCGAGTCAAGCCCCTGGGAGGGCCGAGGACATGGCGGCAATGACTGGCAGGGGCGGAATGGCCACATTACCGTAACAGCAGCGGGACCAGGTGGTCTGACCAGCGGGGGACTGGTGGGGCTAATGACCACAAAGTCCCCAGGGCAAAAACAGATCAGCGACCCTCAAGGACCTAAGGCTTTTATAACCAGAATGATCTGGGTCTGGTAAACAGACGTCTGACTTGACAGGAGACAATGTGAATGGGTTAGACAGAGACATGTGGTCCCTCCTGCATCCCAGACTCGAGTCCGTTTGCAGACCAGAGCTCCCTAAGGGAGACAAGGTCCTGACATTACGTTGCAAGTCCGCCCCATGAGTCTCAACATCCCCCCAAGGGGACTGTGGCTATTTATGGGAGAATTATGCCCTGGGGACCAGGAGGGAGGGAGGGCTGAACCTCGCTGAGTCCTTGTTTCCTCATCTGTGACACAAGGACAATAATATCCGCCTGAAAGGATTATGGGGTTAATTGAGTAGAATAATGGAACAGTGCCTGGAATATAAATGTACACACTGGCTGCAGCGGAACTTTTAATCCTTCTGTGATTTTGTGTTCATTCTTTTTTTTTTTTTTTTTCTCTTTACTCCACCACAGTGGAGTCTGAGCAGCCATTTGCTGGGTGCTGAGAGTTAAAAAATAACACCCCTGCCATTGACCGAGATGAAGTCCATGCCTAGAGCTGCGCTTGGCCCTCGTGTCTCTAACCTATGCAGCTGCTCCATAAAGCCATGCAGGGGGGTTAGCGTTGCTGCGATGGGGCTGGCTGTGTTCCGTGCTAAATCTCTGTTCCCTTCACAGGCACCACACTCCTCAGAAGCTAATAAAATGAAGTGGCAAGTACAGAGCTTGGAACATGATTAAAGTGATAGAGAAGGGAGGAAGGAGGGAGATGGCTGGACGGGTGGGTGGCTGGATGGATAGATGGATGGGTAAGTGGATGGATGGATGAGTGGATAGGTAGGTGGATGGAAGGGTGGGTGGGTGGGTAGGTAGATGGATGGATGGATGGAGAGAGAGAGATGTAGCTATGAAGAGAGATGATGGCTGGATAGTTTAGAAGGTGGATTTGACATGCCCCCATCTCTCAAGGATCTTCCAATTAAAGAAGATGCAGTGCTGAGCATGGAGCTGGCTAAGAAGTTGAAATACCTTATCTGGAGTTAGTGACACCCTCAGAGTGTGCAATTTCCCTGCAACACCATAGCATGTGTGATGAAGAACAGCCAGGCAAGCTGTGACTTGGGGGCAGACGTACTGGATGGCTCCAGTAACATTTTACATTCATTCATTCAGCGGGTGTCTTTTGAGCACCGACTATATACCAGACACCCTTTTTGGGCTCTGGGGACAGAAAAGTGAACAAAATAACTCTAAGTGGGGGGCGGAGAGGAGTCAAGGAAATGTGTGCAGTTGACCCTTGAACAACTTGGGTTTGAACTATGCGAGTCCACTTATACACGGATATTTTTCAATACTAAATCCTGCAGTACCACATAGTCCATGGTTGGTTGAATCCACAGAGGAGGAGCTGCAGATGAAAGACAGGCAGGGAGGGCGGACTAAAAATTATATGTGGATTAAGCCCCGTGTTGTTCAAGGGTCAAATATATATGTAGAGTGAGCCAAAAGAGGATCTGTCTTACAGAGATAAATATAGCAGGTAAAGAGGGGGGCTTTGGGGCAGAGTTCTGCTGTTTTAGTTTGTCCTTATGATGAGTCAGATTCTCCACTCCTAGGTTTCCCCATCAGCTCCAATCTGCCTGCACTTAAGACCCAGAACACATTTAGCATCTTTTTAATGGGAGGGGACCCAAGTCTTTGTGGATGAGGGAAAGCACAGAACCCCACAGCTGGACCTTGTCGACCACAGGTCTCCTGGTCATTTTCTTGTGTTTCAGATGAGGTACTGGCCAGAGAGGGGCTGTGACTTTCCCAAGGCCACACAGCTCTCTAAGGGCTGAGCCAAGATCAGACCCTAGCTCCAACTTTCAGCTGTGTTCTTCTTAACCCCACAGCCCCTCTGGGACCCCTCCAGCCTTCCCCACATTGGGTATCCCCTCCCCACAGCCAGTCCCACCCCACAATGCTGAGGATTCATTTCACTTGTGGAGACTCTCAAGTTAGAGACCCATCCCTTGTCCCTGCCAGTGACAGGCACAGGGCTGGGACGTGGGGTCCAGGTATCCGGAGCTGCAGCAGGACCAAGACCGACAGAGTGGGCCGTGTGGCTCTCCCCGACAGAGGCCTCCCTCAGAGCAGTGGGCTGGCGTGTGCGCACGCATGTGTGAGTGTGCGTGCGTGTGTGCGTGCGTGAGTGTGAGCCTGAGCCTCCTAGGGCGAGAGGAACACGTTGCAAGCTGTCGGCAAATCCTGCCAACGCGGAAAGGGTAATTGTCACAGCAGTGCCAACAGACAGATCTCCGGCGGATTCATTTGGTTTTGTTTTGTGGTTATTTTTTTTACAACTTTAAATACGGAATATAAATAAATTTTACATTTAAAAAATAAAAGGAAAGCCCCCAAAAATATAATCACCAACTTTACAAACAGAAGGAAGCAGATTTTGGAGAGGGGGAGGGGGGAAAGTGCAGTAGAAGGTGGAAAGGGAGGTGGGAGCTCAGACCCCACCCCTAGGGGGCCCTGGGGATCTTTTCCCTTTTCTCCCTGACTCCCAGCCCAAGAGCTGGTTTCCTGGGAGGAGCCACCAGAGATGGAACTCAAAAGGATCTAAGATGGGGGAAGCACGCAGGGGCGGGGCAAGGGCTGCTCTCTCCCTTGAAGACTTTCTCTTGGGTTTTTCCGCACCTGTCTGGAAGGGAGACTGCCTGAGCTGAGGACTTGGGGAAATGGAGGCCACGTGGACAAGTATTGTCTCCCTGCCCCCCACCAAGGGCTCACTCCTGTCCAACCTCTCCAAGTCCTGGGTTGGGTCAGAGGCCCAGCCAGTCCACACAGAGCCTTTGTGTCAATTAGGAAAAGGATCTCTTTCCTCAAGACACTTAACCTTCATATGCCAGAAAATTGTCATAATAAATATACAAATTGGCCACATCTATGGTGTGTGTGAACTGTGATCCCTGCATGCAGTGCCGTTGTGCAGTGCACACCCTGTACATCCTTACATGGCAGTCTTGGCTGGGCTGGGATCTGATGGGCAGGCCCCCTGCTGCCCTGGTTGCTGGTCTTCTGTCCTACAGAATAGTGACTGGGATTATCTGAGGCTTCAATCAGGGGTCCAAGAGCCCCTGGGTGGAGCAGACTGTAGGGCCAGGACAGGAGGAAACATAGGGTGGAGGTAGAGAGATGAAACAGAGGAAAAAGTGAAGGGGGGAGTGGCAGGAGGCAGTGGATGCCCAGGTCACCATCTACAACCACCTCCAGAACAAACTTCATCTCTAACCCATCTGAGAGGGCACTTGGCTGCCTGGTGCTCTGGCCACACCCACCCAGAAGAGTCCACATCTTCAAAGAATTCAAATATATAAAATGAAAAGAAGCCACTGTGAGCAGAGATGACCAAGGAGAGCTGACCAGGCCTGGGCACTGCAGGAGGGGGTTTCTCCAGTCTCTGCTCCCCCACATAGTCTCAGCCACAGGAGTACCCCGGCCTGCCTGGGAGTGCTCCCTGCAGAGCTACCTGAAGGTCCAGGGACCAGGCAGGCCATGCTGAGAGGCCCTCAGGCCCACATGCAGAGTTTCGGGCCAGTCCACAGCGCGGGCGAAGGAAGCCCCTTTCCCCCAACCAACAGCGACCCCATCAGTCTCTCTTGCACTCTTATCCCATTTCTTCCAGGTCAGAAGAGGAAAACAGCAATGGAGTCCAGGTCCTTCATTTCCTTCTTGGGCTTTTGGGCAAGATGCTGGAGGCCGCTGAGGGAAGACCCGCTGGTGGAAGGGTGGACGGACACGTGGAGGGGTGAGGGAAGCACCATTGGCCGTCCGAATCAGGCATCGAGACAGACGGATGAAGGGAACAATATTATCACTCCAAGGACCCCATGGGGGCAATACAGCAAATACCATATTAAATAACCCTGCAGGCCAAGCAGAGGGACACAGTGGGTCAGAGACAGCCCAGGGGCTCCATCCCACGCTCACACGCCCCACCTTGCCAGGGTCGACCAGCTGTCCCCGATTTCCAGCAGTGCTGGGAGATTTGAGGTTTAGACCTCCCATTCCCTTAGGGTATGCTGGCACACAGCTGGGCTGGGGTCCCCATGGTTATCCCCATTGATAACTAGGAAGAGGGGATCAAGGCTTCAAGCCTGGACTTTGTATAGGAAAATGCCTCTACCCCAACCCTTTCCTCAGCCCAAGCCACAGGCCAGGGAGAAGGAAATGCAGTGCTGGGCCTCAGTTTCCCCACCTGGCCCTCACCTGCCCGCACTCTCCTGCGATGCCCCTAGGCTCCGAGGGTCTCCTTCAGTGCCTTCTTGTCATGTGCGTGCTTGAACTTCCGGTGCTTCCCCTTAGGGGGCCGGCGGACTCGCACCGTCCGAATGGTCACCCGAGTTTGGGGTGTCTTGGCTGCAAGAGAGAAAGAAAGGTCTTGTTAGCAGGAGGAAGAGCACGGGTGACGAGGAGGAAGCAGAGGAATCTATCCCTTTTGATCAAGCCCTGCCACAGACCTCCCCAGATCCTCTGGGCTGAGAGAGGGGTGGGAGGGGAGGCTGGGGCCAGACCTCCCGGGTTTGAATCCCAGCTCCACCGCTCATCAGCTGTACCTTAGGGACAATTACTGAACCATTCTGTGTCTCTTTTCCCACCTGTGAGATGGGATAATAAGATTGCCTGCCTCATAGGACTGGTGGAAGGAATAGCTGACGGTATGCTGGCAGAGACGGAGCGGGGGCAGGTGAACTATGGCTTCAAGCTCCTCGTCATTACCCCACTGCTATGCCCCTTATTTCTACACCCCTTGAACCTGGCCTGGACTTGGATCTGTTAACCAATATTAGGAGGCAGACTGATGCTGGCTAGTTCCAGGCATAAGACTTAAGAAGGCCTGGCAGTTCCCAACTTTGCACTTTGGGGAGCCCTGTGATGCCACTTAAGAAGTCTGGTTCCCCTGCAGGGGAGGCTGCAAACCACAGGGACAGGGATAGAGGCCCAGCTGTCCCAGTGCAGCCGCCAGATAACGGAAGAGTAGGATCGCCCAGCTGAGCCCAGTCAACTCACAATGGGGGGGAGAATAGAAAATGGCTATTGTCTTAAGCCACTACGTTCAGAGAAAAGATGATTCGCAGATAGCAGCTGCTCTTATTCACTTATTTCTTATTCCCTCAGCTTGACCCTCTATTGAGATTTCCTGCCACCAACCTCAGCCCTTTCTCATCACAGGAGGAGGGAGCCACTGGGCTTCTGGAGGAACCACATGCCCTGCCTCTGACCTGGGCCGTCCCTGACCCCTTTCCCCGATTGTAGGCAGTACAGTGGGGGGCAGGCCAGAGCTCGGGCTGTGGGCAGACCACCTGGATCCACACTGGGCTTTCCCAAGTGTTACTTGTATGCTTTGGGGAAAGTCATGTACACTCTCTGTGCCTCAATTTCCACATCTGTAAAACTGAGAACAGCAGCTCCCGTGTTAGGAGATAATACATGGAAACAGCCAGAAACCCTTAGCTAGCACTTAGCACACACCTGGCAAAGTTCTAAGCTTGTTTATCCTCACAGCAGGTACAGGTATGTACATTTAACAGATGAGGAAACTGAGACAGAAAGACTGGGATTTGAACCCAGGGATCTTCCTCGAATCCTTGCTTTTAACCACTGGGCTGGAAATCTCTTCACCTGCAAGTCTCAGTCAAGGTTAGTGCTTATGTCTCTCTTCCTCCTGGGTGCCCAGATAGACACCCTGGCAATGAAAGTTTTGTCTGCCAAGCTCAAGGCCCACCTCTTCCTGGGAGCCTTCCGAGTTCTCCCCGGCCCACCCAGCTCTTTGGAGCCAGCACCTGACCTCCTACCTCACAGACACAAGCTCCCATTAGGCAGCCACTCATCTCTGAAAACAGGCAATACAGGGACTCAGGCAGGTCTCAGTTCCTCCTTAGGGGAGGCTACCCAGGAGGGCCACTGAAGGGCCAGAGTTTCCGCTCCAGAAACAGGGCCATCAGCAGGACACTGGGCTGGGCAGAGCTGGAGCAAGCTCAAGGTTGTCACTTAGCTCTTAGGTGATATGGAGCAGAGCTCTGTGCCCAGGAGGTCTGACACTGACCACCACATGGGCCACATCCCAAGCCTTAGCCCTGCCCGCAGACAGCTGCCGGAAGAATCAGCATCCGGGGCCAAAATGCTGAAACTACAGTGGCGAGACTCTGCTGCCTACATATCAAGTGATTGAACACACTGCCCAAGAAACTGGTTTAGAAAATCACATGAAACAAAGGCATGGAAAAGAACCCCGTTCTGAACATAAAGAAGATGTAATTTTTCCTGACTAGAAATCATTCTCCATGTTAATGCTACAAATAATTTACAACACATTGATTTGAAGCTGTCAAATTCTCAGTCTTCCCAAGGCACTGGGCCTCAGCTCAACTCTGAGAACAGGAGGAAGAGGCTAAGAGATGGCCCTACCTTCAGGAGGCTTGTTAAGAAAAAATGACAGCAAGATTGTCCTGTCCCCTAACCAGAGAAAGTTAATCAAAACAGTTACTTGTGTGATTTTTTTATACTCATTTAATCCTCTTAACTTAAGGGTTCTCATTTGATCCTTACTGCAAACATTCAAGGGAGAAAATGCAGCAGGAGTCAGTCAAAAGAACCCCAAACTAGATGTTACAAGACCTGGGTTCTGGGCTAGGCTTTGCCACTGTGCACTCTTCATTAAGTTCCTTAACCTCTCTGTGCTCCAGCAGCCCTGTCATTAACACTGAAGGACTGACTTGCACGTCATCCATTCTAACTCTAAGATTTTAAAATCTTAAAAAAAAAGAAAATGATGAGACAAGTTTAAGAGCCAGTGATAGCTGTCAGGGTGAGGTAAGAGCCAAGCGTAGACCTTCAGGATACCTGGGTTCTAGCTATGCCCCTGCCTGGAACTGGCTGTGTGACCTTGGGCAAGTCCTCAGCCTGTCTGGGCCTCAGGCACTGTCTCTGTAAAATGTAGAGGAGGCAACTGGACCACATTATTTTTTTTTTCAGTCCCTTTCCACTTTTTAAGTCAAACTATGCCCCTGAAATTGTGAATTCATGAAATCTAAGGATAGGAACTAAACTCCAGTTTCATGTATCCATCCGATGTTTGAGCTGTGTCTGTCACACCCCAGCTGCATGGTTGTCCAGCCTTTACTTGTATAGCTCCAGCAATGGGGAACTCATCACCTAGTAAGACAGACAATTCCATCTTGGACCCCTGACTGATTACCAGCTTTTGTGTGTATGGAGTTACAGTCTGTCTCTGGTGATTTTTCTCCACTGGTCCTAATTTTTCCACCAAGGCTACAAGGAATTAGTGTGATTTCTCATCCCCAGGACAAGTTGTTAAATATCTGAAGACAATATGTGTGAGGTGTTTGTTCTCTGGTCCAGGCCATGGCTCCTCCCACCATTTCATACACCCACTGAACAAAGTAGGGGGCTGTGGTAGCAAGGCTGGAATGGTGGCTGCTCTGGGTGGGGTGGCCAGCAGATCTCAAGAAGGAAGGTGACTTCTGACCTTAGACTCAAGTGAAGAGAAGGAGCGAGACTTGTGAAGAGCTAGGAGAAGTGAATGTCAGACAGAGTGACATGTGCAAAGGCCCTGAGGCAGAAACCTACTTGGCCACTCAGAAAAGCCAACCTTCCTGGGGTGGTACAAGTAAGGGGGAATAGTTGGCAGCAAGGCCAGAGGGCCAACTGGGTGAGAGGTGGTGGGCTACTTTCTCCCATAAGGCCTCACAGGTAGGGGAGGAATCTGGATTGTTGTCAGTGATATGAAAAGCTTCAAGTGAATGTAACCAGGGGCGTGCCTGATCCCCATGTGCCCCTGGCAGCTGCCACTGGAGAAGGGGGCTGCAGGGCTGAGCAATTAGAGTCAGGCCCTGGATGGGCAGTTACCTCGCTGCTCCTGGGAACTTCCCGGGCTTCGGGTCACAGGTCGTGCCACCACCGTCTCACACTTGCACGCCAGGTGGTCCTCCAAGGTCACTGTGGCCTTCTTAAAGGTTGGCTTCTTCCGCACGATCTCGATCTTTCTCACCTGGAAGATCAAAGTGATTCTGTGAGACCACAGGGATAGGGGCCAAGGGAGCCACCTGCCTGCTCCTCCCCGCAGCATCCCCTGTGGATCTTTCCTCGAAAGCCTGGAGAGTGCAGGGCAGACACTTTGGCCCAAACAATTGCAGGACCTTGCCCTCTGCCCTTCTCGTAGCTTTTCCATCAAAACAAGCCCTCCCGACCTGGCCTCTGCAGTCCCCGTTGGAACCCCCAGAGAGGGAGGAAGGCATTTCCGGGTTGAGCATGGGGCCTGTGGTATCCTCATTCCTGGAGCGCCAGCCAAGGTCAGGGGCTGCTGCAGAGGCGGGGAGATGGTTGTCTGGAAGGAAGTGGGGGGAGGCTTTATCCAGGAGGGAGGCGGGAAGGGGCAGGTCAGCTGTCAGGTGTCCATCCACAGAGCTGGCAGTGTTGGGGACAGGAGATACCATGACAGTGGGTGCTGGGTGGAGAGTGACATCAGTAATCTTGGGCACAGGGCCCAGGCCTGGGATGGAAGGCGGACACTAGGACAGGCCAGAGCTGACCACAGGGGAGGGGAGTGTGGAGAAGGAGGCAGAGCACTTGGCAAGGGTAGGTAGGGTTCACCAGCCAGTCCTGAGCCTTGGGGAGGTGTGCCTACCACCCAGCTGCTCAGCCCAGCCTAACCTGGTGTGTGGGCAAGGCTGGCCCAAGGAGTGCAGAAACCTTTCCATATGAATCAGAAAACAGCTGAGACTTCTCTGGCCCTGCCCTGCCCCATGTGAGACAGGGAGCTCCCCAGGACAGCCTCTACTCTAAAATTTCCCTTGAGTCAGAGTGTATACCCAACCTTTCCAAGAAAGGGTCAGGACTCAGCATTCTGACTCTTTGTTAGGGGCTGCCCCAGCTCCTGCAACGTCTCTTAGTTGGGGGGGTCTCTGTCCTCCTTGTTAAAGATATGACTTGTCAAAGGGAGATGAGTGGGCCTTAGAGATGCTGGGGCACCTAACCGAGCCTTTTTCTGGGTGGAATGAGAGCCCTGAATAGGGGAGAGCTTTGGGGGAACTGGAGCAGCTGCCCACAACATTCCGAGTGTACAATATACTTGTGAACCAGTCTATTCAAGGGATATTTGGGGATTTTATTCCCCATAAAGGAGGAGGCAGCATCCTTTACATCTGGCCCCACACCCAGCCCTGCCCGGGGGGCCTGTCTGTGGCTCGTGTTCACAGCAGCCTGGGTGGCCTCGGTGGACCCATGGGTGGCCTCCGCACACCCGTCTGGAGGAAGTTTCCCACGAGTGGCCCTGTCTGGACAGAGCCCTGGGGCCTGCAAGAAAGGCCTTTCACCCGCCAGGAGCCTGGTCAGCGTGTTCCGCACCCCCATCCCCGGGGCTGGCTGTGGCCTGCGCACCTGGACGGGCCGCAGCTGCACCTGGGTGGGGCGACACTGCACGTTGCGGTTGTTGCAGCAGCCGGAGCAGCGCTGCACCTCCACGCAGGGTGGCCACACCAGGAAGTTGGCGTTGGTGCGGTCTATGAGGCGCCGGGAGATCTCGAACACCTCAGTACGTGTCTTGCACTCAGCGATCACGGCTGGCTCAGCGACTGTCGGGAAACCTGGAGGGAGCGGGGACCTCTGTCAGGGAGGTGGGCCTGTCCAGACCCCCCACTGGCAGGAAAGCCCAGGGCGGAGCCACTCTGGGACTGCCTGCCCTTAGAAATGGCTGGCCTGTTCTCACCTCCTTCAACCTGGGGGTGGAGGGTTCAAGTCCTGGCTGTTACCAGCCATGGGACTTGGGCAGGTTGCTGATGGGCTTAAGGCCTAAGTTTCCCAGTTTGTGAAATGGGAATGAAGAGATCTATACCCAAGAAACATTGTAAGGATCAGTGAGATCATTCTGAGAGCACTGGCATGTTTTACATGTCAGTTTCCTTCCACCAGCCCTCAGCCATTTTATTCTATGATTTCACACATTTATGGGTTTGCCCAGCATGTGGCCTTTACTTGTATATTATCTTGTAGCCACTCTCACATTGCTGTTTACACTGTAATCTATTCTTACCTTGTTGCTTCTTTCAAGCCTCAGTTTCCTCACCTATGATATGGGATAACAGTGCCTACACTGCACTTGCCTATCAAAGGAGTAATGTGAGTGAAGCCTGGCCTACAGCGGGCACACAGTCAATGCTGGGGATATTGTCATCTGTCGTTATTTACATGTACAGAAACTGAGGCTCCGAGAGCTAAATGAGCCGCCCAAATTCAGAGCGGGCAGTGAAACTCAGGCCACTCGACTCTTATGTAGAAGGCCCCCCAGCCACTGTCCACAGTGTTTTGGGCCCCGCAGGTGGGCAGAGAGAAGGAGGGGCTTGGAGTGGGCACCTGCCTCCCTGGGAAGGCTTCTGTGGGACCCAGTGATCTCTATCCTTCTTTGCTTCACGCCTGCTGTTCCAGGCACAGCCCTTTGCAGCAGCAGACATAGGCAGCCTGCCAACGGCACTCGGTTCAAGTGAGAAGAGCTACTTGGGATCCCAAACCCACCACCTGCTAGCTGTGTGACCTCAGCTACTTCTTCACCCTCTCTGGGCCCCAGTTTTCAACACTATAAAATGGGGTTAACAGTATCTACCTCCAAGGTGAAACTAATGAACAAATGAGGTTTTAAAGGACTATATTCAGAAAACAGTGTGTCTCAACTCCTTGATAGAGGGTAATTTAAGGATCGTTACAGTCTTTTAGCTCCATTCAGTCCTAAGTGACAAAACAGCCAGCCTTCCAGCCTCGGGCTGGCTGCATCCCCAATTCTCCCTCCCTGCCTCCCACCTCTGAGGGGCCACCGTTGTCACCCTCAGCCTTACCTAGGCTCCTTCTCCCTCGGGATAAGCTCTCCAGCTCGCCTCCAGAATGGGACCGGGTCAAATTCAGGTCCAATTCAGCCCCGTCTTCATCTGTAAGAGGAGGTCAGACGTGCTCTGATAACTGCTGGCTGGCCAGACCATGGGGTGGGGGCTCTGAGCAGGCTCCGGGGCAGGTAGGAGGACTGCCTCTCACCCTTCACTGGCACACCACTCCAGAAAATAGTCTCCCCTTTTGCTCCCTGTAAACCCGAGGGTCCTAGCTACCAGGAGTGGCCTCTCCAGGCAAACGCTGGGGTGGCCACGGGGCTCAGAGGGTGGTGGAGCCCTGACTTATCATCAGCCCCTCTCTGGGACCTTCAGCCACATATTTGGACAGAACCCATGTCAATGGAGTTAAAAATAGCCCATCCCCTTTGCTACTATAAGAGAACCCTCCTTGGCCTCCAGGGCAGGGTGAGGACCCAGAGCTCTGAAGGCCAGTTTCCAGTGCCCCTCCACCCAGCGTTCCCATAGGAAGTGCTGAATGGAGAAATTCCCAGAATCCCCAGGGGGGACCAGCGTGCCCTGGACACAGCCCCTCTGGAGCCCCGGACAATGGCCCAGTTGGGCGGGAGAGAGGGAGAGAAGGAGAGGGAAGGGGTGGGGGCTGAAGGCAGGGAGAGGGGTGGGGAGCCAGGCCTGCTGGGTGGGGGCTGGGGGGGGTCTCTCTCTAGCCCCCAGTCTTCCACCGTCTCTGTCCCTCTCCCTCTAACCTTTTGCCCCATGTCTGCCCTAAGTTGTCCATTTATTCCTGAGTTCACAAACCACAGCTCCCTCCTCCAGCCTGGGCGGCCCTCATCCATCTCAGCGTCATCAGCACTCCTCAGAGACATCCCTCTCTCTAGATGGCGGCCGGAAGCCGCTGCGGGAAGTGAGGGTGGGAGAGGACTTGGAGCCACACTGCATCATGGGCAGACCCTTCTGTCTCTCTGACGGCTGAAGTGCCAGCATAGAAGCTACAGGGTGTCCTGCCCACTCCACGTGGCACCTCGCGGCTCATGCTGTGTACCCCGCCTGCTGACTCTGCCATTGACAAAGCTCCCGCTCATCCGTGCAGACTCCCAGGGGGTCCTGTTTGGAGGAGGCTGTGCTATAACTGGTGCCTTTCCGTCTAGCCTGCTGCTCCCACGTCAGCCAGTCTGTCTGTCTGTCCTTCTCACTCCCTTCCTTTCTCTCTGCCATCTCTGGAATGTCCCTCGTGGGGAGGAGATGGGGAAAAGATGTGCTTTGTGGAAAGGTTAAGTTTATTAGAAAAAAATAGCCACATGGTTGCCTTGAAACAGGCCCGCTATTGAAAACCTCATCTTGGACCCCGATCCCCACCCGGGGTGCGTAGGGGCTGCCCGAGGGTGGGGGCCAAGGGCCTTGGAAAGAAACAGCAGAAAGGCTAAATTTGGAAGTTGCCCCATTGTGTTGACCAGGGCTGGCCAGTCGGGCATGGGGTTGGGGGTGTGGGAGACGTGGGGTGGGGGGCCTGGTGAACAATAGGTGGGCCCAGCTGGGGCCCCCTCCCGCTGGCCTCACCAGCCCCCGGCACAGGCAGGTTTGAAAGGGCCCGGGAATGCTTTTGAGAGGGAGCCAGGGGCCCAACGGGGAGAGGAAACAAAGGCAGGAAATGCTGTCCCCCGTAGATAGCAGTCTGGGCAAGGATTACAAAGTGACAAAGAGACAAAACCCCAGAGGGAAGGAGAGCTGGGGGTGCAGGGGGGGGTGCCGAGCAGGGCTCCAGGGAACAGGCCAGAGGTTAGAATAGAATGGAATTTGCTCTGAAGACAGCATTTATAAATACATTCCCGACCCATCCCACCAGCCCCGCCACGTGTGTGCCACCGAGCACGTGCCCATGCGCTGAGAGCATTCTCGGGCATGGGCAGGGCTGCCCACTGGTCCGGGCCAGGTGTCCCTGGGAGACCTTGGAGACTGGGCCCTCAGCCAGAGCGGCAGGGAGATAGATGGCTCCTCCGGCACCACCCACCCTGGCTGAGTCCACACCTGGATATACACTCAGCAGATGCCCTGGGCACCTTCTCCCTGCCCCCTCCTCTCGGTACCCCACCCTCTGCAGCAAGCCAGAGCCACATGTGGGAGCTTTTCCTGCCACACCCTACGTCCCAGGTAGCAACCCGCCCGCCTACTCAGCCCTGCCTTGGACGGGCGTGGCTCAGCCCTCCATGAGCTGCCACAGGCTCTGGTTCTCTGGATGTCAAGGAAGAGGGGATGTCCTTGCCCTGCTCGCCCGGCTCCCCAGAACTCGGCAGAGGGCCAGAGCACCGGATGAGGATTCAATTTACCTACGGAGTCTCCATGCAGCAGGCGCTGGAGGTCATCAAAGGAGCGGATCGAGTGGTCACTCAGCATCTCGTAGAGCTCCTCGGGAATGGGGTCCCCCTGCCAGGCAGACATATGGGACCAAGTGAGCTGGCAGCAAGGGCTTTCCAGCTGTGGTTCTCTTCCAAACATACACACTTTGTCCTATAGAACGTTCCCTCAGGGCACCTTTGGCCATGGGCGAACAGACGGCCAGGCTGAGAGCAGGAGCACAAAGGCCTGGGGCCAGAACCTGCCCAAGCCCCTAAAACCCAGTTCAGATCTGCACCCCTCAGCCCCTAACAGGAACCCCAGCTCGCTTTAAGTTAGATTTGACTGTATGTGTCTGTCTCCCCATCAGACCCAGGTTCTGGGAGGCTCCAACAATCTGATTTCTGTCTGCTTCCCCTCCACACCTGACAGCTAAAGGCAGCCAGCATTTGTCATGGGAGATCTAATTATCCCCATTTTACAGATGAAAAAAACAGGCTCAAATAGGTGACATCCTTGGTCAGAGTCCTACAACTGATTTATCAGCAGAACCTGCATTCAGACCCAGGTCTTTCTGATGGCAGAACCCTTACTCCCAGCTTCCTGGGTACACGAGGTGTTTAATAACTGCTTGAGGAGTAGGTCGGTCTCAGGAGGCCATGTGCACTAGTGATATCTACTTAGCCTCTCACTCAAAGAGAAGAGAAGGGAATCCTCAGATATGGCCAGGAAACCTGAAAGCTCACCCATGCCCCATGCTCAACCAAACCCTATTTTTAGAGCCCCTCTGGCCTGTTACCAAAAACACTTGAAACTTAATAAGCACTTTAACAGGCCCCATTCTGAGCCGGGCTTCCTCCAGGGAAATCACAGGTCCCACAATAACATGAGAGCAGCTCAAATAGGAAGGGCACGGCCACGTCCCACAGGCCGGGGAGACCCGAGGGGCTGATGCCAAAGGTCTTGAGAAAGAGGTGAGGGCAGATGAGAGGCTGAAAAGCATAATCCAACAATCAGTGCCTCTGGGCAAAGAAAATGCCTAAGATCTGCTGCGTGTCCGGACTCACACCCATGTAGACACGCGCACGTGCGTGCACGCGCGCGCACGCGCGCGCACACACAGAGGAGGGCTGTGTCTTGTGGAAGGAGCCCTGGCGAGGGCACACGCAGACCCAACTTACTACGGCCTGACCGTGGATTACACAACTCTGTGCCTCGGTTTCCCTGGGCTAAGAGGGGAGGTGTTCCTGCTCTAGCTGGTTCACTGAACATTCCACTGCCTGGAGAGCTGAGCAGCTCAGCACAGGCTGCCTCCAGGAAGGAATGCTGCCCTCTCCCTGACTGACGGGTCAGAGAGACTATCCTGCCTCAAGGCCAGCCCTGGGAGATGCTCCCTGAAAGGTCTGCTGGGAGCCTGGTGACTGATCAGGTTCTAGCCTCCCCCAAAGTTCTGTTTCCTCATCACTTATCAACACCTCCTTCAGAGGTCCTACCATGTGCAGCTCTGTCCACCCAAGTTGGCCTGGAGTCAGAAGACCCAAGGTGGACAGTGGCCGTGACTGCTTTTCCAATGAATTCTTGAGACCCCTGAGCTCAGTTTCTGCATTTGAACGTGGAGCTTATAATCCTGCCTGGTGCCTAGTTCTGTCGGGAGGTGTGAGGGAGGGAAGGGTGGGGGTCTAGTAGTCAGCTTGGCTAGGAGTTGGGGTCCATGGCTGCACAGCCGGGGAGCCAGGAGCTGCATGTGTGAGATGGAGGAGGGGTGTCGACTCAGCGGCCCCTCACTCTCCTCTCTCTTCTCCACTGTGCCCCACCTCATCCAACCTCAGAGAGGCCACGCCTCTGGTGGTCACCAAATGTGAACACCAGACCCAACCATGGAATGGAAAGGAGGCAGCTGGTCTTCAGTGAAGCCCAAGGCAGGCCACTCACCCTGAGGGTTTTATCTGCCCCAGATCTGGTAGTTCAGAGAGCTGGAATCCACCTCATCCTGCTACTAACCTCCCTGTGACTTCAGGCTGGTCACCACCCCTCTCTGGTCCTGGCTCTCATTTGTGAATTGAAGGGGCTGAAAACAATTGATTCAATTCTAATTCTGCCAGGGGGTGGCAGAAGAAACAGCAGAGGAAAGCCACGGATGGGGTACCCAGTCAGGTCTCCCAGGCTGCTTGTGGGGTAATGATTCAATTAAGAGCAGCCAGAAGGTCCAGTACCAAATGGCACATAGCGCTCATGCCAAGACCTCCTTGCCCACTGGAGAGATGGCTGCAGCAGCCAGTCATGGCAGAGTAGGCAGACCCCCTACTCAGGCCTTGCAGATGCCCCAGACCTAGCCTATGAGGCAAAGGAGATGGTGTCTTATGGAAACAAACCCAGAAGCTCCCAGGCTGGTGGGGAAACGCCAGGTGAGATACTGGGGAGGTGGAAGAAGCACATAGTAGGTGCTTATAAAATACTGGTAAAATGCATGAAGAAGGACTCTCCCCTTCTCCCTGGGGTTCCCTCTTGTATGATTTTCCCACCTCCTCCACCAGGAGGATCACCTGGGATGTTCTCTCCTACCCCCAAGCAAATTGTCTCCTAGAGAGTGGACTTTATTCTAAGTAGAGAGACCAGTCCTGCACCTGTTTTTAGTAATTTGACCACTGGATGCCCAGAATGCACTGAGAGCCCCTGGGTTTGATACTAACACCACAGCTAACTTCTGTGAAGTGCTAGCTATGTGCCAGGCACCAAGCTAAATGCTATGGATCCCAAGAGCCTGGTACTGTTTTTATTCCCATCTTCCAGATGAGGAAGTGAGGCTTAGAAAAATCAAGTAAATGGCTACAGGTCTACAAGACTAGCGAGTGGCAGGGCAGGCCCCTCTCTCCCAGATCCTGTCTGCTCCCCACCCTGTGGATGTCATAAAGCAGTGGTTCTCAAGTTCTCAACCACGGATGAATGGGCCCCCAGGGGACACTGGCCATGTCTCGAGGCATTTTGGTGGTAACAACTAGAGGAGTGCTACAGGCCTTAGTAGGTGGAGGCCAGCAAAACATCCTTGTATGCACAGGACAGCCTTCCACAATAAAGGATTCTCTGGCCCAAAATGTCCCCAGCGCAGAGATGGAGAAACTCTGCACCAGACAAACAAGCAAGGGCTTCAGCTGCAGGGGAACCTCGGTTCTTGGAGTCTTTAACAACCTAAAACCTCAGCTTCTTTATCTTTTAAATGGGCCTAATAACACCTCATGGAGGGGGTGGTTATTGGGGAATCACACCTAGCAGAGCAGCCAGCAAATGATAGTTAGTGAGCTGCGCTGTGGTCACCATCCATTCCTTCAGTGTGGCTCCTGGAGGGCATGCCTGTGCAGGGCCAGCAGTGCAGGACATTTTTAAGGATGACAGTAGGTGGGTGGTGAGCTGCCTGCCCACAGGAGAGAATGTGGCTTTGCATTATCCCCGGTGCTGGGCCACAGGAAATGGCACCTGAGCCCCACACTGGCACTTGCCTGGGGCCATGTGGGCTGGTGGGTGGTCCCTTTCCGGGGCCGGGGGTGGCTGAGGGGTGGGGAAATTCAGTCTGTGGTCAGCTCCAGGATGCACTGCCCTGGGGGAGACTCACAGGGGCACCTGCTTGGGGTCGTGGTGTGGGAGGGTGAGCAAGCCGGTGGAGCCTGGGTTTCCCCAGGCATAGGTTCTAGAAGCCTCTGTAGGCGGGCAGCTCCCCTCAGTGACAGCAATGGAGGCATGGCACCCTGATGAAGCTGTCCCAGATCTCAGGCCTGGGGTTCCTGGCAGGGCAAGGGCGTGGCCAGAAGGCAGCTGGGGCACAGCCAGCCATGGGAGCCAAGGCAAACAGCCTCGTCCCCACCCCACTCCACCCCCAACGCCAGCTGCAGAAGGTAGGAAGGGCACGAGCTGGCTGAGGCCAGGTGACTTACAGCTCCCAACCAGGCTGGCAGATTAAAGGGACCTGGACCCCACCCTCTGCCTGGGCCCCAGTGCACACACAGACGCGCACTCCCCAGCCCGCCTGCCGTTCCGCTCCGCCGACGGAGATGACACTGGGTCGGCCCAAGCAATCAGGGGCGTTGTCAGCAGCGGGCAGAGGGAGAAGCCAACAGGGCCTCGGAGCGCCCGCCTGCCTCAGAGTCTCAGGCCTGATCTAGATTCAATGCCAAAGCCAAGCCCTTTGAAGAAGGCTTCTCTGGACAGACCACAGAAGCCATTTAGAACCACCCTTTCCCACCTAGCATCTCCCTGCCCTATTGCTCCTGGGACCCCACCCCACTCCCCGACCCCTGCTACAGTCAGCCCAGACCCTCACTGGACTCCCATCTCTCCCTCGAGCAGAAAAATTTTTTGACCAGGAAGAGAGGGGCCAGTGCAGCAATTATAATACTGGCAGCCCACTGCAATCATTGCCACCCTTAGTCCCAACTCCCAGCACCGAGTGGGCCCCAGGAATCTGCATTTTCAAGAGGCCAGGTAATTCTGCTGCTCTGGGGGAACTCTGAGCTAACCCAACCTTCTCATTTTGTTTTGTTAGGTGGTGGAAACTGAGGCCCAGCTCAAGACACACAGAACCTTTGAAATCTAATTTTCCTTCTGTTTCTTCTCCCCTGTCCAGTCAAAGTCCCAAGACATAGAGAAGAAAGACATGCTTTTCTCTCAGGATGGAGGGGTGGAGGGGAACAGGGGCACTCAAAATGAAAATGCCTGCTGGAGGGCAGTGTGGCCTTGCTGGGCTGCCCTGGGTGAGGACTGAAGGAGGCCATGTCTGTAAAGCACTTAGCAAGCCCTGGACACGTGTCTGGTCCTTCCCTAGCCCTACCCCTACCCTCCAGGATTCACTGTCCTTCTCACAAATATTTACAGATTACAGGCACCATTCGAAGCAGAGTAGACAGTGGTGACCAAGACAAAAGCTCTCTAGTGGAGTTTGCACTCAAGTGAGGAAAAACAACTCATAAACAACTAAATAACTCAGAAAATGAAAACTGTGGTGCTAGAGGGGCATTTCATGGCGGGTGATGGAAGACTTTGAGAGGGACTTATGAGGCCCATGGCAAGCACCTCTCTACCACTCCTACTGAACCAATAGCTTTCTCTCTCTCTCTCTCTTTCTCACAGACACACACACACACACACACACACACACACACACACACACACACATGCACACACACACTGTTCCGAGGTCTTTCACCAGAGCCTCCAAATTCTGTTTGATCCTAAGACATTTCTAGGGCCTGGAGATCCCAGCAAGTCAGTCTCTCACTCCCTAAGGCCATTAGCAAACCAGAAAGAAGCTGGGTGCTAAGGACTATGGGCTCCTTCACTCCTTCTCAGTAGAAGGGTGCTGAGGCCAGAGGCATCACATGACAATGGGAGTCACCCTCCCGGAAGCCAGCTCAGCTGATGGAGATGGGCCCTCATGGCCAACCCTAAGCCAGGACCTACCTCAGAGCTCCCCAGCCCTTCTTCCCAGCTGCTGAGGCCTCTACCTGAGGCTCAGTCCAAGCATGGAGGGGACCTGACGAAGGCCACCTCCACCAGCAAGCCTTCCTGGACTGGCCCCCATGTCGACAGGTATTCCCCTTAGTTCTCGCCTCCTGAAGCTTACTCAGGCTCTGCAGGAAAGTGCTTTGTAAACTGCAAAGCACTACACAACTGTGGGTTCCTGAAGGCCATGTGTTTAAGGATGCTGTGATTAAAGTGAGGAGAAAGGCACCACCTTCTGTACCATAGCCACCCCACCAAACCCATGGACCTGTGGAAAAAGAGGAGGAGGTGCTGGATGAAGCTGGAAACGGTGAGGGCAGGCCTGGGAAAGCCTTATGCAGCTGTCATCCAGCCTCTCCAGAGCATGCTGGGCTCCACAAAAAAGAACAGTCAGGGGTGGGAACCCCCTCAGGCGTTCAGGGCCTCCAGTCTTGGAGATTTAAAGAAGGACTTACTTGAGGGGATAAATGCTCGGGACATCACAGCGACCCCAGTCACATCAACACCATTTTCAGCCACATGAGCATGGCTTAAAAAAAGCAATCACAGAGGGGTAATGCTTGAGAGACATGGAGCTGATCTAATTAGGCAAAAACCAAGTGGGTGCTGTGGACCTGGGACCTGATATAAGGGTCCCTGTTTCCTCTCCCTCATAGGGCCCAGGAAGGAAATGGGATCGCTCCAGAGGTAATGAGATTCCTGGAACCACGGTGGGCCCACCTGTTGCTCGGGGGTGGGCACCTGGTGCAGAGGGTGTAGCGGCCGTGCGTGCCTGTACGCGTGCGTGGGTGTGCGCGCACGTGTGCTCAAGATGCGTGTTCGGGGGCCGTGCGTGCGTGTGTGTGTATGGGGTGCGCGCGCGTGTGCCCCGCGTGTGCACGGGCGTGGCGGCGGCGGGCGCGCGACCCGGCCGTGGTAATGCGTGCCCGTTGCTCTGCGCACCCGCCCGCCCGCCGGAGCGCAGCATCGCCTCCGGCCAAGAGTGTGCATGCGTGGGGTGAGTGAGCGAGTCGGGGGGCCGGGCGGGGTGGGCTGCGGAGAGCAGCGGCGGGGGCGCCGCCGTTCCCAGGACGCCCTGGCACCGGGCCCAGCCCCCAGGCCCCGCGGCGAGGAAAGACGGCAGCTGGGGCCGGCCGGCGCCCCCCTCCCCAACAGCTGGCCGCGGCCCGGGGGGCTGCGGGAGCAAAGAGGAGGGGACGTCGGGAGGGGCCTGCAGGGGGCCAGGCCGAGCCCCGCGTCCTCCCTCCCGGGTGCTGGCCGCAGGGGCTGGCCGCGGAAGGGCGGGGCCCCAGGGCGGGCGGCCGGCGGCCCTCGAGGAGCCCCGAGAACAAAAGGAGACGGCGACGGCTCCTCCGTGGTCAAAACAACCTGCGCTGGCGGCGGCCCAAGGCCCGGCCGCGGCCTCGGAGCTTTTCACTTTAACCCCTTCGCCGCCGCCGCCTCCTTTCTGCGCCTCTTTGGAGGCCAAGAGGTGCCCGCCCTCCCCGGGAGCGGGCGAGATGCGGGCTCCCGGCTGCGGCCGAGCGGAGGCGGGACGGGACCCAGGCACGCCGGCTCCCGGCTGCCCTCTTCTCCCCAGCACCTCGCGCCTCCTCCCTGCCCCGCCCCCTTTCCCACCTGGATTCCGGGCAGACTTGCCAACTCACTGCTACGTGAGGCGGGGAGGGGTGCGGGGCATTCATCCGACCTGATAGCTCCCGCAGACGTTTTTATACTCCACCTCCCTTGCTGCTATGCTTTTACAGGCGGCGCGCTCCGCACCCTGCAAGCGGGGGAGAGGGGTGAGTCTTCTCGCAGGGCGCGGGCGCAGGTATGGCGCGACCTCAGGCACACACCGCCCCGGGGGCTGTATTCCCTAAGAGCCCCTACTCCTCCCCTAATTCCAAGTGCCCAAAATCTCTCTCGGCACCCACCGCGCCCAAGACACAAGCTGCTCCTGCACCGCACTCTGGGGCCGGGCAAGACCTGCACTGGTCCGAGGACACACACCCCGACCCGGAGTGGGGGCCAGAGTGGGACGCAAACCCCCGCCCAAGATTGGCGTGGCTGCCACTGGTGCGCGAGCTCGCATCTCCCATGCAAGCCGGGTCCTGGACAGGACCTAAGCTGCACCGAAGTGGGCTGGGGAGGACGCGCTGCCTGCTGCCTTGGCACCACCCCACCCTCTCCCTTTGGCAGGAAGGGGGCTTATTCTCGGGTTCCTGAGGGGTAGGAAACAGGACCACGCACACCCACCCCTGACGCTTAAAAGCTGGAAGATTTGGGATCGCACCGCAGGAAAGAAAGCCACCGTTGCCCGCTCCCCTTAGAGCCTGGCACCTCCCGGACCTCGCGTCCCAGCCCTTGTAGGTTACCTAGCGCCTTGCGCGAGGCCCAGGGGCTGCATGGATCCAAAGTTCACTGCAGCGAGAAGAGGGGGCGATCAGAGGGTAGAGGTAGGGGTAATGAATGAAGCGAAACAGCCCCAGCTGCCGTCGCAACTTACCTCGGCGCTGACCAGACGCAGGTAGCAGCAAAGAGACAGGAAGAGCGCCCAGCAGCGATTCATGCCGACTCCGGGCCCGGCCCCGCGGGGCCCCGGACGCGTGGACCGAGCGCGCCGCCCCCGCGGCCAGGGTGAGGGGCGGGGGTTGGGAAGGGAGGTGGGCTCTGCTCGGGTCTGCGGCGATCAGGCGCTCAGGCCGCTGCAGCCGCCGCCGCGGCTCACCCGCATGGCCCCCGGGCGCCGCCGCCCCCGGCCCGGGCTCCGTCGTTGGGGGGTTGGGGAGGGCCTGGGAGCGGGACCAGAGTCCGAGGCCGCTACCTGGGCGGATCCCGAGCCCGTGCGAGCATCCACGGCCGGGGGGCTGCGTCGCGAACCAGCCGAGGCGTCTAGCCGTGTGGGGGCGCCCAGGGGACTCCAACCTCCAGGAGGAAAAAGAGCACGGCAGTCGATGGTTCGTCTTCACTCTCCAGCTAAAGGCGTTTTCCTCTGCCCAACGACTTAGCTTTTTTGCAACATTTTCTGGAAAGGCTCCCGAAGTCGGAAAGCGCGGAGCTGGGCACCTCAAAGCCAAAGACTCCCCCAAAAAACTTTTTCCAAAGTTGGCTTTGCAGCGGCGGCTCGAGTACCCGGACAGGGAGAGGTGCAAACTCCCGCCCGGGCCGGGTGGGGGGCCCGGAGCGTGTGCGCCCTGGCGCGGAGCCCGGGCGGCGGGCACGGCTGCTCCGCGCGCGCGGCGTGTCCGTTGCGCGCTGGGCCGGGCCCGGCAGACAGGTGGACGCGGCGCGAGTCGGTCTGTTCGTCTGCCCGCCTGCTTGCCGCTCAGGGCGTCCTCTGCGGGCTGCGAGCTGCGGCTGCTCCGGTTTTCTCTTTGCAACGAGGCTGGAGGGTGGGCTTTTTTCCCCCTTTTTGCGCGCGTGTGTATATGTGTGCGCGCAAAATATCTCTATCTCGGGAATGAAAGATGGGCGCTGGCGGCCAGAGGGGAGCCCTCAGGGAAGCAGCGGGGGAGGCTGCGGGCGCACAGGGAGGCAGGCGGGCTGCTCCCGGCGGCAGGAGGAGAAGTTGCCACCCTTTCAGCTGTTCCGGCCTTTATAAAGGAGAAGGGAGAGTGCGAGAGGTGGGTGGAGACAGCCTTTCCTCTTCTGGCCGAGAGTCAGCGCCAGGAGGGGGGGTAGAGGGGCGGGAGCTCCGGGAGGGCCTGAGGCAAGGATGGGGCGCTTAGGGGTCTCCAAAAGCTGAGCAGCCCCTCTGCCAGGAATCTGGCCGCTGGGAAGGAAGAACTAAGGGCAGCCAACTGCTGGGCCCCTCAACACAGTGACCATGGCCTTGTTTCTAGCCCACGTGGTTGGCAGGGTAGGGGGAGTGTCTCCAAGGCCCCCAGCTTGCAGGAGTCCAAGCCCAGCACCTTCAGGACCAGACATTTGCACCCTGTCACAGGTATTCAGGTGAAGGACTCAGGCTCTGCAGAGCCTGCCCTGGTGCTGAGTAGCTGGGTCACCTTGGGCAAGTCACTTCCTTTCTGTGCTCCTCCATCTCACCTCAAAGTGGGGTAGAGTTATTGTGTGGCCTTAATGCCAGAAAGGGCAAAAAGCACCCAGCCCCAAACCAGCCACAAGGTGATCACACAAACCCTGCAGCCAGTACCATTCAGCTGAAAGCTGGGTGCACATCTCCTCCTCCTCGCCGGTTGCCTGGCACACAACAGGCGCTGCCGGCATTGGCTGAATTTGAATTTGTTGAACTGCAAAGTCACACAGCCCCCACCCCCCACAACCCTGCAGCATCCTTGCAGGGCCGCCATCATGGTCCTCCAGTCACCCTGATGTTTACTGCCTCCTTCAGCCCACAGGCTGGCGGCCCAGGACCCTATCCACGCCAGCATTCACACAGTTAACACCTTCAGCCCCCCAGCTCTGGGAGCTGCTATGTCCCTGCCTTCAGCAGTCACACGGTCACAGTCACAGAGTCACACGCTTGCACACTGAGCCCAGCACCCATACAGGACACGCAGGCTCCCTTTATCGCCCAGCTCCTGGCTCGAGGACACCTTTATCTGGTCCCCTTGTGCTGTCTCTGTTGTCTGCCCTTTGCACCCACACATCCCTATGGAGAGGCAGTCTGCTCCTCACAAGTGCACACACTCTTAGTCACTGAGATAGGTGCACTCATCATCTCTTCATAAATCATCTTCTAGGGCCTGAATAGGTAGGGGTGCTGAGGAGGAGGAAGGACTTCCCAGGAGGGCCCCTCTACAAACAGCCACACACACCACCGTCTGTTCATTACTGCCTAGGCAGTGTGGCACAGTGGCCAAGAGACAGGTCAGGGGCAGGTCACCTTGGTTCAAATACTGGTGTGACCACTTGCTGGCCAAGCATCTCTAGGAAGTTTAACTTCTCAGTAACTTGATTTCCTTCCTTACATACAAGATAAATCTATAATTGAAGGGAGGGAGTGATTTCAAAGGGACATGGGGGATTTTTAGGGGTGATGGAAATGTTTGTCATCCTTGCTGGTGATGATGGGTTCAGGCTAGACACATGTATCTAGACTGGTAAGTGCTTTATTCTATTTCAATCCAGTTGTAGAAGAATTTGTACCTACTTCATAGAGTGGTCTGGAGGCTCAGATAAAATAATCCACGTGGAAGCACAGAGTGGGATGCCTGGCACCCAGAGTGCATCGTTTCTTTGCTACGGCTTTCGAGTGTTCCCTGGTGGCCAGGCACTGTTTCAGGCACCGGGGAGATGGCATAATGTTGATACTGCTTTGGAGGAGCCCCCATGAGGAAGGATAGACAGATGCATAAGCAGAAAAATTAGGAGATAGGGTGACAAGGGAGATGGGGTGGGGAGAGATGGGAAGGTAATCTCCAAACACTAGATTTGAAGCATAGGGACTTAGAGCTAAAACTGTGCTCCACTGGACAGCTGGGTGATTTTGACCTTGACCCTCTGAATCCTTCTTTATAATTGACAATGGCTGCTGTTATTATTGAGGTGAACTTATGGTTGGTAGTGTCCTTCTTACTCTGCATGTGATCTCTCAGTGCTCCAGTGAGGTATGGTACTCCTGTCTTACACGTGGAGAAATTGAAGCACAGAGAGAAGAAGCAACTTGTTCAAGGTCACATAGCCACAAGGTTCAAGGTCACATAGTGGTGGAGTTGGGACTTGAACCCAAGCAGTCCCACTGCAGAGCCCACACGCTTACACCTCCGTGCTGTGCTGCCTCCTGGCAGGTAACAGTGACAGCAGTGACATGTCTTACACAGTGCTTTTGTGCGTGGCAAACACGTGAATACACACAATAGCACTTTGCCAGCTAAGAGTGCTGTACCAATAGGAGTTCTGACTTCCATACACAGTGCCATAGGAGCACAGAGAGGGAGCACACAGCTCTGCCCCAGGAGAGGGAAGTGATGGGGGAAGGCTACAGGAAGCAGCATCATTGAGCACCTACTGTATGCAGATCCTGTGTGAAGCACTAGGACATAGAATGAGGAAGGAGAGCCAGTCCTGGCTCTCTGGGACTGCCAGGATCTTGAGTGAGGTAGACACAAATCATTACAGTCTAGATGTCTTTGTGCACTGCTTAGAAGTGGCAGGACAGGGACAGCGGAGGCAGCAGGGACCACATGACACCTGGGCCTGAATGCCATGCTATGGAGAACCCCTTGCCTGCACCCTCTCCTTGCAAACAACATGTCAATGTGTGAAGGAAAGAACACCTCCTCCTTTTCCTCTTGAACAGCTCAACTTAGCTGGCACCTCCTTCAGGAAGCCCCCCAGGCTTGGTTCTTGCTCTGGGTTCTCACAGCATGTTCCCCCACAGTATTGCCATTGCCCATTTATTGGTCTAGCACTAGACTGAGATCCCTTCCAGCTTCTGCAGTGCAGCAGTTGCTCAATAAATGCTTGCTGAAGGAATGAATAAATGAGAAAACATCTTGCCTATTCCTTCCTAGCCTGTTGGTTCCACTTGTCTCAAGGGTAGAAACAGTTGGGGAGGGAGCTTATAACATGAGCCTCTAAACTGAGATGCACAGGGTATCTGAGGGGCACCTCCCTCGCAGACCCGGGAAGGCCCCTGCCCATCTTTGACACGGAGGCTGCTGAGGACTCAGGCTTTCCAGGAGAGCAGGGAGCGGGTTATGTGGGATGGGGGCCACACTTGCATAACTCTCACCCTTCCATCCCCGATAGGTGTGAGCCAAGTGGAAAACTGAGGGGCCACAGCCCTCTGCTAGGTGCCAGAGAGAGCCTGCCCAAGGCGGGGGCTTTTTAGGCTTTTTAGAGCAATCTAAGCTCTCATCCATTAAAAACACCTCACACCCTGGGAGTGGGGCCAGGGGCTGAGGAAGGACTTGGCTTCAATCCCAGGGGCAGACTTGTGCCCTCAAATTCTGAAGGGTGGAATGACATGTCCTGGGCATCCCTGCTCTGCCGAGAGCCCCAGAAACACCCGTGCCAGGCACAGTCATTTTTCCTGGCTTGATGGAGGAGGAGCTGCACCTCCAACTTGGGGACAGTCCAAGGTCAGGCCACAAATGGTGCTCATTTTACACATGAGGAAACTGAGGCTTAGAGAGGACGTGGGACAAGGCTTCCCAGCAGAGACTGCCAGGGTTCAAAGCCCCGTTCTACCATTTATTAGCTCATGACCTGAAACAAGGCACTCCACCTTCAGTCTGAGCTTCAGTTTCCTCACCTGGAAAATGTAGATGACAGTAGTAATTACCTCATGGAGTCAAATGAGTTGATACACCCTAAGTGTTGAAAGCAGGAGAGGGCACCCCAAGAAAGTCAGTTACCCAGTGATCATCATTGCCACTCCAAGCTGCACACACGCACCCACCTGCCAACTCCAGAGACAGGGGAGGAGAGGAACCCATGGCTGGGAAGGCTATAAGCGTGTCACCTGGAGGGGGGTTTGTCCTCACATAGACCCCCACACCCCACCCCACCCAGGTGAGGCTTTGGCCACTGTGGCTGTGAGTACCAGGGAGGAGAGGAGACCCCAGGAAGGCAGACAGACCCCCAGGCCTAGGGAGGCCTGGAGGAGCCCACCACACTGTCTCTGTGGCCTTGGGCCTTGAGTCCTGTATACAAAGGCAAGGGAAACGCAGTGTTTGTTTTCCTGGGGCCCAGGCGGTGCATTTTTAGCTCCTCCAGCCTCCAGACGAGGAAGAGGATGTTTGGACGGGCAGCTCTGATCTACCTGTCCTGGAAGCTGGCTGGAAATGGAGTTAAGCCTCCCAGGGTGAGGGGAGCTGGGCCAGACAGTCTGGGACCTGGTGCTGGTCGGCTCTCCCCAGAGAAGGTTCATCCTCACTGCACCGTGGGCTTCTCACCTGCTGGACCTGGAGCACCTGGAGCACCTGGTACCGTGACATCCTCACCTACAGAGCATTTGCCCTGGGCCAGGAGTGCTACCGGGACTGACAGGAGCCCGGCAATTATTACTATTTTACCAGCAAAGGAACAAGGCTGGCCGAGCCCTCACCCGCTCCCTTGCAGGCTGGTGCTCTTATCTTCGTGTTTATACCTGAGGGAGGGGGCACTGAGGCTCAGAGAGGGATACTAGCTTGCCCAGCATCACCCAGCAAGGAAGCTGCAGCACCCAGATTTGAATCCAGCGCTGTCATGCCAAAGCCCATGCTTTTGCTGTCTCTCTGTTACAGGATGCCTCCCTGCATGGCCTGGATCAGAGCTGCCCAGCTTTTCATGTCACTTTGCATGCAGAAGAGTAAACAAATTGAGCCAGATGCAGGAGGCTGTGCAGGGCTGGAGGCATTGGGCCCCCAGAACCCACCGACCACCCTTGGGGGGAGTGCTGGATTTGGGTTAGCTAGCCCTTTCCAAATCAGGGTGTCCTCGCTGCCGCGTTCTGAAGATTTGATTGGGGATTCTGGAAGGGATGGGGGCAGGCAGCCCCCCTTGGTGGGGGCACAGCCAGGACAACACACAGACCCTCCTTAGCTCTCCAGAGGGATATATCTGTAAGTGAAGGGAACATAATGGGCCTGTCAGAATGGGAACCTAGCTACAGTGTAAAAGTCACAAATTTTTCATCAATATTTATAAGAGCAAATGTTTACATGGCACTCACTCTGTTGACAGCTTGCTCCAAGCCCTTTAGGTGTATTAACTCAGTTAAGCCTTACAACATACCTTTAAGAGAGGAGCCATGATCACCCCCATTTTACAGGTGGGGAAACCGAGATCTGGAGTAGCTTTGCAAGGTCAGGGATGAGATTTGAACCTGGGTGGCCAGTGCCAGCGTCACTCCCTGAACGTCTATGCCTATCTGCCAGGCTGGGCAGAGAGGAAAACACACAGTGCCCAGTTCACCTGGGCCCTGCCCTCACTCACCGGTAGATTTCGGCCCAACTCCACCCCCACCTGGGGAGAGCCTTCTGGTGGGCATTGGTCTGGACCCCTGGCTGAAGGACCCTCCTCTCGCTGAAATGAGTGGTGCCCCACCAGGCCAGGCTGACGCTGGACAGGGGACCCCAGAGTCTGCTAGAAAGGAAACGCAGATGGGAGGTGTGCATGGTCCTCTCTCCCTCGCCTCAGGTTACACTCAAGCCCCCGTCTCCCACCACCACCATTAGAAAGCTCCCCTTTGGGAGAAGTTCTGACACAGCTTCGATGTTCAAGGTCCTGTCCCAGCAGTACAAGCCAAGGGCGTTCAGAAGGGACATCTGGGGTTCAGAGACATCATGTGACTTGCCCAAGTTCACACAGTGAGTCAGGGACAGAAGTGGGTGACCCTCAGTTCTTTTAAGTCCAGGGACCCCAGGCCTTCCTCTGCAGTGGGGCAAGCCCCTGGGACAGTGACTCTGGAAGAGTGTTCTGTGGAAGAGGGTGGGAAGCCATGAGTAGGAGGGAGGGGACTGGGTGAGGTGGGGGGAATAGCCGATGGCTTATTTTTACCCCAAACCACATCTTTACATGCGCTGTCTGCTCCCAGAGTACCCTTCTTGCTCCTCTCCAGCCCAGGGATCACCGCCTTCCTCACCTGGCCTGCCTGCCCACTGGGAGCTTTTCCTGGGGGTGAGTCCCCAGAGCCAGCATGTTGTCCCTTTACACCACTGCCTGGTGGCCACTTGAGGGTGTTGCCACGTCCTGGGTGTATCTTAGGTCCTCCCCAGGGCTGTAAGTGTCTCAAAGGCAGGAACTGCGAACCTGTGCAGGGTTTGGGTTGATGGACGAGAACCCTGCTTGGTGATCCCCTGGCACCGCGCACTTGGTCCACACACAGTGCAGTTAACATCTTCTCATCATGGTCTAGATGGACACCGTTACTCCTCAGAGTGCGGTCCACCCACCACCAGCAGCCGTATCACCTGGGGGCTTGTTAGATGTGTATGGTGTCAGGCCTACCCCAGACCTGCCAAGTCAGAATCTGCATTTTAAGGGGACCCCTGTGCACAGTTTGAGAAGCCCTGATCTAAAGCTTAGGTCAAGAATGGTCCAACATCATGAGTTTGTCTGGCTTAACCCCTGAACCACCTGACAGTCCAGGGGGAGCAAAGTACATTATTCCCATTCTACAGACAAGAAAACTGAGTCCTGGAGTGATCACATGACTTCCCTAGTTCACATGATCAGGAAGTGGCCAAGCCATGTAAACCAGTGCCATCGGCATCAGAGCTACACTTGCTGGAATAGCTGTCCTGGGCCAGTCCGGTGCTGGGCTTGGAGAAGAGCAGTCCTCAGCGTGCTCATCTGCAGAATGGGGTCCCAACACAATCTGATTGTGGGGAGTATGTGCAGATGTGCCCTGTGTGGTGCCAGCTCACCTCTCTGGAGCCCCCTGCCCTTCAGGGGCTTACAGGCTGAGGCAGACAGGTGGAAGACAGAAAGACTGAGACAACTGTACAAACACCCTCAGGTGGTGCTTATATAAGTCAAGCAAACAGAGGGCGGCCCAGCGGGAGTGACTAATCATCTTAATAGGAACCACCACAGCAGCAGGCATAATGCTCCTTCGCCACAGATGCGCGGCCCAGGCACATCCCTGCTGAAGCCACAGAGTTGTCATTGATGGACCCAGGTGGGAGCTCGAGGCCCAAGGAAGCTGGGTCTCCCTCCTCCCGCACTTCTCCCCTTCCTCCTCCTCTTCAGGGCTCTGTCGGGATCGCCTTTATTCCTCCTTAGATGTGAATAGTGCTGAGGAGCCCAGAGTTCATAACCAGCCTCCCCTACAACCCAGCTGTGTGACCCTGGGCCAGTGCCTGCCCTCTGGGCCGTAGATGAGGATAATTCTGGAACCTCCCACATTTGGTCGTGAGGTTAATCTAGCGACTGAATGTAGCTGCTTAGTACACAGAGCGCACTCGGTAAATGGGAGCCGTGGTTACAACTCCCTTCACTTGGACCAGGCGGTCCCCGCAATTTGCCCCAGAGGGAAGCGCCATGGCAACGACCAAGCCCTTATTACGGCTGAGAAGACTGAGGCTCAGGGAGGGAAATTGACTTTCCTAAGATCACCCTGTGGTTTAGAGTTGGAGCAGAGTCAGATTTGAACTTGAGTCACAGGACTCCCACGACAGCGCTCAAGAGGAAGGAAAAGCAAATGTCAGAAAGGCAGACCCCTCCTCAAGTCCCACCCACCCAGAGTAAGATCTTTCCTTGTGTGGGATCTGGTGGGGTCGTGTGGAGATGGGTGTGTGTGTCTGTGTGACGTAGCTGTGAGAGGGAACTGGTGGGGACATGGGGCTGCGTGCATGCGGGCATCTGTGTGTGTCCATGGAAGCACACAGGCCTGGGAGTAAGAAAGGACGAAAATGCCCCAGGTAGCCGGGGATGGCCCATACAGGGGACACTCAGCACCAGCCCCCGAGCCACTGGGCCCCTATGTACAGGCGCTGGGGGGCTTCCGTCCCTGAAGACCACCACGTGGGGGAGGATGCATCTCGGCCTCCGCCCACCATCTCTCCGTCCATCCCCCACCTCCCCCAGCTCCTTCCTGTTTTGATGGAAGGAAAAAATTTCAGCTTTTTCCTTCTTTATTTTTCCAGACGGGTGACTCGCTCGGGAAAGGAATTCCCCCCTCCCCAAACCATCATAATACCTATAAATCGATGCCATAGATACAGGCCCATCCTGTTGTGCTGGGATAGTCACCGCTATTTTTGGGCACTTTATGGGGGTGGTACTCCAGGGGAGGGGATATAGGGGGGCACTCAACTGCCTCTTCCCAGTCCACATCCCCCCCTCCCAGGTTCCTCCCCACCCCCACCCATCCTCCCTGCCCGAGTTCTGGGAGGAGGGAAGGAAGGCTGCTAAGCCAGGGTATAAATAACTCAGGTGGTTACTCAGCTCCTGAGAACATGATAACATGAGTCATGATGTGAAATCAAGAGGAGCAGTGAGCAGCCTTGGGCCGCCACCCTGGGCAGGGCAGTGGGGCTGCAGGCAGAGGAGATCTGGTGCCTGGGGACCCGCGATGGGCAGGGCCCAGGAGGACCGGCAAAGCTGTTGTCCCATGTGTGGTCTCAGGCAAGCCTTTTCCTAGCTCGGACCCTCAGTTCACTCACCCGGAACATGGGGTGGGGTGGACTGGGCTTCCTTCCCAAAGCCCTCCCTGAGCTGGGAAGAGGACAGAGAGCAGGGGCCAAGTTGTGAGCATCTAAGAATTGGGCTCTCTCCCTTCACCTGTCCCAGTCAGTGGCAAGAGCAGGTCTGTTGGAACTTCTGGTCCCATCCCCCTGTTTCCAAGACAGGTGGCCCAAGGAGTTCTTTGGGCCTCGTGGGACTTGCAGGATGGGCAGTGGGGGCTTAGATGGGAGCCCAAGGTTCCTGGACACTTGGCCAGCTGAGCCTTCCCCCACCAAGGTGGCCCTGAACCAGAGACAATCCCCACCCTCCTTTGGCTGCCTGGCCACAGTGTGGACAGGAGGCGTGGGTACAGAAACAGGACACCCTCAAGGATTATTGGCTTAGGCAGTGTGACCAGCCCAGGCAGCTAGGCTGGGCTGCTGGCCCTGTCCCAGGCCCTGGCAGGCTAGGGTCAGAAGGCAGCCCTAGCCCCCCTGCCTGCTCACCCAAGGAAATCCTCAGCTTCAGGCTTAGCTCCAGAGCAGGGCAGGCCTGGACCCCATGTTGCCATGGCAACAGGTTCTGGAGTCTGCGTATTAAGCCACCCTCTCCTGTCCCCCTGTGGCTGCCTGGCCTGCTAGGGAGTGGGCTGTGTCCGGGTGCAGGCCCACAGCACTTGTCCTGTTGGGAGGGCTGCAGGCCAGGAACACAGTGGATTGCTGTGGACCCAGGACAGGAGTCAGGCCACAGGGCATCTGTGTGGCCTTCAGCAACTCATTCCTTGGATCTGAGCCACACCCCTGGCTATAAAATGGCAGAGTAGTAGGGAGGACTAATGGCTGTCCTGAGGGTCACACAGCTGAGCAGTTGTGATCAGGGCCACCCAGAGACCCGCTTATCATCTATGAAGCATCCTTCTCTCCTTTGGCCTTAATACCAAGGGCAGCACCCTCAGTGTCTGCACCGCACTTGGCTCTGCCCTGCTGACCCTCAGCCTGGCTTCTGCCCCAGTAGGGAGGGGGCTACCCCACCCGCCGCCCCCCACCCCTGCATGCCGAGACAGCTTGGCATGGCTCAGGCCCAGCCATTCAGTGGACAGCCTGCCCTCTGGCCCCTCACAAACAATGGGGACTCCAGGAATATTGTCCTGCCTAGGCTGAATCAAACGCTCTAAATTTAGCTCATCTGATGCGTCCTCTGCTTCCTGCCCCTGCTGCCCTCCTTTCAAGGCGATGAGGTCACCCCGGAACCGCCTGCCCCAGCGGCCAGACCCAGGGGGTTTCCAGGGCCAGGGCTGCTCTCTTGCTCTTGGGGAACAAGATGTCAGGGGACCAGGGGACCAGGGGTCATGGGTCCTCCCTCCCTCCCTCCTTCCCTTTCATCCTGCCCAGCCCCTCTGGCTGCCTGGCCCAGAGCAGAGTCCCCAGGAACTTTACCACCAGCCTGGGTTGGGGGAGGTCACAGAGGGAGGGAGCACTGAGCACCCAGGGAAGAGGCTCATGTCGAAGAACCAGGAGCCTGGACATGTTGGAAGAAACACAAAGTCTCACCGTCTTCCATTCAAAAAAGACTTATTGAGCGCCTGCTGTGTGCTGGGCCCAGTGCCGGGGAAAGAATGTAACCCTGCCATCCTGGAGGAGACAGGACGGAGGAAGAAAGACAATCAGCAAGTAAACAATATATGACTAAGATTGTCTTGGTCATGACACATGTTATGAAGGAAATAAATGGGAGAGATGTGATCGCGAAACCTGGGAGGGTGGAGGACCCTGGTTTAGAGAAAGGGGTCAGAGAAGGCCTCTCAAGAGGTGACTTTTGAGCTGAATCTTGGATGACCAGAAAGAACTATTAGAAGATCTGGGTGGCGCTGAGCCCTTCGGGCAGAGGAAAGACAATGGCAGCTGTCCAGGAGAGAAGAAACTTGTCTGGTTGGGGCAGTTAGGAGGCCAGGAGACCAGTCCCAGGAGGGAGAGGGCAGGGCAGGTGGGGATCAGGAGGCAGCGGGGGCCAGATGGGGAAGAAGACAGGTAGCCTTCTCTGTGTGAGAGGCGGTCCCCACCCCTGCCCAGGGTGATGGGCAGAGGAGCCACGCGCCTGACTCAGATTTAAGAGGCTCTGTTGGCTGCTGTGTAGAGATGGAACAGCAAGGAGGCCAGGGAGGAGGCTAAAGCCATAACATCTTGGCATAATAAAACCTTTGTTAGAGGGCACCTTCAAGATTTACCTGCTTTAGTGGGGGAGGGTATAGCTCAAGTGGTAGAGCGTATGCTTAGCATACACAAGGGCCTGGGTACAATCCCCAGTACCTCCTCCATAAACAAACAAACAAACAAACAAACAAACAAACCTAATTACTTCCCCACCTCAAAAAAATTATTTAAAAAAACAGAAAGAAAAGATTTACCTGCTTTAGTCCTCTCCTGGGTCTCTGAGGCCCAGAGAGGGTATGTGTCTTGCCCAAGGTCACAGAGCAAGTTGGAGTGCTGCCTGGAAAACCTTTCACAGTAGGTGGTAGGAGGTACTTTGCCACCTGAAAAGAGTATGTCTTTTCAAGAAAATCCTGCCTGAGATGCTGCCCTCAGCCCAGTTCTTCCAGGCTGTAGGCTATACTATGGCCCCTGCCCAGGCTCCTGTTGGGGTGGAGTGAGCAAACTAGAGATACAGGGTCCCTGAGGGACGGCTGGGCCGCTCCCACTATCTTCCCCCACTGCAACCCTCTCCCCTGTGCTCCTGCCTTCCCAGAAGCCCCCACTCCCCTGCTCTGCCAAGAATCTGGGGTTGGCAGGGAGTCATGGGGGGCCTCTGGAATGTCGCTTTCAGGTGCCAGCACCAGTGTGCCAACCTTGGTAGAGGCCTCAGGGATGGATGGGTGATCACCGGATCTTGTCTGGAATGGGGAGGCTGTCAGCCAGGAGCCAGGGCTGGGTCCTGCCTGCCACTTCTCACGTGGGGGCTATCCTGCCCTGGAGCTGCCCCCTGGGCTCCCTGAACTGCTGACCTGCTCTCTCTCCTCACCGTCCCTCCAGGAGTGGGGAAGCTGGTTCCCTAGCAACAGTGCCTCCGTCACACTCTGCCCTCTAGGCCCGCATCCTCAGCTCCTCTGGGTTTACACAGAACCCTGGTGAGGGTGTTGGGAATCGAAGGAGGTAGTGCTCTGTGAAATTCCTGTTAACCTTTCAGATATTGGGAGTGAGGAAAAGAGCTTTGGACCAAAGCTAATCTAGGTTCAGATCACATCTGGACAATGATTGACTCTCTGGGCCTCAGTTTCCTCATCTACAAAATGGAGATGATCCCACCTGTACAACGACTTTCTGTGAGAATTTAATAAGGTGACCCTGCCCCACCCAGGGCCTGGCCCGCTCCAGCGCTCCTTATGTGGCAGTGGAGTACCTAGTTAGGGTCCTGACTCAAGATCCGACAGATCTCGGTTGAGACCTGGCTCTTCCACTGACCGGCTGTGTGGCCTTGGCCAAGTTACTAAACCTCTGTGAGCCTTGATTGCCTCACTTGTCCAGTGGTGATAATAATAGTACCTTTCCTTCCAGGGTTATTGAGACATAGCTGTATTGTTAGTGTTATCAGCTGGTGGGGGGAAGAGGGTATTGGGGGGAGCTCGTGTCCTTCAGTGGCCCTGTTACTGGAAGCTTCTGGTGAAGGTGAGAGGCAGACTTGACGGCTGAAGTGAGGAGAGGGCAGCCAGCACCCAGACATCTGCCCTCCTGTTCCTCTCATAGCAGGAGAAGCTGAGGGGCCGGCGATTCTCTGGGGACCCCCCATGCTCCCAGCCATGCCAGTGGTGGAGCTGGGTGAGGCCTCCTTTTCCAGCCAGACGCCCTTCAGCCCTGGGGCAGGGCCGCCCCCTCTTCCCCTCTGCCAGCAGGGCCCAGGCCAAGATGCCTTTATTTTTAAACCTGGTAACAATGCCTGGCCGGGCATGGCCTCCTGCAGAGGACGGAGAGCGAGGATGGGCTGGAAGCCACACTTCCTGGGCCAGCACTCCTCACCCCCAGACAGGTGCCAGGGGTAGGGGAAGTGGGGGGCACTATGTCCTCCCACTGACAGGGGCACAGAGCTTGCTCATGTTCCTTTCGCCTCTGGCCTTGACCCTGCTGTCCTTCAGGGGGTCCGGATTCTAGAGTCCTCTGTAGTCTGTTCCCTGGCTAGGACAAGCCACCCCCAATAGATAGGCCTGGATAAGGCACACCTGCTGTGCTTGGATCCCTGCAGGAGCCGGTCCCAAGAGTGGCTGTGGGACCCAGGCATCTGGCTCTTCTTGGGGGCTGGCTGAGATGCCCGCTCCACCCTAGAGCCCCCTCAAGACTAGGCTGGACATTCTGCACCCTCCAAAAGTCTCCCCTTCCTGCCCTGAGCCCACTCACACCTCCCTTTGCTCCCAGCTCTCATAAAATTCCCACGTCTGTTCAGTGGGAAGGCACTGCACTTAGCAGTGACTTGCGGCTCAACACCCCTGGAGGGAGGGGCAAGACCAATGGACCAGGAGTCAAGGACATGGGGTCTAGTCCTGGTTCTGCCACCAACCCCCGCACGACCTTGAGCAAGACCCATAGCCATCCTTTCTCCCTCAGTTTCCTCTTCTGCAACACAGGGGTAATAGATCCACCCTACTCCCATCCTGGGTGGGAAACGGCTTTGTCAGCTCTGAGGTGCTGCACATGTGGCCTCTGGATGGGCAGGAGGCACTGGAAACAGTGTCCCCAACACCCGCTGGTCTCTGTGAAGAGCCACAACCAGCAGACCCCAGAGCTAGACAGCTTAGCTTTAGGCCCCGGCTCTCCACGGTCAGGCTCAGACTTTAGGTAGGGTAGTTACCTGTTTGGCACCTTCATTTCCCCATCTGTAAAATGGGATCATGAGAGTACCTGTCTCGAAGGACAGTTGGGAAGGCTGAGATAAAAACACATAAAGAGTAAGCACTTGATTAGCAGTAGCTCTTACCACCTGTGCGGCAGAGCCAAGAGGCACTGTGTGCGCATGTGCACCAGCCTGTGTGTGTGCCGGAGGTTGTGCTCCCGGATATGTGTGAAAGAGAATGGGCACCAAAATCGGGGTGTGGATTTGCACACAGGCCAGAGTCCAGTGTTTGTGTGTGTGCACCAGCGTCCAAGAAGTGTGTGTGTGCCTGGGGCATGTTCACAAAGAGCTGAAACAGCTGTGTCCCCTCGCCCCGCTGTTGAGGTGGGCGTACGGGTGTGTCCACATGTCTTCTCCTGCGGGCATCTCCTCCTGCTGGGCCGGCAAGCACAGGCCATCAGGGACCCCACTCCCAGAGCCTGGCCCTAACCCCAGGCCACTGGGCAACGGCCCCAAAGGGAGACCTCGGGGATGGGCGGTGGAGAGGGGACAGGTCACCGAAGGCCTGGAAATGGGTTTGTCTCTCCTGTCCCCTAGGCTGCTTTGATTTTCCCGGTAGCAACACTGCCTGTTCTAGTGCCTGGAGTCATTTCATCTGGCATCTTCCCACACCCAAGAGGACCAAGATTTTATGTTTGGTCCACTGCTGTGCCTCAGTGTCTAGGACAGTGCCAGGCACCCAGTAGGTGCTCCACAAGCCTGTGAATGGGTGGTTTAGGTGTTGTCAGCTCTATCAAGGTGTCATGTACACACAATGAAAGTCACCAGTTAAACATCAAATGTATACAGTGGTGTAACCAGCACCGCCCTCGGGACGTAGAGCACTTCCTCACCATAAAGGTGAGGGACCCACGGGACCCTTCCTGGTAAATCTCACCCCTTGCCTCTCGCAACCACTGGGCTGCCTTCTAGTTCTATAATGTTGCACCTTCTAGAATTCCATGTAAGCAAGAGAGGGATGTGATCACGTCCGCATGTGAGGCGATTGCTGCGTGGGCCCTAGAGAGGAGGGCTCAGGGAGATGAAGGGACCTGGCAGGATGGAGGTGACAGTGACAGGCCTAGTCCAGGAAAGGAGCTGAGGCCGCCCTGAGAACTGAGTTTGAGAAGAACCCTCAGGACCAGGTGAGCATCCGGCTGTGGTGGTTGAGGCGAGGTTTCCTGCTGGAGCAGCTGGCCTGAGGCTGAGGTGGCCAGCGCAGAGTAGGAGCTCAGGAGACGTTGCCGGCTTGCCTGGGAGAGAGATGCACTCACAGGCACATGTGTACGTGGGTGTGCATGCACAAGCACACCTGTACACATGCGTGTGCGTGGGCCCATGGGCGTGCACACGCAAGGAGGAGGGCAGATGGCGCCGAGTGAACAGCTGCCAAGAAGCACAGTCACTCAAAGCCTGCCTGTTTCCCTCTTCTCTGCCGAGAACCTCTCCAGGCTGCACAGACTGGAGCGAACAGGGTCAGTAAGGGATGGGGAGGGGAAGCTCTCGTTCACTGGGCCCTGTGAGAGGCGTGGCTCGTATGGAATCCCGACCTTAGGATGTAGCTGGTGTCCGCTCCCCCTTACAAATGAGGAAGTGGAGGAGGCAGGCGTAAACAGGCTGAGCAATTTGGTCTCCTCGCCCAGTGACAAGCACTTAAGTGCAGCCTCTTCGATCTGGGACAGGTTGCACTTTCCAGACAGGACCACAGCACATCTTCCATCCCACTTGCTCTTCTTAGAGCATGAAGTTGACCCTTCTCCCCGCTAGGAGTTAGGCTCCTCCCATGTGAATAGCCTTGGAATTTGTAAAAGCAACGCTCTGTGGTTTCTGAGCTTAGGTCAGAAGATGCATTGCAGCTTCTGCCTGGCTCTTTTGGGATGCTCACCTCTGGAGCATTGAGCCACGGCCATGCTGTGCGGAAGCCCAGCCAGCCCACAGGGAGAGACCAGAAGGAACGGCGCTGAGAGCACAGGTGGAGGAGGCCGCCCTGCCAGCACACACGGCAGCCACTGGCTGCAGCTGCATGAGAGACCCCAAGCCAGACCACCCAGCCAAGCCCATCCCAAATCCATAATCTATAGAAACTATGAGAAAGAGTGAAATACTTGTTTAAAGCTAAGTGTGGGGTTGGTTTGTCATGTAGCCATAGCTAATTTGAACACAACCCTTTGCAAATCCTGTTGGATTGATGTTCAAAATAATCCAGAATCCAAATACTTCTCCCATCTCCACCCATCACCCTAATCTGGGCCATCATTACCTCCTGCCTGGGCAACTGCAGAAGCCTTCTGACCAGTCCCCCTGCTTCTGCCCTCAGCCCTGCAGTCTGTTCTCCATACAGCAGCGAGAGTGAAACTGTGGGGCAGACACCGCTGCTCAAAGTCCTCTGGTGGCCTCCATCTCCCTCGAGTTCTGACGGCGACCTGCAGGTCCCACACAGTCTGCCCCCACAACCTCACTGACTTCAGTTCTCCCCATTCTCCCCTCCCCTACTCCACTCCAGCCGTTTCCCCAAACTCATCAAGCACATCCCTTCCTCAGAGCCATCGCCCGTGCTGTTCTTCCCTCCGAGGATTGCTGTTCCTCCCAGCTGTCTGCCTGGCTTGCTCCCTCACCCGCGTCAGCTCTCAGCCCCCATGCCACCTACTCAGTGAAGCCTCCCTGACCACTCTGCCCCCAAAACTCCCCATTCTCTCCCTGCTTTATTTTTCTCCATCGAATTTCCACCTCCCAATGATGATAAATTAGATCTCAGTTTTTTGTCGTGTGCCTTCTTCGTTATTATGCAAGCTCCCTGCCAACAGCAACTTTGTTTTTGCTGCTTTATCCTTAGGGCCTGGGGCAGGGCCTGGATGTAGTAGAGCTTCCGGTATCTATTGAAAGAGTGAAAGAGTGAATGAATTAATGAATGAATGAATGATTCCAGAACCCTTCCACTCAGCTGAAACTCTGATAAATAAGAGGGTGAAAGAAGGGGCGTTGAGCTGCCCACCTGCCTGTCCAGGGTACACCCTCATGCTCCCAATGAGGAAACTGAAGCCTGAGAAGGTAAATCATTGGTTGAAGTCCAATCAATCATTTACATAATCAATAGATGTAAAAGCTTTATAGCAACTGCAGTCTTCTGAGTCGAGATGTCCTGAGTTCAAATCCCAGGGATGCCACTTGCAAACCTAAGGAGCAAGTTACTTCACCTCTCTGTGCCTCAGTTTCCTCACTTGTAACATAGGGATAATCCCCCACCCCAGAGGCAGGACACATTTGCCCTGCAACAAATGAACTTTAAACCCTGGCACCCACCTGCAGGGCCGCATCTGAGGCACCATTCCTATTTCATAATCTTAATCATCATGTTTTCCTTAAAGGTCCTGAGATTGATTTAGCCTCAGACCCCACCAATCCAGGATTGGGCCCCTGCCCATGGTATTTTCAGAATTAAATAGTTACTGCCCACAGGATGGTGCCCGCACATTGTGAGTGCCCAGTGGTGTGTTGTTGAGGGCCCACTCTGTGCCAGGCACTGTGCTTGGAGCTGGGGAGTCAGTGATGAACAAAACAGACCCAGTGCCTGTCCTATGGGGTGTATGTCCCAAGACAGGGAATAGATGATGAACAAGTGAATAAATAGGTGATTAAATGACAGGCAGTGATGAGGACAGTAATGAATAATCAAGTGGTGCTGGGACAGGGAAGATGGGCAGGGAGGGGGCAGTGCAGTTTATAAGGGTTGGGAGACCTCTCTGAGCAGGTGGCATGTAAAAGGTGAGTGATTAAAAGAAGAGAGCCAGTGGAGTGGGTATAGCTCAGTGGCAGAGCTCATGCTTAGCACACACAAGGTCCTGGGTTGAATCCCGAATACCTCCACTGAAAAAAAAAAGAAGAAGAGAGCCATTTCAGGCAGAGAGGACAGCATGTGCAAAGGCCCTGAGGTGAGAACAAGCTGGATACATTGGAGAAACAGCAACAAGGCCAGCGGGGAAGTGAGTAAGGAAGCCAGCAGCGGGAGATGCCGTCAGAGGAGCCCGGGTGCTGGGTCCACTTCCCTCTCCCCTTCCTTCCTCTGCTGGACTAGCGCTTGCAGAACTGCTCCCCCACCCCCACCCTCCCACCGAGGCCTGAGCTCGGGTGCTGCTCCACCACTGCCCCTCCTGCCTTGTGACTTCAGCCCCATCCAGCCGCAGCCCCCAGCCCCCACTTCCCCTTCCATTTGTGACCCGGGAAGGCAGGAACCGCATCCTTTCCCAAACTACATCTCCCCTGCCTCACTCCCTGCCAAGGGGCGGACCTCAGACTTCCAGACTGGTGGCAGTGGCTCCCTTCCGACTGCCATCTACCTTCTCACCCCTCACTCCCCCACTGGCCCCAGCAATGTCAGACCCTGGCAGCCTCCTCCAACCCTCAATGGCATCAGCCATTCCTTAGGCCCAGGATGTCCTTTCTCCCCTCCTCCCTCTGACCCAACCTCAGCTGTCATCTTCCCTGGGCTCTGAGCAGAAGACGGGTCTTGTCAAGTGGGGCACAGGGCCCGACACTGAGAAAGACCTTAGTAGATGGATGAATATGTGAACGAACAAACAGGAAATTTATCCGGGTCCACTTGGCGCGTTCTCTGCTGACCTGCGTGCTGAGCACTGTGCTGGGCACAGAAATCAGGAATCACTGTGACAGACAGACCCATGCACATTCACGTACGAAAACCCAGTTCCCCAAAGCCAGGGGTCTGGAGCAGGTCTGGGCTCTGCACTCATTTGCTTTGTGACCTTGAGAAGTTACTGACCTGTGCTGAGGTTCTCCTCATTTGCCAAAGCAGCAGCTGGAAGAGGCTCAATGATCTCAGAGCATCATGGTCGCTAGTGTGGCCTCGAGCCAGGCAGCCCGGGCTCAAATCCTGGCCATGTCCCCTGGCCAGCTGTGTGACCATGGGTGAGTTTCTTAACCCCTCTGAGCCCCCAGTTCCCCATCTGTAAGTGCTGCAGAGCTTCAGGCTCTGTGTCACAGAATGGGTCTGAAGATTCACTGGGATGGCTCCTGCGGGAAGCACTGGACACACATTAACCATAAGGTTAATTAGACCATAGTTAGGTTTGAGGTCCTTGATCGGCGTCTACAGGGATGTGACAGGTTTGTGTGGACACATCTATGATGGGTCAGAGTAGGAAGCTGGGTGTGTCCATGACTGAGGTTTTGAGGTCCCTTATGGCACCAGGGATGGGGACCACTGTCACCCCTGGCTGGAAATGAGCCAGGCACCACTCTTATCTGCTGGCTGTGTGCACACAGGAGTTTTCTCGTGTACACAGTGCCGCCCTAACGCAGCCTCCGCCCTTCTCCCACTGCTGGACCCAGAGATCAAATATGACAGTGGGTGTTGGGAAAATCCTATCATGAGCTTCCAGAGACCCGCTAGGACATGTCCCCCAAACCACCCCCCATCCCCACATTCTCCCAGGGATTGATGGACTGGACGTGAGGTCACAGGCCACACGTGGGAGGTTCCGGGGACCTCAGCCGGTAAAGGGCTGCCTCTCATACTCCTGTGTCCCCGGCCCTTAGTGAGATGGCCTCATTGGAACAGAGAGAGTTAAGAAATCTTAGTGATCTGTGTGTTCAGAGCCCTGGGCAAAGGAAGGCTGAGGTCAGGAAGGCTGAGTGACTCGCCCAGGGTCACACAGCAGTGAGGGAAGAGCTGGGACCAGGAACCAGGAGTCTAAGCCCCTGGTCCTGCTCCTACTCCATTCAGTGATGCATTTCTGGAAATCACCCCAGTTCTACTTTCCAAAATGACTCAGAAACATCTGTACCTTAAGAGACTAAAATACTCCAAAGGACTCCCTGACAAGGACACTGAGATGTCTGAAAGCAGAACTGGCCTTCCCATAGTAATGATGCCACTTCATTCATTTGGTCGGAGTTCCGGAAGGCCTAAGAAAGGCATGTCCTTGTCCTGCTCTTCCTACACCCCTGTGAAATAGGGGACCACACCCCATTTGACAGAGGATACCACTGAAGCCCAAAGGGGTGGAGCCATTTGCCCCGGGTCACACAGACAGCCCTGGTTCTGAACTCAGGTTGCCCACCCCAAGCCCAGAACATTCTCTGACTCCCCAGAGGTGAGACTGACCTTCTCTCTCAGAGACCTGGGCAGATCTTAGACAGCATCAACTCCCACTCCCGAATTCTAATTCTTTTTCATTTTTAATGTCTTTACTATAAAAGTAACAATGCATGTTCACTTCTGAAAATCTGAAAAATGCAGAAAAGTCAAAATAAGGAAGAAAAATTACCACCCACAGCTCCACCACCCAGAGACAATCATTGTTAAGGTTTGATGTATTTCCTTCCATAGTTTTTTGTTTGGGACCTTTTTTTAAACATGGCTGAGATCATACTGCATATTAAAAGAAAAAAACAAAAAGGTGGTATCCTGCCTTTTTGCTTGCCATTATATCATGGGCACTTTTCTGGTTATTTCACTCTCTGTAACCTCGTTTCTTTTTCCTCTTCTCTGAACCTCATTTTTATTGGCTGCCTAATATTTTGTCAAGTGGAAGTTCCATAGTTTATTTAGCCATTCCCTTATTGTTGGACATCTCAGTTATTTCCAGTTTTTCGACGTTATAAATAATATATTTTGGTAGATCTTTGGACATAAAGGCTTTCTTTTTCCATATTTAGGGATATCTCCTTGGCTGGAATGGAATTACTGGGTCAGTGAGTCATACAGGTCTCTGGCACTGTATGATTTTCAAAAGCCCTGAGCCACACCCATTCTACAGATGAGCAAAGGGAGGCCCCAAGAGGTGATGTGAACTGTCCACAGTCACTCAGCCAGTCAGCAGTGCCTGCAATCCCTCCTCAGTACTTTATCTACCTCCACCATCATGTGTTCCTCTAATCATTCACTCATTCATTCATTCATTCAACAGAAAAGGTGCAAATACTGTGTGCCAGGCTCCGGTCTAGGTCCCAGAGATACTGCAGTGAGCAAAATGCGCAAAACCTCTGCCCTCAAGATGTCTCCAACTCAAAGGCACAGAGGGAAGGATCAAACAGGAAGATTGCCTTGGCATTTGGCTCTATGCAAATCAAGGTGCTCATTTGCATAAGTAAATCAAGGTGTTCATTTGTATGTTAGAGTCAGAGCAGAAGAAGGCAGAGGGTGATATCTGGCAGCCCTGAGGGCAGAATCCAGCCTAGTTGTCCTTGACCAAACTGCTTCCTAAAATTTAGCCTCCCCTTAAAAATTGGGAGATTTCTTGGACTTCTGGCATCTCCTGAACACTCTGCAGACCTGACCAGGCTGGACCGGGTTCCCAGATGGTCGCTGGGGACTGCTGCTCCCCAGGACCTCTGTTGCCCAGAACCCGCGCCTGCGCCTGTCTCCTTGCCCCGCATGTGCTCCACTCCTCGGTTGTGCTTCTCACGTACATTCAGTCCACAGGCCTTTCGTGACATCAGCCAGGCTGGAGGGACTCAGTACTGAGAACAGTAATGACAGTAACACTGAGACAAGTAACAAGGAGGTGAAATCACTCACGCCAGGTGACAGAGCTGCAAGTGACAGAGGCAGGATTTGAAGGGGCAGTCGGGCTCCTGAGCCCAGGTTCTCTACCGCATCTGGCTGACAGTCCAGTGCGGAAGCTGCCAGGTACTGCAAGGGCCCGCAGCTGGACGGACTGCCCTGCCTCTGCCAGAGGAAGCTCAGAAGGGTCTCCAGGACAGCACTGGGCCAGGAGGTAGCCCTGGGAAGACGAGCCTGGGAGGGGAACTGATAGCCAGGTTTGAGTTCTCTTATTTCTTTGAACCTGGGTTTCCCACTGCTCAGAATGCCCTCTCTCCACTCCTTTACTTGCTTAATGCTTACTCTTGCTCAGCTGAGATGCCACCTCCTCCAGGAAGCCCTCTCTGACCCAGGAGAGGGTTTGCAGCTGGCTCCTGAACCCTGGTCCAGCCCAGAGCCCAGCTTTCTGCTCACCAGCTGGGTGACCTTGAGCCTCTCTTGGCCTCAGTTTCCTCACTTCTGAAACAGACTGTGATGGAATGCTTCACTCCCAGACATGGTGAGACTTCACTGGAACAGGCCTGGTGTGGCCACCCCGATAAGCGTTCGCTCAGCTTTTATGAATGAACAGGGGAGCAGGCACCCATGGGCCACAGGCTCACAGAACACCGGGGGCTGACAGAGCCCCAGCCCCACTCTCCCATTTTATAGCTGACGAAACTGAGCTCAGGGAGGAAGGAGGCCATGCCTTCAACAAGAGCCTCTTACCCCCACCCCAGTTGTCACCAACTGCCCTTGGCCCTGGGTACCCCCAGAAAAGGTTTATGATAAGAAGAGACTCAGTGACCCCAGCCCTGCACTTAAAGGGCCAGTGTGTGCCTTCTGTCCTGGGCCCAACCAGCGCCTGCTCCCTGAGCATCCACCTCTCTGGGAAGGAATTCTTCCCCCAAGAGACCGCCTCCCATGGCCATCGAGGGAGGAGGTGGCTTCCTGGCCTGAACAATGGGGCCGGGATGTCCCTCAGTCTCTGGCATGCAGGGGTGTGGGGACATCTGACTAGGATGCCATTCCCATTCAGGGGCACAGGGAATGTGGAGATGGGGAAAGGAGGGGGCTCCAGGCTCCAGCTGGAGGCAGCAGCATCTGAGTAACGCTCCCTAGCTTTGTCCTTGTGACTTGGGCAAGGGGCTCCATCTCACTGGGCCTCGGTTTCCTTATCTGTAAAATGGAGAATGACAAAAACATCGACCCCATAGGGTAGTTGTGAAACTAACCAAATCCTTTCTGTAAAGGGCTCAAAGCTGAGCAGGTGTGGTCAGAATTCACACACAAGGTGAAGCCTCCTACCTGGGGGAGAATCCCCCTCCACTGTTCCAGCTGTGTGGCCTTGGGCAGGTTACTTAACCTCTCTGTGCCTCAGCTTCCTCATCTGTAAAATGGGCATACTAATTGTCCTTCTGCAGAGGAGTATTTGAGCATTAACTAAGTTAATGCTCATAAAAGGCTTTAAGACCAGAGCTGGGTCTTTTCTAAGCACTCATCATTGTGGCCACCATCACTCCTCCTGACCTCCTGTATGAGCTTCCTGCAGCTGCTGTAACAAATGACCACTAACATGGTGACTTAAAACAACATAGATTTTTTTATCTGACAGTTTGGGAGACCCAGATGTCGGCAGGGCTGTTTCTTCTGGAGGCTCTATGGTAGAATCTGTTTCCCTGCCTTTTGCAGCTTCTAGAGACTGTCCTTGTTCCGTGGCTTGTGACCCCTAACTCCACGTTCAAAGCCAACAACAGCATCTTCTCATCTCTGCTTCTGTTATCACATCTCCTCTCTGTGACCCACTTCCCTCCCTCGGTTTTTTTTTTTTTTTTAACTTTTTATTTAAAACTCATTTTAGCTTTATAGAAGTTGTAAAGGAAATTCAGTGAGCTCCCACACACTCCTCACCCCGATTCCCGCAGTGCTAACATCTGATGGGGCTGTGCTGCTCCTCGCAAAGTGCAGACGTTGACATTGACACAGCCCTGTGAGCTACAGCGTTTATTCAAATGTCACCAGCTCTGCCACCCATGTCCTTTCCCTGCTACAGAATCCGTCCAGGGTACCATGTGGCGTTTGGGCTTCATGTCTCCTTCCTCCCTCCCAGCTGGGATGCTCCTCAGACTTCCCTGACCTTGACACTTTTGAAGAATGCTGCTTGGGTATCTTGTAGAATGTCCCTCCATTTGGGTTTTTAAAAGCAGCTTTATTGAGATGCAATTTGTAAACCATACAATTCATCCATTTTAAGTATATAATTCCATAATTTGGAGTTGATTACATTATTGATTTTCTAAAATAGCTGTAAAATATATCTAACATAACATTTGTCATTTTAACCACTTTGAAGTGTTCAGCTCAGTTTGTCTCCCTCTGATAAAGTACAGACATTACTGATCACAACCCATCTCCCATAAAAATCCAGGGCCCTTGTGGGTGATCCAGGCGAATCTCCCATCTCAAGAGCCTTAACTTAATCACAATTGCGAAATCCTTCTTCTCCCATTAGGCAAAATTCCAGGGTTTAGGATGTGGTGATCCTTGCCGTAGGGCTGTCACTCTGTCTGCCACGCCTTCCTGGGAGCTGCCAGCCGCTTCACACCCGCAGTTACCTGTCTGCCCACTGGCCTTGGGCTCCTGAGTGCAGGGCCCGGCCGGCTCGCTCACTGCTGTGTCCCCAGTACCTGGAATGAGGCCTGGGAAACCTGAATCTGTACGTTCACCAGCACTCACAACAGCCTGAGCACAGGAAATGGCTGTTTTTGTCAAAAATGGCCAAATAGGAATTTCATCAGGTCTCCCTAATTTGCCGCAGGCACAGAGAGCCTTGCTTCCACCTCCGCTGTCTGTGGAGAACAAGCCACCCCCAGACCCATTTTACAGAACTTGAGGCCACAAAGGTGGTACATTAGTGCCCAGGTGTCTCTGCCCTGGGATGCTCACCTTGACACTGTAGACTGGGAGTCACCGGGAGGCCTTACAGTTTGCTAAAATCCTGAAATACACCAAACCAAAGGTAACCAGTCTCGGCGTCAGGCCTTCAAATGTCCCCCAACGCTGCTCAGACCCTCCCCCTGACCACCTCATGAGCTAGTAACTAGTGGGTCCTTGGACCTGCCCTCTCTGGTCACCTGATTAGCTGCTGCCTGGGCCACACTGGGAACGATTTCTAATCTCTCCCATGCTCTGGCACATAGTAGGTACTCAACAAGTATGAAAAGCCTCGCAGCCCCTCACTCCCTGCCTGGGCTTCAGTCCACTCAGGCTCACTTCTTGCCCCCCCCCGACCATGGCCTCGGTGCCGCCGTGGACCTCCCCCAACTGCCCAGGGGGCCCAAGGGTGGGAGGGGGGCAGAACAAGAGGGCTTTGAGGCAGCCTTGTCTCCGGAGGGAAGTGGAGGAGATAACGCAGCTTCTCACTTTCCCAGCCCGTCCCAGACCAGAGATAACCTGGGGAAGATGGGGTGCCCGGAGCCCTACTAGCAGCGGGGCCACCCACCTGCCCCCAGGTCTCCCACGATTTCACTATCACAGACTCCAGGCTGAAATCTGAGTTGCCACTCGGAAGAGCCACTCGAGACAGGAGAATGATAAGCCAGCCAGAACTGGTGGGGAGGGGGACAAGTCTCCAGTGTCTCCTGGAAAATGACCCATAGGCTGCAGCTGCCCTTCCCCAAGCCTGGTTCCACCCATACCTCCCCCAGGGAGCCCACCCTAACCCACCCCACACTCTCCAGAGCTGCCCTGAGACACAGCCCTGCCAGCGGCCCTTCAAAAGTACCCGATCCAGCCCTCTGCCTGACGGATGAAGAAGCCGAAACCAGAGAGGTTGGGAGACTTGCTCAAGTCACACAGCATCTTGACAGCAGAGTAAGGGCTGGAACGCAGATCCCCTGGTTGCTGCAAGTTCCTCTTCTGCACACCAGACATGTGTCCTCAGATATTAGTCAAACATTTTGAGAAGGGGGGCAGAAGGTTGCAGTGCACCAAGTCTGAATTCTAGAAGGGGACTGCATAACAAAGATGAGAGGCCACATGGTTTGGGGAAGGAACCCAGAGCTGGGAGCAGGACACCAGGCTTCGGCTCCTGCTCTGCAGCCAAACTACTGGAGCAGTGTGACCTGTAAACGGAGATGATGGCTTTACCACAAGGGTGTTGCACAGGGGATTAAATGACTGAACTTGTTCAAGGGCCTGAGGACAGCGCCTGGCCCCCGGCAAACATGCTGGGGATCCATTGTGGTCTGGTCACTGCCAGGAGCTGCGTGAGGGCAGGGCTGGGTGTAGTCAGCTTGCAGCATGGGTTGGGAGCCATGTGGTGTCCACTTATTCAGCAAGGGTCCTGAGACAGTGACCACACCATCATCAGTGCTTTCATCAGGAAGGCACCAGCTGTGGAAGGCCAGCGCCCAGGGCTGGCTGAATGACAGAGGAATGAATGAGGGCCTGAATGAATGAGGGAGTGGGTCAGTCTGCTCAGTTTCTTACCAGACATGGGGCTCTCAGCCTAGTTTGCTGGTCAGCCTGACCCCACTCTGTCCCCCTTTGGTGCTTCCTGCCTCCCCCCAACGCCCAGGTGGCAGCAGCAGGTGGACAGTGGGGGGAGGCACTGCCCCAGAGACACACATGCTGCTCCCCACTGACCAGCGGCCCGGGCACAGCTCTGCCCACCACTAGTTTGAGCAAGGCTTTCCCTGCCAGCCCAGAACCTCCCAGTATTTGGGGCCTAAAAGTACAGGCTGACCTGAGACCCAGAACAGAGACCCTGGCCCGCAGCTGGCCTCGGCAGGCCAGTGACTAGAGAGTCTGGAAGCCCCACATCTTGCTTTCAATGAATTCACTTGTGGCACAGATCTGATTCACATGGCAGAATAAAGGTTAGATGGGGAAACTGAGGCCTGGAGCAGGAGATGTCTTATTCAAGGTCACAGAATGAGACAGAGGCAGACAGAAATAGGACTCGGGGCTCACTTATATGAGCCTGCAGCCCCAGGGGGAGTCCTTGTAGCTCTTTGTCCCCCCTTCCTATTGCCCATGCCCTCCACTCCCATGACTTCATGATGCATGAGGCTCTCCTCCCCAGATTCAGTGCCCCAGCGTGGTGGCCCAGAGCTCCCCAGCCGTGTCCCCACCATCTCTCATGAGTTCCTCTGAACTTTGATTTTCTCCTTTGCTGTCAGCAGAGCTGATAATGGTACAAATCTCATGATGTTGTTGTGAGGATTAAATGAGATGCTGACATTTGAATAAACATTTCTCTCAGAAGTGTGTATCAGTGAACACATGAAAAGATGATCAACATGAATAGTGGCGAGGGAAACAAAAATTAAAACCACGACGAGATATTACTTCTCTCCTACTAGGATGGCTATAATCAAAGGCAGACTGAAAAAAGTGTTGGTGAGGGTACAGAGAGACTGAAGTCTTCATATACTGCTGGTGGGAATGTAAAATGATTCAGCCACTTTGGACGCAGTTGAACAGTTCCTCAGAATATTAAACATAGAATTACCATATGAGTCAGCAATTTCCAACCAGGTGTATACCTAAGGGAAATGAAACATGTGTCTGTACAAAGACTTGTACAGGAATGTTGTTGGCAGCATTCTTCTCAATGGCCAAAAAGCGAAAACAACTCAAATGTCCGTCCATGAATAAATGGATAACCCAAATATATATAATCCATACAATGCAGTATTATTCAGTCATTTAAAAAAAAAGGAATGAAGTACTGATACGTGCTACAACATTATGCTAAGTGAAAGAAGTGAGTTACCAAAGACCACACACTGTGTGATTCCATTTATATGAAATGTCCAGAAGAGGCAAATCCATAGAGAATAGATTGGTAGTTCCAGGGGCTGGGGAAAGGGATAAGGGGAATCTAAAATTAGATTCTGTGATGGTTGTAGAGCTATGTAAATATACTAAAAGCCATTGAACCATACACTTTAAATGGGTGAGTTTTATGGTACGGAAATTACATCTCGATAAAGCTGCTTTAACAAATGATATACTCCAAGTTCGCCTGGCCAGCATCCAGTTAGAGCTCAGGCGTGGCAGTGGCCAGGAGTGGTATCCTTGTTATTTGCACTGTCTTCTCTTTTGCACCCCACAACTGTGTGAGGTGGGCATTTGGCAAAGAGAAGCTTGGAAAAGTGGGGTGTCCAACCCAAGAAGTGGCCTTCAAGACAAATGAGAGTGGGGTGGGGGTGGGGGTGAGGGTGGCCAGGGCAGCCTTCCCAGGGGAGGGGGGCTGGGGCACCATTAGCTGCCCTTTCACGTGCCAGGCTCTGTAGCAGACTTTGTGGGGAGGGGGATGGCAAGTGCCCACACAGTCTGGCCCTCACACCTTTCCCAACTCCAGGTCTCTGTTTTCCCATCTGTCAAAAGGGCTCCATCAGTGGTTCGAACTGTATTCCAAGGCACTCTGCAGCCAAAAAGAGATTTCAGCCGACTCTGAGAGAGGATGCCCCTGAGGTTCCCTGGGACTCCACCCTCATCCCTGCCTCCCCTGCAGGCCTGGCCCACCCCTACAGGATGTGGTTGCCAAATGTAGGTGGGGAAGAGGAAGGCGTAGGGGGTCATGCGCAGGCATCCACATCCTGGGGACCAGGAGATGGGAACTCCAGGTGTCTGTAGCCTAGCTTCCGGCTCCAGCCTAGGGAAGAAGCCTCAGCTGCTGCCTCCTGGGATGCAGCCGCCTGGCTGGGAGCCCAGAGCCCGTCCCGGACATGGTGCCGTCGCTTCCGCTTCCCTTCTGGTAGGGGAGACGCTCTGGAGCCTCTTGCTCAAGGCCTGGGTCCCCGGGATTGGATTAGCCATGGCTCTTGTGTCTGCTGAGTCCCAGACAAGCTGAGAACCTGGCAAAATGTAAAGCTGAGCCTGTTGAGGGCATGGGAACCCTGCCCAGGGGGAGTTCACAGAGCCCTCATTATGTTGCACGACTCTAACCCCAGCGTCAGAGACCCTCCTGTGGATCCGGTGGAAATATACACGATAGGGGACAGTGGCACCTGCAGCCACATGGACTCCCTTGCCCGATCTAAAGGGGGCAGCTGCTACTTAGCTCTAGCCAGCTTTCATTTTTCAAGAAAAGCCAGAAATCTGGCTTTTAATGTGAAATCTCTAGATCTGGGGGAAACCAGGGGAGCAAAACACATCCATAAACAGATACAGCCTATGGGCCACTGGTTGGCAATGTGACCTCTTTGGTGGAAGCAACCTCCACCTTATAGGTTAGAAGACTGCGGCAGAGGGAGGAACAGGAAGTGAGGGGCCCCCCATGGGGGGCAAGGCAGAGCCCAGGTTTGAACCAGTCTCCCGGTCCAGACTCAAGGCTTCCATTCTGCTGTGAAAGAAAGAAAGAGAAGGAGGGAAGGGGTGGGGAGAGAGAGACATAGACGAAGGAAGGGAGGAAGGGAGGGAGAAAGAAAGAAAGAAGGAAAGAAGGAAAGAGAGAAGGAAAGAGAGAAAAAAGAGAAAGAGAAAAAGAAAGAAAGAAAGAAAGAAAGAAAGAAAGAAAGAAAGAAAGTAAGGAAGGGAGAGAGAAAGAGAAAGAGAAAAAGAAAAAGAAAGAAAGAGAGAGGGAGAAAGAAAGAGAGAAAAAGAGAGAGAGAGAAAAAGAGGGAAGGAAAGGAAGCTTCCGTCTGCGGTCTGGTTAAGTAAACCATGGAACACCCGCACAGCACAGCCACAGAAAGGAATGAGGAAGCTCTGTCTGTTCTGATAGGAGCTGCTCTCCAAGGTGCAAGAGAGAGCTTTGTTTAGGGCAGGTGTTTAGGTCGGAGGAAAGCATATGAACGTTTCTTGGCATGTGTCTGCCGAGCCCATCTCTGGGAAAACACTCGAGAAACTGACTAGGGGTGGGAGGGAGCTTTTCTCTCAACACCCTTTGATGTGTTTTGATTGTTGGACACGTGAGCAACAATCTTCAAAAAGTGTATAGTTTTTGTTTGTTTTAATTGTTCCCTTTTCTTCCCCTCGTGTCATTCTCTGAGCCTGGGATGAGAAGGATTTGCAGGTGTCCTGGATCTGGGACCAGCTCCCTGGGAGCTAGAGAGGATGGGGGAGGGGAGCTGCCCCCACGAGGCTGCTATGTGCCCAGGCCCTGTGCATGTGAGCCATTCAGTCCTCACAATACTTCTGTGAGGTGAGGCAGTTGTGACCCCACTTTACAGATCAGGAAACAGAGCCACATGTCCAGAAGTTACGGAAGCAGGCTCAGAGCTGAGCCCAGGTTCTCAGGGTGTCCCTGCTCCTCCCCTAGGCCTTCCCCTTTCTCAGTTGAAGATCCAGCCTGAGGCCTATCATGGCCCAACCCAGGCCCCAGGCTACAGGCTCCATCTTTGGATTCCTTCCTGAGAGCTAGTGGGGCTGTTCCTGGCCCCACAGCCACACCCTCATGCTCCTGCCCATCAAGCGGGCTCAGAGCAGCTGGTTTCCTTCCAGAAGTGGCTCAACCCCAGGTCTGAAGTCCATCTGGGGTCCAGCCAGAAGCATTTCCCCCAATGGAGCCTACGTCTGGGATCCCCCAGGATATCCTGCCCAGGGTGGGATTTGCAGACAGGATACCTTGAGAATTCATGGTATCCCCTTAGACAATACACAGCATCACCAGGAGATTAGTACCCCACTGATTCCTCTGATAAGGAGACCAGAGAGGTTAGGTCATTAGCCTAAAGTCACACAGCAAGTGGGGGCTTTGAGCCAGTCACATCCTAGCCAGGTCTTGGCTCCCTCCCCTGTAGAGGAGGATAGACTGACACCTCCTAGGCTGTGAGGGGCAAGAAATGAAGGCCCACAATATGAACATGGAGATGAAAAAGATATGCTTCCCGCCCTTGGAAGCTCAGGCTCTGGAGACAAGTAAACAGGCTTGACTTCGAGAATGAGGGCAGTGCAGCTAAACTGTGAAGCATCCTTCTGCCCAGGTGGGTGTAAGCCCTCCAGAAGCCAAGGGCACAACCAGACCAGGGCAGGAAGCCCACTGGGGCCCTCCGAGAGGGGCTTTCTGGGAGGAAGTGGAGGTGGGGTTCCTCAAGGTGGAGAATGAGGTCAGGGCTTGGCCAACGCCAGCAGGTGATTCCTTCTGGCCAGTTGCTGCCCTGTCCAGGGAGGCGAGCCCACCCCCAGGGCCTTCCCTGCCACCAGCCAGTGCTGCCCAGTGCCCCGGCCTGGGCTGCCCAGTGCCCCCTGTGCTGACTCATGTCCGCCCGGCTGGCCCTGGCTGGAGGGAGGGGGCGGACCCCACTCCATGCTTGACCTTATCAGGCCTTGCTGGTGCCCAGCCGCCTGGACGTGGGCAGGGCTTCGGCACCTCCCCACCCCTCCCTGCCCTGGCTGAGCAGGGCCTGCATGAGCTCATGAAAACCCGAGGCAAGGACAGGCAGGCGGGGCAGTGGCCCAAGAAGGGGGGAGGGCAATAGCCTGGCTAGTGTCCTGTGGGGCTGCCCATCGGCCCCCTGCCCGCTGAGACAGAGCTGGGCACGGGCTATTTTTAGTGCCCAAATGAGGAATGGTGAGACCCGGATGTAGCAGCTGCCACAGGGAGGATTTTCACTGCAGCAGCCTGCCCCTGGGAGCACACGCATGTACATGGACACACCCATGCACTCAGCACTCACGCAAATCCATGAGCACGTGCATACCAATATGTTCATGCACAGAGGCGTGTACATGGGGATGCGTCCACACACGTGCACGGAGACACGTCCACATATACCTACATATGTGCGTACACGCATCTTGTACAGGCCCTCCAAAACGCACAGAGGCCTGCACTCAAGACCCACCCAAGTGCACACTTGGGTTGCATAGGCTGGCTGAGGGTAACTCAGCTATGCAAGCACCCCCAGGGCCCCCACCTCTGTGCACACATATCTTGTCCTCACTTGGACCCTTCAACCACTTGCCGGCCCTTCTAATGATGCCCTCGAGGAGCTCCCAGCCTGGTAGCTATAAGCAGACCATGACCACACAGTGGGACCCATGAAGTGGCAGGGGGTAGAACAGGGGCTGTAAGTGCACAGAAGAGGTGGCAGCTCAGCTGGGGTGGTCAGGGAAGGCTTCCTGGAGGAGGAGGCTCCTGAAGGCATGAGCAATAAAGGATTTGCCTATTTTAATGAAGACTGGAGTGGGTAACGTGTTAGTGCTTGTGACAATAACAACAGTAACAGTCAAGAGCCATACCAGCAGCCAATGGCTGTGCACCCACGCTGTGCCAGCCCCTCCACACACCATCTCATTCCACCGTCTCAGTGTTTCACGGGGCAAGTGCTATCACAATCACTATTTGCAGAGGTCTTGACATACAGCTGGTGGGACTGACCCCAAAGCCCAAGTTCAGGCACCGGTGGTGACTTCCTTGGCCATGGGGGTGTCCCAGTTATCTACCACGGTATAACAAATGACCCCAAGATTTGGTGGCTTAAAACAAGAGCAAGCATTTGTTCTACTCACAGATCTGCAAGTTAAGCAGAGCCCAGCAGCGAAGGCACTTCCCTCCTCCTGGTGGCATCAGCTGGGGCAACTCCACTGGAGGCTGAAAGACCTATTAGCTCTGTTGGGATGAGAGCTGGGGGCCTCTGTTCCACTCTACATAGCCTTTCCATGGAACGGTTGGACTTCCTCACAGCACGGTGGCTGAGGTCTAAGAGCAAGCATCCTGAGAGACGGGTTGTGGAAGCTGCTGTTTTTCACAGGCTGGGTCTGACACAGCATCACTTCCACCATTTTGCCCAAGCATCCACAGAGCCCAGAGTCAAGGAAAGGGGACATAGACCCCACCTCTCCATAGGCTGATTGTCAAATAATGGAGGGGGCAGGGCATGTTCTAAAACTGCCACAGTGGAGATGGGGGCAGCCCCAAGGCAGGCAACCACTGTTTAGCCCAGAGCCCCCTGCCCTGCCCCAGATCCCAGCCCTCCAGCCAGGGCTGGCAGATCAGTCCTAGAGCAGGTGGCCCCATTTCCTCTGTCCTCACCCTGCCCTCTCCATTCACGTCTCCTTTTATGCCAGGCACAGAGGGACCATGAGGTATGGCCACACAGGTCCAACTGGTCCAGCACCTTGGCTGGAAAGGAGAAGCCTCAGTGGGGCAGAGGAGATGGGTGCCCAGGTCCAGGAGGTGCCTCACTCATGCCAGAGTTCTCCCAGGTCCTCCAGGGCCCCCTAGTCCTAGCTCCTCTGTTTTCTCCTTGCCCACCCAGGGGATGCAGGGTTTGAAAGTAGTCACTTTGGGGTCTCCCTGAGTGAGACTCCAGCATAGATGCCTCTCCAAGGCCCCTCTCCCTATGCCCTGAAATTTCATGATTCTGGAGTTGGAAGCATCCAACACCATAAACCCCCAAAGTCTATTTCCATGATTTTCTCCTTCTCAAGAATCTACATTTCTAATACATTTTAACTCAATTTGACAAAACCAACAGAACTGTAAACGAACTTACCCTTTGACCCAGTCATACTCCTTCTAAGGAATCTTCTGTGCTCGGGAATTCTTCAGGCAGATGCAAAAGAGACAGCACCGAGATGTTCATCACAGCCTCATGTATCACGGAGAAAAGCTGGAAGCTACGTGCACATCCATCCATGAGGGCTCATTAAACAAGGGATGGTACAGTCACAAGGTGGACGACTTGCTGCCGTTAGAAAGGAGGAAGCCATCTGTAGGAGTAGAACCTGGAGCCATCTCCCAGACACACGTGGACAGGGGTGACAGCCATTTACAGAACGTTACGTGGGATGTGTGCCTACATGAGTGTGAACAGCACGGTCTCTGTGTGTACAAGATAGTTCTGTCGGAGGAGCAGAGAGAAGCCGTGACGGGGCAGACAGAGGACTGGGAGGGCCCTGGGATTGGAGTGTGTGTTGGTTTTCCTGCTGTAACAAATGACCACACACTGGGGGACTGAAAGCAATAGACATTTATTCTCATACTTCTGGAAGCCAGAGGCCGAAATCAAGGTGTCATCCAGACCATGCTTCCTTCGAAGGCTTAAGGGAGAATCCTTCTTGGCCTCTTGCAGCTTCTGGTGGCTCCGGCCACCCTGAGCTTGTGGCAGCATCACTCCCAGCTCTGCTCTCTTCTCCCCATGTCTCTGTTTTCAAATCCTTCTCCTTTCTCTTCTAAGGACATTGTCATTGGATTTAGGACCTATCCCATTCCAGGATGATCTTATTTTGAGATCCTTATTCTAATTACATCTGCCAAAAAACAAAAAAACAAAACCCCCTCATTCCAAATAAGGTCACATTCTGAGATTCTGGATAGACATGAATTTGGGAGACACTATTCAACCCCCCGAGTGGGGGAGGGGAATGTGCTTTCCTACAATAAATCTGTGTTTATGGACTTAGGTATTACTTGTGTTATTTCATTTTAATTTTAAAAAATTCTAAAATCCCAGAAGACGAGACGTCTTCAAAGCTCCCTTGCTTCCAGAGTCAGCATCTCAGGTTTCCTGGGAGGCCCAGTCCCCCCAGCAATGAGGTGAAAATGGTCAATGTGGCATGACTGGCGTTTCTCCCACAACGGCCCTGGCTGACTGGGCTGGTAGTCGCCTCGGGACCTCAGACCTCCAGACCATGAACCTCCCGTGCTACTGGAGAGATGACTGGCCAGCGTTCACAGCCCAGCACCTCCCGGGGGGATGAGCTGAGCACCTGGAACATGGGGGTGGGGAGGGGAGCAGTGGGCTGAGGGTTCCACATGGCACCCACAACCCACCCATCCATGAGAGGTCCCCGCAGGGGGACCCAGCCCCTCATTTTACAGATGGGAAAACTGAGGCTGGAAGAGAAGAAAGGATTGGCCGAGGTCACCTCTTGAATTTGGAGCCAAGTATCCTGTCCTATTGCTTCTCAGCAAGAAGCTGCCCCCAAATCTCCACACCCAGCAGCTGCAGCCCCCAGTTTCCACTAGAGACTTGGTCTTCCCAGTTTACACTGTGAGTCAAGCAGGACAGTGAGGTAAATGAGGGAAACCGAAGCTCAGGCTGGTGAAGGGGCAGAGAGAGTCAGAACCCAGACTGGGCCTGGCTGGGCTCAGACGGCCCTCGGAGCCAGTGCGGAGCTGGACGCCAGTGACACAGATCTCCCGGAGCGCGCTGGGGGTCAAACAGCCCCATGTAACCCAGGCTGTGAGGAGGCCCTAGCAGCCCTCCTCACCCTGTCTGGCCTCTTGGGGTCCATCTTCCTGCCTCTGACGGCCTTTACTCTGTCCCCTGCAGTCTGCAGGGTATGCAGTGGCCAGGACCCAGGACAGCAGGATTTGCCAACAGCAGTGACAATGACGCTCCTACTTGTGTCTGGGGGTCTGGCAGGCCCTATGCATGTGTCTCCTCACACTGAGGCCAAGGGAACGGGGCCCAAAGAGAGAGTACCCCGGTCACAGTCACCCGGTGCACTCAATTGAACCCCTCTGGTCTTGGTAATTAATTAATCAACAGGCTGTTTAAAGATTAACGACAGCAGAATGGTGGGGGAAAGGCTTAACCCATGACAGGGATACAGAGGAGTTCACCCCTGGACCCTGTGACACAGGTTGGGGGTGCAGAGGAGGCTGGTTGGCTGGCTCTGTACCCCCCACTCCTCCCTGCCTCTGCTAAGGAAGGGGTATCTGCACCCACAGTGGGGACCTGGGGGTGTAAGATTGGGCCAGAGACTTCCTCCAAGGGCAAGAATCCCCAGGCTTAGGTCAGATCTCCACCCACAGACACTTACCTGGGCAGTGTGACCTTAGGTAAGTCACCCCTCCCCCACCCTGAGCCTCAGTTTCCTTATCTGCAAAACGAGAGCCCTGACAGCAGGTTGGTTTGCAGACTCTCTGAAGATAATGTCTGCCAAGCAGATGCCATGAGCCTGGCACCTAGTGGGGGCTCAGTGACTTCCTCCTGGAGCCTCGACACCCTAAGTCCTTGTGCTGAGTCCCCCCACCCCGCCCCACCATGGCAGAGTCACTCCTTTCTGAGAATAACAGTCAAGTCCAAGTTTGATTCCAGCCCCTGGGGAAGAGAAAGTGGCCCTTTCTGCAGGGCCAGGTGGGGAAGGTGAATCAGCTTCCTCACCTGAGCTGAATCACCCCTGAGCTGAGGGTGGGGTGAGGAGGAGACACAGACAGGGACTTGTGCCTTCCTTCACACTGGTGCAGCCACATCCACAGGGCTGAACTGGCCGAGTCTGGCAGGCCCACGCTGGAAGCGGGGATTCTAGATGAACCCCTAGAGGAGGGATGTGTGCCCACACACACAGTTCACCAGAGGCAACACCACAAGTCCAAGGGCTGCAACCCGACCTTCTTCCCCCCCCCCCGCCTCCCCCTGCACCGTTAGGTAAGAGGGCCCCACCCTGCCCACCAGCCCAGCCAGCCGCCTCCTCTCCCTCTAAAGGTGCCCTGAGGTGTGGGTGACTCAAGAGTGGGAAAGGCCCATGAAGTCATCCAGTGGCCCCGGTCACCTCTGGAGTTCGGGAGCCTGTCTGGCCCCTGGACTCACCGGCCCAGGATTTCCCCTGGGAGGGGACTGTCTGCCCCCAACCCACCTCAACGGCAGCAGGATGGAGACAGCCCTGACTCGGAGGGAGACTGGCCCCGGAGACTCCCAGGCCCAGACTCCACCTGCCCTGACTGCAAGCCTCCTTGCCCACCCAGCCTCCTTCCCTCACAGTCGCACCACAGAGAGGAGTGGAGGAGACGTCTCCAAGGAGCGGCTGGCCCGGGGCCCAGGGCCGTGCCGGAGTGAGAGTTGGGGAATCTTTTTATTACTTGCGGGTCGTTCCATCTGAGCATTCTAAGCTTTTAGTATTGTGATCACCAGGAAAGCAAAAAGTAAGTGTTGCCTAGGACCAAAGTCCCCAGACGCTGGAGTAACAGAGACATGGGTTCAAATCCTGGCACTCCCTGGCCACAATACTTTGAGTCATTTATAGGCCCTCTCGGGGCCTCAGTTTTCTCATCTGTAAAATGGGGATCATGAAGCTACCCGGCCCGGTGGCTGGGAGGGCAAAATGAGTGCATGTGTCAGGGTCCTGGCAGGAAACAGACATCAGGGCTTTAGGAGAAGAAATCTTGGGGAAGGCACCAGTCTGAGCTGTGGGCAGATGAGATGTGAAGCAGCTGGAGAGAAGCAATGAAGGAGCTGTGACCATCCCCAGAGCCAAGGGGCAAGGAGGCATGCAGGTCTGAAAGCCAGAGAGAGGGGAGGCCAGGAGGAGGGCCACACACAGAGGAGCCGTGGTCGGCCCAGCGGGGAACAAGATGGGGAGCGGAGGACACATACATCTCCTCCTCCTCCCACCATCCCCTCTGCCAGTGACTCCCCCTGGATGAACCCCACTGGCAGTGGCTGAGAAGGACACCCACTGCCCAGAGAACCCACTGGCAAGACCAGAAGAAAAGAGAAAGGACCTGTGGGCAACAAGCAGAAAATAATCTGAATGATATGAAAATGGCTTCATTCAGCAAAGGTGTACTGAGCTCAGCCATGGCCAGCCTTTGTTCTGAGCCTGGGGGACAGAGTGGTGACCAAGGCAGACCAAGTAGCCACTCTGCAGAGGGGAGAATGAGACAGAAGGGAGAGGTGATGGGGCCACAAGAAATGTTTTAACCCAAGGAAGTCCTTACAGAGCAATCAGAGACCACACAGATGGGGAAATGAGGCCTGGAAGGTGGCAAGGACTTGTCCAAGGTCACCCAGCAAGTCAGTGGAGTAGGGAAGTTCTGTGACACCCCCACCACTCTTCCAAGGCCCAGAGTTGGCTCAGCCTGGCAGGAGGCGGGGACCCAGGAATACAGGGGCTGCCAGCGCCTCCTTTGTTCTTCTGCTCCCTTGGCCGTTCCAGACTCTGAAGTGAGTGTAGCCTGGTGAGGGGACGGCCAGTGAGGGAGCCCACCGTGGGGGAGGGAGTCACAAGGGGAGTGACACTCGCATTCCCAGACAGGCCAGCACATTCCTGCTGGGGAGCCACCGTGCCACCCGTCCCGCCCTGCTCCCCTACACACAGTGCCATTGTCTGCCCCAGACACTTTGAGCAGCCGCTGCCCCCGGCCTCTGACACCACCCCACACCCATCTGTTGCCAGGTGGGGCTCCACAAGCCAGAGTACCCCTGTCCCAGTCCCCAGCCTGAGGGCAGCAAGGATCCAAGCAGGAATCAGAGAGGGGAGATGACTTGCCCCACATCACACAGGCTGAAATCCAAGTCCCTGGACCCCAGTATAATTACTCTTCCTTAAAAGTGCCTCCCCGCCCCAACTCCTACACCTGCTGGGCCACTGGACACCCCAGCTCACAGCCTCTGCCGTGGGCCAGGCCTCTGCTGGCCCTCTACGACGCCTGGCTCACCTTGCCCTGCCCGAACGTGAATATCCCCATTTTACAGTCCAGGAAGCTGACTTGGAGAGGAAGGAGCTTGCCAAGGCCACCCAGTGAGGAGCAACCAAGATGAGATCCAGCCCAGGTCGGGAGTCGCAGCCCACGCCCTCCTTCTCCTGCAAAAACAGCTCCGAGCGGCGTCCAGGGCAAAAGCGTCCAAACAAATCCTCACGGCGAGGATGTGTGTCTGATACACAAAGGCAGGTTCACTCATCCATCACACGTGTCCGGAGCCCAGGTCCCAGGCGAGGCACGGCTGGGAGCTGGGATGTGGGGTAAGGACTCAAGACGGCCCTGCCTTTGGGGAGATGGGAGCCCCTTCAAGAGAAAACAGAAGATGCAGATCGGGTTAGATAAGAGGTGCTCTATGGGCACTAAAACTGGGGCTCCCTTTTCTAAAATGACCCTTAAACATATGACTGCCAATATCAATCCCTAAAATGACGACTTCCAATCTCCTTTTTCTGGGTTTCTGTTTCTGCTCGGCACTCACTGCGATCTGTTCTAACCCCCGCAGGATAGATCTGGATACATGGATTTGTGGCCTTATTTCCCTCCTAAGAGCCTTTGCACTTGCGCCGTCCTCCCCGGGGTCCCTCACAAGGGCCTCCAGGCCCCTTCTCTCACTTCCCTCCGGGTTCATCTCCCTGACCCTGCGACTGTGGCTTCCAAGCACTTCCCGCCCTGACTTCTCCTGATTTACTTGTTTTTCTTGTTTAGTGTCTGCCCACCCCTGCTGGACTGGAAGGTGTGAGAGTGGAGATTTTCCCTCCTGCTGTAAGAAGCAGAATCAAAACTGATAGATTTTTTTAACTCAACATACCCGCAAAACCAGCTCTGACATCAAGACTCAGATCACTTCCGGGCCCCAGAAGCTCCTTGTTCTCCCTCTGGTCCTTCAGTACCCAGCCCCCACCCTACAGGAAGGGCCTGCCTGCTCTTGACCTTCATGTAAGTGAAGCCTTCAAGCCCTGGCTTTTTGCCTCCAGTGTGAGATTCCTTGGTTCAGCTGCGGGCGGCAGAGTCGGGGGCACCAGTGGATTTTAGTTGAAGCAACTAGATGGGCAGTGGGGCCATTTACTGAGCTAGGGGTGGCCGGGAGGAGCAGGTTTCGGGATCCAGGGCTCTGTTCCAGGCCGTGGGTGTGGAGGAGGCAGCCCAGCATGGGACTGGGTCAGACAGCATCTGATCATTAATGCTGTTAAAGCTGGAGAGTAGGGAATGTTCCAACTGGTCCTCCTACCAGGGGAATCATCTCTTTCTGCCTCACATCCAGGGCCACCTGCTCCAGGTCAGGCCTCCCACCCACTCCTCCCCGGAGGCCTCTGAAGGACATGGTTTGGAAACTGACTCCTATTTCAGGAGAGGAGTTGAGGCCCAGCAAGGGGGAGTGACTCACCCAAGATCACACATCTGGTTAGGGTTCAGCCAGAACTCCTTGCTCTGCCCTAGAGACCCCTGCCTGGCCCTCTAGATATGCCATATCAGCTTGGAGTGCCCCAAATCAGACCCAAATGAGGGTCTAGCCCACAGTGAGGGTCTGGGTTAGCTGAGAGGTGTTCAGAGTAGCAGAGTAACCCATGAAGGCTCCTTGTAGGAAGCAGGTCTGACGCTGGGCCAGAGGAGCCTGAAGCAGGGTAATCCCTACCTGAGGTCACCGTCTCCCCAGCAGTGACATCACTGCTCTGGGCTGCACTGCTGGAGGACCAGGCAAGCTGAGGCGGGGCCAGGTAGGCAGCTGGAAATATGTCACCAGCCCCAAGGCCAACCCCCTCAAGCAGCCAAAGCCCTGTGGAGGATAGTGGGCTCCCATGGGCCTGGGACACCAGAGTGAGAAGCCATCAGGGTGGGGAAAGTCCATCACCTGTGGTCCAAGTGCCTCATTTTACAGATAAGAGAAACTGAGGCCTAGAGAGGGCAGTGCCTCTCCCAAGGTTACATAGCAGGTAAGGGGCAGATGCTGGGAGGAACCCTGCCCTCCCGTCTCCCAGCACAGTGCTATGCCTCCGGGTGTTGTGCTTCCAGGGACACCATGCCCAGCGGAGGGCCACAGTCCCCAGCACTCTGTTGGGTTAGGGTCATAGGGGTGGCAAGAGGGCTGGAAGAGGGCTGTGTCCAAGAGGGGACCCAGAGGCTGCAAGGCCAGTGTCCAAGCCCCCAGCAACTCACAGTCCAGTGGGGGGGTGAAGGAATACAACTCAGATTGTGTCCTTCTTTATCGTCTGTCTTCACACAGACTGGAAGCCCCCAGGGGCAGGGATCCTCTCTGTCCCCCTCATGGCTGTACCCCAGCACCTAGTAGGTGTTCAATAAATACTTGAATCAGTGACTGAATCCACAGAAGGGCAGAGAAGGACTCTAAAACTGTCCTGTGCACATGATGCAACTGAAGACAAGGCTTGGGGATGTGGTCAGAATCCATTCCCCATCCTTCCCCTCCCCACCCAGAGCCTGTCCTACCTCGAGTGTCCCCAGACCACGGCTCCCTCCCAACCCCCAATCAGTCCTAACTTCCAGCCTATTCTCTGCCCCTTCCCACAGCTCTCTCTTCCCCGGGGGCTTGTTGGGAGCAAGCGGGAGGAATTCCTGGCCCCGAGTCAGGGGAGGTGCCCCGGCAGGCGGGAGGCAGCGTGCACACGCCAGGGACCGCTCAGAATTCCAGCTCCCACGAGCCTGCTGGGAGCATGCCAAGCAGAGCCACAAAGGGGCGGGGAGGCCCTCCCCATGGAAGCCAGAAGGGCGCAGGGGAGCCTGGGGAAGGGCCAGGGGGCCGAAGAAGCAGACGGTCAGAGTGGACATGGACAGGGCACCACGGACTGATAGTTCACTGCCTCCAATGCCCAGATGGGAAGACTGAGGCCCCCTGGCATCAAACTCTGAGCTCCTGACTGGGACTGTCCCGGGATGCCATTGGGCAGGAGGGTTGTGGGGACAGTCTGTGACCAGACACCTAACGTCCGGGGAAGAAGACTGGTTTTGAGGGCTGGTTAACATGGGACCTTGTGGAAAGAGCCCTGGACCGGCAGCGGAAACTTGGGTGGGGTGGGTGGTCTCGGATTGCCCCTGTCCTCAGTGGGACCAGGTAAGCCCTCCCTCCCTGACTGTGCCCGGAGTCCACCTTTGTTCAACGGCGGGGCAGGAGAGTTGCCCTTTGTGGGCCCAGCGCTCTCAGCCACTGTGAGTTCAATGGGCAACAGGAATGGATCCCAGAGAGGGAAGGAGGTGGCAGATCTTGTGGAAGGCTCTCAGCCTGGCCTCTTCTGGATCCCCCTCCCAGCCCTGGGTCAGGGCCAGGTGCCATGAGCTCAGGCGGCGGCCCCTGCCCAGCTATCAGCACCAGAGCTGCCGCCAACACCCGCAGCAGCGCACCTGGCCTGCCACTGCGCCACCCCCTCCCCGCTTGCTCCTCCTGCCCCACCCCCAGCTCCTGTGGCACCCTCAACCCAAGGCGTGGCATCAGAACCACAGACAGCCTGGATCCCGATTTCCAAGACCACAGCGACTTTGAACTGGAAAATTCTAGAACCATGTGTTCTTACAACCAGAAAATTCTAGGACCATCAAATATTGGAACATTTTCCACTCTGAGCCCTCAAGACTCTTAGAATTAAATAATTTCAGAAATGCTGCATCTTGCAACCAAAGATCAGAACCACGGAAACTTGGATTTCCATGGTTGGGAATTCTGGGAGCAAGGGCTCTTAGAAGCAGAAAATTCCCAAACAACAGTCCCATTGTCCCAGAGGACATGAGCCCTGGGTTCTTTCCACCACCGAGACTAACGGACATCCATGAGCAGAACCAGCCAGGCCTTGGTCAAGTTGTTCCACAGGCCCCTGCTTTGGACAGATTTTTCTGTTCCTGGAACAGCAAAGGCGGGAAGGGAGAGGGGAAGAGAGGGAGCGCTTCTGAGCAAATCCAAGTTGCTAAAGGCCTCTCCTCCAGGGCCTGGGAGACTCCCTTTGCCAAGAGAGAGACGGAGAAGAGAAAGAAAGCCCTTGATGCCACAGGTTTGGGCAGCAGGTATGTGGTCACAGGGGGTGGCAGGATCTACCCCCTCCCTGGCTGCAGGAGCTTGGAATTTTCTCCTGGCAGGAAGGGCCCACCCTCCTAGGAATGGAAAACAATCCTTGGCATCTGTCCCCCAAGGCATACAAGGTTTTGACAATCAAGCATTATTATCCTCTCTGCCTCACCCCAGCCCAGTGCAGAGGGGAAACCAAGGCAGGCTGGGTCTCTGTCTAAACTGCCCCTGGCAGATTCCAGGTGTCCCCTTCCCTGACCGCGAAATGTCAGAGCTGAGACAGCCACAGGGGAGGGGCATGGGTCAGGCCTGGCAGGGCAGGTGGGAGCTGAGACTGGAGAGGGCAGCCATTTATCCAGTCATTCAGCACGCTGTAGCAGAGTCTCTTATTGCTTCCACTAAGGCTCACTTCCAGGAAGCCTTCCCAGATCATGTTCCCTCGGGCCTCTTTGCCCCTTAATATTTTACCACTCCACCAAACAGCATACTCTAATTACTCACACCTTGTCATCTAAGTATTTTGAGCAAAAATTTCTCATTTTCTTGGATTATGCTTTGAGAGTGACTCCCCACTGGCCTGGAACCAGAGCCTTGTGCTAAGGCCTCCATGCCCGTTCAAACATCTCCAGGTCTCTCCACCTCCCTGGGGACAAAGTCTAACTCAGTTAGGACTTTGTAGCTGCACTCCAGACATAGGTCTCACCAAGTTCCTGGCAGTCAGTCCTCCACCCCAGGCCATCTCTCTCCCTGCAGCCCCGTGCTCCCCTCCCCTTCCCTAGCCAGAGCATTCTCATCTCTGAGGCCTCACCTGAGACCACCTACCTGAGGGCCAGTACTTCCCCGGGGCCACCTTGGGTTTCCCTCTACAGCTCCACTGTCCTGCCAGTGGTGGCTTCTGCCTTGATACCCACTCCCCGAGGCAGGGCTAGGTCTCACACAGACTGGGCCTTAAACCAATACGAGCTGTGCGTCTTTACTGAGGGCCCACTGCTGGTCTCAGCCCCTCCCATACCAAATCCCCGCAACAACCATAGGAATGGCTTCTTTTCTGATCACACCCATTTGTCAGAGGATGAGACCAAGGCACAGTGTGGCTAAATTACTTTCTCAGAGTGACACAGTTAGACAGTGGCAGAGCTGGGATAGAGACCCTGAAAGCCTGGCTCAGGAGCCCACGTGGTCACATCGTCCAGGGCGGGGGAAGGACAGAAGCTCTGAGCCCCAGAGCGCTGGGAGGTCTCAGGGCGTCCAAGAGCCAGAGACCACCTAGCTGGACCCCTAAGGCCCTGAGAGGGCAGATCCCTTGTTTCAGAGTCCTCCCATGTACCTCTACTCAGAGAGAGACACACTCGCTCAGGCAGTCATGGACACAAGCCCCTGGGCCCTGGGACCGACTGCAGGAAGCACTCAGCTGCCCAAGACTTTTTCACTTCAGCTTTTCCTAAATTTGTTTTGAGGAAGTTGCTGTTGCCTTGGAGCTCTCCCCTCTCTCTCACGCGCTCCAGACCACACCCTTCCCACCCAACTTCTCTGGAAGACTAGAGAACAGGGAGTGGGGAAGACAAACCATAAACATGGTGAATAAGTCCATTCTACAGAGGGTAGCAAGTGACAGGCTGTGGAAAAGAGAAAGGTGAGACCCACGGGGCATCAGGAGTGCTGGGGGAGAAGGCTGCAGCTGCAACCAGGGTGATCTCCATAGCAAGAAAGCAGCACCTCTGTGGATTTCTAGGGGAGGGGCGTTCCAGGAAGCAGGGAGAGCCAGTGCAAAGGTCCTGAAGCAGGACTGAGTCTGCCATGTTATAGGAACAGAGAGGAGGCCAGTGTGGCCTTGGGTGAAGATGAGTGTGGGGAGACAAAGGGAGGTGAGGTCGGGGAGATGGGGGATCCTGGCCCACTGGGATGACCTGAGCTTTAACTCTGGTGACTGGGCATCCGAGGGGAGCTATGCAGAGTCTGAAGCAGAGGAGGGATGACAGTGTGTGTGTGTGTGTGTGTGTGTGTGTGTGTGTGTGTGTCTCTGTGTATCTGTATTAAAGTATCTATAACATAAAACATACCATCCTACCCATTTTTTTCGTTCTTTGTTGTTGTTGTTTGTTATGGTTCCTCCTACCCATTTTTAAGTGCACAGTTCAGTGGTATATTAAATACATTCACCTTGTGCAGCCATCACCACCATCCATCCCTGCCACTCTTCTCATCTTGCAAAACTGAACCTCTATACAGAGGGATGCAACCTGACTTGAGTTTGAACAGGGTCACTCTGGCTGCTGGGTGGAGATCACACAAGAATCTCCAGACAGAAGCAGGGAAACAAGACAGAAGGCGAAAGACAGGACCCCTGATGCCACCAGGGCCACGCTGCCCTGACCACCTGGTGAAATCAGGCAAATCATTTCATTCATTCGGAAGTGTGTTTATTCATGCCTTTGGTCAGTGAGCCTTTCAACAAATATTCATTGACTGCCTACTATGTGCCCAGCACCACACTGGGTGCAGAGGGCACAAGAAGAAGAGGGCAGAGGCAGCCCCTGACTCAAGGAGGTTGCCATCTAGCTGGGAAGATGGACACGGAGCCAAAAGCAGCAAACATGATAGTACAGTGATAGTCCTGGTGGTGGTGTGAGGGAGAAGCAGAGAGAGAGCGTCAGAGGATCCCAGTGCCAGTGGAGGCTGGGGAGGCTTCCAAGAGGATGGGACATTGGAGCCAAGCCCAGAAGGGCAAGTTGGGGTTAGCCACTGCAGGAGAGAGGGAAAAGCATTCCCGGTAGGAGGAACAGCCCATGCAGAAGCTCTGAGGCTTTGGCTTCCTGCTTCTACAAGAGGCTTCCTCTCCTTTCCCTCCTCTAGATCAAAGGGGCCAGAGGAGCCTGAGGGTCAAGCCCAGATTCCTCTTCTGCAAACTGGGAGACCTCGCAGTGCCTGCCGCCCCTAGATGTGAGGAGTAAATGATCCAATGCAGGGCAAGCTCCAGACACACAGCACGTGGACAGGCTATGAGGTCAGCCGCCCTACCCCCACCCACCTCAGCCTGGCCTGGAGAAGTGGGCCCCCTGTGGTGAAAAACAAAGGAAGGTCTCAGGGAAGACCTCCCACAGCCCATCCCCAGATCTCTCCCCAGCTTACTTCCTGCCATGCCTGAATGTCTCTATTACAAATTCACTCCTTTGAACTGTGCTTTCCCACTCACGCTTCCAGAACCATCCATTCCTATTCAGGTTAGCCCTGGGCTGGGGATTGCTCAGCCCTCACAGCTCAGCTCAAGCCTCCCTCTTTCAGGAAGTCTTCCCTGGTTGCTGCTGCCCATGGAGTCTCTGTCTCTCTCTCCTGCCCTCTGCCCTCCCTGCCTCCCTCCCTCTCTCCTCACTCTGCACTGGCCTTTGGCCCTCACAGTCCCTTGGAGTTGAAAGGGGCCTGAGAAATTGTCCAGCACAGCCCTCCAAGTCCCCACACTTCAGATGAGGAACACGAGGCCCAGACACTGAGTCCTCAGGGCAGCTGGTCACTCTCCAATATGCCATGCCGACAGCACAGGTTGGACTTACCATTTGTGTTTTTAAATGAATTATGAACTATTCCACACCTGCCAAAGGCACAGCGGAGGCCGCCCCCCTGTGCAGGTTCATGTGCGGCTGGGGCCGCTTTGTCGGCATGCGCAGGGGACCTCCCCGGGCTGAGGGTCCACGTTCCTTTAGCGACTCTCTGCTCATTGCTTCCAGCTTTGCGCTATCGATCAGGTTTTAGAGATAAAAGCAAAGCTATGAAGCTCTCTCGGATGGCCAAACCGATCATAGTCGTGGGCTGGGCTGGCCCTTGGGCTGCCAACTGCTGCCTCTGGCTCAGTGGGCTTTTTTGCCAGACCAGGCAGAGCCACATGCCGGCTGTGTGAGCCTGGGCGAGTTGGCTGCCTTCTCTGAGCCCTGGTTTTGCCACCTGTGAAACGGAAGTGATCCTGCCTCCTCACGGGGCTGTCCACACACTCAGTGTTCGCTGATGGAGAGTGAGGGCCGGATGCCGAGTGAGGACTCCACGGCAGGGACACATCCTAGGCAGGATCCCACTGAATCCTCCCTACAGCCTCCGAGGGCTGTCGTGGTGCTGGGAAGAGACTGAGCCAGGATCTAGCCCTGAACAGCTCTTTCCCACTCTCCACACTGTGTCACCACAGCACAGCCAGGAGGCCTGGGTGGGACATCGATGGAGGTCCCACGTGACTGAAGCAGGCTCGGGCTAAGTATGAGGAGTCTTGAAGGTGCCTGATGCATTGTGCTTAATAAATGTTATTGATATGTGCACAGATGCATGTACAGTAGGGAGCCATGGAAAGCTCTTGAGCAGGGGCGGGCCCTGCCTTGGATGGTTATGTCTATGTGGGGTGCTGAGGATAATGGCTTTCCCCGAGGAAGCAAGGGCAGAGTTGTGCCGGATCACCGTGCCGGTCCCTCCAGAGCCTACCTCCACCCTTTCACCCCCTGCTCAGTGCCCCAGGACACTGACATCTAGGGACCACGTCAACCAACTCCTCTGCTGGCTTCTAGCTGGGTTCAGTCTTTAGATCTGAAGGCTGAGGCCGATGGTGTGCTGGTCAATGTTTAACAACCAACTCTTCAAGAAAGTGTAGTGTTCACCGATTTCCCTTGTGTAAGTGCCTCCACGCAGGTGGAGATGGATCCATAGACGGATGGGTGAAGTCATGGTGTCTTCAAGGGCCTGCATGTGGCCATACTAGTGTGTTCACAGGCGCCAGTCGTGATGGAAATAGTGTGGTTGTGTCAATGTGGAGGGGTGTTTGTGGTGTGTGAATGGGCTGCTGTGTTCCTGGGAGCAGGTGCCCCTCTGCTAAGGCTCCCCTCCCCCGTAAAACAGGGGTGATATTAAGGCTCCTCTCTTGTCAGGGGAACTCCATGAATGGGACAAGACATGTCCCTGCCCAGCCTGGTGCCCAGAGGGTGGGGAGTCTTCAAGATATCATGACCATTGCCTGGGGCCCTGTGTGGTGCCCCAAGCTGGGTGACCAGGCTCTGAGGAGTGGCTGCTGTGGGGCGGGGGCCTGCTGGAGAAGCCCACGGGGGACGAGGTGGTGGCCAGTGAGGATGGGGAAGTCGGCCAGTTGGCTATCTTTAGCGCCTTCTCTCACAGCCCTTTTCCTCCGCCTGGCTGCATGGGGCTGGGGCAGGGAGCTGGCGGGGAGGGCCCACTTCTCCATAGTCACATGAAGCCCGGTGACCTGGAGGCCAGCTGTGGGGTCAGGGCAGGAGGAGTTGGGGCCGCTTGAGGTCCCTGGCTCCCCTAACCCCACCTGTCTGCTGGCATGCTCCCCCACCTCTCAAGCAAGCATGGGCCCCAGATGTAAGCCTACAAGGGGAGATGGGCAAAGGAACACTGGTGCTGAGGTGGCCGCTGGGGTGTGGTGTCCCTCCCACTCCTCTCCAGGACCCTGCAGGCCCTACTCGGTGAGGGAAGTGCGGTGCAGTGGTTGGCGCTGAGCTTCTGGCGCCCAGATTTGAATCCCTGCTTCAGCACTCCTGAGAGTCTGACCTGAGTGAGGGGCCCTTGCTTCACCTCGCCATGCATCAGTGTCCTCATCGTGACGACAGGAGTGACACCAGGAACATAGACTCACGACTCACGGGGCTGTTACGATCACTCAGTGAGACACGGCATCTAAGATGCCCAGCGGAGCAACACCTTCTAGCTCTGTGACCTGGGGGGATTCTCTGAATCTCTCTGGGCCCCACTTTCCCCATCTGAAAATTGGGAACAGTGGTTGCAAGGATTAAATGAGGTAACTTCAAAAAAGTCTAGCACAAGGCTTGGCATACAGCAGATCTTCAACAAATAGGCACCTGACTCCTCTCTTGAGCCAAAATATGTTTTCCAGGCCCCTAGTAGCATAGGGTCAGGGTGAAGAGATGCCTGGGCTCAAATCCTGGCCCTAATAGATATGAGTGTGTGCCCTTGGGCAAGTTGCTCTTTCTGAGCCTCAGTTTCTTATCTGTGAAATGGGATAATAATAGAAGCTGCCTCAAGGTGTGACCCTGAATATTAAGTCTGTGTATCTAAAGTGCTTAGGACAGTGCCAGATATGTGTCAAGTATTCATAATTATTAACAGCTGCCAGGCCGGGCACTGCCCTCTGGAGGCATTCAAAATCAGTGTGAATGCTGGTTATCAATGGCCGGGGGCAGTGAGGTCAGGCCCTGGGCAGCATCGTGGCTCCAGGGATTTAATAGTTCTGACGTGGTATTAGGCCCTGGAAGCTTCCTGGATGCCACCTCCCTCACTCCTGGGCATGTGGATGTTGCCTTCCTGCTTCCTATGAAGTTTGGGGCAGGCCTGTCTCCTCTCAGGGGTCCAGCCCAGGCTTCTGAGACTGCTGCTGAAAGAACAGGGAGAGCTCTTTGGGCTCCGGGGAGCAGCCCAGGCATCTGGACCCCAGGAGGTGCATGGTGCTGGACAGGTCAGCAGGCCTGGAATGCCAGCCTGAGCAACAGAACGTCGCCCGGAGGGCAGGCGACCCATTGAAGCTTCAGACAAGTAGCTGCATGCTGGGAGCCGATGGAAGGAGGGTGAGGCTGCTGGAAGCCAGGGCTGGGCACCCAGGGCCGGGGGTCTGGGCTGGGGGTGTCGAGGGATGAGGACAGAGGGCCGAGCAGCACAGCCCGCACTAAGGAGGCTGTCAGTGAGGATCCGGGGAGAGCACCTTAGGGTAAGCCCACAAGATGGCAGCTGGCTGTCCACCCCTCCACCCTCCAAGGCCATCCCCAGGTGAGCTCAACGAAGTCACTGGTTCTGCCTTTTAAGGCGATGGTGGCTCCTGCCACCTCCCTGTTCCCACTTGCTCAGAAATTCCCAGCAGGTATTTTCTTTTCTTTTTCCCTTTTTTTTTTTTTTTTTTCCAGGAGGAATGGAATGAGACTTCTTGTTCTGTCACCGCAGGATTCCAGAGAGGCCTGTCTGGGGCTTCTGGTGACAGGAAGCGCACACCGACAGGCACTCCGACACGCACAGGCACAGACTACAGGAGGCAGAGACTGCTGCCCCACCCACTGCAGGCCTGCAGAAATGCCTGGGGTCCCCCATCTGGGACACCCAGACACAAGCGCTGGGGAGTCCCAGAGATTTGGGGAACAACATTTATTGAGCACCTACTATATGTCAGGCCCTGGCTATGGAGGCAGGGGGATCCGGTCCCGCCTGCATGGAGTTCATGCTGACTTTCCCCTGAGGAGCTGCCTCCCTTGGGAGTTGAGATCTGCGCCCAAAAGCCTCTTTCCTACCTCAGGGCCTTTGCACCTGCTATTAGGGTGTTCTTCCTTCAGGTCTCAGAAAGGCCTCCCTGGTCTCACCCCGCCCCTCTGTATCCCAATGGCCTGTTTCATTTCTTCACAGCATTCATAACTTCCGAAATTCTTGTTCACCTGTGTTTCCTACCTGCCCACCCCAACTAGACTACAAGCTCATTGAGAGACAGGCATTTTGAGTTCAGCACTGCTTCCCCAGCACCCAAAGGAGGGCTATGTCCACAGCAGGCACCCAGGACTTCTTGAGAGTGAAGGGGATCCCCCACACGTGTGGGTGAGCCTTCCACTGCCCCCGGGAAGCCCTATTACTCGTCCTGCCCACAGCTTCAACCCATGTGCTGGGGCAGCCTTCTGCATTCGGTCCCACAACCAGTGCCAAGGTAGTGAGTCACCAACCAGATGAAGTTCAGGCTCAGAACTGTTCTGGGATGTGCCAGGGTCACTCCCTGGCCAGGGGCAAGGCAGAAACAAGGATGGGGACATGAGGATGGTCAAGACAAGGACTCAGCCCTTGTCAAGCACAACTGAAAAGGCTTTCTGTGCATGTCACACACGTGGAGACACACAAGATGTGGCTTATCTGCAGTGTTGGGTGCTTGTGTGCATGCCCTCAGCTTGTCCTTCGGACCCCACGTCCCCAGTCATCCTGACCATACCTATAACTGGGCAGTGCCCTGGAAAGGGAGTGAGGCCCAGCCATGACGACCAGCAAAGCCTCTCCTGCCTGGGCTGAATGGGCAGCAGGGCTCCAGGGCTGGTGTAAGGGTGGGGGGAAGCCCCAAGACTGAGGCCAAGGGTAACTGGCATGGGTGAGGGGACGAGGTGGGGTCGCTGCCCAGCTCATCAGCCTCCCAGGAACGACTGGAAAGAAACTCCTGCAGTGACAGAGCCCAGACTGAGGACCAGAAGCCTTGCCATCATGCCTGGCTGTCAGGTGTCTGGTGGCCTTGGGGCAGGTCCTGACGCCCTCTGGCTGTCGACTTGATTCTGGGGTTGCTGGGGATCTGAAGAGACCCCTCTGGTTGGGGAGAGGACTCTACCCGCTCCAAAGCCCAGAACAAGGTCCTCCCGCAAGGTTGTCCCAACAGGGTGCTGCCCACCCTCGCCCCCTGGTGACTCCAGCCTGAAGTGCAGCTCCAGCCAGTCGGCCAATCCTGAGCAGACAGGTGCTGCAGGGGGGTTGCAAACCAGCCCAGAAGTTGGCTTTGAGGCCCACAGTCCCATGTTCAGAAGGGGCTCTAGAAATGCTGGGCAGACATTTGAGGGTCCCAGGCTAAGGACTCTTACTCAGCACACTCCAGCTCAGTCTGCCTCTGCCTCAGAACCCAGATTCCAGCATCCTGTGCTTGACTTTGGATATTCCGTGTTTTGTCTAAACACTCAGTAAGGATGCCATGCTTATTGAGAACTAGAAACACCTTAGGCCATTTCCAAGTCTTTTTGAGACAGCACCATAAACGTGAGCCCCTTCCACCCACAATCACTATGCCTTTCAAATGAGAAAACCAGGGGTCAGGAAGACACTAGAACCCAGGTGAAGAGTGGCTGCAACTAGTTCTCTGCTTAGGTGGGGCTGAGGCAACGCCTGCAACACAGGCACATGTTTTGGGGAGCAGCAATGGTTGGGAAGGGAAAAGTGGGGGAAACTGGCGCACTGGTCACTCCAAAGGGCGGGCCAGACATCACAGGTCTGGGTGTTGGACTCTAGCAGATAAGCTGCTCCCACCCTAGATGGCAGGTGCTCAGCGGAACCAGTACAGCACAGGGACACCTGCAGGGGGTGGGGACTGAGTCAAGTCGCCAGGTCAGACCTAGACTCAAATGGGAATTGGGGTTGACCTCCCCAGCTGGGTGAGCCTTGGCAAAGCATGTAACACCTGCATGCCCAAGTTGTCACTTGCCTAACATTTAAATCAGGGCTTTCCTTGTAAACCCGAGTGCCGGGTGCTGTGCAGGGTTCCATATGACACTCTCAGCTGCCCCCTCCCAGGACCAGACCTTGGCTGCTAGCTACAAAATATCAACAAGCCCTAACTGGAACCCCTCCTGCATGTTGTATACACTCAGCAGACGCAGGGTCTGCCCTGCCCCACCCCACTATGAGCAACATGAACACCAGGTCCTCACCACTCCCTCCCATCTCCCTGGCGGGGGCTGCCACCACCCAAGCTGTGCAAACAACTTCTACAGTGGAGCCCAGCTCCCTGGCCCCAGTGAGGGAAACATTTGCGCAAAGCTCACTCCCCAGGCTGGCCATAACAGTCCAGGCTCAATAGTCCACTTAAATCCAGTCTGCTCCAGACCCCCTTGGCAGGAAGCGGTAGGACAAAGAGACAACCAGGTGTAGGTAAGCGGGGCAGGGGAGGGCAGCATGCCCCAGGAGCTATCAGCCCAGACGGGGAAGGTTAAATCAGAAGCAGATGTCACTGGAAAATAACTTTATTGAGCTTCCACCAGCTGTACAATCTGTTCTGACATTAGGCCCCTTCTTCCTTGGCAATTCGGTCTTTCTTAAGTGGTCCCTGTGGAGAGATGCAGCAGGCTCGGTTAGAGGTGGAAGGCAGTAAGAACATCCCTCAACCCCAGCAGGATCCGGTTCCGGGCTGGTCTCCCCAGTCCCTGTACAGGCACTAGGCGGCCCCTTCTCAGGACCCCGGAGCCAGCCCAGCTGCACTGGCAGTAGATGTGCAGGAGAGCAGCTGAAACACACCCCAACCCCAGTCTGAGGGCAGCAAGGTGGACACTCACCATGAATGCTTTCTTCTCCTCCATTGTCTGGAAGCGGCCATGGCCAAATTTGGAGGTAGTGTCAATAAACTTGAGATCAATCTTCTCCAAGGCCCGCCGTTTGGTCTGCACCAGCAAGGACTGTCGGCCAAGAGGGGAAGATTAGCCAAGCCTTTCTCTGCACCATCTCAGTTCACAGGCCCCTCACCTTAGAGGGCAGAGGTCAACTCAATCTGAACCAACTGTGGAGTTGGGAACCATCCTCCAAATCCCAAACACCTACACAGCCCAGCCATTACCAAAGCGTTTCCTTCTGTGCCAGGCAGAAGGAGGATACACAGAAGCAAACAGCTGGGCCAGGCCAGACAGGGAATTTCCTCCTCCCAGAACTTCAAAGTCAAGGAGCAGCAGCCTCTCCCCCCTTTTCCTTTCAACTCTCCTAACAAAGCTCAGCCCTTCCCCCACCTTTAAAAGCCTCCCCTCCTGCCACAGCCTCACCTTGCGCAGCGTGAGCACTCGCTTCTTGGTTCCCACCACACAACCTTTGAGCATGACAAAGTCATTGGTCACTTCACCGTAGTGGACAAAACCACCCTGGGAAAGAGCAAGGCCCTTTGGTCAGCACAGATCAAGCATGGGGCTGGAGACAGGTCGGACAGCTTGCATGACCCCCACCCCAGGCACTGGTGATCCCAGCCACCGGACCACAACTGTCAGAAGGCAGGCAGCGAGACAGTGACATACAGTGCCCGGTGCTCACTCCAGTGCCTGAGCCTACCCGAGACCCCACTTGTCACCGGCCAGCCCCAACCGTTTACAAGGACTGGATGCTGTGCAGATGTGAACTGTCAACAGGCCTCCCCGCCTGCAGGGGGGCCCATGGGACTGTTTCACTCGAGGAAATCCCCTGCCAGACCAGACATCGAGGCTTATGCAAGGGCAGCTCCCATTACTCACCAGAGGGTTGATACTCTTGTCAGACAGATCGTAATCAGTAGAGGCATTGTTCTTGATCAGTTTGCCATCCTTTATGAGGTAGCCCTGGCCAATCTTATAAATCTGGAGGGGAGATGAGCATAGTTAAGCAGGAAAAAACCAGACAGGAAGACAGCTCAGGGGCCTCTGGTGCCCCTAGATACAGCAGACTGGAGGAAGGGTACGATGATAGCCATCAGGACAAATGACCCCCCAACCTGTGCGTGTGCTAGCCTGCAAAGGATTCTGGGAAAGCAGCTGTGACCTCGGGCCTAGTAATGAGGCACCCATCACGAAGAAAAGCTGGCTGAACCAAAACTAAAGACACTGCTACCCAATGAGATGGATGAGGCCTCTCCAAACCTCATAGGGCAGGAGAGGATAGACACGGCTCCTATCCTTGGCCACTGCACCAGAACCTTCAAGGATGGCACTTTACAAATCACGACACCTGACACCCAAGTGTCAGAACTGTGCCAACCAGACACAAGCAGCTCAGGCACAAGCAGCTAAGTCCATGTGATGCTCCACTACCAGTGGACCAATCAATGGTAAGAGGGACTGGAAACCCCCAACTCAAAACTGGACCACCTTTCCCCTTTGTAGGATTTAAGCCTCCACAAGGCCCTCTCCAAGCACCTCACCTTCTTGTTGATCTCAGTGCGGTGATGGTAGCCCTTCTGCCCAGCCCGAGCCACAGAGAAGGCCACCCGGGCAGGATGCCATGCCCCAATACAGGCAACCTTGCGCAGCCCTCTGTGGGTCTTCCGGGGCAGCTTCTTGGTATGCCAACGGCTGGTGACCCCTGGAATAGATGCATACTGTTGCTCAGGTGCCTGGCACCCATGCCGCTGGCCCTTTGTCCACACAACACCCCAATGACTGAGTAAACCTGAGAGCTTGATCTGCTCGTTACTCTGATCCCCATGATCTCTACCTTCTCATACTTCCACCCAAGTTGAATACCTGCCTAGATGTAAAACTTAGAAATCTGCAAACAGAACAGCCTTGGAGAATTAGCCCTGTTTTAGAACATCACTGTGTGTACTTTAAAGCACTCATGAAGTCCTCCTTTGCATTCTGCAATTGAGCAGATCTTTCCTCTGTCCCCCATACTATCCCCAGCCACCTGACCACAGGGCTGTTCTCAGAAGGAAGGCAGCAAGGAATATTTCCGCAGTCTGACTCGGGCGCTGTGCCCAGCGCTCATTCCAGAGCCTCATCACCGAACAGCTGGGCCTGACACCCACCCCTCTCCCAGGGGCAAACCACAGAAACTGGCCCACTGCAAAGCTCACCTTTGTAGCCTTTGCCCTTGGTCACCCCAATGACATCGATCATCTCATCCTGCCCAAACACTTGGTTCACAGGGACCTGCTGCTCTAGCCTCTCACGGGCCCAGTCCAGTTTCTCGGCCACAGTGCCTCCGTTCACCTGGATCTCCATGAGGTGGGCCTTCTTCTGGCGTAAAGGAAGCAGGCGCATCTAGAAGGGAATGAATCCTTCAAGGTGAGAGGAACTCAGGCTGTGGCACATCAGGCCAACACTTCAGCACATTCACCTTTCAATTCTGGTGCCTAAATCAGGTCAGAACAAGCTGATCTTTACCTTAAGACAGTACAACTTAATGACATCCTGGAACCACTAGCCCAATGTTCCCGATTACTGTCCTCTTGGCCAGTCCCTTTGGGGTACCCTGCCCTGGTTTCCCCTGGCCATCTACCTTGTTCTACTAGGCAACAATACACCACTTATATTTGAGAGCAGAGTAGCAAAGCAAGAATACAAACCGCAAAGGAGATGAATCTAACAAAGCTTTTACAAGCTGCCCAGTGTCACCCTACTCAACTTCATCTTCAGCAACAGACAAGCCACCGATCTCTGGTAACGCGGTTCTCAGTAACCACACAGGACTACTGATCATTTAGGAATCATGGGTATGTACCAGGGATAACAGTCCAGAATGACTTCAAAGGCACCTACTTAAACCCAGCCAAGGGCTCAAGCGCCAACAACAGCCAGCATTATCAACACCATTTCCAGTCAGGAACTTGACAATATTAGCTCCTACCAGTTCCTTCAACCAGTTTTCCTAAAATGGGCTATGGTTTCCCATGAGAACCATTTAGGGACACAGTGCCCTCTGCCGGCAACAAAAACCAACCCTAAGTGTGGGGACACCGGATGTCTTTTTCAGGCCAACTGTCTAATCTGGCTCCAGGAATCCAGGCCTCTAGGCAGAACGTTGGTATTTTTAACAACCCTCACCTCCACTAGAAACGATGTTTAAGGAAGCTGAGTCTTACCACTCTAAAACCCTGTGGCTTGGCACAAATAACTGAGATAACTGAGCCCCCCAAAAGGCACACGTGATCGTGTAGTCATCACTCCAGAGACCAGCAGCAGCGGGGACTGGCCAGTGCTCACCTGGGTGTGGGCAATGACACGGATGACCTGGCAGTACTTCTTCATGCTGCTGAAGTCCCTCTCCAGCTGCTTCTTGCCATCTTCGTCCTGCCACTTCTTGCAGTATTTGGTGAAGGCCTTCTTCTTAGATTTATGCCTTCAGGAGCAGAGCAGAGTTGGGGAGGGGGCCAGGTGCCAGCCTTCATCACCCCTCCAAGGAGTGAGCGGAAGGCACACCGACACCGTGTGGGGATGGGGCTCATTGCCGGCTTCTAAGGAGCCTTTTCCACCGGCAAGCGGAGCCTGGATGGAGCTCATCGGGCAGAGCCGAGCGGAGCTAAGCAGAGGTCCACAAGATTAATGCAAGTCACAACATTCAAATACACAAATTCTTGCTCCAAGTTAGCCATTAACCAGAACACACACCTGGGGGTGTTACTGCTCTAGCTTCTAAGGGGACTCTCAATACTTCCCAACAACCAAGAGGATACTGAACTGAGTCCTCAAGGTGGCACCCACTAAGCTTAACGTTGGAATAAAATGTCTCAAGGTGATGCTCCCAGCCTGGGAAGGTCTGTCAAAAATTACTCTGCTCAAGAGGCAACTGAACCTGCCACCAGAGCAGCTCCGCCCCCTGCTATGGAGCTAAGGCCCTACCTAGCACACTGCTCCTTCTCCCCAGCCTAAACCAGGGTGAGCAGCCTCTGTTCCCTTACCAGTTCTTATAGAAGCGCCTTTTGCACTCATCACTGATATGCTCAGCAAAGATGGTCTTGAAGGTACGGAGGCCTCGAGGAGTTTCCACATAGCCCACAATGCCCACAATCACCATGGGGGGGGTCTCCACGATGGTCACAGCCTCCACAACTTCCTTCTTGTTCACCTCTGCAAAGCAAGCAGACTGTCAGACTTGAGTGGGCTAACTGCAAGTCCCCAGCAAGAGGCGGTCAGTGTTTGGTAGAAAAATAAGTAAAATAGCCAAGTAATAATGTGGCTTCAATTGTGGTCTATCACAATAATCTCCAGACGAGTTCTTTACTATCTAAATAATACAGAGCACTATGTATACCGGGATAGTAATACCTGAGCCCGGGACAGACAATGTTAATTGCTTAACATTATCAACTGTGGTTCAATAACCAGTGCTGTGTCCTGCTGGGTGACTTCTACTTCAACCTCCACAGCCAGCAACATGGGCAGTATTCAAGCTTTGAGGTGAAGCTCAGTTTAGTCCTGCCGCTAAAATGTAAGTGGAGTTTCTATTCGACCCTTACCAACTGCCATCTCCCAAGTTAACATTCTTCTCTATGCTGTGGCTTTGACAAATTTACTCGGCACGTTCCCTGACTTCATTACATCCCTCTGCCTAAAGCAAGCAGTGCCAGCCACCTGTACCGAGAACACTCATCAATCCTAAAACCCGTTACTTCCAACCTGATACTAAGGCTCTATTGATCTCTCCAGTCTGCCCTCTTCTGAGGGCTTGGCCCATCCAGTCAGTTCCCACCAACTCCTACCCTGTCCCCACCAGCTGGGAGGATGCCGTGTGTACTTACTGGACCCTGGCCTATCCACCTCCCTCACAATGTGGGTCATGCCAGCCTTGTAGCCAAGGAAGGCTGTGAGGTGCACGGGCTTAGAGGAGTCATCCTTAGGGAAGCTCTTCACCTTCCCGCGGTGCCGACTGCTGCGCTTCCGAGGCAGGAAGCCCAGGGATCCATGCCTGGGAGCGGAGAACTTCCTGTGAGACTAGGAGAAAATGATCAGCGTTAGCACCTTATAAGTAGCCCTCACTTCAATTCCAGCTGCCTAGGTTCTAAGAGGATTCTCAACAATATTGAATCCAGGCCAGCAACCCAGGTAATCAGCTTACGTGCTGGATTAAGCTGACTTTCTGCAGGATCCCACATCAATTATTCAGGCAACTTTGTGTTGAACATTTATCTCAAACCCTCACTTTAAAAAAAAACCATCCACTTTTTCCTCTAAAGAGAACAAAAGTACACCAAGTACTGGCATTAAAATTCGCGTAACGGGTAGCTTTATTGGCAAGTAAGATCTTGACCACAATGAGAACTGGTCAAATGGCTGGGCAGCAGATAAAGGCACTAAACGTTCCTCGTGCTCCGAACCAGAGCTAAACTGCAAAATGTAGGCCACTAGAACTCGACAGAGCCAAATCAGAACTTGACAATCAGCACAGAGTCTCTGTCCGCCCGTCAATAAGTTCATCACCTCTGGTTTCTGAGAACTCTAGAGGCCCAAATTGTTGTACCAACCGTCCCAGATATTTCACAACGAGGCCTCAACAACTCTGGCCTAGTCTCCCCTGACGCCTACTGCCTGAATTTCTACACCTCCCAGTTTAATAGTGCCAAGCGCTTCCCCTTCGGACCCTCCTAACCAAAGTGCTCATGACTCCAATCTTGTTTGATGACGTCAAGACCCAGATACAATTCGGACAAGATTACTGGGCCTGGGCCCGGGCCCGGGCCCGGACCAGCTGACCGGCAGGCTCAAGGCCGACCTCAGGCCACGGATGTTTTCAAAAAATGGACCCGAATGCGGACCCCGCTGAATCCCCAGTGCTCCTAAAGCAGGCACCCAGCGCCAGGCGAGCCGAGATGGCGGGGATGCGCCGAGGATTCAGGCATGCCGCCGCGGCAAATAAGCAGAAAGCCGCCATAACGATACGTACCATCACGCAGATCTAACGCTGCCCGTAGAGGTCGGAGGACGCCCCGCGCGAGGTATATAAACCCCAGTCTGGCTCCGCCCCTTCCTGCGTGCGAGCGCGCGCCCGCGGCGCACGTCGGGTCGGGGGGCGGGTACTTGGCCCCATTTCCACGTACGCTCGTCCTCGCCTTGCGTTTGCTCCGACCCGGACGTCACCTTCGTAGGCAAGAGATAGAGGCTCTACGGCGAGCGGCTGAGCTCGAACTTAGTGAAAAGCTTCTGAATAGCTGACAGAGAATTGGAGTGCAGCAGCCCTACGGCGTTGGGCAGCAGCCAAACTTGATGAAGCGCGCCGTTACGCTGAAGGAAAATGGCTGCGTCTCTTCTTTTCATCTGAAATGCCGTCACCTCTGGAATTGAGTAATCCTGCTGGGGCTTCAGCTGCAATGCTCTTTCAAACGTGGTATCCCATTTCCATCCCACACAGTAGATCAGCGTTTTTGCTGTGTTGTAGGCATACTGATGTGGGACGAGTTACACCGCTTCCACTGGCTCCATGTTGGAGAGAAAAGACTGAAACCCTGGTTTCCTGGCTCCCAACCTAGGGCCGCTTCCCTATACCAACTTGCCTTTAATGCGTCCTGGTTTCAGGTCCCTCTCCCTCAATCCCTATCTCGGCCATTCGTACCAGTATCGGGCTGCGGGGGCCCGCGCTTGGTTCTGAAGGTCTGAGGCGGCAAAAACATCTTACGACCTGGGGTCACGAGTCCAGCCGCCCGGCCTCACAAAGCCTTCTAGACCCTCGGTATAAAAGACCCTCGCTAAGAATCAAATCTCTTGTTTCTTCTCGTGCCCGGCCCCGGCCCCCCACACCCCAATGCTTCCTGGGGATTAAGCCTTGACTCCTGAGGCTGTCAGCCAAGAACCTGCCCTAACTAGATAGTCCAGCTTCTTCGCTGCAAGCACACACACTCTTTCATTAATCACCTTCCGCCTCCATCCCACCCAGTCATGTTCTTTGATTCTGGGTCTGGCCATTGCTCACACCGTTGTTAAAAAACATTCATTTAACCCTCACACCATCCCCGAGTGGCAGCAATGATAGTCCTCAACCCCTTATTGGAAATCTTTGGGGCCAGATGTGTTTCCAAATTCAGCATTTCTCGTGTTTTAGATAATATTGTGCAATATGGTGCACATACTGTATATTATGCAATCCTCCCTAAGCTCTTTAATAAAATACATTAAATTAATTCTGGAAAGAAGCATGAATATTCCCATGGAGTGGGATAAGTATATAAATAGCCTCACAGCTCAAAGCTAACTTAGCTGCCTCAAAAATTCAGTTTAATTTGGTTTCTTGCCACCAAATGACTTAAGAAGTGTTTTTTCAATTCAGAATTGCAATTTTTACAGAGAAAAGTTTCAGGCAAAAAGGATATAATTTGACAAAAGTCACACAATTAGTGAAGGACAGAGCTCAAGTCTGACTGACTCTGGGTTGGGTTTTCATGACATCAGACTCAGGGTTCAATAGTCCCCCTCCCTGGAAAAGGAGCTCTGGGGTCCGGAGTCACTTATTCACTCAATAAGAAATTCTTGGCGGGGAGGGTATAGCTCAGTGGTAGAGTGCATGCTTAGCTTGCACGAGGTCTGGGTTCAATCCCCACTACCCTAAAAAACAAACAAACAAACAAACCTAAGTATCTCCCCTTACAAAAAAGAAAAAAAAGAAAAATTCTTAATGAAGTTCTGCTCTGGGCTTGGGGGAATGCGGAGGGGAACTAGAGGGCAACTCTCACAGGCCAATTAAGACTAAAATTGTGATGAGGGTGAAAAAGACAACAATGTTACCTAAGATCCTGGACAAATTTGTCCCCTAAAAGGAATTCCCTCTTTGCAGTCAAGGGGAAAAGGAGAGTATCAACAGATCTGCACAGTCATGACAGTTCTGCACATGGTTCACTGGGATATTGCCTTAGGCCTCAGTTTCCCCATCTGTCAAAAGAGGGGTTCATTCATTCATTCAACAAATATGTACTGAGCCTTCTCTGCCTAAGAATGACATTAAAGGGCCAACTAAAGGTGGGGTTAAGGTAGAAGGGCTTTCACTAGTCCATGCAAGCCATCAGGGTGGGTGACCCGGGAAAGGGCTCTGAAGCTGGACATGAGGATGTAGAATCAGGAGATATTTAGGATGGACAGGATCTGGAGACTATATTTGTATGAGTCATCATGGGTGGGGGCAGGGAGGGGCAGCAGAGAGGGCAGGAGTCAAGATCTCCATTTTGGAATATTGGGTAGATAGTGTTACTTTCAGAAAAGGATCGATTATATAGAGATTTGGATTTATTTACAGGGTTAACGATATCCTTTCTCCTTCTAAGAACACGTCAAAGACCCAGCAAGATGTATGCGACTCAACAAGAAAAAAGTAAGGAAGCGAGTGAGGGGAAATAAGATGAAGCCAGAAAGGGATCACACCCAAACACACATTATAGAACTCTGTTTAGGCCAGCATAGTCTTCCCTTTTGGTTTCAAGCCTCTGTGCAGCCAAATAAAAAAGATAAATATGATCAGTAACATGATTCACAATAGCTACAGGATAAAAAACAAACCAGTGGCCAAAGGAATCCACTGTGCCTGAAATAAGGCTTGAAAGAAATGTCGCTGGGGAGACGGGGTTCTCCTAAAGGGGCCAAAATGGGAGGCAGCTGATGACACCCTGAACATCAGGACGCCGTGAACACACAGTGGCTGTGCACCTTCAGTGCAGACCAATGAACTCATGGCAACACACCAAGCTGATCTGTGCGAACTGTTTACAAGAGGTCAAAACAAAGGGGTTGCATTACCCAATTCCAGATTGCTGGTTTAATCCAAGGATAAAATCCAGAGTCTGGAAAGAAATGGATTGACTTTATTTACAAATGGTCTTTCATCAATACTATTTTTCAAAATGGAACTTCTAGGAAGGAATGGAAAAGGATCCAAGGTTTTGCTCAAATCCCTGAAGGGCAGATGCTCTCAGCCGCCAGGGAAAACCTGAGATGTGGACTGACCATGGCATTTCAATGTCCTTCTCTCTTACCGGACTGGAATATCATGGCAGCAGAGACTGTGTCCCACTCCCACAAGGTCAGCATCCCGTGTGGGGCCCAGCACAGGAAAGGCTCTGGCTCAGGTGTGTCAGATGCGGGCATGAACACAGCTGGCCCAAACCAGAACATCACAGTTTCACTTTCAGAGGCTGCCTCCCTTGCCCATTGAAGCAATAATGCCCCCACCTTTGACACGAGCTCACATCCTGATCTTTTGTGCTGTCACTGATTGTTGCAAATGACAAGACATTTGGGCCAAAGGGTCAGTTAATATGAGCTTGTGGCATGAGTGTAGCCCTGTGCCCCCAGAGCGGGAGGCTGGGCACAGAGCCTCTGGGTCATGAAGGCCCCCCTTCCCTGCTCCTCCACCACCAGCTGCCAAGGTGATCCCCCGAAGAATAAGAGCCGGCTGGCCCGAGGCACCTGGCAGCTCCTGCTCCTGCTCCTATGCGGGCCCAGCCTGGTGAAATTCCATGTACCTGTGCTGGGACTGCAGGCCACCATGGCAAGTATGGCTTCCCACTGCCTCTCCGTCTATGTTCTGGGCCTCTGCATCCTGTGGTGCAGGAGTCTGCAGGTGGGTGGGGGGCTCCCGCTCATCCTGGCCCAGAAGCTGTGCGTGGAGCTACTGCTGCCCGTCCAACAGGCCTTGGGGCAACTGCTGACCGTTGCGCGGGGCTGGGGCCTCCAGCTGCTCACCACCCTGATCCACGGAGCCTGCCGCTGCATTCTGTTGTTCCGGCAGCACTTAAGATGGGAGATCAACCTAGCCCTGCTCTCCATGGCCCAGTGAGCCTACGACAGCCTGGTCGACTTCCACCGCGAGAACAGCAAGGCTTTGGAGCTGCTGCTGGGGACTGTGCTGCAGCAGGTGGCTGCGTCTCTGCTGGTCCGCTGCCTGGACAGGCTGTGGGTGGCCATGAGACAGGTGACCCGGGCCATGCGGGGCAGTGGCCTGCAGTCCCTGGGTAAGGCTGGGCTGTGCCCGGCAGCCTCCAAAGACCTGGATGCAGTCACCACCATCCTTCCAGCTCCCACCATCCCTCTTAGCCAGTGCTTCCCTGGACCTGACCCGGCCACCCTGAGCAGGCTCACGCCAGCCTCCATCAACCTGTGCCTAGTGGCTGGAGACAAGGATGCCAGTGAGGGACAAGGAGGCTGCGGTCTGGGGGTTACCAAGGTGCCCATTAGCACCAGGTTCCGGAGCTGTAGAACAGGCAAGATGGCCTTCAGCTCTTCACCCAAGCAGGCCCTCACACAGCAAGTCAAGGCGATCTGTGTTCTCATCATCCTGCTGTATATCTATGCCGCGTGTCTCTTTGTGCAGATCTTAAAATAAATGACAAAATGTAAACCAGCCTCGTATATCCATGGCTTGCTTTGTCAACAAGGGATTGAATGGAGAGACCTGTCCACCCAAGCCTTTACTTGGCTACGGTCAGGGGTGGATGGTACTCAGTATGCAAGCCACGTTGCATAACAGGGGCTGGGCTGGGAGACCTGGTCTCAGCTCCATCACTTCTGTGTGTCTTTGGGGAAGTTCCTTCACCCTCTTGGGCCTCAGTTCCCTTTTCTGTAAAATGTAGATAATAGAGCTCCAGGGAAAAGGGATATAGAAAAACGAGCCATTGGTAAATTGTAGAGTACTCTTCGCACTCAATTATCCTAGCAGAGTGTACAAGGCTTCCTTGGAGAACACTTTTATGTTCTATTAAAGGACATAAAAAGACCTGAATAAAGAGGGACATAGTCAATTCATGGGTGTACTGACCTAATGCCTTAAAAAAGTCAGTTGTCTCCAAATTAATTTATAAAGTCTCTAGGATTCCAACCAAAATCTGAAGGGATTTGGAGGTTGAGGGGATGGGGCGGGACTCATAAACTGATTCTAAGACGTCCATGGAAGATCAAAGTCCTTAAAATTTTAAGGCATTTTTGAAAAAACAGAGCCAAGGTCGAGGACTTTCTCTACCAAATATTAAGACATTACAAAATCACAGTAGTAAAAACAGTGTGGCAGAAAAGCCAGGCAGGTGAATGGAATAAACGGCAGAGCCCAGACACAGCTGGCTGCAAACTGGAACTTGATGCATGAAAAAGGTGGCATCACAAACCAGTGGGGAGAGCAGGAATATTTGGTAGATGGAGTCGGAGAAATTGGTTCACTACGTGAAAGAGTAAATATGGCTCTTCTAGTTGGTTGAATGGTGGTCCCCCAAAGATATGACCACCTAAAGCCTGTGAATGTGGCCTTATTTGGGGGAAGGGTCTTTGCAAAAGAAACTTTGAACTGAGGATCTTGAGATTAGGTAATCCTGGAGTAGGATGGGCCCTAAACCCAAAGACAGGTGACTTTATAAGAGAAGCCAAGGGGAAGAGAAACACAGAAAAGACCACGTGAAGAGGGAAATGGATTAGCCAAGGAATGCCAAGGGTTGCCAGTAGCCACCAGAAGCTAGGAGGGAGGCATGGGACAGTTTCTCCCTTAGAGCCTCCAGAAGGAACAAACCCTGATTTCAGACTTTTGGTCTCCAGAACTGTGGGAGAGTAAATTTCTGTTGTTTTAAGCCACCAAGCTTTTGGTCATTTGTTGCAGCAGCCACAGGAAACTAATACAGATCCCTGCCTTGTATCTCAACTCTATACCTAAGGTCCAAAAGCATTTGCAGCACTGTATCTGTGCAGAGGTTATCTTAATGTGCTGGAGGCAATTACTCTTCTTTGGGAAATTAGCTGCCATTGATTGAAGACAGAACAATCTTTTATTTCATTCGATCATCCAATCAACCCTTTGAGGAAAGCACTCTTTTATCATCTCCATTTTATAGCTAAGGAAACTGTCTCAAATGAAATAAGTAACTTGCTGAGATCACACCTCGGAGCTCATGCCTTCAGCCACAAGATTCTGTGCCCCCGCTCGGGCTTTCCACGTCACCACCGCCTTCACTCCCCGCACTAGCACGTTAGGGGTCTTGAAGATGGGCTCTGCTGAGTTCCCTGCTGTGTTCCCAGGCCTAGGGCGTTTATCCTATGAATGAAATCAGACTCAGTGTCCGCTCTAAGACTCTCCTGCGCCATCCCTACTTGTTTCTGGTTCAGCACACACTTCTGCCTCCTCAACCTTCAACCCACTAAGTCCAGGCCACAGTCTCCTCCCACCTGGATCGCTGAACCAATCTCCAGTGCATCCCCTTGGTCCCCCTCCTGCCCCTAAAATCCATTCTCCACCCAGCAACCAGGTAGATCTTACACTGAGAATCAGACCATTATCCCACCAATTAAGACCCTCCAGCGGCTTCCCATACTATGAGGCCTCCGGGGACTGCCAGCTGGTCCCAGCACATCCCCTGGTTCCTGGGGCCGCCCCTCACGCTGACTTCTCCCATTCCACATGCAGCCCTCTCTGCAGCAGAGCCTTTGTCCCTGCTTCTCTCTCTGCCTGGAACATGGGCTGACTTCTATTCTAGTTAAAGCATAAATGTTAAAATATGATAAAAATCACACTTGTACAGATACAAAATGAACATATGTCAAAGATTTTTATTTAGTTCTTAATTAAGGAGGGAGCCAGGCAGATGCTGTAAGTGGTTCAAAGGAGAAGACCCAGAACCACGTAGTTATATGGAGTAAAGAAATGTAGAAATGAATTTACAAATGGACATAAAACTGGCTTTTTCTACTGGGTCGAGGGGGTGGGGGAGAGGTGTCCTTCCACTGGACAGGATGTATTTGCATGTGTATAGATAAGGATTATTTGCATTGCTGTCCTTTATCTACAGTGTACAGAGCTGCAGAACACTTTAAGGGCAAAGAAGAACCTTTAAACTACGAAGAACTAGATAATCTCTCAGGCTCCAGCTTGATTAAAAGGATAGCCAGTGGTCTCTTTTGCTCATTCCAAAAATCTTTAAATGTTCCTGCATTCTTCAGATCTTACCTTCTTTGTTATTTCTTTGAGAGCCTTCCTCAATCACCTGATCTCTCCCGTCCTCAGACCTTATCCCCCCTCAGAGATGAGGCTATCTCTGTTTTTCCAACACCAAGCCACAGAGGCAGGCTGCATAAATATTTGTGGATAAATGCAAGGGTGAGCCTGTGTGTTTGGGGGAAATGGAAGTATTGTCAGTGGATCCTCAAGCTTGGACCTCCTGGGTCTCTAACAAAAACACATTTCTCTTCCCTGGGGAGTATGAAAATGAGAATATCTATATTCTTCCAGAATATCCAAAAATGCAGTTGTGTGTCTTGGCCTTTATGCCTCTGGAACCTTCCTTTCTTGCCATTCTCCCAAACAACATGCCCATTGCTCCCAGCATTTTACTAGTTTGGCTGGCTGACCTAACAGCCAACTGAGCCATTGTTTCCTCAGGTATAAAATGGGAACAATCACATCTGAATCAAGGGGTTATTCATTCATTCGATCAATGAACACCTAAAGAGTGCCTGTTAGCAGGTACTGTTATTCCCATTACATACAATTCATCATATAATTATAATATTCATTACCTCAATTGGTCTTCAAAATCCCCTGAAACAGTGCTTTTCAAATTTTAACATGCAAACAAATCACCAGGCAGCTTGTTAGAATGTGGGTTCTGATTCAGGAGGACTGGGTGCCAAGGGTGCTAGTCTATGGAGCACGCTTTAAGTAACAAGGTCCTAAGTACATCTTATTCATCATCCCCTTTTACCACCCGGATTACTGAGTCTCAGAGTGGTTGAGGGTCCCACAGCCAGCAGAGGTTGGGAGGGGTTTCGGGGACAGATTAAAGCAGAGATTCTTTAACATTGGCTGTACATTAGAATCACCCAGGAGGATTTTAGAAATTCTGATTCCCAGGCTGAATCTCAGAGCAACAAATGACAATTTCTAAGGGTGAGACCCAGGAAGCAGACATTTTGAAAAAGCTCTCCAAGATGACTCCAAAGTGCAGCCAAAATTGAGGACTGCTGGGCTAGAGAATTTAGGAGGAGAATGGAGTTGTAGGTTTCATCGTTATCCATTCAACCAATCTTCTCTAGATTCCTAACGTATGCCAGGTTCTGCCCTGGGGGTTGGAATTTGGGAAAAATGATTGTATTCAGCTACGTTAAAATTAAGGATGGCTTTTCACTGGAGATTATAATTAACCCTTGCAGAATATTTCCTCCATCCCATTTGTATCCTCATTTCATATAGGGGAAAACGGAGCCACAGAGGGTGATGAGAGCAAGTTCAAGCCCAACTAGTCTGGGTCCACAAACACTTTCTGCTTTCTGTAAAGGGCCAGAGAGTAAATATTTGGGGTTTTGTGGATCATACAGTTATAGGGGTCCAAAATACACTCCAGTGGCATTAAGATTATTTTAAGCTAAAAACATCTGAGCAAACAGCAGCCCCAGAAAAAAAAAAAAAACTTACCTAAACATCTTTGCTGCCTTAAGCAGGACCTCCTAAAAGATTCAGCCACCGTAAATCCCCTATCTGGGAGGGTCACAGTCAGGAAGGAGACTAATCATCATAACCTAAGCATCACTTTGCCAGCTTTATCTGAAGCTGTCACACCTTCCATCTGTCCTTCCATAGAAGCGCTTTCTCCCTGCTCTCTATTCCCTTATTAAGTGGGTCTATAAACCCCTATCTTTCCTTCATTTTTCTTTATTTTTTTCTTAAAGTATAGTTGATTTACAATGTTGTGTTAGTTTCAGGTGTACAGCAAAGTGATTCAGTTTTATATATATATTCTTTTTCAGATTATTTTCCATTATAGGTTATTACAAAATATTGAATATCGTTCCCTTTGCTATAGAGTAGGTCTTTCCTTTACTTGAATTCAGTCATTCTTGAAGCAAGTGAGACAGTGGAATTGAAGCAAGAGTTGGCGGCAGCCCAGTGACACCACCATGGGGATGGGCAAGTAAGATGGTTAAGTACACAATGGGATGCTGGACACCATTCGGAACTGACCACTTAGATGTTCCTGCTGTAACATGGATCAGCCTTAAAACATAATATGGAGTTGAAAAAGGGAAGAAACAGTAAGATTTATAGCCCAATACCATTCATGTTATTTAAAAACACAAACACAGATTGGGGAGGGTATAGCTTGCTGACAGAGTGTGCACTTAACATGCATGAGGTCCTGGATTCGAGCCCCAGTACCTCCATTAAACAAAAATGATAATAAATAAATGAATAAATAAATAAACAGAAAACAAAAAGAAAGAAGAAAAGAAAGAAAACAAAAAGAAATTAAAAAATTTTTTTTAATCCACAAAGACATACATACTTAACACACAAGGCTACGTGCACATTCAGGGAGACCTACGCAAACTACATCAGAGCAAGCACCCAGCAGCAGAATCAGGCTAGGAACAAGGCAGAAACACAAAGGCCCTGCCTGCCAGCAAAGCTGGGCTCCGCGTGCCTTCTCAGCTCTCTGGGGGACGCTGATGCAAACCAACGGACTCAGCTGCTTGCACCTGAGGTGCACAAAGAACAGTACTTACCATTATTATGATGATTTTCGGGAAAGAAAAAAATTTTTTTCCTTCTACTCTTCTAGGTTCTTTACAAACAGACAGAAGTTTATTAACATTTATATCTCATAGAAGCATAAGAGAAACCCAGGGATGAGTAACTCAAAGAGGTGGTTAAAACTTGGGCTTATCTGCATCTTTGACAAAGAACAACACAATTGTAGAGAAAGACAGGACAAAGGACATGGTTTTAAGCTTCCAAGGGTGGCAAACTGTGGGGAAGTAACTATGTGGGGGGAAAATAATGGAATACAGCTTTTTTTTTTTTTTTTTTTTTTTTTCAGATTTTCTGTGTTGTCTCTGGGATAGAAAGAGTCTGGAGTTGTCTCCAGTAAAGTAAAATCTATACTCTAGAAAAGGGGAGGGGAAAGAGAGCTTTTCCTGCATTTGCTACTTCTTAATTGCTTTCAGCTCAAAAGAATTTTTATGTCAAAGAGGCATATTTAGCCGTGACATATTCTGGTTTCCGTCAATGATATTTCTGTACAGTGAAGTGGTTTGCAGCCTGTTAACCAGAATTAGGTAGATCTATATATAGTGACGGGAGAAGACTTTCAAAATACATCATTAAGTTAAAAAAAAAAAGCCATTCATGGAACAGTGCAAATGCTATAATCCTACTTATTTAAAAATTAGATACATGTCCAGGTACATATATTAAGTAAATTCACAGAAAGCTCACCGGAAGGTGGCTTATCAAACCCTGGATACCTTTTAGCAGTGCTGTGGGCATACGGGGTAGGTGTGCAAGTGGCTTTCCCAGATGGTTTTGTGTACCCTGCTGCATTCTTCACAGGAATGCACTCATTGCTAATTACTTGTACAATTTTTAAAAATAAAAATCAAAGTAAACTTCTGAGAAGAAACAAAACAAGAATCATCTGGGATTCTTCAAAATATAGATACCACCTCCAGACCTGCTGAATCAGAAGCTGGGGGAAGGGGAAGCACAGCTGTGTTGGAAAAGAACTCCAGGTAATTCTGATGGATGCACCGCGGTAAGAATCACTCAGCTAGGGACAGTTTGGGCAAATCATTTAAGCTTAAAATCCAAGTAATTGTAAAAGTCTTTTCTGTACACCAAAAAGCTCCTGTAGGACATTAAAAGCTCACATTGGGAGCCTTTGAGCAAATTCCTTCTCATCTCTGAGTCTGAGTCCCTTTTTCTGAAATATGAGGGGGTTGGACCAGAGTCTCTTTAATGGATATTCCCAGGTCCCTTCCACTTACCTTTCGGATTCTAGCTGGGCTGTGTTTCTAATCCAACCAACCAAAACCTACTACTATGTTAAGACAAAACACTAGATAACTGCCCTGCTAATAAACACAGAATAAAAATAGAAAATCACCCCTTTGTAATCCTTAATTAAATCAGGCAAGGATGGTCAAAGAGATGTTAAAACCATTGGGTGAAATGCAGCTGGAAAACAGGATAGTTACACAAAGTATCAGCTACAGATTATTAATTACCAAGGAAAAGTGTACTTCAACAAGGAGGAGACTGATGTCACCACTTTAAGCCAGCAGCACCACTCATACTGGGACAACCTGGCACCAAGTCCCTCTCAATGGGGTGCAGTGGGAAGTGCATGACATCATATGTGGACTACTAGCGTCCAAATGTTTAACACGTGTAATCACAAGGAAACAGAAAAATTGTGCCTTTCTGGCCTCCACTTTTACCCGATCCCTTCTCAAGCTCTCCATTTCAGCCCCTCTAAATGTATTGAAACTCCCACAGATGGGGTTTTCAGTGTCTATAGAGGTGATACCTATGACGACTATATCATAAAGCAGGGAGGGTGAAAGGACTTCTCTGGTGGTGAGATTTTTATATTCCACTTGTATCAGTCAAAGTTTTCCACAGAAACAGAACCAAGAGAACCACTAAAAATTATGCATGACTTACTTTAAGGAATTAGTTCATGTGATTGTGGGGGCTGGCAAGTCTGAAATCTATAGAACCAGACCGGAAACTCAGACTGGAAACTCAGAAAAAGGTTGATGTTGTCATCTGGAGTCTGAATTCCTTCCACTCCGGGAAGCCTTGAGGACTTCACCTGATTTGATGAGGCCCACCCCCATTATTGAGGGTTTTCTACTTAGTCAAATGGCTGTATGTGAATCACATACACAAAATAGTTTCACAGTAACATCTAGACTAGTGTCTTTATAAAGATCTTGCCATGCATCCCCTCTTTAAAATTATTAATAGATTTTTTAAAATGGGGGGAGGGTATAGTTCAAGTGATAGAGTACATGCTTAGCACACACAAGGTCCTGGGTTCAACCCCCAGTACCTCTAAAAGTAAACAGATAAGTAAACCTAACTACATCCCCCAAAATTTAAAAAAAACATTATAAACGGCTCCCTTTTAAATTTTACATTTTATAATTGTTGGCTGTGGGAATATAAAAATATAATTGCTTTTGATATTTAGATATTCTAATTAGCAAATTTACTAAACTTTTGTCAATTCTAATAATTTTTACATTTTAAAGTTTTCTACATACAGCAATTATATTATCTGAAAATAATAAATATTTCTTCCTCATATTTGTACCTTATATATATCTTTTCCTTGTCTTACTGTGCTGGATAAGATTTGTATAGCAATGTTGAATGTTGTGATGGCTGGTATTCTTGTTTTCTCTCAAATTTTTAAAAAGAGTGCTTTTAACGTTTCATCTATTACCAAATCATCCTGTAGGATTTTTATAGATAATTTTCATTAAGTTAAGGATGTTCTATTTTTAGTTTGGTAAGAGATTTTATATTGAATGGGTCTTGATTTTATTGAATAGTTTTACTACATCTATTGAGATGATCATGTAATTTTTATGTTCTAATCTGTTTATATGAGAAATTACATTTATTGATTCCCTAGTAATGATCCAAGTTTGCATTCCTAGGATAAGCGCAATTTGTTCATGATGTATTATCTTTTTATGCATTGCAGAATTAAGTTTGCTAATATCTTCAGCACTGTTTGCAATGATATTTACCAGTGAGATTGGCCTGAACTTTTCCTTACTAGAACTATTGTCTGATTTTGGTGTCAAAGTAGTTTAACTCTATAGAATAAAATAAGTATTCCCACTGTTTCACTCTAAAAGAATTTGTGTAACAATGAAATCATCCTTTTTGGGTGGTTGGTAAAATTCACTCATAAAATTATCTGGGCCTTATGTTTTATTTGCGACTAGAGTTTTAGCCACTGTTTCAACTTCTTTAATGGTTATGGGACTACATAGATTTTTCTTGTCTTATTCAATCAGTTTTGATTGAAAATTATATCTTTCTATAAATACATAGGAAATTATCCATTTTTCTCTAATTTCAAATTTATTGGCATAAAGGTGTTCACAGTAGTCTCTTGCTTTATTATTACTATTGTTATTGTTATTATTATTATTTTAAATCTTTGCAGATCTCACAATGATACTCTAAAGCTCCTTTCTATGGACAATTGGGGACCCTGCAGGCTCAGTTGAGGAGCTAGTGGGAGTCTTGTTTCAGCATTTGGTGGCAAGCTAAATCTTTGTCCTCCTTCCCTGGATCCATTGCTTTCTTAAGTCAGAGTCCCAGGCAGGAATCCCCTGCAGGTCTACTCTTTTCTTCCTTTCCTAGCGGTGGAGTGACACCCTTGTCACTGGCTTCAAGCAGGAGCCTGGCTCAGGTTCTGTCTCTTGTGGAAGTTTTCATCTTTATTACCCTACAAAAGCCAAAGCTTCAGTGGTTACTTGGACCCAGAGCCCAAGCACCCATGGCTTCAGCCCCTTCCCCGTCTTATATTTCTGCTCCACAGAGTTGTTTATCTTTGAGCCATTTTGCTCTGTTTAGTTTTTCCTTCTTGTGTTTTATTTACCATTGCTTTGAGTAGGGTGCAGAAGTCTCTGTTGCCTTGTCATGGTTGTGATCTATTGCTGCATAACAAACTACTCCAAAACTTAATGGCTCAAAACAACAGCCATTTTATTAGATGTTATCGTGTTGTGCCTTGGGGCTCAGCCAAGTAAGTCTTCTTTTCTGTGTGGCATTCACTGACGTCACATGTTGTATTCAGCTGGTCCATGGGTCAGTCTGGAGGGTTCAGGACAATGGTGGTGATGGCTAGAAGGCTGGGCTCAGCTGGGATTCTTGACCTGAGTCTGGATGTGATGTCTCAGCTGTGTCAGCACAGTCAGACTTGTTAATGACAGCTCAGGGCTCAAAGTGTTCCAAGAGATGGAATGTGAAAGCTGACATTTTCTTAAGGCTTGGGCCAGGAAAACAGCACAAAGCCATCCTATTGCTCAATGAATCACAAGCCTGCCCATATTCAAGGAGGGGAGACATAAACTCCACCTTTTTATTGGATGTGCATCAAAGAATTTGTGGCCATATTTCATCCACCACCCTTGTTTATTTTTATGCCTGGACTATGAGATCCTTTAGGGCAGAGACCATGTTCTGTGTCACTGTTGGATCCCAAGGGGTCTTCAGTGACCTGGTGCACAGTGGTGTTACATGTATATTGAACAGATAACTAGACGAATGTGCAGTACACAAGCTTAGTGCTCACTAGATCAGCGTGCACTTCCTACAACCCTTCCTTGGGAAAAGAATGGGATTGTGGTATCTAATGGCACATTATTTATTCAGTTGAAACAAATTGGCAAACAACTCTCCAGAAAGGTACTTCTGGCAAATTTTTTATGTTATGATTATGCTGTGGCTCATCCACTCAAATACAATGAATGCATTGCTCCTTTGCCTAGGCAACGCCACACTCAAGAGAAAACAGACTTAATACCTTCGATACCAAAATGGCCTCCAGGGGGCAGGAGAGAGGGAGCAAAGGCGAGTTTCTGCTCCGCCTGGACTGGGAAGTCAGATGACGGGGCAGAACATGGCATGATCCAGGCAGCTCTGGGTTTTGGAAAGCTGATCTGCAAAGGACAGCCTGACTTCCTCCTTTGGCCAGGCCGATAATGCAGAACACATAAATACAGACGGTAGAAGAGGAGGATGTTTCTATGACCTGCAGTGATAGGCAAAAAGTTGAGGTTCATGGGCAAGTCTGGGAGGCTACAGCTTTCCAGCATTTACAGCTTTGTGTTTCTAAGAAAATGCCTACATACCTTGTACATACCTAACCTTGAAAATCAACGGGGTGGGGAGGCTAATAACGTTTACTGAGCTCATTCTTTGTATCAGGCACTGTTCTAAGCACGTTTTGTGCATTCTCTCATTTAATCCTGACAATAATCCAGAGGTAGGTAACTATGCTTATTTACATTTTTCAGATGAGGAAACAAGCACAAAGAGGTGAGGCCACTTGCCCAAGGTCACACAGTGAAAGAAAGGTCAAAGGAGCCAGGACTTCCACCCAAGAATATCTCAGTCTGAAGCTCAGGTTTCTAAACACTACCTTTTCTGGGATTTAATTCATTAGTGTGATTAAACCTTAGTGCTGAAAGGGCTAGGGACAGTCTCTAAATTCCTCACGCTTATGGCCCTACGCCTGGTACAAAGCCTATTGCAAAGTGGGCTTCAAATAAATATTTATTGAATGAATAAATGAATGAACATGACTCACTGATCTGAGTATTACTCATTGATTCAGTCCATCACCCTTGTACACTTTTTTGTCCATTAAAAAAATTAGGATAATAAATATTGGATAATTAATGGCTACATGATAAGTAAATAAATAATTTAATAAATAATTGGATAAACTAAAAAAAATTAGGTATAACTCATATACTGTGAAAGTCCCCCCTTTATGGACATTTTTGCAAGTTTTAACAAATATATATAGTCAATTGTATAATCATTACCACAAACAAGATATGGAATGATTCCATCATCCCCCTCAAATTTTCCTGTGCTTCTTAGTAGTGAATCCTACACACACATACCCACCCCCTCCTAACCTCACTCCCAGCCCTGGCAAGTACTGATTTGTTTCTTTGTCCATATAGTTTTGCTTTCACAAAAATGTCACATAAAGGGAGTCATGTGGTCTGTAAATTCTTGTCATTTAGTCTTATCATTTGTTCACTCCTCTTTATTCCTGAGTAGTATTCCATTGCATGAATGTTCCACAGTGTGTTTATACAGTCCACAGTTGAAGGACGTCTGGGTTGTTTCCAGGTTTTGGCTATTCCCAGTGAAATTGCCATAAATATTCCTGTACAGGGTATTGTGTGAATATAACTTTTCATGTTTCTGGGGTCAGGACCTAGGAGAGAGATTGTGAGGTCATATGATAAATGTAGACTTACCTTTGTAAGAAACTGCTAAACTGCTTTCATAAATAGCTGTACTGTTTTGTTCTTTTCATGTGCAGTCTACAGGAGTTCCAGTTATTCTAAGTCCTTGTTAACACTTACTGTCAGATTTCTAAAATGTTAGCCATTTTAATAGGTGTGTGGCAGTATCTCATTCTGACTTTAATTTGCATTTCCCTAATGACTAATGATGTTGAGCATCTTTTCATGTGCTTGGTTGCCATCTGTATATCTTCTTTGATGAATTGTGTCTGTTCAAACCTTTTGCCCATTTTTAAAAAGTGGGTTGTTTGCTTTCTTATTATTGACTTTTTAGAGTCCTCTATATATTTGGGATGCAAATCTTTTGTCAACCATACACCTTACAAATATTTTCTCCCAGACTGTGGTTTCCCTTTTCAGTCATTCTTTCAACAATGTCTCTGGATGAGTGTCTTAATTTTGATGAATTCCAATTTATCAATTCTTTTGTGGATCATGCCCTTGGTATTGTATCTAAGAACTTTTAGCCTAACCCAAAGTCAGAAAAATTTTGTTTTCTTCTAGACGTTTCATATAATCATAGTATATATATGTAATCACCTCAAAAGTTTGCTGTATTAAATGAGATAATGTATGTAAAGCCCTTAGTTCAGGATCTGGTGCAGAGTTAATACTCAATAAACAGAGCCTAAGATGGACATTTGTCTATGTGATGTTCTTAAGAGATGCCCTCACGCCCGCCACACAGATCTGGTATCCTGTCATAGAATGCAGGATGTCCTGTCATCACCAGGGCAACAAAAGCCTCTGCAGATATCCTTGTCCATCCTGCTCTTGGAACCAGGGAGACAGAGTCCTGAGGACTATAGGTCATGGGAAAAGCGATACCTGGAAGCCAGCACTCCTCCATGCAGCCTCAGTTTCTATGAAACCTGCAGCTCTAGTAGAGCCAAGCTGTGATGGGGTGATGGGGATAGGGTCTGTTTATTAAGCACCAACTGTGTGCCAGGCCCTTGGCTACAGCAGTGAACAAGGTAGACAAAATCCGCAGACTAGCAGAGAAAGACAATAAACAAATAATTACAGAATTATTTACTGGATTAACGAAAGGGGTAAAGTGCTGGGCGGGGGTATTGGGGGCGGTGGGGGTGTCACATAAAGAATTTATTGCCCTTCCTCAGCTTCTGCCTCTGTGCCAGGTGTCTCCGCCCCTCCAGGATGGGGATGGGGGGTGGGGCGCAGACACGGGGACCCACATGACGTCAGCATAAAAGGAAGGTCCTCTGGGGAGGTGGGGTCTGAGCTTTATAGGGCTCTGAGAGAAGGGTAATTCGTTCTTGGTTCACTCATTCATTAGAGAAATCTTCCGCGATACCTACTGTGTGCCAAGCACCCCGTGCCAAATGCGGCCCCTCCCCGCTCACTATATTGGAGGCAAACAGAGAGACAGGTACTCATCAGACAAGCCTCGGAGGTGTTTCAGCCAGGGCCTTAGGCTCGGAGGGGCTGTGATTGGGGCAGGGCGGCCTGGTAGACCTGCTGTCCGGGGGCGGAGTCAAGTCCCGCATTTGCTGCGCACACACACACCCCCACCCTGCCTCCCCTTCCCCCCTCACCCCCACTTAGCAAAGATGTCACCAAGCTAGCGACAAGCGCGCCCTCCGCCCGGGCCGCAGCACCCGTGCCCCAGCGATCGCGAGCGCGCTCAGCCCTCCCCGGCCCCCTCCCGCCCTCGCCGCGCCCGCCCGGCGCGCACGACGCCCCCTCGCGGGAGCCCTCCGCGGCGTCAGTCGCGCGAGCCGGAGACGGGGTGGGGGGGCCGCGCATGCGCACGGGCCGGCGGCGCGTGCCGAGCGGGGGGCACCGCGCGGGTGCAGCCACGATGGAAGGGGGTGCGTACGGAGCGGGCAAAGCCGGGGGCGCCTTCGACCCCTACACCCTGATCCGGCAGCCACACACCATCCTGCGCGTCGTGTCCTGGGTAAGGACAGCTGGGTGGCCTGGCCAGGCTGGGGGTGGGGTGGGGGCGCGGACAAGGGTGGCACGCCAGGACAGACCCCCAACCCCACCGAGTGCGGGCAGGGGCGCGGCCACCGGCGGGGAGCCGTCCGGCCCGGGTACTGGCGCCTGCCTCTCTCTCCTTCCTGGGTCCCGGGCGGGGGTCCCGGCGCTCGCCAGGGGCTCCCGCTACTGGAGGCTCCCGCTCCTGCGCCCCAAACCCTGGCTTCCTGGCGTCCCCGTCTTGCGCTCCCCTCGTCGCGGTGACCTCCAGGCCGCGATCAGGCACCTCGCGGCTCGGGTTGCGCGCGGCCGCCTGGGCGGACCCGCGCCCGTGGGGACGGAATCCTGGTTTCAGGTGGCCTTTTTTGGGGGGTGGATCATCTTGCTGAGGTGCACGCGCGCTTGCTATGGACGTTGGAGGAGGAAAGGGCAGGAAAGCAGGTTTTTGTGGCTTAGCCCGGACCTTGTGGAGCGATGCGTCGGGAGCCGGATACCTGGCTTCTACCCGGGACCTGCATCTCTGCAGCGTGACCTTGGGCTGGAAACCACTCGAGAAATGTTCACAGGAAACCAGGAGTTAAATTCCGAGGTGGGCAGGGTCGCCTCCGCTCGCCTGCCTCAGTTTCCCGATTTGTAGAGAGGTGGGAGGAGCCTCCTTGAGACCTCCCTGGGGTCTGGTATTTCCAGAATCTGTGCCAACACCTGGATGCCTGGGGGGTGGGGCAGGGACAGCGGTGAGAAAAAGGTCTCCTAGCCCACAGGGAAGAGCAGAGAGGCCCGTTCAGCCTGATGAGGACAAAAATCCCCCAGTGCAGAGGGCTGAGTGGGGTCCCTGTTCAAACCTGGAGAGTCGGGGAGAGGAGGATGGGACAGAGACAGTCAGCACACAGGGAGGGGTTCACATGGCCTGGGCAAGCACCTCAGGGGATGGAGGCCTGCTGCTGTCTGGGGAGGGATGCCTCAGGCCCCCTAGGGTTGCTGGCCATTGCACACACGCCCTCACTAGAGGGTCTTCCCTCTACAGGCCTGAGGCCCATTCCTGTGGGCCCAGACCAGAAGGACCTGGATTGGGGACACAGGGCAGGGACACTGTCAGCTACCCCAAGGGGCTACATCTAAAGCTAGCTGTGGCCATGGGGAGCTCAAGCTCCCTCGCTCCATATTAAGATGTGATGGGTGGGAGAGCTTGAGTGTCTATCTCCGGCCTTCCAGAGAGAAAGGGAGCTACCTTTCCTTCGTCTAAAAACGTTAAAACTTCCTTCTGGTGCTAAAGGAAGTGTGGCCACGTTTAAACCCCTTTTCTTCTCAAGTGTCCACCAGCTGGGGAGCTCTTTGAGTGCAGGGAAGTCCTGTTCTTTAGTCTTTGGGTCCCCAGTGCTGGCACAGGGCCTGACACCTTGGGTACATCCAGCAGGGTTTATGGTGCTGAGTTCATTCCTCTGTGTCATCTCCAGCTCCCCCAGAGACCCTGGCAGATCCTTGGCGAAGGTAGAGCTCTGGGGAATACCTGCCTGATCAGATGGGTGGGCTCTGTGCCCTGTTTCCCTTTACTGGCCACTGGGCCACTGCCCTAGGAGGGTGAAGTCACTGGCTTTGTGAGGGGGTGTGGGCGTTTTGTCTGCTTGGGTCACTTCTACCTTTGATGGCTTCATTTAGCAAAGCTTTACTGAGTCGGCTAGGCCCAGAGGGAAGGCGGCATGACTCAGACACAGCCCTCAGTGCTCAGGGAGCCCACAGTCCTGCTGGGGAGTGAGCCAGGTACCCCGGGGCAGAGGCCGTGAGAGCCAGGAGAGGAATCAGAGAAGCTTCATGGAGAAGGTGATGTCAAATTGGGCCTGGAAGGAAGAGGAGGGTTTACATATGTGCGCATCAAGGTGCAGGGAGAACATTCCAGGCAGAAGGGAGTAAAGGTAACTGACTGAGCATCACTGTATGTAGGGCTGCTCTCACCATTGCCCAGCTGGTACCCCCAATAGCCTTTGTCACACGTGTGTCATACCTGTGTCACAACTGAGGAAACTGGGGCTCAGAGAGACCCAAGGTTACTCAGCATGTAAGAGGCAGATGGAGGACTTGAACCTAAATATTCTTGTTTCCAAGGCACAGTGCTTACTCTGGGTGAGGAAGAGTTCAGAATCCTGGGATTTCAGGACCGGAAAGGGTGAAGGTCATCTGGGCCAACCCCCATCCAGTGCCCAAACCCCTCCCAAAGGCCCCCACAGTGTCCTAGCCCTGCTCACTACCTTTGTGTGAGCAAAGGCATCTGATACAGGCTGATCGACACTTAAAAAATACATAGGTTTTTTTCTGATCATAGAAGTGAATACCTGCCAATTATTGCAAAACATATATCATTTGTGATGGTAGTACAATATATATGTTTAATATCTCTGAACTGTACACTTAAAAATGGTTAAGATGGTAAATTCTGTGTTATGCGTATTTTACCGCAAAAAAAAAAAAAAAGAAAGAAAAAAGAAAAAAAAGCATGTGTGACCCCACCTCTTGGGGAGGGCTGCTGCCTCCTTCCAGGCTTTCTCAAAGGCAGGTGGTGCGCTGAGACAGTTTAATGCATCGGGGGCATGCAGTGGACGCATGTAGCCACCTGCCCTTCGCCCTTGCACTCCTTTGCTCACCGCAGGGTCTGGCAGGCATGAAGCTTCATCTTCGAGCTAATGGAGCCTGGGCATCCGGGACCGATTTGCCCTGGTTTGCCAGAACTTTCCTGGCTTTAGCACTGTAAGTCCCATATCCTGGGAGCCCCTCTGTCCCAGACAGACAAGACGGTTGGTCACTCCGTTGAGGACTCCCTCTGTGCTCCCCAGATCCCATCTGCAGCCCTGGAGGGGCCCTAGCAATGTGTGCATATGGGCTTATGATTTTGTAAAATTTGTAAAAAAAAAAAAAAGATCTTTTTCTGTTACTAGTTTATTTGAAAGTGGGCCCCCAAACCATATAAGCTTTAGGGTGTCACCAAGCCTGGACCCTCCCTAGAACCTGAGCCCCCAGGCCTGGCAGGACCCCCTTATCTCTTGACTGAGGCTTTCTCAGCTCCTCTCTGCCCTTATGCGCCCTGGGCCCTGCACCCCACCCCAACACACAAACATACACCTGGGAGCGTGATTACTCACAGTAGGAATTGAGGAATTGAACCTGTGGGTTAAGGTGGGGAGGGAGCTAGTGAGCCCTCTGGCAGACCCCAACTTGGACCCTTCCTGCCCTGGGTGAGGAGGGGATGGCTGAGCTGGGACAGTGTCCAGGGCAAGCTCAGAGCTGCTTCCTCTGACCTGGGTTGGCAGGGAGGTGGTCTGTGCTGCCTGGGGGCCAGGAGACCTGCCGCCACTCCTGGCTCCCCCAGGCACCAGCTGTGGCCACCCCTGTGCCTCCGGTCTCCCACTAGAACAAGGAGGCTGGGCTGGGTCAGAGGTGCCCTCTTGCTCCGTGACCGCAGCCTGTCAGTGACCCTTTTCTTTGTCTGGAGCCAGGTGGGAAAATGGAGTTCCGGCAGGGAGCTAGATGTCTTCCTGTAAAGGACCACCTTCTATTGGGAATTTATGTCCTTACTTATAGAGTTTTGAAATTATTTATTGGGAAAGAATATGGGAGCTGATAGATGAGAGGGTTTTTTTTTTCTCTAATTAATGCTCTGTTTTGGACAAATAAAACAATAAAACATTTGAAATTTTGCTGTTTTCACGGTTGATCTCTTAAGGGCTTTGGCTGTAACACTAAGGATTCTGTAAGTAGGGTAGGTGTCATCGCCCCCATGACAGAAGTAAGGCGCATGCTGGAAGTGACTTGTCTACTGGCTCGAAACAGAGACTGGGCTCTGGACTGTCAGAGCTGCAGTTTCAACCCTGTCCGTGTCCACATTCAGTGTACTCCCCGTAGCTTCCCGGTCTGAGTTGAAGTGGCACCAAGGGGCAGCTTGAAGGGGTGGTTTTACACCCACATTTTTATCAGAGCCCCTCAGTCACCCCAAGCAAACACTGAGTATGAAAGCTGAGTTTGCTAAGGCAGCAGCTTCAAGATGAGACCCCTTGGGTTGCCTCCCAACCAGATTTCCACACCCTAGCTGTCCCGCGTAGAAATTCTGGAGCCTGCAGGATCTGTGGATAAAAGGGGTCCAGAGTGAAGACAGAGCCTCTGGCCAACTGTGGTGTGCATTCATTCCTTCCACAAACACCAAGTCCGTGCCAGCCTATGTGTCCCACCGGAGATACTCTCAGTCCGGTGAGAACAGAATTGAGTCCACAAGCACCATCCAGGATGCTACAGGAAGGAAATGCAATGGCTACCTCTGCCAGGGGATGTGGAGGGCTTCCAGGGGGAGGTGACTCCTAAGCTGGTTCTGATAAAGAAGTGTTGGGGGGCACTTCAGGTGGGAGAAACAGCATGTGCAAATAAATACCTGGGGCCATGAGGTCTGAGTGGGTCTTAGAAATGATGGTGAGCTCTTGGGGGTCCGGGTCTGTGAGTGAGAGTGACAAGTCAAGAGGCTGAAGGGGCAAGCAGGTGAGCAGCCAAGGGTAGGCCTTGGATGACAGTTTCACAAGCTGGCTTCATCTGAGGGCAATAGGGAGCCTCAGAAAGGGCTTTTAAGCAGAGAAGAGGTGTGTTTCAGAAGCTCTCTGTGGCTACTGTGTGGAGGCGTGGCTTGGAGAAGGCCCTGGGGGCAGGGGTCCCAGCAGGAAACGTGTGGTCTCATCCAGCCCCACCTCTCCCATCACTGAGCAAGGTCCTGTCACTTACTCAGGGAGCTGGGTCCATGGAGGTAAATCCAGTGTTCCTTTGGCATTTATCATCTTGGAATCTTCCTCGCCTCTTCACCTGCTTGTGGCTGACTGTTGTGTTGGCTGGTCCATCTCTCTCAGGTCTAGAATGGGGTCAGTGCAGAGAGGTCTTCAGTAGTTGTTGGCTGATAGGTTTCTACACGTATCTTGGGCATTTCTTCAGGTCCTGGGGCAGTGTGGGAACTTGAGGAACCTTGGGTTTGGCATCAAGAGCAGGGCCACCAGAGAGGGACCTTGGAAAATCCTAGCCTCTCCAAGCCTCATCTGTAACAGGAGACTGGAGTGCTAGGTTTGGAGCAGACTTGGTTTGTGAAAATAGACATTTAAAGGGCTTGCCATCCAATCCGCTCTTGCAGGTGTGTGACATCCCTGTCCAGTGGGTTTTGTTACCCACAACTTCAGGTGAGATGTTGAGGCCCAGAGAGATTAACTGGAGCTGCTGGCATTGCAGCCCACACCTGACTTCCAGGATGTAGCCTCTGCTTCCTGCTTCTGGGAGTCCCCAGCCACATGGGGAGTCCCACGTGGCCACTTGTGTAAGGCTGTTAGGCAGGCCTGAACCTGGGAAGAAAGAACAAAGGCTGGGGGAGGGAGGGCGGAGAGGAGGAAAAACCAGGAGGAGGAGGGAGGAAAGGAAGAGAGCAGATGGCAGGGCTGGCAAGGGAGCCGCATTTGGCACCTACACCGGAAGAACCAGCTGTCCAGTGGGAGGAGAGGCAGAGCATGGGGAAGTGCCTGGGGCCCGGAGGCCTGAGGCCACATTCTGAACCCCCTCTGTCCCTAACTGGTGGCGTGACTTGAGAAGATGCCAGTGCTTTCTGGGCCTCAGTTTCCCTATCTGTCAAATGGGAAAAGACATCAGATTGGGCTGGTGGTTCCTAGCCTTTCCAGCCTCAAAGAACCCTACTCTTGCTCCTAGATAATTGTAGGTTGGGAACTTTGGGACTAGTCAGTGTTTAAAGAAGTGATGTCAAGAACCAACCCCCAATGCTTTATGGGGGCCTGCAGCCGGGCAGCCCTGGGCCCTGGGTCCATTACTATATGAGCAGAACAGTGTCACCTGGAGCTGGCAGGGCGGCTGGTGCCCCTGTGTTTCTGGGGGAGCCTTCCGGTCCAAGAGGGAATTTTGCTCAGCTCCCCTCTGCTGGGGAAGATGGTGTGGGAGGAGGGGAACTGCGGGGAAGGGGTAGCCCTTTGGCTGGGACAGCCCCAGACTGTCAGGCTCAGACCATTTAGAAAGCAATCATTCAGGAACCCCAATAAGCCAGGGCTCCTCAAATAACTCAGGGTCCCGGGGTCAAGAGAACATGGTCTGTTCCCCAAATCTTCAGCCTCCTCTGAACGTCCCTGATGCCTTCTGTAAATTGCACCGTAACCTGGCCTTCCCCCAGGACTGCGCTTCCCCAGCAGCCTTATTAGTGGCGCCTTTCTTTGCCTCATACCTTCCCTCTGCCAGGTCTGGAGATGGGCAGGGTCCATCTGGCTCCTGAGGCGGCTTCCAGACCATTCTCTGTGAGCTTTGAATCTCAGGCCAGCACTGGACCTGCCACTTCCCTCACTGTGGGCCAGCCCCAGGTCACTTCCCCTGTTCCTGGAAGATGCCTAGACTTGGCACCTGCCCTCTCCAGCACCACCCTGTCTGCGTTCCTGGTCACCGTAGTTCCTGCTTCCATGATCCTTCTCACACCCTGGCCTCTCCCTTCTTTGGCCTCCTTCCTCCTACAGTCTTGTCCTCACCACCTGAGCCACTCTCGGCGGGTGTGCCCTGGCCCTGGCCATTGTTCCCAGGAGCTGCGTGAACTCAGGTGTCTGCCTCTCCACCACCCCCTGTCTTTCCAGCTCTCTCGCTCACCTACCCCGATTCCAGTGGTCCTTGGCTTGGGGCCTCTGAGCCATTGACCCTCCAGCTATGCACCAGCCGTCACCCCATCCTCCCTGTCCCCTTCTCCAGCTTGGGCTCCCTGGTGGCCTCAGCCACCTGCTCCCAGCTCTAGCCCTCCTGTGTCGCTGCACTCACCTGGTGAAGCTCGGCTTGCATCCACCCTTGGCCCCCTCACACCTGCCCGTCTCCTAGGCTCTCGCCTGATCTGGTGGCCCAGGCCAGCCTTGCAGGGTCCGCTAGATCCCAGCCATCTGCTCATGGACTCTGATTCCCTCCCTCCCTCCACTCTCTTCTCCTTCCTCCACTCTGGCTCTTTCCCATCAGCTTACAAATGTGTGTTATTTCCACCCCCTGGCCCATTCCTCTGGTCCTTCAGATTTGTCTGTGGTCACCGTCTCTGGTGTCTCTCCTCCGGTTTTCTCTCACATGCACCCCGCTCAGGCTGTCTCCCTCACTTCTCCATCTTGTCAAGATCACCTGTGACCTTCGCGTTGCCAGATCCCGTGGCCCATTGTTACTAATGGCTCTCCCAACTGCCTCTGGCGCAGTGAGGGGTTTATACATCCTCCCATTGGTTCCGACAGCCTCAGGGCACAGACATCCTGTTGTCTTCTCTTTAGCGTGCCTGGTTTTCACGAGAACTCCCAGTCTAGTGGAGGGACATGTGGTGGAGAAACCTCTTACATATGGAGCACAAGACCCAGAGTGAGGAAACACTCACTCGGGCTCGGGACAGTAGAGTTGAGATGAGAGGGATGGGGCCAGCCAGGTGGAGAGGGGGGACGTTCTGGGCAGGAGGAATGGCACGGATAAAGGCCAAGGCCAAGAGGCACAGCAGAGCGGTGAGGAGAGGCTGCTGCCCCTGTGGGCTGTAAGCTCTGGGGGGCAGGGACCACATCTGTTAGGTCACTGTCATAACCCCAGTGCTAGACGGTGCCTGGCATCTTGTAAGGGCTCCACATGTGTGTGAATGAGGCTGGGAACTGCACTGCTCTGCCCTCCCTCTTCCACCTACCATCTAGTCTTCAAGGTCCAACTCAAATATCACCTCCCCCTTGAAACCTTCCAGGATTCCCCCGAAGCTTGCTTTCTCCTCCTCCCTTTCCTTGTGCTCTTCGTGAAGGCTTGTAAGAACTCTAGAAGTGGGGAGCTTTCCCCCTCTGTGTCTCCTCCAGAAGGTGAGGCAGAGCCTGGGACCGGATTATCTCTCCGAAGACCAGGAATTTCCTCAGAGGGATAGAAAGAGTGAACAATGGCAGGCATGTAGGGGCTGGCAGGGCAGAGGCTGGCATTGGGGTGAGGTAGAGCAGACAACTGGTTGGTTAACCCTGCCGTTCTTACCAGCTGAAGGACCTCGCAGAGCTTCAGTTTCCCCGTCTGTGAAATGGGGACAGCAGTGCCTTCCTCCAGGGCTCACTGGTGCATAAATGAGGTCCTTTGGGGAAGGGCTCAGCCAGTACTTGGTTGGTGTTCACAACCCTTTTCCAGAGTGGTATTGCCTGTCCCCCCTCTCCCCCACGTCCTTCCACCTCAGAAAGATCAGAGGTGGCAGGACCTGGGATATGGAAGGTTGTGGGGCGGGGCATCTGGATACTTCTGTGCAGAGCATGAGCCCTGGGCAGGTCAAGCAGCTGGTCTCTGGATCTCAGTATCCCCATTTCTTTGAGACTTCCACCCCCTTGCGGCTACTCAGCCACGGAGGAAGAAGATGAGGAAGCCTTCAGATCAGCGGGCCAAGGCTCAGTACCTCAGGGACAGGCTGGCCCGGCAGAGCCCACTCCCCACCCCCACCGCCGAGAACACCCGGGGACAGCTTGCAGGAAGATTATGGCCTAATCCCCAGCAGGTCACTTCCAAGGCAGCAGAGCGTGGCGCCTGGGCCAGGGAGGAGAGAAGGGCCCTGGAGCCCCACCCGCCCCGCCCTAGCCCTGCGGCTCTGCACGAGGCTCTGGAGGAAGCCGAGTGCCCACCAGATGCCTGTCACACGCCCCTGCGTTGACTTTGGCCGTTTTCCTCACATGACCTGCGAGAGGCAGGGCCCCGTTCCTGTGAAGGCCCTTGCAGCCTGACTCATCCCTTAAACACACAGCTGCCCCTTTCTTTGTCTACCCTTTCCTGGAGCCCAAGAGGCAGATTGGGGACGTCACGAGGACACCAGCAGGAAGGCAGGTTCAACTCGTGGTAAAGGAAAGGACTTTGCAGCCCCTTTTTAGGAAGTGAGCTCCCTGTGGTCTTAGGTATGCAAGCAGAGACCCAAGCCAAGGATGCTGAGGAGAGAATACTCTTTCTCCCAACTCCTGTGCTGCCTGTGCCTCTGCCCAGCTATCAGGCTTGCTGTTCACTCTCCTTGAAACCTTTCCTGACCCTCCTTCTGGGTCTCTAGGGGAGACATGCACCCAACAACTGAAACAGTAAATAAGGAAAAAAGTATATAATGATATTATCAAGAAAATTAATTGAGATAGTGGAGAATATTGTAGATCTGGGATTCAGGTCTGGAGGGCTTCTCTGAGGAGGTGGCTTGCATTGAGATTTGGATGTTGAGAAGGAACCAACAGGAACCAGCCTGCAAGTTCTGGGGAACTCTAGGCATCCCAGGCAGAGGGAACAGCCAGTGCAAAGGTCCTGAGGCAGGAATGAGCTTGAGAGGGAATGAGAGGAGAGTGGCAGGAAAGGCGTCTGAGAGGAAGGCAGGAACCTTGGAGATTCCAGTGGGGAGGGGGATTTCACCATGGGGTTGTGGGTGGGTGGGATGGAGCAGGAGTTTGAAATGATCTAACTTAGGTTTAAAGAGATCTTTCCAGTTGCTGTGAAGTGGACAGTGCAGGAATGGGAGTGGGCACACAGCTTGGGAAACTGCTGTCCTTGCCTAAGAGGCGGTGGTGGCCTGGACCAGCATCGAGGGTATGGAATAAATTGAGAATTGTTTGGGGGAGGGTGAAGAAATAGGCCCAACTGCCAGGTTGGATGGGGTTCAAGGATGAGCCCGTTTTGGAGTCTGAGCAGCTGAGTGGGAGCCAGTGTGCAGATGGATGAGGGACTGGAGGTCACTAGGGGCTGGGAGAGGCCAGAGGTGAGACCAGCGGCCCACGTAGCGGGACCTTATATGTCTTAGGAGCTGGACTTTACCCTCAGCCCCAGCAGGGACTGCTGAGAGTTGGGGGTGGTGGGCACCCCCTGGCGGCGTCTGGAGCTGCCTTGGAGGAGGCAGAGAGGAGGCTGTCCAGAGTCAGGCAACAACATTGCAGCCTGGAAGTGGGCAGCAACGGAGACCATGAAGTGGAGAGCCAGAGAGCAGGTCAGCTGGCTGCCTGCAGCGTGAGGCAGGGGCCAGGAGCTCCTCCCAGCCACCGGGCTTGGGAACAGATGTCCCTGTACAGAGTGAGAGGTGCCATTCGTTGCCGACAGGACTGGAGGGCGTGGGCTTCCGACTTCATCTCTCTACAGCTTACCTGGGGGAAGACTCAGCACGTGCCTAAGGATGTTTAAATCCAGGCCTCTGGGAAGTTCCTGCGAACAGCAGTGACCTCTCCCCCGCCCACCTCTGCACTGGTCCTGGAGCCCGGGTCAGCCTGATGCCCTGCAGTGGCCCAGGCACAGCCTGCCAGCTCTGTATGCGGATGAGGAGTAAAATGGGGCAGGCCCTTCCTGTGCTATGGGATGGTGACATGGCTCGGGACACCAGGGGTTGCTCCTGGGTCTCATGCGGATCCTGAGCTGGGGATCTGGAATTCTCTTCTTCATGGGGAACAGCTGAAGGTGGAGGTTTGGCTCACATCCTGGCATGGGGTGGAGAGGGGTGGACCTGGGCAGGAGGCCCCATACTTACCCGCTACGGGTCGGCCTGCTATGGGCCTCAGTGAGCCTCAATTTTCTTCTCTGTGAAATGGGCTGAATAAACCTGCTTATGGGGGTGTTTTTTGGTTTCTTTTTTCCTTAGAGGTTTTGATGAGGATTAAATGAGGTGGGTTTTGTCAGGCACTCCCAAATGACGCAGGGCCCCTGTGGAGGCTGTGGGCTACAGGCTCAGGGTCTCAGGGGTCAGACAGACCCGTAAATGAGTCTCAAGCAGGAGTGTGTGCAGGGTCAGGGTCAGGGAGAGTGACTGGGAAGGAGGGTGGCCCAGAAGGCGGCTGGAATCTCTGCCTTCGAGCTGGGTTTTGAAGGATGAGAAGGAGCTCGTTCCTATTTGAAAGATGGAAAAGGTGGCAAAGAGCATTCTGGGGTGTAGGAACAGCAGGGGCAAAATGATCAAACAGCCTGTGGCCTTGCCATCACCTGCTCTCTGGGAGTAGGGGAGGGAGAGGTGAGAGACCAGGGAGGGTCTGGCAGTTCTGGGGTCTCCGTCAGTTTCCCCGTGTCTCTGAATGCAGTCGCTCAAGATTCTGAGATTCCTTCCAATTTGTTTTTCTGGTTTGACATAGCTCTGCTCCAAGTGCCACCTGGAACCTGTTTTTCAAAAGACTCAGGATTGTATTATAAAGATGGTGAAAAAAAATAGTCTTGGCCCATTTACCTTGGTGCTTTTTTTTTCTTTAATGTGAGGGGAAGAGGTGGTTTTTCCTGTGCCTGCCAGTGACCAGTGGCCCTTCTGGGTCCTCCCCCAAGGCCACCCTGCATCCTCTCCTGTTTCCGGGCTGCTGGTCCTGCCTCCGCAGACCTGTCCCCTGTCCCTGCAGCAGGTCTGCTCCCTGGGATGAGTCCCTCCCATGCCTCTGCCGCTGTGGCCAGCGTAGGGTTTCATTCCGGTTTAATTTCCGGTTCTCCGGCAGTGCTCCTGTGCTCCTTGCTGTCCCTGCAGACCCGGCCTTGGCAAGTCTCTCCGGAGGCCGCCCAGCCCAGAGCACTGGCCTTGGATTCAGAGAGACTTGGGTTTGAGCCTCCATCCACCCCTAACCAGCTGCGTGACCTGGGCAGGTCCCTGGACAGACGTGGGTAAAATGAGAATAAGGACACAGACCTCGTGGAGTTAAGAGCATGTATTTCGGCCACATCGTGGGTCTTGAGGGAGTCCCGCTTCCTCCTGCCTCAGACTGTGGAGCAGAAACCTGAGGCCCGGGCCCGCTCTTGGGCCCCCCCCCCCCCCTCAAGGTGGGGAGATGGCAGCTAAATGCAGGTGTTAACTCGGGGCTTAGGGGACTGGGAGGGAGTGTGGGGAGTCTGGTGGTGTGTCCTTGGCCCTGCTTCTTCCCTTCCCGGGCCTCAGTTTCTCCATCTGTAAACTAGCACCCTGATCCAAGGGAGGCTCTGCAACCTGGCCCAGCCCGGCGGCCTGCAAGGGACCTGGCTTGGGCACCTCTGTTTCCTGACTCGTTCTCACTCTCCCTCCCCATCCCTGCAGCAGGCCGTGGCTTTACCTCCAAAATATATTCAGTACCTGCCAATTTACACCATCCTGCTGCCCGCGCCAGCCCAGCCCCTCGTCCCTCACCTGGATGCTGTATAGCCCCTGCTGGTCTTCCTGCTTTCACCTTTGTGCCACAGCCTTGTCAAACCTAAGTCAGATCAAGTCACTCACCTGCTCTTAACCTTGAAGTGACTCCCAAACTCAGCCTTCCCTTCAAGTCCCTAGGGCCAGTCCTTGCCTACCTCAGTGACCTCACCTTGCTCACTCTGCTCCAGCCACACTGGCTTCAGCTGTCTCCCCATCAAGCTTATTCATGCCCCAGGGCCTTTGCACTTGTGGTTCCTCCTCCGTGGCCTGTCTCTCCCAGGCAGTTGTATGGCTCTGCCTCACTGCAGTCGGGCTTCTGCTCAGAGGTCACTACCTCAGAGCCTCCCGTTCACCCAGCCTGTCTCCTCCTGCCCTGCTTTGTGTTTCCTCAGGGCACTTGTCAGGGCTTACATGCACGTTTCTCAGCCGTTTGTCTCCCTGGTGAGAACAGGGACCTTGCCGCCTCAGCCTCTCACACAGGGCCCGGCACATCCTAAGTGCTCAGAAATACTGTCGAATGAATGAACAACTGATGACAGGCCCCAGTTCTCTGCCTCTAAGATGAGGCCTCCCAGGCCCTGGATGCAGGGGGCCCTGTGGGTGCAGAGCCGTCAGCAACCTGGATGGCACATGCCGAGCAGCAGGGCCACCTGGCAGCTCTTCCGGCCCTGCAGACGTTAACAGAAAAGTTAGTTATAGCCCAGGACCTGTGGTGCGGTAGAAACAGTCTTCCAGAAAGAAAACAGTGGCAAGGACTAGGGTATGAGGTGGCTGGTGGGAAATGGAGGGAGTGGGGGCCCAGGAGAGGTGGGCGTGGCAGCTACTTAGAGGGCCTTCTCCGCCAGCCCTGGAAGCTTGGACTGTATCCAGAAGGCGGTGGGGATCCACTTAGGTGATCTTCATGCTTCAGGGTGGGGACCGTGATCCACAGAGCCAGATCTCGTCACCCCTGTGACATCTCACTGCATTTAATCTAGTGTCCCCATGGCCCACCAGGCCTTGTCCCCCTCCTGTCCCCTCATCTTCCCCTTCCCATCGCACGCGCCTCTCTAGCCCCAGCTCCCTGGTCACTGCTCCATCCTAGCTCCTTCCCTCACCTTCAGCCTTTGCCCCTTCTGTTCCTCTGCCTGAAACAAGCTTCCCCGATCTTTGTAGGGCTGGCTGCTCTGCTCAGCTCAAAAATCACTCCTTGGGGCTCCCTTCCCTGCCCACTGCTGCCTTCCCCCCAGCATTTGCCACTGAGGGTCACTGTCTTAATGACCTATCCACTTGTTTAGTGTCAGTCTGGCATTTTTTGGGTGCTTACTGCACGTCATATACTGTTCCTTGCATGCGTGACCTCATTCATGCCTCACAAAACATCAGTGATTTAGCTGCAGTTGTTGCCCCGCTTTACAGACAAGGAAACTGAGGCTCAGAGAGGTCAAGTCACTTGCCCAAGATCACGCCACTAGACAAGTGGCCAGGCTAGGATTCAGCAGGCCCAGGTAATCTGACCCAGACTCTTGCCCCCTCATTCCTGTCCATCCAGATGGTCAGCTCCCCGACAGCAGGGTCTCCATGAACCTGATTACCCCTTGATGCCCCCTCCCAGCATAGTGCCAGGTGCCAAGAAGCCTTTGACCTGTGCTGATGACCAAGGCCCGTGTCTGCGGGGCCTGTGGGGTGGAGAGGAGTGTGAGGATTTCGGGGGCTGAAGAACAGGCAGCAGCTGGAAGCCTCCTCCTTCCACTCTGCCTGTGGGCCCCACCAGGTCCTTCAGAGGGTGTTTTGATCCTGCTCCTTCCCCTCTTGGGGACACATTCTCTCCAGCACTTTCCTCTTGGTGTCTCTGAAGACTCCCTGCTTCTCTCTCCCAAGAGGGCCTTCTTAATGGTTCCTCCTCTGCTGTCCCCAAAGCCCAGACTTCCGCCGCCGCCTGCTGCCCTGCCCACTTCCCTGCAGCCAGCTTTTGGAAGGGTCCACCCTTGTTTCCACCTCCAGCAGCAGTGCAGCTGCAGTGTACCTTCCAGCCCCCAGGGAGCGAGTCTGGTAGAAGCGCTGCTCCAGAGGGCCTTCCTGGTGCTCTGCATTCTTCCCTAGGGCCCCTGGAGAAGGGAGTTAACTCTTACTAAGCCCTGACTGTACCCTGCTCTGCTCCAGGATGCTTGCATGTAATTCTCCCATCAGCCCTGGAGGGAAGGTTAATTTTTACAGAGGACCAGTCTGAGGCTCAGAGCGGTTAAGTCATTTGCCAGAGGCCACACAGCATGAGCAGCAGGCCTAGGATTTGAATCCAGCAGGTCTGTGTGACTCTTCAGTGTATGAAGTCTCTCTAATCAAGAGACTTTTTACTATATATAAAGTAGATAAGCAACAAGGACCTACTGTAGAGCACAGGGAACTATATTCAATATCTTGTAATAACCTATAATGGAAAACAATCTGAAAAAGAATATATATATATACACATATATATATGTAAAACTGAATCACTTCGCTGTACACCTGAAACTAACAATGTAAATCAATTATACTTCAATTAAGAAATAAAATTTTAAAAAAGGAGGCTTTTCCATTTTGCAGGATCAGTGACATCTGGTGACATCAGTGCTGGGATTCCCAACCTGGCAGTTTTCTGGTAGGAGCCTTGGACTTGTTTTGGTGCACAGGTCTCAGGGGCTGTGTGAGTGGTAGTTCCTGGAGTTGTGCGGTGCATGGCCCAGGCAGCCGGCTATCAGAGCCAGCCTTCATCTCCCGGTGGCATCTGCCTTGTTGGCTGGACTGTGTCAGTAGCCCAGGATCCCTCGGTTCGAGTTCAGCCTGTACTACTGACGACAATGTCACCTTCTCTTTCTGAGCCTCAGTTTTCCTACTCTGTTAATGGGGGGCAGAACAAATGGCCTTTGCTGCTTTGTGGGGTAACTGTGAAGATCCCGAGCCTGTGACCGTGTAGAATCGTGAGCCAGGAGGCCTGTGTGGGTCTGCAGGTGGCAGTGATGCAGACATTCCAAAGCAGGACTGGCGATGTGTGGCTCACAGACCGCAATTGCCTTCTTTGGTGCCTGTGGCTGAACCAGGACACAGAATCCCAAACCTTTCTTTTTTTTTTTTTTTTTTAGTTGCAGAAAAATTCACATTACCCACAATAGGCTATTTTTAAGTATACAGTTCAGTGGCATTTAGTGCATTCACAGTATTATGCAACTGCCACCTGTCTAGTTTCAGAGCATGTTCATTGCCCCATCAGTACACCCCATACCCATTGAGTAATCACTCCCCAGTCTCCCCTCCCCCAGCCCCTGGTAACCTCTAGTCTTCTGTCTCTATTTTGCCTATTACGGGTATAATACACAAAAGAAACTATAATAGTAACCATTGTGTCTGGCCTCTTTCACTTCACCCATTTTAATGTTCATCCAGCTGCAGCAGGTATCAGAACTCTGTCCCTGTTTATGGCTGAATAATATTCCATTGTATGGATATGTCACAACTTACTTCTCCATCTGTTAACAGACACTTGGGTCAGAATCCTTCTTAACACACAGTGTCACGAACCAGTTGTCTCCAAACTTTTGATCATGCACTCCTTCAGGAGAAATTTTTGAATCAACCCTCCCATTAAATGTGGATTTGAAACCCATGCACTTATGGTCAATTAATCTACAACCAAGGAGGCAAGAATATACAATGGAGAAAAGAGAGTCTCTTCAATAAGTGGTGCTGGGAAAGCTGGACAGCTACACGTAACAGAATGAAACCAGAACATTCTCTAATAGTGTATAGAAAAATAAACCCCAAATGGATTAAAGACCTAAATGTAAGACCAGAAACCATAAAACTCCTAGAGGAAAACATAGGCAGGACACCTTGACATAAATTGTAGCAATAATTTTTTTGAATCTGTCTCCTAAAGCAAAGGAACTAAAAGCAAAAATAAGCAAATGAGACCTAATTAAACCTAAAAGCTTTTGCACAGTGAAAGAAACCATCAACAAAATGAAAAGACAGTCTTCTGGGATTTGGGAGAAAATATTTGCAAATGCTATGACCGATAAGGGGTTAATATCCAACATATGTAAACAGCTCACACACCTCAACGTCAAAAAATAAACAATCTGATTAAAAAATGGGCAGAAGAACTGACCAGACATTTTCTGAAGAGTAGATGCAGATGGCCAACAGGCACATGAAAAGGTGCTCAACATCGCAAATCAGGGAAATGCAAATCAAAACCACAGTGAGATACCACCTCACACCTGTCAGAATGGCCATCATCAAAAAGAACACAAATAACAAATGTTGACGAGGATGTGGAGAAAAGGGAACCCTTGTACACTGTTGGTGGGAATGTAAATTATTGCAGCCACTGTGGAAAACAGTATGGAGCCTTCTCAAAAAACTAAAAATAGAACTATCATCTGACCCAGCAGTAGTCTAGCAATATACAGTGGACTCAGCTGTAAAAAAGAATGACTTTTTGCCATTTGCAGCAACATGTAAGGGTGAGGGTTTAAGAGGTACAAGCTGTTACGTATAAAATAAAGCTACAGGGATATATGGTACAACAAGAGGAATATAGCCAATATGTTATAACTGTAAATGGAGTATAACCTTTAAAAACTGTAAATCACTATGTTATACATCTGTAACATATAATATTATACATCCACTATACTTCAATTTAAAGATGTAGATTTGTTTTATATAGATTATTACTACACTGATATGTCCAGTACATTCTAAAGCCCGTTGTAAAGGGTGGACATCTTAAAAAGATAAGATTCTTAAAATGATGCTTCTCGTATTTTTTCCCACACCTGCCCTGGAGTCACTGCTCATCTTGGGTCTTAGCTAAGGACAAAACTGTGTCTAGCACACACTGAAATTATAGCTTCTTATTGTGGAAAAATTAGAAAGCAAAGTGAAGTGGAAAACGGACAAACAATAAAAATCCCCTGCAGCCTGCACCTGAGGCTCCTGCAGGCCACACCCGGGGGTCCATCTTCTTGTTTGTGTGTGTGTCCATTGGGTCTGGGCCTTCTCATCCTCAGTTTCAGGGGAGGCGAGAGGCAGGAGGAAAAAGCGTGAACTTGAGAGTCAAGTCCCTGGGTTTGAAGCCAGCTCTGCCACTTGGTTGTGTGCTGTTGTGGCCGGTGTATTTTTTCACTCATCACTCTTTCCACTTGTCAGGGCCTGGGCAACAGGGAAGGATGGGACCAAGGACAGGGCTTGAGACCCCAGAACAGCCCGTGGCTCCGCACAGGGGAGGGGATCATAAGATGGGGCTGGACACGTGCCAGCATCTGGAGAAATCAGCCTGGGGTGTGGGGGCTTGGCAGGTTCCCAGAGGGCGAGAAAACGCTTGTTCTGGGAGGCCAGGTCCTGTCGGAGAGGAATTGGTGTCAGGGCCCAGGAAGACCTCTCAGACCTTCAGCAGACTAGAAGGGGATTGGGGCCACATCTGCAGTGGGAGGGTCCTCAGTGCCTGCAGCTGAAGAAGGAAGTAATTAACCCGCCTGTGCTGTGTGACCCCAGGTGAGTTCCCCTCCCTCTCTGGGCCTCTCCTCTGAAATGCCTGCTTAACTCTGGCCATGTGGCTTTTTGGGGTGAAGGGGCTTACAGAGGGGCAGGCAGCAGGCCAAGGGGCTTGGTAGCCTCCCCCTCCCCCAGGGCTGGTATGGGAGGGGGCCTGCCCGGGTCTCATTCCTGCCCCCGCCCCCCCCCACCTCCCCGGCAGGTGTTCTCCATCGTGGTGTTCGGCTCCATCGTGAACGAGGGCTACCTCAACAGCTCCTCGGAGAGCGAGGAATTCTGCATATACAACCGCAACCCCAACGCCTGCGGCTACGGGGTGACCGTGGGCGTGCTCGCCTTCCTCACCTGCCTGCTCTACCTAGCCCTGGACGTGTACTTCCCACAGATCAGCAGTGTGAAGGACCGCAAGAAGGCCGTCCTGTCTGACATCGGCGTGTCGGGTGAGCCCCAGCCCCGGCAGGGACCCCCAGCACAACAGAGTCCACAGGGGGGCGGTCCCAACCATGGTCCCACTTATCCTCATGTACACCTGTGAGGCACCTGCCACCCTTCTCCCCATTTTCCAGATGAGGAAACTGAGGTGCAGGCGGGTGAAGGGACAGACTTGGGGTGACAAACCTGGCAGCAAGGAAGGGTGGGACCAGGCTGGGCCCAAGACCCCAGAACCGCCCACAGCTCAGCGGGGAGGGGAGCAGAGTGGCCTCTTCTGGCCCCTCCCTGGTGGAGCCCTATGAGGACTAAACAGGTTGATGGCCCTGGCGCACAGTAGGTGCCCTGGGGGAGTCAGAACTTGGAGCTGGGAGCTACCTTCAACTGTTGCCCTTGCCCTTCAGAAACGGGCTTTGGCAGTGGTACCCTGCCCTCTGTCCCTCTGCGTTCTGAGAAACTGATGGGAGGATCTCTGGTTTGGTGTCACTGGCCTAGGGCTGTGGTCTCAGGTCTCTGGCTGGGACCTCCCCCACCTCCAGGCCCAGGATTCTCAGGATGAGCCCAGTTACCTGCAGGCATTGAGGCCTGGGGTCCCTTAGACCTGAAGGAATGAGAGTGACATGAATGATTCTCAAACTGTTCCATGGAGCCCCAGGGTTCCTTAGCATTGCCTCTGGAAGGGGCTGGGTTCTAGGCACCACCCTGTGGTCACACACATATTTTTGTCCTGAGCAGCTCCGGGCTTCTCTGTAGACCCCGGCCACCCAGAGAATATCTTGTCACCACAAGTTTCCCACCACTAAACTCCCTGGACCTCGGCTTTCAAAGGGCCCCTTACCAACCTCGGGGCTTTGTGAGGCTGCAAACACATTAGAGGTCGAGACTCAGACCCAGAGTTGAGCCACCACCCTGGCCCCAGTGTCCCCTCATACTCCCATGCCCAATTCTCTGGGAGGCTGCCGTCGGGCGGAGGGCCAGGCGGACATTTCTCCCAGGGAGCTGCGGGCCTCAGGTGGACCATGGGTCCGTCAGGGATTTAGCCGGGAAATCTGTGTTTGACTGAGGTTAGAGAAACACCGGCCTGGGCTGACTGACTGTTCTCTGTCTCTCCCTGCCTCCCTCCCTCTCACCGCCCGGGCCCTCCTGGATCTGCTCCTGGCCTGGCTGGCTCCTTTCCGTGGTCTCTCTCCCGCTCTGCATGTGACCCGCCTCTGTTCTCACCTGCACCTTCCCTGTGCTCCCCACTCTGCCCCGCCTTTGGGGGTGGGGGAGTGTGGGAGATGCTCTCTTGAACCTCACTCCGTTCCTTGGTTTTCCCGTTTCCTCGCCACTCTCGTGGCCTGTTCTGCCTGACCCTGTGGACACCCAGCCTTCTGGGCCTTCCTGTGGTTCGTGGGCTTCTGCTACCTGGCCAACCAGTGGCAGGTCTCCAAGCCCAAGGACAACCCGCTGAACGAAGGGACAGACGCTGCCCGGGCTGCCATCGCCTTCTCCTTTTTCTCCATCTTCACGTGGGTGAGTACCTACCCGCCCTGTTCTGCTTCCTTCCTCGATGCTCACGGCAGGGCTGCTCCTGCCAGCGAGGATAGTCCCGTGGTGATGGCAGACCCTGGTCGTGGTACAGAGCACCCTGCCTGTGGTAACAGACCCCCCTCCCAACCACTCCAGTAGTCAGGTGGTAGGTATTTACTGTCCCCTCTTACAGATGAGAAAGCTGAGGCCTAGGCTTTGAGGCTCAAGGCTGGAAAGAAGCCCCACCCTAGAGTCAGGATGGGTCACATCTTGGGGCTGCCTCTAATTTTCTGGGCCTCTATCTTCCCATCTGTAAAACGGGGAGATTAGACTTGGGGTGGGGGGTGTCACAAACACAGGTGCCCAGGGAGCAGGCAGGGTGTGAGAAGGTGTGAGTGGAGTAGGTGGCATGTGCCCGCCATCCTAAAAGGGCATCTTCTACTCGGCCCCTGTTCTGAAGCAGGAATGAGGACCCACAGAGCCCAAGTCTTCCTGTTTTCCCAGAAAAGCCAGAATTCTGAATTTCTATGTGAAATGTCATCTCTGTGTTAGTGATTTATTCACGTTAAAAAATATACATTGTTTGGGTCAAAAAAAATTTGTCTCTGAGCCCCACCGGCCAGAGGTCACTCTTGCGGGCCTGGACCCGGTGGTCTCGAACCCCCATCAGTGTAGCAGCAAGGCTGGCCCGTCTTTCCCTCTGGTTTCAGGTCCTCTCAGTTTATTTCTTCTCATCTCCCTCCTGAAGATATCTGGGGTCACATATGCTCCGTGCCTCCATCCCAAGGGTTATCCCTTCTCCTCCTGCAGCCCCCTCCCCTCCAGGCCTTCCAGCTGTCCTGGCCCAGCCTTCTGCAAGGAGGAGGCCCCAGAGCTGTATGCGGGCAGCCAGCCCTGGCCCCTCCTGTGAAGCTGTGCTGCAGCCAGGCTTCCTTGCCCCAACCACTCCCAGCCTGTCCTGGGGAGACTTCTTTCTCTTTTTATGGATCCCTGGATATCCATTTTCTCTTGGGGGTAGGGCTCACAGAGAAGGGGTGGGCGATTGGACACCAGGACTCCCAGGGGCGAGTCTGGAAGCCCGACTGACAGGTGCTCACCGGCCCATGGAAGCCAGCTTCCTACTGGCCCCTCTGCCTTTCCCTGTTCTTCCCCACTGGCCTCACCCCCTGCTCTCTCCTGGCAGAGCCTGACTGCAGCCTTGGCCGTGCGGAGATTCAAGGACCTTACCTTCCAGGAGGAATACAGCACGCTGTTTCCCACCTCGGCACAGCCATAGGCCGGCCTGGCTTCCAGAGGCAGGGAGCCCTAATCATGCCTGGTGGCGAGGTTGGGGGGCGTCCTACTGCCTGGACTGGCCGGGATGCCAGGGTGTGCAGGGCAGTGGAAGGCTGGCTTGAGAAGCCAGTTAAGACTCACCACATACTCACTCATTGCCTCTTTTGTTTCTTCTTCATGTGTCCGTTCACTCAGTAAACATTTATTGAGCAACTGTTTTGTGCCTAGTGATGAATCAGATGTGGTCCCTGGCCTCAGGAGCCCATAGGCTGGAGAGGGGAAGACAAAACGAAATCTCCCCCAGATGGACTGCTGCAGGCTGTTGGATGGTTGGAGGTGGCTCCACACATGGGCTGCCAGGGTGCTGAGCTGTGGGCACAGTGTGGGAGCCTGTCCCACAGCTGTGACATGAAGGCCGATTTTACAGTCCCTGTGGAGGCTGGCTGCCAAGGAGGGCCTGGCCAAGGACATCAGAGGGCTCCTGCTCTGGCTGTGTTCCCATGTGCTGTGTGACCCTGGGCAGACCCCTGCACCTCTCTGAGCCTCAGTCTACTTCCCTCAGCTGAGGAGTGATAATAGACCAACTTCTCAAGGCTGTTGTGCAGGTGAAACAAAGGTTGGCACAGGGCTTGGCACAGAGATGCTCAATAAATGTAGGCTCTTTTGTTCGTTCGTTCATTCATTCTCTCCAAGGAGTCAGGGATACCTCCATAATCTCTACTTTGAGAGTGATTCCCATGTGGTGAGTCCCTGTTCTTCCAAAGGACTTTGGCCTCCAATTCTACACAGGTTGCCTTTTGGGGCCCTCAGCTGCCTGGGCAGGAACCCACCTATCCTTCCACTCTCTGCAGGAGTTGAGGAGGTGATGGAGCACAGACTGGTCCCCAGAGCAAAGTACTGCGTGGTGGAGATGCTGCAGAGAGTACACCTGCTCTGAAGAAGCAGGGCCAGGTGGACCGCCAGGTCCCTGGGCTCTGAGCAGAGCTCCCAGCCTCCCCTCTGCACCTCAGTCCAGCAGGGACCCACCCCCTTGCATAGCTCCTGTCTGTGCCTCCTTGAACACAATGGCCAAGGGAAGCCTTGACTAAATAGGGACAGAGGAGTGACCACAGAGATAGCACTAGGTGCTGGTAGCTACAGGCCCCTCCCTGGAAGGGTCCAAGGTCATCTGCTCCAGGCCTTTGCCTCCATGCAGGACACTGGCCTGGACAGCGAAGCCAGGGAGCTGCGGGAGGACCAGGTCTGCAGAAGTTCCTCTCAGGGACTCATTCATTCATTCCCTGTGTGCTCTTGTGGACTCGCTGATGGCTCAAGGATTCTGAAGATGTGGCCCCTACCCCAGGGGGGCTTTCCACCTCCTGCTTCTCCAGGCTCCTGCATCTGAGCCCCTCGCAGCCAGGACCTCATCCTAACATAGTGGAAAATACAAGAGGACCACTCCTGATTTTCTCAGCCTGTCTCTTTGAGGCCTGGCCTGCCTTTCCTAGACCCCTGGCACTTTGTTTTAAACAGCCACTTTCCAGGGAGGGCTGCCCCTCTGACCTTTCTCCAGTGACATAAATTAAAAGCTAATGCATAGTCACTGGGCTTCTGGAACTTTCTGGAATAGAATGCCAAGCACACTTCACCCCCTGCCTCTCATCTGCTGGCCCTTTTGGGTTCCTGGTTGACTTAGATACTGATCAAAAGGAAGGAGGTGGTAAGGGCCCTGGTCTGGGAAGGGGCAGGAGCCCTGTGTCCCAGATCTGGGTTCTGGTACTAACCCTGCCATGAAGCCTCCCTTTTCTAGGCCTCAGTCTTCCCAGGCCCCAAATGGGAGTATGTAGGACATTAGCACTTTTCCATCATAAGCAGATAACCTGGGTTGGGAAGATCTCTGGATAAGGTTCACTCTCTGGTCTGGTTCACTCTCAAGTGAACCTATACAACATTTTCTTTTAATGACAGATTTGATTTCTTTCCTAGCTTGGTGTGGTCAGTGTCGTTGTCCTTAATAACAATGTAATTGCTTTTAATGAAAAAGAATTTTCTACCTATGCATTTGTGCTGTAGACAAGTCCTTCCTAGCTAGGTCCTATGAAAGAAGGGCTTCAGTGGTCAGATAGGGTTGGCAAATGTTGCTTGCCTTAGATTCCCCCAGCATACATTAAACAGTCAAGGCTCTGACAAATCCTATGGTCCTGAAACTTGTTTCTTTCTCTTTAACTCAGGTTCCCAATCTTGTTTGACCAAGTATTTCAATTAGAATTAGGTTCAGCAGCAAATGACAAAAATTACAAATAACAGTGGTTTAAACAAAGCCCAAGTCTGGGAAGACGGTCCAGGGCTGGCATAGGGGCTCCAGAAGTCTTTAGTGGCCCAGACCTCTTCCATCCCTACAACTGGCTCATGGACCTCATGGTTCATTATTGCAACTAGAGCACCAGCTATCACATCTGCATTTAGGCATCAAGTCAAAGGGTGGGACAAGGAACTTAAGGGAGATCCTTTGGCCAGAACTTAGTCATATGGCTATGCCTAGGTGCAAGAGAGACAGAATAGCTCAGAATAGCTTTTCGGAAATACCAACAGTTCTCTGTCCCACCAGGAAACTTTTTTTTCCCTTTCTGCATAACACCCTGAAAACACAGTTTGAGAAGGATGCTGTGGCCTTTGGGCCATTTTAACATCCACGTGGAAACTCTAGAATTTCTGGTGGCTCAGCGTGACCTCTGGGATTAGGGGACATGGAGCAGGTGATTTCTGAAGTTATTTCTGGCTAGACGATGTAGTTCTGGGCTGGCTGCCAGGACAGCCTTCCTTCCCCCAAGTCAAGCTTGGTTTTATCTTGGGTGCTTTGAGGATATTTAACCCTCTACTGCATGTGTCCTGTGAACTAACCTCCACTAACCCAGTGCTCTTGTCTGTCTCTCCCGTAACCATCCCCTCCCGCCTGTCCTTGTCCTCGCCGGCCCCCGTCCCCAGGCTGGCCAGGCTGTGCTGGCCTTCCAGCGGTACCAGATTGGCGCCGACTCGGCCCTCTTCTCCCAGGACTACATGGACCCCAGCCAGGACTCCAGCATGCCTTACGCCCCCTACGTGGAGCCCAGCGCCGGGCCAGACCCCGCCGGCATGGGCGGCACCTACCAGCAGCCGGCCAACACCTTCGACACTGAGCCCCAGGGCTACCAGTCGCAGGGCTACTGAGCCGCAGTGGCCGGCTGCCCCTGCCCTACCCCAGCTGCCCCCTGCCCTCTCCCTCCACACCCAGCCCCCTGCTCCCTCCCAGGCTGCCCTGCTTAGCACCTCCAGGTGGTTTCACTGAGGTCCAGGGCAGCTCGGGTGGGATGGGGCAGTAGGTGTTGGGGCGATGTCCCAGTAAGTTGTGTCCAGCAGGGCCCTGGGGGGTTTGCATTCATTCTTTGTGTCTTCGAGCAATCATTGAGCACCTACTGTGTGTCAGGCCTGTTCTGGGCAGAGTGGCGAAAGACAAATGGTTCCTGGAAAGGGGGAAGAGATGTGGAGGCGGCCCTGAGGGTACCAGAGGGAAAGGTCGACCGGGAATATTTGGCTATGGTGTGTGACTGGGGGCTGTCACCCACTAGGATTGACACAGTCCCCCTGCTTGGAGTGTTGGGGCCGTCTCCATGTTATGGTTGAGGAAACTGAAGCGTGGAGAAGTCAAGAAGCCCAGGGTCACTCAGGCAGCCAGTGATGGAGGTGCGACCAAGCCCAGGCTGCCCAACTTCAGAGCACCTGCTGTCCCCTGTCCTCCCTGCCTCCCCCTATCCCTGAGCCAGGGGCTCCACTGCTAGTGCTACTGTCATTCTAGGAGGCCTTGGGGACCTCAGCCCGTGAGACACCCTGATTCTGCTGCAAGCCAGGGGCCTGTTCTGCCCTGACTGTTCCCCCTAGCGGGACAGCCCTGCCTCCAGGCCCCTCTCCCCACATCTCACGACCCCTCTCCGGCCTCCTCCCAGGGCAGGAGAGCCAAGAGGGCTCGCCTCACTCCCTCGGTCCCCTGTCCTGCTCTGTGCTGTGCGTATCCCATTGGGAGCTCCAGCACCCCTTCATGGTCTCCTGAAGGACTGACCGCTGTCCCTGCCTCTAGAAGGGGCTTGCTAAATCCCTGCCTGGGGCTGGGTGGACAAGGAGGCCCAGAACGGGGAGCGACCGGCCCAAGGTCACAGTGAGTGAGTGGCAGAGCTGGGCTTGCTACCTGGGCTTCTTGGCCCCAGCCACCCAGCAGGTGCCCCATTCCCTGCCCTTGTGACCTCCCAGGAAACAGAGCTGATCTGGGACACTATGTCATCTTCCCCTCATCCGGGCTCAGCCAGGGATAGCCAAGGACATGGAGGGTCCCTCTTCTGGCCTTCCAGAAGGCCTGCCAAGGGGCTGGTCTTTCTGTGGGAGGACAGGGGCTCTAGACCCAGCAAGGCCAGCCTGCAAGCTGCTGCCATGGGACAAAGTGTCCCCAAGGTGAACGGTGAGAGCCCTTGGTACATATGAAAGGCTCAGGGAGGCCACAGGCTGAAGGGGAGAAGGGCAGGTGTCCCCAAGGGCACAAGGAGGGTTGTAGAGGGCAGGGAGGGACTCTGGCACAACCTGTGCTCTTCACTGAGTCTTAACGGATGAGGAGGCCTTGAAGAGGGGAGAGAGGTGTGGGAGGCCTGGGGCCCAGCATCCACCAGCCAGTCCTCAGGGAGCAGGGCAACAGGGTTGTGGACGTTCCCACCACCAGCCCCCACAAGAACCCGAAGAGGCAGGTAATACTCACCTGCCTTTTTGTTCGGCAGTTATGAGACACCTGTGCCAGGGATAGTATGAGGGTAGGGTCCCTGCCCTCAAGGAGCAGATGTCAGAGATGAGCATTAAACCGATATCTGTACCCAGGGTCCATTACAGGGTGAAGTGCTATTCGAGTGCATGATGAGCTGAGGGCCCTGAGGAGCGGCCCTGCGGATGGGCAGGAGTTAGCCTGGCAACCAGGGGAGGAGGGGGGATTTCCCAGGCAGAGAAGTAGCGTCATTGTCCCCGCTTAACAGAAGGGGAAAGGCTCAGAGCCCATGAGTGAGTTAGTGAAGCATGGATTGGGTCTGGTCATGTCCTCCCAAGGGACAGCAGTGACAGGAGAGGACCCCAGGCAGCCGAGTGACAGCTGCTTGTTGCTGACTTCGATTTTCCATGTCTGGGGAAGGGGCTGTATCTATGGTTCTCTCCCTTGGGTGGCCCAAGTAGGGACAGGATGGGATCATAGTATCTGCCAGGCTGAGCAGTGGAACCTGTACCAGCCCAGAGGGTTGTGAAGCAGATGAAGGTATGAGTGGGCATGGGTGTTTCTGGCAGAGAGAAGTTCTGTGCCAACGCAGGATGCTGTGAAAAGCCCACCCCCCTCGCCCACTCCCCACCAAAAGCCTCCCTTGCTGATGGGCAGTGGAGACCCCAGGGTGCTGCCCATCTGTTCTCCCTGGGCGCTGACCAGCTGCTGATGATGCTGGGCTAGAGGGCAGGGTACCATTTAAGCTTCACCCAATCCCTGGGTGTTTATTACAGACTCTCCCTGCCACCCCAGAATGGGAAAGTTTACAAGACCCTTGCCAGGAGTAGGGGCTGCTGAATCATCTCCGCATCCTCCACTCATCCTGGGTGCAGCCCAGACAGGATTGATCCTACTGTCAAGCCGTGCGGTAGGGAAGGCAAGAAACAGTGGACGAGAGATTTGGAGGGCAGGATATGATTGCGACCCGGGGCTCCTGACTCCCCTGCGGAATGGCTGGTGGGGAAGCCTTGCCCCTGTTGGCTGAGGACAGCCCCCTGGGGGCCCCAAGCTTAGAGCCTGTGCTCACAGGCCAGCGGTATCCCCTTTTCCCTTCCTGCTGCCCTATTCTGCCTCCCCCTTGCTTCCAAGCCCTTCCTTGGAGAAGGGCACCCCTGCAGACTGACCTTGCTGAGTTTGGGCTCCCTCCTTCCCTCAAGCGCAAGAGAGGGCCAAGGAAAACTGGGTTCCACATAAGCTTAGAGCTGCAAGGATGCTTAGATGTGGAGAGTTGGGCCAGGAAGACAGTGACTTGTCCAATGTCAAGCACAGAGCTAGAGTTTCGGGGTCCAGGTCTTCTGCCTCTGAATTGACACTGATCCTGCACAGTCACAGGCCATCTGCCTCGGTGCGGCTCCTGGTCCACCTGGGGGTGTAATAGCTGAGGGACTAATTCCCAGAGTACCGGCTTCTGTTCCCCACTCCAAACTTCCCTGGTGATTCTTGACCTTCAAAGACTCTTGGGGGTCCCAGGCTTCCCCCATGTAACCAAGAGCCCCCATATTACCCTTCAGGGGCCCCCAACCTTGGCCCAAGACCCCTTTGGTTCTCTTAAGGAGCACAAAGGGGGAACACCTCTCCTAAGAGTTCGTGGGAGGATGGACTTGTCCATCCATCTCCCAGCGCTGCCCCTTGATGTGACACTCCCCATCCCCTGGTGCCCAAAGCCCTTGTCTGGGTGCCCCAGCCCTTCCCGCAGCATTACTGCCTGTGTATAGTATAAATATATATATTTTCTATATATAAGATGTATAATATAAGGCTCCACAAATATATCTGTGTGTGTGTGTGTGTGTGTGTATGTGTGTGTGTGTGTGCAGTGAATGGCGGTCCCCATCCTGGGCCCCGACTCTAGACTCCCCCACCACCTGGTTAAGTCTCAAGAGTGACTCCAGTGGCCCCTTGGCACCCTCCTTTATGACATCCATCCATTTGTGGTGAATCAAGTGAAGGTGGTGACTTCCGGTGACATAGTAATAAAGTGAAGACTCAAAACCCACCAGCGGATTGCAGAGTGTCACGGTGTTTTTTTGTTCTTCGTGAGTGTGGCTTGGCATTGCCCATCCCCTCTGTCTCCCCTGACCTGGAACATACTTTATTTGTTCATTATAGTTTGCTGAAAAGTAAAATCATTACAGTTGAAGCCAGTGCCCCACAACGTTACGTGTAGTGCACCACTCCCTATCCTGGTCCCATCCCCAACCGCCAGAGGCAGCCAAGATTAGGAGCTTGACCTCATTCCTTCCAGACCATTCCCATGCTCTTATGGACACATATGTTTGCAGGACAGTGTTTTTAAAGTTAGTAGCCATGAGTTGGCACAATATTTATCCAGACCCTATAAAGTGCCCAACACTGTGCTGAGCCCTAGGAGTTCAACACTGAACCAGGTAGACAGCCCCTGCCCTGGCACAGGTGGTCTTCCAGCAGGTAGATGGATGTTAAACCAACAAGCAAGCAAAAATCTAAGGTGTGTTAAGTGCTGAGAGAATGTCAGAAGATGGAGTTTAGACCTGGGCTCAGACACAGCCCCTCTGAGCAGATGACCCTTAACCTGAGCTCTCTAGAATGAACAGGGCTTTGATGGCAAGAAGGTGGGCTAGTGAGCATTCTGAAGAGAGGAACTGGAATGCAGGGAAGAGCTTGGGAGATGTGGACACACAGAAGAGAATGCAGAGGGACAGGTTGACAGTACTTGGGTTGCATGTCACAGGGCCTTGAGGCCTTGAGTAGGGGTTTGGTTACTTAAAACTGTATGGAACCCACTGAAGGGCGGCGGGTGACCATCCTGGTGTGTGCTTTAAAAAGACAATGGTAGTCAAGAGGTTGCTGCCCATTGTCCAGACAGGATGGTCACCATGGTGATGAGAAGAGTGGAAGAAGTCAAGATACATTTGACGAAGGAGCAGATCAGTAAATGATGGACTGAGTAAAGAGGGGTGCTGTAGGTATGATAAAGTCTCCCAAATACTAGAAGAAGCACTGGAGGTTAGACTAGCGAGGAGCAGGGGAGCTCGACACTCTGTATGGACCTGTCCGTCACAGTGCTGGCCACGCCCACTTTCCTGTTGTCTGCAAGTTCCGCCTCAGTCCCGGTCTGGGAAGCCGCCGCTGGGCCTCTAATTGGACAGAGGTGAACACCTAATCTGCGGGCTGTCCCTTTATAGGCTGACGGGTGCAAAGTGTGGGATAGGGGCTTTATGACTAAGCCAATCATATTGCTTCCCTCCATAATGCAGCGGAGGGATTGGTCAGTTGGGAGTGGGAGGAGACCCGAAGAGGTGCGTATTTTGAGAGAAAGTGGAAAATGGTAGGTTCTAGTCTACCCAGGCTCTGTTCCTTTTGCTTTAAGGAGGCCTGAGGGCTGCCCACAATCAAAAGCTGACCACCCCTGGAAGGCCAGCCCCTGAGGCTGCTGTCTCCCCATCCCCGCGTTAGAAAGTGGATCCCCGGGAGTGGAATGTGGAACACGCTGGCTTTGGCTTGACGCTAAGCCTCAAATGTGACAGCCTTTCCTCCCAGCCTCCAAGAAGATTAATTGAATTGTGATCATTTAGTGGTGACACTGCCTTCTATTTGCCCTTTCTGTCCTCATCATCGTTATTCAGGTAATTCCTTCACTCTTCACAGTTACCAGAGCACTTGTCACATACATTACCTGCCAAAGGACTTCAAAAATTGGCATGGTAGGACTCAGGTCTGCCATCTGTGATAGGGAGGGCATTCAGAAGAATGAGTCTCAGGTCGAGAAGATGGTTCCCAAAAAGGGATGCATAGGACATCACGGTGGAGAGTGTCATCTTGGAAAGATGACCAGCCGTCTACACTGCGATAGGGGTTTTAAAAAATGTGAAAGTCATTCATTGGACTTAATGGAAGTCTGTAAAAGTCTGAAAGTGTTGTCACAGAGTCAGGACAATATGGGGAAATGTGAAAATCCTTTTAAAAAAAATACTAGTTTTCAGAATCAGGACCACTACATAATTTGCAGAGCCCAGTTCAAAATGAAAATGCAAGGCCTCGTGTTCAAAAAGCAATTTAAAAAAAGTGCAGTTAAAGACTAAAATATAAAGATTTTTCCTTTCAAAATATTTTATTACTCATAATGATAAGTAAGGGGGAATAGTGATACTGAACACCATAAATCTAAAATTCCAAAAGTAATTTTGTTGTCATAATTTTATATAATAAACAAATACCTTGATATGATATCTGATTGATCATTAGATTTTTCTGGCTCACTTTTTTGCAAATTCATTTATTAAAGTCATCAAAGTGTATACTTTTTCCAACTTCATTTCAATTGACATAATTAAAAGCTATGCTAGTCATTATTGGCAAATGCAAGATCACAAATAATGTTTTACCATTTTTAATTTTGATGAGGATCTTAACACTGATATGGCATCTTACTGGAGCTGTTAAGAATATTTCATAGGCTGTCACATGAGAAATTTCTGATAAACTGTTTCAAAATATAAATCTTAGTACATCTAGAGCTGATGCTTCTTGTGGAACAATTTTTCTTAAAAGATTTAACTCTTCATACAAATACTTTCATGTAAGTCTGATTTGTATTTTATATGTAAATTTATACAGTGACATTTTAATGTTTCCCCTAACATTTTCTGTTAACTTGTGCAAGTTGTACCAGACATTGAAAGTGACTTCATGATTTGTATATAATTTTAATAACCTGTTTATGTATTTGCTTGCTCTGTCTTTGATTGCAAGGAAAAAATAATTTTAAAATTGCCATCCTCATGAATAGTGAAATTTCACATGAAAATAGGATTCTCTCCTGCAGAATATGATGTTTACATTTAATTTCTATTTCAAAGCCTATGAATGCTTGCTTTGCTATGCTGCAGCAGTTTTCAAAACCAGAAGTTCTAAGCTCTGAAGAATTCTAACGACTCTGTGATATACTTTATTGCAAAGTCCATGTGGGTGCTTTAGCTTTATAATAATTTACTGACAGTTTACTGCGTGAGTTCTGGCAGTTCCTGTCCCAGACTTAGGCCATAGAGCTTATATTTGTGTAGATGCGATAAGACAGGCTCTTCCATGTGGGGTCCCTTCTCTCGCTACCGCCTTGGTGGACAGCAGCCATCTTCTGCTGCTGCCAATCTGGCCGTAGATCCTGGTGCCTTGCAGTCCCACAGTGTCCCAGACTGCCCAGCCATGTGGGTGCACACCGGGTGGCCAGGCCACCTGTCGGGCCCCCAGGCTGCCCACTGCCTGCCATTCCTGCTGGCCAGAGCCTGCTTGCTGCCACCTGGTGTATCGCCTCTGCTCACACACATGCTTCATCATCTCATTGGACTTCTCATAAAACGAGTTCAAGGAGAAAATTATTAAGAATTTCAAGGGGGAGTGTATAGCTCAGTGGTAGAGTGCCTGCTTAGCATGCATGAGGTCTTGGGTTCAATCCCCACTACCTCCATCAAAAAATAAATAAATAAACCTAATTACCTGCCCCCTAAAAATAATTTGGGAGGAGGGTATAGCTCAATGGTAGAGTGTGTGCCTAGGATGCACAAGGTCCTGGGTCCAAATTCCACTACCTCTGTTAAAAATAAGTAGGTAAATGAATAAATAAACCTAACTACCTCCACCACCCCCCCCCAACCAAAAACAAAATTTCAAGATAGCTAATGCAGAGCATGAAACCAAGAGCTCGGTCCATTCTGAGAGCAGGGCCCTGGGTGACTGGACACGTCACATGCCCATGAGTTCAGGCCTGCCCACAATGCTGATTCCAGCCCCTACTCCATTTCCCTGTTACTCTATTCTGAATCTTTTTTTCCCCTTCTTTTAGTCTCCTTGTCAATTAGATGACTACACTTGATTGTGGACCTGTTATATTGTGGTATAATAAGAAATACATATTTGGTCTTCATCTGTCCTGGTTCCTGGCACAGAGCTCCTAAGAGCCTTGGAATTTCTGAATGATGTGGGTAAGAGAAATGTTTTCCATTATTCATAACAAGCCTCTTTCAACCCCACCTGAGCATATGTAAATGAGGTGATTTTTGGAAAGCCCCTAAGGATCGGGGGTTTGTTCCAGGGGTACCAACCATGTGATTAGAACATTGGAACTTTCAGCCCTACCCCCTGACTTCTGGAGAGAGGGGAGGGGCTGGAGATTGAGTTCAATCACTAGTGGCCGATGGTTTAATCAATCATGCCTACATAATGAAGCTGCTATAAAAATCCTAACCAAAGGGGTTCAGAGAGCTTCCAGGTTGGTGCTGGGAGAATGGCGTGCCCACCCCTTTCCACATACCTTGCCCTATTCATCTCTTCCATCTGGTTGTTCCTGAGATGTAGCCTTTTATAATAACAGGTAATAAGTAAGTAAAGCACCTTCCACAGTTCTGTGAGCCATTCTAGCAAATTATTGAGCCCAAGCAGGGGGTCATGGGAACTTAGGATTTATATCCAGTAGGTCAAAAATGGTATCCAGGGTGAAGGCAGTCTGTGGAACTGATCCCTCACTTGTGGGCTTGATTGGACGCTAACTCCAGGTAGATGGCGTCAGAACTGGATAGTGTTAGGTAAGGACTCCCGGCTGGTGTCAGAGAACTGGTTGGTATGGGGAAAACGCCATGCAGGTGGTGTCAGAAGTGTCAGTGTGAGTAGAAGTATAGAAGAAAACAGTGTTTTTTCTTTCAGGGCCAGCACTCTGTCAGCATCATCTATTTCTCTTCATCAGCCCCTGGGGACAGAGGCACTAAGCTGACCCCACACTATAGAGGAGAGTCTGGGCACAGCTGGGGTCACACTGGGGTGGAGCCTGAAGATCCACAATGCATCCACCTTCAAAACCCCCGCTCTTAGCCACTCTGCTGCCTTTTGTGGAACTATTTTTATGTATTTTTGGTAATTTACATATGCTTAAAGACTTTTTTATGCAAAAATTCCCCACGGCTCTGAATGTTTCTGGATCAGCAGAAGCTTCAGCTCTGGTTACCCGTCCATCCTCCTCTGTGCTTACCCATCTCTGGTGCCTTCCCAAGCCTGGCCCAATTACACGTCCTAGAAATTCTACTTCAGACGTGTGAGAGAGCGCCAACAAAACCAAAAGCCTTTTTCTCAGGCTTTTTCCAAAGTCTGTAGGCTTTTCGAAAGTCACATCGATTGGGCGGTAGCGACAGTTGAGCCCCAGCTGTCAATGTGGCAGGCTCCCAGACCCATCCTTGGCCCTCTTCTCCATCCACATGCACTTCCTTGGTGAGCTCATCTGGTCTCACAGCTTTAAATATCCACTGTAAACTGACCACTCCCAAGTGTACCTCCCCTGCTCAGGCCACTTGTATGGACAAGGGCCTTTAACACTGAGATACCTACTCAATGCCTCCTGTTTAACATGCTCAAAGCCCAGCTCCTGATGTTCCTCCCTGGAACTGCTCCTCCAGCCTCCCCAGCTCATAGAGCTTCCTCTTCCATGTGTTCAGTGCAAAATCCTTGGAGCCATCCTTGGTTCCCTTTTCTGTCATATTTCACACCAATCCATTGACAGATGCTGTCAGTTCTTCCTACTTCTGACCACTGCCCTCCACTTCCACTGTGGCCTCTAGTCCATGCCACTCTCGTTCTCCTGGACCACTGCCGGAGCTGCCCAAACGGCATCCCTGCTTCTACCTCGGCCCCCTCCAGTCTGTTCTCAACACCAGCAGCCATGATATAACTATTAACATAATAACTGCTCCCACTCTACTGTGCTAGGGTGTGCCAGAAACTATTCTAGGTGCTTTCTTTATATTAACTTTATTTAATCCTCACAGTAACCATACAAACTGAGTCCTATAATTATCCTCATTTTACAGATAATGAAACTGAGGCACAGAGAAATTAAATAACCTGTCCAAGGTCACCCAGCTAGAAAGTGGTGAAATTGGGATCTAAAGACCAAGGAATTCTTAAGCTTTTAAAATACAGGTCAGCTATGGGTTCTCTTCTGTTCAAAACTCTCCAGAAAGTTTTCTTGTCTTTCTCAGCATAAAAGCGAGAGTCCTTATAATGACCTACCTGCCCCCGCAGAGGATTGCCTCTGCTATCTCTCCCACTCCATGTTCTGCCACTCTCTCCCTTGCTCCTGCCACACTGGCCTCCTCACTGTTTCTGAAACACATCTAGCATGTTCCTGCCTCAGGGCCTTTGCACTTGCAGTTTCCTCTGCCTGGAATGCTCTCCTCCTCCAAGTCTCTGCCCATGTGACACCTTCTCAATGGGATCTTCCTTAGTCATGCCTTTAAAAACAGCAGCCTCCTCCCCCACTTTATTTTCCTCCAAGGCACTTTTTACCACTTAATATATGTTTGCTTATTTCTTTATTTTCTGGCTCTCCTCACTGAATGTACATCTCATGAGGACAGAGATCTTGTCATTGCTCTATCCCAAACACAAAAGTACTTGGTATATAGCAGGTAGGTGCTTAATTGAGAATTATTCAGTTAGTGAATTGACCTTTCCACCAAATCTCCATTTTTCTGTGTTCACCATCTCAGAAAAGGCATCATCAGTCTCCAGTTCTCCCTGGGGGTATTAGCCCAGATTTATCTCTCCAGAAATTAAAGCATCTGCCAGATCTTATTGACTCAACTTCCTAAATATTTTTCAATCTGTCCACTTCCTACCATCCCTTCTGCCACTTCCTTGGCTCTGTCTTTCTACAACAGATGCCTGGGATATAGGCAACAAAACACTGAGCTTGCATATTTTGAATTTTTCAGTGTCTTCTCCACCCCTACCTCGCTGCATCAATCCCCAAGTCCTCCCAACCCAGGCCCCAACCTGCTCCTCCTCCAGTGCTCACTCAAGAAAACCCTCCACCGTCAGCCCAGCTGCCCAGGCCAGACAGCTGGCAATCATCCTCAACTCCCCTCTCTGCCAACTCACTGCCAGTCTTTCTATTTCATCTATTTGGATATTTTAGGAAACTGTCTATTTCCTTTCATCCTCATGGCCACCACTCTAGTCCCAGCCACTACCCCATCTTATCTGGGTTTTCTCAGCAGCCTCTGAGCCCTGGTCTCCCTGCCTGGCCTGAGAAGATCTTCCAAAAATACAAGTATAGTCATATGACTCTCTCACTTAAAGAAAGCCCCATTCTTTCCCTGTGCACCCTTCCTGACTTGCCATCCCTATCCTCCTGCCCCACTCAACTTCCACTGTTGCCCAACGTCCCCCAGCCCACTCCTACTTTGATCATGCTGTTCCCTTGGCCTGGAATGCCCCTTCTCTCTCCTCTGACTGCCCAATTCCTCTCCCCTCCTAGTCCCAGTTACAAGGTCACCCCCCCGTGAAGTCTTCCCTGACCACCCCTTCCTACCTCCCCGGCACTGTATAATTACCATCTTCCCCAGGGGCCCACCCTTCCAGCCCTCATGAGCAAGGTCACCTTGGCTGAGATGATAACAGGCCAAAAAGCAGTTTGGGGGCCCGAATAGTAAAGGCCTTAGTAAGCACCTTCTGTGTATCTGGAACTGTTCCCAGAATCCCGAAGTCAAACGGTAGATGCATATGGCATCAGGAGGGGAAACAGGTCTGGGAAAGAGGAGTAGGGATGAGAAACAATATGTTTGGAGCTGGTTCTATGTTCTCGTGTTAAAGGCTCTGAAGATGCTATTTCATTTAATCATTCTAACATCCCTGGGAGGTAAGGATTTTAAAAACAAAGGAACTGGTGTATAAGATTTACAAAACCAATAAAGGTAGCAGTTCAAAGCAGTGGGGGAAAGAAGAGATTATTCAATAAAAGACTTTAATGTGAAATTGGCTCTATATTTGAAAACAATCAAGTTGGAGTCCTTACACTGCATTAAAACTCCAACTGGAGTAAACAATCATTTAAGTGATTATTTATGTGACTTTGGTAGGGGAGGTCTTTCTCAGCATAACGCAGAAGGCAGACACCAGAAAGGAAAGTCCTGAGAGATCTGACTATGCAAACATGTAAATGTTTAGCATGTCAACAAATAAAGTTAAAATGAAAATGGAAAGCTGGGGAAAAAAATATTTCCCACATGTTAGCAGACAGAAATACAGGTTCATAATCTAAACAGATCATTCACATAGGAAGAAATATAAGTGGGCCAAAGTTCAATTTTTCTCATAATCACAGAAATATAAATTAAATCAAAAAAGATACCATTTTTAATTTACCAATTTATCAAACATTCATCTTGATAAAATGATAGTGTGCTGTGGGAAAATGCATCTTAAAACTGCTGATGTTAGAAACTGTCGTTCTCAGGGTTATAAACAGCTTGCACGTTCGAAGGCAGGAGAGGGAATATGTTTGTTCTGGATCATTTTAGGAAGACCACTTCCATGGGCCCTCTTGGTCAGGCAGCTGCGAAGTAAGAGCTGCCTGCAGCTCTTGGGGAAGCCCCAAGCCAGCTGCTCTAGACTCAGGTGTTAAGTATTCTATTCCGTTATGTAAGCTGGGTCTGCTAATTAAATAACTTTTCCTCCGTAATCTCGGTTTTGGACTGCTCTATGCAGGAGGGAGCAGGAGCTTTAGACAGGTGGCCAGAATTTCTTCTCCCCTGGGGTCGGGGGCTGGGGAGGTCTGCCCGCTGGGCACAGAGGCTAGGGGGGCCAAGAAGAAAGCAGCCACACGGCCTGATGGAGAATCCCAGACTGTGGACTGTGGCGGCAGTGACCTCCAGTTTAAATCTGCTTTTTGTTCTCTCCAAACCTGCAGTTAACGTTTTGTCAGGTTGGTGGTAGCTGTGTTGTAGGGAATTCAGGGAGGGTATTGAGCCCAGAGGAGCCGTCCTGGGAGATGAAGCCTGAAGATGTCACCAGATGGCAGGATGTGACCCACTTCTGGGGGTAATAGCAGTGGTCCAGAGGAAGGGAGGTGGCCGAGGTGATCAGTGACAGCCAGGTCAGAGCAGGAAACAGGCAGCATTGCTTGGAAGTCACCTGGCAAAGCGAACCTTCAAAGGTTTGATCTCACGGATCGACACTTAGGTGATTTTCATTTCAGCATTAAAGAGCAGAGTGGCTCAGGTGATGCAGAACTCCAGGACCCCCAGCTGCAGGTTGGAGGAAGGAGAATAGGCCTTTTTATGAGCTGGGTGACTGGAAATTGCAACGGCAAATCAGGCGGCAACTTTCCAACTACAGCAAAAACCTTAAAAATGTGCATTCTCTGGCCCCAACAAAACCATTTCCTGGAGTTTATCCTCAGGTCAAAGAAAGGTCACTGTACAACAGGATCTGTGAACCTGGATGGGGACACCTTTATTTCCAGGGACCTCTAGATGAAGTTAGCACTTCCTTCACTTACACACATAGGCAGCAAACCACAGTAGAATTAGCCCTACCTGGGGCTTTGCCATCCACAGAATCTACAGTGTTGCAGAATTCCTGAACACTCATCACCATTTCAAAGTTCCACTGGATCAGCCCTGCTACGAGATCTTGCCATTAAATGTGTTCATAAGAAGCACATCTATAACTACTACCCATTTTTTTTAAGTTTCATAATAGACTTTATTTTTTAGAGCAGTTTTAGGTTTTACATAAAGATTGAGTGGTGATCATTTTGAAATGTACAGAAATGTCCAGTCACTATATTGTGCATCAGGAACTAATGTAGTATTATAGGTCGATTATGCTTCACAAACAACCTCATAAAAAAAGAGAGCAGAGGAGGGAAGGGTATAGCTCAGTGCTAGAGTGTGTGCTTAGCATACACGAGGTCCTGGGTTCAATCCCTAGTACCTCCATTAAATACATAAATAACCCTTATTACCTCTGCCCCCACTCCCCCCAAAAAAAGAAAAAAGAAAAAGAGATCAGATTTGGGGAGAGGGGAGGGGGTTGGAGTAACTGGATCAAGGTGGTCAAAAGTACAAACTTTCAGTTATTAGATAAATAAGTGCTAGGGATGTAATGTACAACACGATGACTCTAATCAACACTGTTGTATGTTACCTATGACAACTGTTAAGAGAGTAAATCCTAAGAGTTCTCATCACAAGGAAAACATTGTTTTTCTATTTCTTTAATTGTGTATCTATATGAGGTGGTGAATGTTCACTTAACTTATTGGGGTCATCATTTCTTGATGTATGTAAGTCAAATCATTACGCCGTACACCTTAGGCTTATACAGTGCTGTATGTCAATTATATCTCACTAAAACTGGAAGAAAAACAATTAAGCAGGAAATGCAGGAAGTTCCCACATACTTTTTTTTTTTTGTCTTTCAGACCCACATACTTCTTATCTCACTGCCCCTAGAGTTTACCCTACAGATACATAATGTCACGTATCCATCATTACAGTAACATACAGAATATTACCTTGCCTTAGAAATGCCCTGTGCTTCACCTCCCTCTCTTCCTGAACCCCTGGAACCACTGATTTTTCACTATTTCTAGTTTTGCCTTTTGCAGAATGTCATGCAGCTGGAATCATACAGTATGTGGCCTTTTCAGACTGGCTTCATTACTTGGCAACATGCAGTCACGGTCCCTCCCTGTCTTTTCATGAAGGTTGATAGCCCACTTCTTTTTATCTCTGATAATATTCCATTGTCTGGATGTCCCGCAGTTGTTTATCCTTTCACCTAGTGAAGGACATCTTGGTTGCTTCAGTTTAGGCAATCATGCAAAAAGTTTCTATAAACATCTGTGTGCAGGTTTTTGTGCAGATGTAATTTTCAACTCAGGATAAGTACTAAGGTGCACAGTTGCTGGATCATATGGTAAGACTATGTGTAATGGTAAGAACCACCAAACTGTCTTCCAAAGTATCAGTGCCATTTTGCATCCCCACCAGCAATGAAGGAAATTCCTGTTGCTCTACATCCTTGCTGGCTTTTGGTAGTGTCACTATTTGGGATTTTAGCCACTCTAATTAGGTGTGTGGTGGTATCTCGTTGTTTAATTTGTAGTTCCCCAATGATGTGGGGCATACGCCTGTTTGCCATTGCTGCTCCAGGTTTAATTACAAGCTTAGCTGATGCTTTCTGTGGGAAGGCTAACCTTTCCTACTATATCAGGTAGACTTTGCTGTGTAACACAGTATTCCAAAACTCATTAGCTTAAAACAAAATCACACATCTGTGGGTGTGGTGGGGTTGCAGCTGATTGTGGCTGGGTCAGGTAGGGTGGGGCTGGGTGCTTCAGGCTGCATGGCCAGGGCAGCTCTGCTTCTCACTGTGGGTTCCCTGGTCTGCTGGGGCGGCTCTGCTCCATGGGTCTCACGCTTTCTTTGGACCACTGTGGCCCAATGAAAAAATACATTTGATGGGGGTGGGCATAGCTCAGCAGTAGAGTGTGTGCTTAGTATGCACATGGTCCAGGATTCAGTCCCCAATACCTCCATTAAAAATAAATTAATTAATCAATTAAAAAATATATTTTGATAAATGTGTTTCAATATAATTGGTTTCCTTTGTAAATTTTGATATATTATTTTATACATTTTACAATATTATTTTGAGAGGGGGGATTTCTCCAGGTGGCCAGAGGTATTCTTGCACAGTGAAGGTTAAGAAATCTTGGTCTACACAATGCAACCTTGAGTGTAATCCTGAGAAACAGGAAACAATGGAGACATCACGCAAGCGGAACTGACTGATTAAACTTGATTGTGTCTTTACAATGGGATACCGTGAGGGAAATAAAAATTATACTGCAGAAGAATAATGAAATAAAACATTCAAACTATATTCAGTGGAAAAAACAGGTTATAAAATAATATGTACAGTGATATCCAACTGTTTCCCTGCATCTCTGGGAGACACTGATCTGCTTTTGGTCACTACAGTTTTGCCTACGATTACTCATTAAAGAAAATAAACAATTGATGCGATGCTTAGAGAAATTAGCTAAATTGCCCAAGGTTGTCACCGCCTCTGGGAAGCCTTTTGGATTTCCACCTCTCCATCCTCTTTACTCCTTCCCACCCCTACCCCATCCAGCATGTCTGTCCTTCTATCCTGAACTCATGTGTGTTTACTAATCACTGATTCATGTTCATCTTTCTCCTCATTTGCTTCTCAAGGGCAGAGACTCCATGTTACTTAACTTTCAACCTCCAGCACCTTCTATAGCAGCAATAAGGCCATTTACGAGTACCCACTGGGTGCCAGGTACATGCTAAATCTTTACCTATATCTACTCTATCTTCCCCGCAATCCTGAGAAAAGGATGATACAATAACTTCCATTTAACTGATGAGGCAAAGGAAGCTCAGAGAGGTTAAGCAACTCATCTAAGGTCACACAGTAAAGGACTGAGCTGGACTTGAATCGCGTCTCTCTGTGTCCAGAGTTGTGCATATCTGCTCTCTAAGGGTATAATGCACAGTAGGTGCCAGGTAAGTTTTTGTTGAATGAGTGGCTGAATGGAGGGTCACAGCTAGTAGTTCTCCAGCTGAGACTCAAACTCTGGTCTTTCTTTTTTCCATAGCCTGCTGGATGCTCAGGAAAGATAGCTCTTCTTTGTCAGTTCTTGACCATCTTCTAGCAAACTCCCCTTCCTTTGGGCCCCTGAAACCCAGGGTGGGCAGTGGGGCTCTGGGGGGCTCAGTGAAGGGTCTAGAGGGCTGGAAAGGAGAGGCCTTGTCTCCAGAAGCTGCCAGGTGGGGAAACAGCCTGCCTGGCAGATGGGCCACCTGGTAGCACTGGGCTGGACTCATGAAGGATCTGATTTCCTTGGATGCCTTGGAAGCCAGCAGCCTCCACAGACTGAGATGAGGCGCAGGTGCAGGAGGGTGGCCCCAATGGGGTCCTGGGAGTGGCTAGCCAGAGGAGTACCCTGCACAGATACCCTCTAGAGGCTTGAGCCACAGGAGAAAGGCTAGAATGGATTTTCATAAGACAGGGTGTCAGCCAGGAGCACCACCGACCAAGGTGGGGAGCTGGAGCTAAGCCTGGGAAGGATCCTACCCTCGTTCACGCTGCTGGGTGGGGGCCAGGGCACATTTCCTCCTGTCACGCTGGGCCATTTCTGGGGGTTGGCAAGGACGAGAGGAAGCCAGATCCACCGGGGATCCCAAGGGGCCTGGCTCACATCATGGCTGTGCCCAATTCTAGATGTCACGTCATCCCCCCTGGGCCTCAGTCTCCCTCTGTGTAATAATAGCACCACCTTGCCTTTTACGGTTTGGATGTCTTCGCATAGACTCCCCGGTGTGTTGTGAACCCGTGACACCCCGTGAAGTAGGTATTACGGCTTCACTTTAGAGAGGAAGTCACACAGCTAGGAAAAGGGCAGAACCAGGACCCAAGGAAGTGGCCCGTCAAGTGCTTTTCCTGCTAAGCCCGTGGCTGCTTTTCAACCTACGACCTCAGATATCTCTGCGTGGTCAGCTGCTGCTAACAGTGTTCACACCTGCGTTAGCTTCCTGGGGCCGCTCTAACAGAGCACCACAAGCCTGGCTTCAACAACACAAACGCGCCGTCTCACAGTTCTGGAGGCCAGAAGTCAGGGATAGAGGAAGGTTTCCTGACGACCTCTGACATCCCCTGACTAGTAGGCACGTGGCACCGCTGTCTGCCTCTGTGTTTACATGGCTTTCCTGAGATACGTCTGTGTCCAAATTTCCCCTTTCTTATAAGGACACCAGTCACCCTGGATTAGGGGCCTGCCCTTCTCCAATATGATGGCATCTTAATGTATTACACCTGCAATGACCTATTTCCAAATAAGGTCATGTTCTGAGGTTCTGGGGGCTAGGACTTCATATGAATTTGGAGGGGACACAATTCAACCCATAACAACACTATTATGGAGTAGGGGGTCACAAAGACGGCCTCTGAAGCAAAGGTGCTCTACTGATTCCTAGCTGTGTGACCTCGGGCAAGTGACCTTACTTCTCTGGGCCTCAGTTTTCATGACTGTAAAATGGGGGTTGTGCACATCATTGACAGAATGGCTCCAGCCGCTGCTCTTCCAGATTCACCCTCACGTTTTCTGCTGAGGTTCCAGGAATGGGCTGCTCCCAGCCAGTGACTGAACAAAGGGGACCTAATGCAGCCCGGTCCCCATAGGAGACACAGGACTCCTTTAACCAGTGACTTTGGCTAGAGGACTTTCCAGGCAACCTGGCTGACACTTTCCTAGGACTGTACTATCTGCCATCTGAGACCCTTCTTCCTCAACCCCTCCTCCCACCCCCCACTTCCCACCCCTCCAGGAGTTAGACTTTCAGACCTGCATCATAGTCTGATGGCCTATCCCACCCAGGGGTAATAGTAACACATTCCACAAGGGTGATTATGACCCTGCACACGAAGTAATACGTGAAAAGAACTGAGAAAAGAGCCTGGCACTTGGTAAGTGCTCAATAAAAGGTCATTCATTCACAAAACATTTATTTAGCCCCTGCTGTGTACTAAACACTGGGAATGCAGAGATGAATAAGACCTAGTCCCTGCTTTCAAAAAGGCCACAGCATCTTTGAAGAGGTAAACTGAAGTGAAGACAGCAGTGGTGCACAGAGAAACTGAGAGCACAATGTGAGGGTGAGCATTCTGGAAATGATCTTAAAGAAGTAATTTGGGAGAGGTAAAAAGCTGCAAACCTGGGGATGCCCCAGGCTCTCTCCACCACCCACACCCTGCACCCAGGATCACAGTGATCAGAATGATCATCCTCAAATACAGATCTATCACATCGTTCCCCAACTGCCAGGTACCTGGAGGCCCCCAGACTCCTACAGTTCCCAGAGCACCATTTGTCCAGCGCCTGCCCTCTGCTCCAGCTTTGGCTGAACCTTACCAACGCTCAAGTGAGACAGACCATCGCTCCAGGCTTTAGCTGCTGCATTTTCTTTCTCTACCAACTTCTTGCTCTTGCAAGTACCTCTGCCTAGAATACCCTTCCTTTCCATGTCATTTGACCACCTCCTATGTATCCTTCAGGCCTCAACTAAGATGTCACCTCCTCTGGGAAGCTTTCCCTGATTTCCTAAGTCAGAGGAGGTGACCCTCCTCTGGGTCCATGTGCCAGCCCTGTCACACTGATCTGCCGGGACCTGTTTCCTCTTGTCTGTTTCCCTGCAGGACTGTGAGCTCCCTGAGGACAGAGACTGTGTTCACATTTCTACTTTTAATTTTTTATTATGAAAACTTTCAAACATATACAAAAAAGGGAGAGAATGGCACCATGGCACCATGAAATCCCATAACACCCAGATTACACTGATTTTGTCCTGTTGGTTCTATCTCCCCTTTTCTTTCTTTCTTTTTTCTTCTTTTTTCCTTTTGCTAAAGTACTGGAAAGCCAATCATTTCCCCCTTATGTATTTCACTATGCTTCTCTAAGAAATTCAGTAAATAGTTTTTAATCACATGAATGAGTGTTGCAGAGCTGTTTCTAATAGCCCTCAACTGGAAACAAGCTTATTAGCTACCATTTGAAAAGGAGGGGGTACCCAGTCAAAGGACTCTGGTGCATCCATTAAGATGATCACTATGAAGACCACACAGTCACATGGCAACACGCTGACCAAGAAAAGAGGGAGAAGGGCAAAGGGAAGGTGAGGATGAGGATGGTGGGATGTGGGCGAATATGATATTCTCCCTTCCAAATACTCTTTAGTGTCCTTAACATCATTTTTCCAAGTTGTTATCTGCAAACCAGACTCCCCGCAGGGCTGTGTGTGAGGCTAAACAAAGGACTGAAGGAATTTGCCGGCTCTGCGGGAAGCTGGCTGGAGGCACAGAAGGCCTTGCTGCAGACCTTATGACCAGGGGCGGTTCCAACCTCGGGCACAGCCCTTCCCAGTTTCCAGGAGGTGGCCTACGAGCTGCATGGCTGTTTGCTCCTCTGCTGTCAGGGGTCTGGAAAGGCCATGGTGTGGTGGTATGGAGTTACCCAATGTCCTGGACCATGTGTGCGCTGCACAGTTCATCAGGGCCCTCGAACATGCCAGGTGGCCTGTCCATCTGGGTGCCCAGAGCTGGCTCTGGCTGTTTAAACAGTTATACAGGTCAGTACCTGTGATATCTTTGTTCCTCCAGCAAAAGCATGTCTTAGATTGACTGCAAAACCCAGTGTGACCCAGAGGCTGTCCTGGAGAAAACAGGACTCACTTTACAGCTTGGTTCCCAGGCACATTGTCCCCAGAGGAGAAGGGGGCCTGCCCACAGCAGACTTCCTTGTATCCACTCTCACCCTCTGGGAGCTCAGTGTCCTGCAAACAGGAGGCATTGACTTATTGCTTGTTCTTCCAAGTGTATGCTGAGCCCAGTGTCTTCTTGCTCCCTGGAAAAAATCAAACCCAAGGAATTTTGGAAGGAGGACCCATCACAGGGCATTGGTTAGGGGGTCAAGGGTGGAAAAACGTGTTTGGGAGAGGGGTGTCTAGAAGCCCCAAATTGCAGTCTCAGCTTCCCTGTAAGTCACTTGGGGACCTTGGGACTGCCTGCCCCCCAACTGCCTCATCTACCAATATATCCACTCATCTCTATCTGACTCTTCAACCAATTTGATGCCACACACATTCCTCTAGCAGCTTCCCTGGGGCCTGTGAGGAGACCCAGCACCGAACTGCCATAGTTCCTGGCTTCGGAAAGATCACTCCAAACAACAACTATGGTTTTTTAAATGATCAAAAATGACTGAGGGAGCGATTCTTGGTGAGGGAATTGATGTGGTTCAGGGCAGGCTGCCCCCAAATATGCTGCTTTGGCATATTGATTACTTTGAATTAAAGTTTCTTGAGAAACAGCCAGTGCAGGAAGGACACTCTTACCTTCCCTCATCCCCCTGAAAGCAGGAAATAAACGTCCCGTGTGAAGATATCCTCCTTGGACCAGGAGGAAGGAGGCATCCTTATCACCAACAATAGGAAAGTCAAGGCCTCAGGGCCAAGAAAGAAGTATATACAAACTTTGCTTCTTCATTAATTTGCTACCCCAAGCAAAAACCCTTTCGTTTTGTCAAATCCTTACAAATAATTATCTGTCTAAAAGGTGTAAAAGCTGCCTGCTTTGGTCACTTCTTTGCACCTCATATGTCTGGGTCTCCCATATGTATTAAATCAAATGATTGTTTTTCTCCTGTTGATCCATCTTATGCCAATTTAATTATATTAGACCAGCCAAAAAGAACCTAGAAGGGTAGAGGAAATAAGTTTTCCTCCCCTACAGAATCAAGAAAAATTTTAAGGGCTTTCATTTGCTGAGGGCCATGAAGATGGAGATAGAACAGGCTAGGGGGCTGAAAGTACAATCCTCTAATCACATGGCTGGTCCCTCTGCAATCAGCCCCTACCCTGAAGTTATCCAGGGGCACCTAGCCACCAGTCATCTCAGTATCGTGAACTCCAGTATGGCGGGAAGGTGCTTGTTATGAATAAGAAAAGGTGCTCCTATCATCCTATCAGGAAATTTCAAAACCCTTTAGAAACTCTATTCTAGGAACTGGGATGAAGATGAAATATATATTTCTTATTATATCACAACAGAGTCAGAAGACCTGAGCTCAAATCCTGCCATTTCTTTGTTGGAAGACTTGCTGAACTGGAGTTTCCTGCTTTGTAAATCAGGATGATTAGAACACCTATCTCACCAGGTTGGAGTGAGAAGTAAAATTAAGTATATGATGAAAAAGCATCCAATAAGCACCTGGCTTACATTAGGTGCCCAATATGTGTTTATTCGCTTAAAAAAATTAAATTGTAATCTGAATGTAATAAACATCCACGCCTACCACAGGTCAGGCTTTCCCACAGTATCTCATTTAATCCTCACAGTTATTCTGGCAGGTAGATTGCTGCCCCCATTTTACAGAACAAGATACTGAGGCTCAGGGAGGGAAGGTGGCTTGTTCAAGGTCACACAAGTGACAGGATATGGGGCAGGGATTAGAATGGAGTGGGTTGGACTCCAAATCTTAATTATTTCTGGATTCTTCCACAACAGACAAACCACTGAGACCCCCTCCCACCCTCCTTCATGGCAGAGACCCTCACAGTCTCCTGGTATTCATCTCCCAATCCTTTTTCAGTAACAGAAACTATTTGTAGTTGGGCACATTGTAGCTCAGTGCAAAGCCTGCATTTCCTGACCGCCTGCCCATTCAGTGAAATGTGACCATGGGGCTAGGTTACAGTCACTGAGATAAAAGGAGAAACGTCATGAGGAACCTCTGGAGTTCTCCTTAAAAAGGAAGAGAGACTGCTTGCAAGTAAGTATTTGTTAATTTAAAAAAAAAAAGTGGAAGTGAGTGCTATCTTCCTAACCTTCTCTTTCTTGGCTGGACTCAGACTAAATGGCTGGACCTCAAACAGTCATCTTGGGCCATGTGGAGCTGTGTTGGTAGGACAGCAAGATGGTGAATCACCATCACAGTCCTAGACTGCTTCTCTCTTCCCCTTTCTGAATATCACCTCTTCTCTATTAAGCCTTTTCTTCAACATTTAAATGGGCTCAAGTTTTTCCCAATCTAAAATAAAAATCCACCCTCAAACCCATGTTCCCTTCTCTTCCTCCTCCCAGTCAACCAACCAAGAAGAACTCTAGGTCTTCATGTCTCCACTCCCCAGCCATTTGTCAACTCACTGCATCTGGGTATCTCTCCTCCCATTCCACCCGAACTGCCTGGGCCAAGGGAACTGCTACACCTAGTGGACCTTCTTTAGTTACCTTCTAACTAGATCTCTCAAAAGCATATCATGTTGTTGCCCACGCCCTCCTCACCTTGGATTCTGTGCCACTCTGCTCCCCCCGCCTCTCCAGCTGCTCACTCTGTTGTCTTTCCCCCTCAGTCTCTGCTCTGAGCTCTAGTCCTCGCCTTCTAAGGACTGAGCTGACTTCTTTTCTTGCATGTCTCAAAAGCATCTCAAACTCAACATGTCCAAACTGAAAATTCTTTCTTCATACCTGTTCTTGCCAAAAATCTGGGGGAATCTTTGACACATCTCTTCCCACCATCCCCCATAACAAATCCATGGTCCAGTCCTGACAATTTCACCTCCTAAATAAAGTTCACCCACTGCCATCAGCTGACTCAAACCACTCTAGGGACTGTTGCCTAGAACTAGTACAACAGCCCCCTAACTTGTCTTCCTGTCTCCACTCCAGTCCTCTTCTAAACACCAATTTAGTACATGGAGGTCAAAGGGCTCTTTCTACCAGCAGGACCACATCAATGGCTTGCTCAGAAGTCAACAACTTTCCTTTGTCCTCCAGATGCATAACTCAACTCCAGCCTCGGGCTTGCAAGGTCAGAGCCTCCCCCTCCACCTCTGTTCGAGCCACATTGGCCTTCTGTGACACGCATGCTTCTTGAACCCACGGCTCCCTTTCCTCACGCCTTATGCACTAGCTGTCCCTTCCTGCCCGACCCTGTTGCCAGTTACCTGCCACAATCCCCTGCCTGCCACATCCATAAACTCTCTACCCAGCGTGTAGCATCACTTGAAATGACTTACGTATGTAAATGTTGTCTTCCTCAATTAAAATGTTAGCTTTCTGAGGGCCTTTCTTGCATTCTGCTTCACCCCAAAGGGCCAGGCACAGTCACCCAATGAAATACTTTAGTGAATGAATAATTCGCCCTCCCTCGCCCCCACAGTTCTCATAAAGTACCCTAATCCAGGGCCTTAGGAGCCCCACCTGAAAGGGATCCTGGAAAAAGCTCGCAAATAAAGATGGACAAGGGGCAACCACACAAGGAAGCCTTCCTTCTCTTTATCAGCTCCAAGAGAAAAGGTGGACGAGCGCACCTGCGCATTCGCTTTGCTACGGCCGCATCCCACTTCGGCCGTGGGGTGGCGCTGGGCGCATGCTCCCCGGAGGCGCGGTCCTCCCGGCCGACTTCAGGCCGCTCTAGCCGCCCTTCTCGCCTGCTCTGCTGGGAGGCGGGCGCGCCCACGGGGGTCCCTCCAAGATGGCGGCGCAGAGGAGGAGCCTGCTGCAGAGTGTGAGGAACCGAGCCGCTCTCCGGGCTGGGGGTCGGGAGCCCCGGGCAGGGGTAGGGGGTGTCGGGTTCAGGCGCAGCTCCCTCTCCGCCTTTGGGCCGCCTCCCGGTCCCCGTCCCTGGCGGGGTGTGGCTGCCGCCCTCCCCTCTCCTGGGCCGGCCCCATTCACCCCCGACCGCGGGCGCGTTTGGTCCTGCAAGGCCCGCGCGTGCGCGCTGCCGGCTGGTCCGTCAAGGGTTTGGATTTGCAGTCCTAGCGACCGCGAGGGTCAAGGGCGCGTGGAGGGTGGGAGCGTTCTGGAGCCGGCTGGGGCAAAGGCCCGCGGCAGCCGAGGGAGCCAAAGTAGCGAGCCCAACCCCGGCCGTGGTCGCGCGATAATAATCATCGCAGCAGCAGCCACTTGTGTATTGTTTACTCTACCCCAGGCTTGTAAGTTTAATTTTCGTAACAGCCCCGTTAGAAAGGTACTGTAATTCTTCCTGTTTTACAGATGAGGAAACTGAGGCACAGAGAGGTGGTCATTTGCCCAAGGCCACACAGCTGGTAAGTGGCAGAGGCAGGATTAAAATCAGGCATTTTGATTCCAGAAACCCTCTTAATTTCTAGGCTATGCGGAAGGAATGACTGGAGTCTTGGCAGCCTGGGTTCTGGTCCTGGCTCTAACTCACTATCCCTCCATCGGCCTCAGTTTCCTTATCGGTTAGATAAAAGCAGGCAGGGGGAGGATTGTCTTGAGACGCACCCCAACCCCCAGTCTGGACCCTCAAGGGTTTGTCACTGGTGTCTTCCATCCCCTGCATCCTTCTGACACACATGCACGTCAGTGCACACGCATGTTGGCACCATGGACCTTTCTGGCCTGCCAGGGCAGGTCACTGGTCCCCTGTCACCTCCTCAGACCTGGCAGTCAGTGGTACTCCTGTGGACTTGTCTCTCTCCTGTACTGAAAAGTGAACTCTTTGAAGAGAGGGACCTGTGATCTGCAGTGAAAAGTATCACCAGACCTACCACCACTAGGTGCCGGACATTCAATTAATTGTTTGTAAAATAATGAGTAAAGCATTCAAGCCAGGTCCAGTGCTCAGCCTTGGCCTTACAGAGATGCAGCAGGCATTGGCCCTCTTGCCCCTGGGGGTCTTGAAGCATCAGAATTTCAGGCTAAGGGATGACCTTCAGTGCTTCAAACTAATGACAAGCTTTGTGTAGATTTCTTCTAAAGTTGCTTTTCCAGGACAGCAATTCTCAGGTTTCCTGGGTGAGGATAGCTCTCTTCCCCTCCACGCTTTTGGCTGCCCCTTTATTTGACTATTGCCTGGCAGGCTGGCCTTATCATTGAGTTGGTTATGTAGGCCTGGTCCTCTGCTTTGTAGGAGGCAGTGCCCCTGTGTTAATGTCCTCAGTGGGGTAAGCATTCCAGAAATACTGGCTGGATTGTGGTAAATGCTGTTTGTACAAATACCTGCTGTAGGCTGACTTGGCTTGCTGAGGAGTTTGGCTACCAGCTTCCCTCCCTTCTAGATGTGAGGGAGCCCAAGGGACTTGGGTTAAACGGAGGTGAGCTTTGCTAGCTCCGGAATGTGTTCCTGGGTGGTGTGGAATCTTTTAAAGTTGAACAGTTAGCTTTAAGCACATAGGATTTTGATAAAAGGCAAAGGGACATCGGGGATGTTCACACTAGGCCCCTTCCACCCTAATGATGATCAAGATGTCTCTGCTCACAGGGTGTCCCAAGTGTCCACGTGATGTACTGGGCTTGCTGACCTGCCCTCCACTGTCCTGAGTCTGGTGAGGGTAGCTCAAACACCATCATTCAGCAGGACTGTGAGGGCTGCTGTTTTGTAATTACTGGGCCTGGGGATACAAAGGTAAACAAGGCTGGTGTCCACCCTCACGGCATTTGCAGTCTTGCTTGGGAGAAGGAGCCATATATCACTAATACGATGTGGAAGGCACTCTGATGTCAATGTTTTGAGGGACTACAGGTGGCCTAATTTGACCAGGTTGGTGGAGGCTTGTAGGAAGGGCTGGGATCTGCTGACATGGTGCTGGGAGGGATTGCCGGGGCCAAGGTGGCGGAGCACTTCGGGGAGTGTCATCCTGAGGAGTTTCACCTCTGGTCCCCAGGCAGTGTAGTACCTTAAAAGGTCTTTTGAAGAAAATATGAGCTTTTCAAGTAGGTTCAAAAGAACTTGGGTCCTTCACAGCCTGCTGAAACAGCTCATAAAGTCTCATGTGGCCTTGGGCTAGTCACTTAGCATCCCTGAACCTTGGTTTCCCCAACTGAGAGGACTCCCAGGAGTGTTGTATTAAATGAATACATTACCCTTCTAGCCTGGTGTGGTTACTCTCCAGCCATGAAGTTCAGTTCTGCTGTAGTTGAGTGCCTACAGTTCACTGCCTCAAATGTCACTGAGTACTCAGTCTGTGTAAGTGCAGGGGACCCTGCCCTCATGAAGCTTATGTTCTAGTAAGGGAGACAGTAAACAATGAGTAAGTCTGGGTTATATATGATATAATAATATCTAGAATATAACATAGATGGTGCTGTGAGGAGGACTGGGCAGGATTAACAGACAGAATGGTGGAGGGACTGTTTTAGACAGAGGGGAAGACCATTTTAACATTTGATGCGATATGGAAGGGAATATTCCTGCTCAAGGGAAAAGAGATGCAAAGTCTTGCCTGTTCAGGGAGCATCAGGGAGGCAGCATGGCTGGAGTGGAGGGTATTGGGGCAGTGGCAGTAGCCAAGGTCCAGTAGAGTCTGGTGGACCCTGATGCGAACTTTGGATTCTTCTCTAAGTGTGCTGTGAAACTCTCAGGTTGGTTTGAGTAGAGGCATGAAGTGCTCTGACTTGTGACTGGAGAGGAGTTTGAGTGGTGAGAGTGGAAGCTTGGGACCTGCTGAGTGGTGCTGCCAGTTGTCCATGTGTGAGGTGACAGAGGCTTGGCCAGAGTGATGGCAGAGGAGTGGTGAGAAGTACCTGGTTGTATTTTGGGGGAAGAAGTGATATGATTTGCTTACAGATCAGATGTAGGGGGTGTGGCAGAAGCAGGAGAGTCAAGAAGGACTACAGGGTTTGGTTGGAACACAGTGGTGCCATTTACCGAGATGGGGAACCCTGGGGGAGGACCACCCTGGGGGCAGGAAGAATCAAGATTTAATTTTGCCTAAACTGTTTTCAATTATTTTTTTTTAAGTCAACTTGAAATCAGATTTTTCCCAAGCAATTACATCTATGAAGTCACAAGTCCTAGCTATATATTTTTTTCCTGATGTATATTAAAATAAACACATACCCTTAAAATAAAAACCTCCTTTAGACCATCACCTGTAACCATCTCATTCACCATCAGGATGTGGCCCAGCTGCTCTAGCACAGTCAGTGCCCCACAATTATTAGTAGCCCCTTTAAGAATGTATTAGGACTATATTTGTGATGAAAACATAAAGAACCTTTGATGGAAACCCTAGTGAAAGAGGTGGGGGCCAGGAGTGGAGTTGGTCCCAGAGAAGCAAGGAAGGAAAAGGGGGTCATTCAGAAAGACAGAGATGGCAGGAGGTGTTGGGGTGTTTTAAGCTTTCCGGAGAAAAAGAACTGCCCCCCACCCTGAGCCATCTTCCTGGGGGCATTTTTCTCCCTTTCTGAGCTGCCTTTTTGCCTTTGAGGAATCCGGGTGCTTTCAGCACAAAAACACTCAGCCTTTTCATACTATAATTTGATATTCAAGCTGTAGCCTGAACTTGAAATCATGCTTTTGTCCACTTCTGCTGCCCAGGAGTTTGAGATGAGTCTCTGGGGACTTTTATGGGCTATTTTTATGTGATGTGGTCACATATGTACATGAGGTGCTAATGCTTAAGTATATGTGCACAAGGTGTAATGCCCTTAATGGGTTAAATACAGTTGAATCACAGAGAAACTTTATACCAAAATATGAATTTCAGAAACTCCCTCACACAATCAAGTCAAAATTAGGCTTTTTGAAACAGATTCTGTTTTACCGTATTTTGTGTTAAATTTCTTGTGAGGAATTAATTTGTAACCCATCAATGAGTTAAAGTGGTCCGTGCTCACCGCTGTCTGTAGTTACGAGGCTGTGCTGAGCGCGAGACGCTCCCTTCTCAGCTTCCCGGCTGACTCGTGTTCAGGGCGCTCAAGCTGCTGGTGCTGTGGGCCTGGCGTCTGTGGGCAAGGGAGAGAGGATGCATCAGTATGTGCAGGGGTGGAGGGGTGGGTGGTTTCTGTGAATAGAAAATACATGACCTTTCCGAAAATTGCTCAGAAATGGGGAGGAAGGAGGCAAGAGGGTTGGCAGTCTGGTGGGTTTTAATAGAATGAGCAGTGAATGCTTGTTATGGCTAATCCCCGATGGAGGTGGGGAGAAGTGGGAGAATACAGGTGAAGCTCACCTGCCCACAGCAGTGTGAGAGGGCTTTGGGGCCCCCGCTGAAATCAGGGAGGACCAGATGCTCTCCCACACGGGTAGCACCTCCTGGAATTCTCTGGCCGCTTGTTACTAAATGTTTGAGCTGCTGTGGGGACAACATCCTGGGCCGTCCACTGAAGGAGCGCTCCTGAGTATATGAGAAGTCGCTTGTATGTCATTGGACTTAAGACATTATTGATTACAAGGACACATCACTATTTTCTATACTACTAAGAAAGAAAGTGCACTGCTAATTAACTTGTAACTTACCAACTTCAGAGATACTAAAAATGTTGAAAATACATATCTTTGAATCAGTGAACTAAAGTACCCAATTAATATCAGGCTGCCACCTGAGAGTTGCCACAAGGCCAAATGGTTAATGGCCAGGGAACTGGTGCCCAGTGTGCACAGTGAGGCCATGGGGATGGGTTTCTCATGGAAGGACTCCATGGCCTTGGGCAGTATTTTTGCAGAGCCTGGGACATATACAGTGAGGTGGTGGGTGGGTACCTGTGTAAACCTCATCGTTATATGTGGAGGTTATTTGCTTTTTAGTTATCTTTTGAACTTTCTGATGTAGACTTGGTTTGGTCCTAGTGTGTTCGTAACACCTCTCTGATGCTTGCTAATCTACCTTTTTTCAACAGTTCAGAGGGCAGCAGGCCATGGGTTCAGCTAGAATTTAATAGCCTTGTTTTGTTTTCCTTCCTTATTACCTTCAAGATTTTGCAGGTAATAATGGTTTTCCACTTACAGTACTGAAAAGTTTACATTCAAAATGAAATCATTTGAATGAAAGAAAAAAGTGGCAGATGAAAGAAAAAGCATGAAGTGGGTAACTTGTTGAAGATGGTGAGTGGATGGTTGGCACGGTTTGGGAGACATGGGGCTCTGGCACCAGTTGGATTTGAGCAGGGCCTTTACTGGTAGATAGGATTTGGAAATACAGAAAGGGGGAGGCCTTGCCTCACCATGGGTACTTTTTAATACGGTTTTGGGGTAATTTTTCTTATTTCTTCTTTCTTTATTTAAATAGCAAGCCAAGTCAGATTGGCTAGGCACTCAGTGTTTAAAGAGTGCCAGTGTGAAATAAGAACTTTGCTCAGCAAGGTTCATGGATACAAATAGTTGGTTTGTTTTAAAATGTGTTCTTATTTCTGTGACTGTGCCCCTAAGGTCAGTAGCCTCTTCACTCAGGGCTCCAAAAATACATACGGCTTTTCAAGTATAGTGGACCTTTGGCGGAGGTGTTACTTCCCTCCTGTGTTTGGCACGGACACCTCCTGTCAGAAGTGGGTTAGCTTCCCACACTTTTTGTTCTGGTCACAGTTTTTTAGAAATGATTTGAGAACACTGTATAGCAGGCCTTATCTGTACGAGATAGACAGCTGAGTGAGATTGTTAATCTATCAAAGGGTGAGATTCAAAACTGTGTCAACAGACTGGGAGGCTGAGATGAAAGCATTAAGATATAATCCAACTGATACAAATTTAGGTTTAAAAAAAGCCTCTACAGGAGTATGCTTGTGGGGGACTGACTCAAGTGAACTTCAGAGGAAAAAGACTTTGTCATTTTAGTTGACAGTATGTCGGAATTTTCACGTGGAGACTAGATGCCCGTCTTTTCTTTAGGTATATGAAGGCTATTGATTTTTTGTGTTGATTTTCTATCCTGCCCCTTACTGATTTACTTCATTTGAGTTAGTTTTATCATTTATGGTTTCTAGGTACTATAAGATCAGCTGCAAATAGAGATAACTGTACTTCTTTTCCAATTCTTAGGTTCCTTCTTTTCTCTTGTCTGATTGCATGGGCAAACACCTCCAGTTCATTAAGTAGTGGAGATTGCAGGTATCCTTGCTGTATTCCTGATTCTTAATGCGAATGCCTCTTGTTTCCCCACTGAGGAAGATGCTGGTTTTAGGACTGACTGAAGTATACATATAATGGTACATTAAGAAAATATCCATCAATTACTGTTTCCTTAAGTGTTTTTTTGTTTGTTTGTTTTTTCCAGTCAGGAATAGGCAAAGAAAGCCCTTAAATGAATATAGCCCTGGAGTCGTTATCCATTGACCTGAACACTGATTGCCAGTCAGTTAATAAAATAATACATTTCCAAAATATTACTAGCTCAACAGTGTGAAAATCAAATTTCATAAAAAGCACTTAATGTTGTAGAAGTATCCAGAATTAGCCGTAAATACTTTCTGAAAAATGTGGTGCTTGTCATGTAGATTGACCACTGTCGGACACAGTTTTGCTGGTTTGGGGAAGCTTGCTGTCCTCACATCCGCCAGATAGGGCTGCAGCGGTCAGTGCAGTATCAGCCACTGCCGGGAACCACGTCATGAGCTCCCATCGTGAAGTGCTGTTAGGTGAATTGTTCCTCTGCCACCACACCCTGATGTGGCAGTTCCTCAGTCATCCGTTTGAGTTTGTTTCCTTCCTTGTGAAAGATTAACGTACTAGTCTTTTTCATAGTGTATCTCTCACTGTTGTGTGGGCCTGTAAGTTGCTTGGTTAAGATTTATTCTTTCTGGAAAGTGTGAATTTGTTGAAAAGATTCAAATCCCTGTAAGCCTGTCTCTGTCCCCTTGTGGGATAACGGCAGGGGAGGCACTGTGATTGCAGCATCAGTGACAGGCCTTGCGTCGTGGGCAACACATTGGTGTTCATCTCATATTAGAGGATGAGTTCAATCCATCTTAACCTCAGCTTAATTACAGATGGGATTCTAGAAAGTATCGATGTCTTCTCTTCCCATGCTTTAAAACAACGGTGGCATTTCGGGATGCTGAATATTGGCTTCTTAGCCCTTCTTTTCAGGAGGACAAGGAACACTCCTGATTGAGGAGATGCTTTTGTGCTCCTGTTTAATCTTATGCTTAACTTCATCCCAATTGGAGGCAGAGACAGACTCTAGAAAAAGGAGTTTATTTTGGAAATTTACTTGCCAGGTTGCCTGAGACTTCTGTGAGGTCCTTGGTGATGCAAATATATTAATCAGATCTAAGACATAGGGGATGATTCATGACATCTGTTCCTTGAAAAATAATTAACTCCTTGGCAATGAACTCCTTTTCTGGCCTAAAAGGCCTTACACTGCTCCACCTAGGCACACATGTGCATGCATGTGTGTGAACACAGTAGCAAGCCACTTTCCCTGCTACTCATTACAGAGGCGACACCAGCCTCATGCTTCCTTAAACCTAACACATTTTATTTTCTACCTCAGGGTCTTTGCATGTGCTGGTCCCTCTGCTTGGAAGTCTCCTTTCCCACTTTCTTAATGGCCACCGCTCCATTGCCATTTCAGTTCTGTCTCAGAGGTCATCTTCCCAGAGAGGCTTCTCCTGACCACCTTATCTAAAGGAGCCCTCCCCATCACTCTCGGTCCTCTTACCTGATGTATTTTCTTCATAGCACACTTCCCTGTCTAAATGGGCTTCATTTATTTATTGTATTACATGTTTGAAGTCTCTCTCCCTAGAAAGGAAATTTCAAACAAGGACCCTCTTCTGTTTTCTCCGCTATGTCTGCAGCACCTGGAGTAATGCCAGCTTGTTGTAAATGTTCAGTAAATATTTGTTGAGTGAAAATATGTGTTAATCAAATATACTCTAATCGCATAATGTTGTATGTGGATTCCAAGACTCAAGTTCGCACTTATGTTAAGAGAGACATTTCTGTTCCTTTAAAATGAGACAGGTTAAGCTTAGAACTAGAAACGATTTTGTGTTACTATGAAGTAGTTTCTTCGTTTGTTTTATTTCTCTGTAGCTTGACCTGAAAGTATTCAATGCCCAGTGTCACCAAGAGCTGAGCAGAATTTCAGCTCTTATTGCTGTTCCTTTTCCATTAGTAGGTTTCAGTCATATTTTCTGTTTTCAAAGGCTAGTAGTAGGCATTGGTAGCTTTTTAGCCTTTGTGGTAAAATTATGTGAATTTTTAAAAAAGTCCTATAAAGAAGACACAAGGACATTTAAAGATATACCATTGGATAGATTGCAAGATTCAATGTAATAAAGATGTCACATCTCCTCAAATTGATCTATAGTTTTTTTTATTAAATTATAGTCAGTTTACAATGTTGTGTCAATTTCCAGTGTAGAGCACAATTTTTCAGTTATACATGAACATACATATATTCATTGTTGCATTCTTTTCCACTGTGAGATACCACAAGATCTTGTATATATCTCCCTGTGCTATACAGTATAGTCTTGTTTATCTATTCTACATATGCCTGTCAGTATCTACAAATGAATCTACAGATTTAAAACAATCCCAATCAAAATCCCAGCAAGATTTTTTTTGTAAATACAGGAAAGCTGATTGTAAAATTTACATGGAAAGGCAAAGGAACTAGAATAGCCAAAACAATTTGAAGAAGAATAAAGTTAGAGGCATCACACTAACCAAGTTTATAATGTAGATTTTAAGTACAGATTTATAAAGCTATGGTAGTCAGGAGGATGGAGCTGGTGAGGGGATAGACACATAGGTCTGTGGACTAGAGGACAGTCCAGAAATAGACACACACAGGTATGGCTGGTTAATTTTTGAAAAAGGTGCAAAGGTAATTGAATGGAGAAAGGATAATCTTTTCAACAAATAGTATTGAAACAATTGGATATCCACATGCAAAAAAAAAATGACGTAAATCTCCTACCTTGTATAGAAATTAACTCAAAATGGATCACATGTCTAAATGTAAAGTGTAAAACTATAACACTTTTAGAAGAAAACTGAGTATCTCTTGACCTGGCGCTGTGCAGAGTTCTTAGACATGACATTAGAAGCATGAACCATGAAAGAAAAAAATTGATTAAATGAATTTCATCAAAACTAAAAACTTTTGCTCTTCAAAAACCACCTGTAAGTGAATGAAATAGTAAGCTACAGCTGGGGAAAATATTTGCAAATCACATATGCAACAAAGGAATTTTATCCAAAATATACAAAGAACGCTCAAAACTCAACAGTTAAGCAAACAGACAACACAGTTAAAGCATGGTCATGACACTTAAACACTCTACCAGAGAGGATATGTGGATGGCAAATAAGCACATGAAAAGATGCTCAGCATCATTATTAGCCATTAAGGAAATGCAGATTAAAGCTGTGATGAGATATCACTACACACTTAGAATATCTAAATTAAAAAAATAAATACCATGTAGAGGTGACAATGTGGAGCAGCTGGAACTCTTGTGCGTTACTGGTGGGACTGCAGATGGTACACCACTTTGGAGTATAGTTTGGCAATTTCTTATAAAGTTAAAAAGCAGTCTCAGTCCTAGGTATTTATCCTAGAGATATGAAAACTTATATTCACACAGAAGCCTGCCCGTGAGTGTTTATAACAACTTTCTTCATAATTACCCAAAACTGGAAACAGCCCAAATGCCTTCAGTGGACGAATGGATAAACTGTACTGCATCCATGCAGTGGAATACTGCTCTGCAATAAAAAGGGACCAGCTGTTGATGCAGGTACCAACTTGGATGAATCTCAGAGGCGTAATGCTGAGTGAAAGAAGCCCGGTCTCGAAAGGTTAGGTGCTTTAAGACCTAGACTGTAGTTGTGGTTGCCAGGGGCTGGAAGGAGGGGAGAATGGGGAGTTATTGTTTAATAGGTATAGAGTTTCAGTTTTACGAGATGAAAAGAGTTACAGGGATGGATGATAGTGAAGGCCACAGAACACTGTATTTAATACCATTAAAATGTACACTTAAAAATGCTTAAGATAAATTTTATATGTGTTAACCACAATCAAAAGGGAAAAAAATTTTAAAAAGAAAAAAAAAAGTCAAGAGATACCATTCCTTTGAAGTTATTTAGTAAGTACTGTTGAAGAGAATTATTTGAAATAGTTATATTTTAGGATCACAAATATTTTCTTTCTGAAGTTTTCTACTGAGATGTTACTTAGTGCTGTCTTCTTTCTAACAGGTGATTTGATGAAGATATTAAAGCTAGAAATTAGAACTAAAAAAAAAAAGGTTGGCAGGGGAAGGTTATGCACTGCATAATTTCATTTATGGCATTCTTGAGAAGACAGTATAGTGATGCAACACAGGTCAGTGGTCGCCAGGAGTTAGGGGAGGGTGTGGCTACGAAGGGGCAACGTGAGGGCCTGCTTTGGGGTGATGAGCTTTTCTGTATCTTGACTGTGGTGGTAGTTACACAAATCTCTCCAAGTGTCAAAATTCATAGGCCTGCACACCACAAAGTTAATGTTACTATACGTTAGTTTGAAAATAAACTCCCACACCCTGCCGAAATTGCTCCAGGGTGTGAAGCACAAAACTAAAGCTCTGGAATAAATGCAGCACAAAAGCAATTAAAATGGGGGAAAAAAGCCATAAAGTCATTCTCTGTCAGTATGTAAATAAACAGAAGATGAAGTTTGCCACAAAAGCTAACCACAGGCTTTTTACATATCTGATTGCAAAAGCCTGTTGAAGTGGTTTTCACATCCTTTTTTGAAGCCTTTTACTGCTAACTTGTAAGCTGTGGTGCAGTATTTGTGCTTGTTTACTATTTCAGTAAAGCTTTCAATCCAAATTTTACTCTCATTGCAGTTGAACTAAAGTTTTCCCAGTTTTATTTTGCTCTAGTTCAACATGGGGAGCCTGGGGAGCCTTTGTGCACCAGACACAAGTCTTAGGTGAGGGCTTGGTGTAGGGGAGGCTTTCACTAAAAGGCGATGGATCACACCTGGGGCTCAGAAAATGCAGGTGCTCAGAGAGAGAGGGGGAGAGAGAGAGAGAGAGAGAGAGTGTGTGTGTGTGTGTGTGTGTGTGTATGTATGTGTATAGCTCCGTCATAATTATACTGAACAGTGGGGGGCCAGATGTAGTAGGAATACACGAGAGGGCTGGCAGCCAAGCCTGGGGAGGGTCTTCCTGGAGAGGGTCTTCCTTCAGGTAAGTTCTGAGCCAGAGTCCCAAAGGACATGGAGAACTGCTAGACAAGGATAAGGAGGGTGTTCCACGCAGAGGGAAGAGTGGGGTATGGATGGGGCGCTGGGAGCCTTTGGTACTAGTGGAAGAGGATGTTGTGGGAGAGGATACCAAGGTGGAGTGGGACCAGGAGGTGGAGGCCCCAGTGCCAGGAAGAGTGACTGAGGCTACCTTGTAAGTCAGTTTCTCAAGAGGTGGTCCTGGGTAGCCTGAATTAGTCCCCTGCCGACAGTGCAGGTATCCTGACCCCCACAGGATCAGACATTCTGATTCTGCGGGTGGGGCCTGGAGATCTGTGGTTTTTACCAGTTCCCAGGGGATTGGAGTCAGAGCTACTGCAGTACGAGGTGAGGGCCCACCAAAGTTTTATACCAAGAGTTTGCTTCCCTTGTGTATGTGTGTTTCACTTGTGCTCTGCAGCGTAGCGCACTCCTGGAGACCACTGCTGAGCCTTGGGTTTGGGAACTCTGGTCTTTTTCAGGTTTCCTGGGGAACAGTTTGTGGACTAGCCTTAAAACCATGCAAACTCTCATGCAGGTGTTTGTTCATACACACGTCATTGTTTTCCAGAAGGAAGTGGGACCCTCTGGGTGGGGCTCTACGACTGCTAGGTTTTTGTTGGGGAAGAAGAAGATGATGAGGTGGGGTCTGCCCTGGGCAAGAAGGTAATGCCTCTTGGTTTCCTGATGTCCTTCCCAGGAGCAGCAGCCAAGTTGGACGGACGACCTGCCGCTCTGCCACCTCTCCGGGGTGGGCTCAGCCTCCAACCGCAGCTACTCTGCTGATGGCAAGAGCACCGAGAGCCACCCACCGGAGGACAACTGGCTCAAGTTCAGGTGAGACTGCCGGCATGCTCTCCTGGGCATCGAAAGTTGGTTTGCAAGCGAGGAAAGGCAGGTTTGCAGCTGTCTAGTGTGGGGCTTGCCGGTGAGATGTGGCCCGAGGGGAAGTGGTGTCTGCTGCTGTCCCTTCCACATTTAGACCTCAGACCAGTTGAGGACCTGCTCCAGAGTGGTGGGGGGCATCCCAGAAGGTCATGACCAAAGTGAAATGATGGTCAAATTGTTGGGAGGACCCAGGTGAGCACCTGAAGCCACAGCCACTGTATCTTTTGTCTCCCTGATTCCTTTCCCTCCTCCTCCTCACTCTGGAATTGGCATCACTCTACTGAGAGCCACTGGTCTCAGGCTGCCCCCTACCCTCTCCCTCTGTCAGGAGTGAGAACAACTGCTTCCTGTATGGGGTCTTCAATGGCTACGATGGCAACCGGGTGACCAACTTTGTGGCCCAGCGGCTGTCCGCAGAGCTCCTGCTGGGCCAGCTCAGCGCCGAGCACACAGAGGCCGACGTGCGGCGTGTGCTGCTGCAGGTACTGGTGCTTGGCCTGGCTGATGGTGGCCGAGTTCCCTGGGACTCACAGTGTGGGGTCAGCCTGGGGTTGGTGTGAAGACTCTCCGGCTCCTTGTCTCTGCAGAGGAACCAGCTCTGGGAGCCTCTCCCAGCAGCAGGGGCGTCCCACTTCCCAGGGTGCAGGGCTGAGCAACCAGCAGTGGTCCTTCCGCATGACTGGCAGGGTTGGCCCTGGAGGGAATACTCCTGGGGAAGGGGAACTAGGCACGCCACCTTGGACCCAGGGCTGTAGTGGGAGGGGCCGAGCCCTGGTGGAACAGACCCCTTCCCCTCTGCGTGGCCCAGGAGCTCTCTTGAGTCACTGTGGGCACCCCAGGCCTTGCCTAGTCACTTCTGGTTGGCTGGTGCTCCTTTGCCAGTTCTGTGTTTCTGCTTGCTGTTGTTTTGGAGTGTTTCTTCCTGGCATCTCCTTTTGGAAGCGAGTCCAGAATTACTTAGTTTTAGATGAGAAGAGTGGATTCCTGTTCCTCGAGAACAGTGTTCCCAGCCATGTTCCTGCCTCAGCACCCAAGGGCGTGAGCACTGTCCGTGGCCTCAGGGGCCTGCGCCAGTGATTCTCATCTGGTGCCCCTGGGAAAGGTGGCAGCGTGACTGGTGTTGAGGGGCTGGCAGGATGTGGCGATGACACCAGCTGTCACTGACGGAGCCGGGCTGGGTGGTACTGTGAGCCAGGTGCCGTGTGCTCAGGGTGGGCTCTCCCAGTTGCCCTCAGAGCAGCGCTTACCCCTAGATGAGGAGGCTGAGGCTGCCCAGCCGGCAAGTAGCAGAGCTGGGACCCTGGGTCCAAGCCTGTGTTCTTGCCTGGCGGTGCCATATGTGAAGCTGCATCACAGGGTGACCTCAGTTACTACAACTTGTTGCTGTTAAAAGTTTCAGCATCAGGTGACAGTGGTGTTTGAACCAGCCTTTGCCTCCTCGCCCTCTGCCCCCAGGCCTTCGATGTGGTGGAGAGGAGCTTCCTGGAGTCCATCGATGATGCATTGGCTGAGAAGGCGAGCCTCCAGTCCCAGCTCCCTGAGGTACTCTCCCCAGCCTCTGCTCTGTGAGAAGCACGTCAAGGCCTGGCTTTGCTAGGAGCAAGGACTCATCTACCATGTCACTCCCAGGCCATAGGCACAGCTGGTCCAGAGCAGCAGGCATGAGGGGAACAGTTCCTGACTAGGGATGCAGGTGGTGACGGGTCTGCCCTCTAGGGGTGCTCACTAGCTGGCTCCAAGCAGCTGTGCTCTGAGGTGGGCAGGGGCTGTGAAAGAAGGCCCTTCCAGGTCAGTCCTCAGCCTGAATCTGTTCATAGCCTTGTCACCAACCTGCTCATGTCACCTGCCAGCACCTTCAGGGCTGACGGGACAAGCTAGGTCAAGTCTGGCTTTTCTGAAAGAAGCCTGCCCTGGAGCTGCAGCCAGCTTCCCTCCTGGCCGGGCCCTCAGATGCCTGCTCTTTAGGGAGGGGGTCGGTGGGGTGGTCTCCAAGGCCCTGGCCTGCCCTGAGCCTCAGTGGTGGCTTCTAGGCTGTCCCTCAGCACCAGCTGCCTCCTCAGTATCAGAAGATCCTCGAAAGACTCAAGACATTGGAGAAGGAGATTGCAGGAGGAGCCATGGCTGTCGTGGCAGTCCTTCTCAACAACAGGCTCTATGTCGCCAATGTCGGTGAGTCACCTGCCCATTCCAGGGCAGGAGGTCAGGTGAGAAGGTCAGCCTTGGGGTCCGTGTGTCCTTTGGACAGTCTGCTTCCCGGACACAGAAGACCTCCAGCTCAAGCGTCCTAAGGCCATGGAGCATCTCCCATTATTCCACAAGAGCGTCTCAGTCCCAGCCCCAGGTGATTGAAGTACCTGCTGGGAGGCAGACGTTCCAGCTTGAGTCCTGACTCTGCCCCGGACTGGCTTGCGGCTTTGAACAAATTGTGTCCCCTCCCTGGGTCACCTCAGTAGCTTCCTCTTCTAGAAGAGGTTGCCTGGTTGTGGAAGACCCACTCGGCCTCCCATGAAGGGCAGCACAGAGTGCTGGATGTGGGCAAAGAAGGAGGGCCATGTGGGAAGCCGAGAAGGCGGTACCCCCAGGGTGCAGATGACTGCAGGAGTGCTGAGAGGCCCCCCTTATAAGGTCCCTCTTCTCTTCCTCCTTTTTTTAAGATGTTATGGAAAAAATGTTTAAATGTTAAAAAAAAAAAATAGAGTGAATAGTATTTAATGAACCCTCACGTGCCCAGCCCCCAGCCCCAACATCACTCCTCATGGCCAGTCCCATTTCATCTTCAGCCCTCTGTCCCCGCATTGTTGTGAAGCAAACCCAGACACCGTGTAATATTATCTGTAAATATTGCATTGTGTCTCCTCAGAGAAAAGGTCTAAGTCACACTCACAATCATTCTCGGATGACACTGGAAAAGGTTAACCTAATTCCTCAATATCATTAGCTCTCCCTGACTGGTGACTTGCTCAGTGTTTTGAGCTTGTCTTCTTTGCCCGTTTCAAGGATTTCCACGTGTGAGATGCCTGCCTTTTCTTTCTCTCTTTTCTCAACGTGTCCTGTTTTTCCCTACGCTCTCAGTCTGCTCAGCTGCTCAAATTCTGCTGCAGGTACCAACCGTGCACTTCTATGCAAATCCACGGTGGATGGCCTGCAGGTGACACAGCTGAACGTGGACCACACCACAGAGAATGAGGATGAGCTCTTCCGGCTCTCACAGCTGGGTGAGTGGGCTGACGGGTCCGTGGAGGGGTGGGGTTCAACCCTGGTGGCTCACCCTGTGCCTCCTTTCTGGGGACCATGCAGTGAAAGGCCTGAAGTGGACAGGCTGTGACCTTGGGCTTGGGACAAGCCTGCCTGGGGTTGAATCCCAACTCTGTCGCTTACTAGTTGGTGATTTTGGAACTTACTCAAGTTTTCTGTGCCTCAGTTTCCCCATGTGTTTAATGAGAAAAATAGTAACACTTAGGGTGTTGTGAGGATTAAAAGAGTTAATACGTGTAAAATGCTTCCAAAAGTCCCTGGCACATGGAGCTACTCACTGTTATTGGTGCAGCCCAAGAACCCAAAGTCCTGGGATTCCAGCCACTGCCATAGCCCCTCGCTCCCTTCCCTGTGAGCTCAGGCAGCACAGGGAGCCGGGCTGGGTGGTGCTGGAGGAGGGACTCTGAGCAAGGGGTGTTCTGAGGGGGACAGGGACTGAGGACACTGGGGGACTCTGGGTTAGCTGCCCTCCATGGTGCCCTGGTGTGACTTCACTTCCTGTTCAGTGCATCCCCATTGCGTGTTTTTTTGTGGATGTGTCTGTGTCCCCTTCTTTTTGTTCTTCTTAATGAACAAAGTCTGGGGTGTCATGGTGTTCTCCCTTTGGTAGGTTTGGATGCAGGAAAGATCAAGCAGGTGGGGGTCATCTGTGGGCAGGAGAGCACCAGGCGCATCGGGGATTACAAGGTCAAGTACGGCTACACTGACATCGACCTACTCAGGTAGGTAGGCTGGCCCGGCAGCCCCCCGTTTGTAGGGCCAGAGGGCAGATGCAGATTTTAGGCTCTGGGGATGGAAGGTACAGTCGAGATAGTTCAGAGCCCAAGGAGACTCGTCTTCCCAGAGAGGTTGATATGGGGTGGGCCCTGGGCCCAGCAGGCCAGGAGTTGGGGTCCTATAGAGCTAGGCGGCAAAAGATCAAGTTGGGGAGCCAGGCCAGAGCCAAGGGCAGCAGCCGGAGCCACAGGGCCTGGCTGGAGAGGCCAGAATTGGCCTGAGCTGCCTGGTGTGGATGGGACAGCCCATAGACCAAAGGCCTGTTGGTCAGTGCTTTCATGGCTGGGGCCAGGGTGGGGGTGTCAGGATGGATTATCCCTTCTGGGTGCCACCCGGTGCTCATAGCAAACAGGTGATGACAGTAATTATGAGCCTTTACTCAAGCCTGTGCACCGCTGTTTATACCCTCTGTCTTACTCAGTCTCACTCAAGCCCTGTGAGGTAGGTACTGTTATTGCCCCAAAGGTATTTTCATGATTGACACATGGAGTCATTAGGTAGCCTGCCTGGTCTCAAGACTAACAGTGAGGTGAGGCGAGACTTGAACTCCAGCAGCCTAAATTCAGAGCACGAGTCCTTAACCACAGGTGTATGTGAGGACACCGATTGGGAACATAGGCGAGAGAGAGAGAGAGAGAGAGTGAGTGAGTGTGTGTGTGTGAGTGTGCACACGTGCGTGTGTGTGAGAGCTATGCCCATCTTGTATCTTAGAAAACATGTGTTAGAACTCCTTACCCTCACAAGATTTAAATAATTGAGTTTGGAACCTCTTGTCTCTAATTTGTGGGGTTCTATGTGCTTTATGGGAAGGTACATCTGTAATTTAAAGCAATTCAAACAGCACCAAGGATACGCAGTGAAAAGTGACTTCCTCCCGCCCCAAGCCCAGACTGCTTCCTCAGAAGCTACTGGTTTCTTGTGCATTGTACCCTGCAGTTTCCACGTGTAGGTGCACATACCTCTGTGTGTGTGTGTGTGTGTGTTTGGTGGGGGTGGGGAGGGGCAGGCTTCTTTTGAAAACACCCACAGATGCTAGTGTACGGCGCCCAGGGGTCTGCAGCTCCCTTTTGCATTAGAGGTGCTGATTCCTGCATTCCTGCACACCTACCATTGAGGCTGCCGTGCCCTTGGGGACAGCTGCTAGGATTCCAGTGTGAGCTGTCAGCACTCACCTAACCTGCCCTGACTGATGGACCCTTGTGATGTTTCCAGACTCTTAAGTCCTGTTGCCAGAAGCGTGCTCTTATCCTTGCCCTGTGTGCATGTGCCCGTGCTGGAGCCTCCTGACGTGTACCGGCCCTGATGGTGCATCAGTAATGATCCCTCCACACCGAGAGTGTGTGTGGGGTCTGGGTCAGCTTGGGGTTGCCCAAGAGCAGTGGGCTGTTGAAAGAGAACCTGTCCCTCTTGCTGCCCCACTCTACCTCCCCAACCACCGCCCAGCTCTGTGGACAGGAGATGCAGAATGGGGCCAGGATTGGGCATTTGACCTTTGCCATTCTGGCCCCAGCTGCCCACTGGCTTTCCTGGCCCACTGAGCTATTGCCCTTATAAGACGGGTCTTTATCTGGTTTGCTCTTTCCTCTGTTTCTTTTCCTCTTGTCAGATGTGTGTTTTATTTTACATTCTGGGTGTAGCTTTGTCTCCTCACCAGAATAAATGTCCCCGGGGGCCGTTCCAAGCACAGCTCTCCCCTCCACTCTTCCCACAGCGCTGCCAAGTCCAAGCCGATCATCGCGGAGCCCGAAGTCCATGGTGCACAGCCCCTGGATGGGGTGACTGGCTTCCTGGTGCTGATGTCCGAGGGGCTGTACAAGGCCCTGGAGGCAGCCCACGGGCCTGGGCAGGCCAACCAGGTGAGCTGGGCCTGGGAAGAGCGCAGGTGGCCAGTCTGCAGGGTGGCGTGCTCCCCTGGGACCCAGCCAGCCCTCCTGCTCAGCTGCAAAGTGCTCAGGGACCCAGAGGTCCAATTCTCAAATGCCTTCACCAGATATCTTCTCTGGATTCAAAGCCGGGAAGAAAAAGCCCAGAGCTCCAAGAACACCCATTGCACCCAAAAGCTTTACTTGTCTGGGCTTGAAGCAGTGTCAGTCCCCAGGACCCTGAGCAAAGTCTAAGGGAAGAAGGTAAGGGAAGTGAACTTCCACAGGCATGTGTAGCTCTGGAGACTGTCCAGGAAGGGCCCAGGCCAAGGAGGAAAGCCCAGAGGGGTGTAGCCTGGTACCCAGAGTCAGGGAGTGTGCGGCCATGTTCAGATCCCACTCCACTGCCTCCTTCACGTGAACGCCGTCTGAGCTACGGATAATTCAGTTTGTTCCTCATCTCTCAGATGCCTTCGTGGGGTTGTGGTGAGGGCTAAGCATGATAGACATAAGTTCTCAGCTAGTGGGAGCTGCTGCTTTTTCCCACGCCTCAGAGTACATGTGTCGGACAGCCGACACTAAAGCGGAACTGCGAGGCAATCACTTCAAGGATGATCTTGAGGGGAAGCTGCCTTTACTTGACCTTGACCTGCTGGATTGGTCAGATGGTTCAGGTTGTATTTCTCCTTTCATCTGTGATTCTGGTAGGAAAGTAAGCTTTTCTGCTCTGCCCTAATTAAAAATTATGAGGGAACGTCGTATGTGCCTGTCTTCTAATACCTGTGTTCAAGGTTTTTCACCTATTTTATCTCATTCCTTCCAGTAGCCTTATAACATAGTAGAGGCAGGGGCTCACTGCCACCTTGTTAGGGACCTTGGGGCTGAGAGTTCAGGGTCTTGCCAGAGGTGACATAGCTGGTCAGTGATGGAGCTGAGCCCACCCTGCACGAGGCCCAGGTCACTTCCTGTCACCTGTCCCTGTCTTCATCCTGTATCCTCAATTTCTGACAAAATCATCCCCTGCAATAAGTTCATTCCAGGAAAGAAAGTTTAATAATAATAATTAATAGTCTCCAAAGTGTCCGAACATCCATTATGTTATTTAACCCTCATTCTAACACAGTAAAACGGATATTATCCCTCATTTTTTGGTGTGGAAGCCAACAATCAGACAGAGATCACAAAGTCACACCTTTTCTAATGAGAAAGTTCCAGAAGAATTATCCTAAATACCTGGAGAAGTTCGGATTGCAGGCTTGGCTGGTAGGGACATCCATCTGCCTGGCTGGTGACCCCTACGTGTCCTGATCAGGCTGTGACATTGTGGCCTACAGTCCCTGGGCCCCCTCGTTCCTCACCAGGTTTGTGCTCCCCCTGCCCCCAGGAGATCGCCGCCATGATTGACACTGAGTTCGCCAAGCAGACTTCCCTGGACGCGGTGGCCCAGGCTGTAGTGGACCGAGTGAAGCGTATCCACAGTGACACCTTCGCCAGTGGCGGGGAGCGTGCCAAGTTCTGCCCAAGGCACGAGGACATGACTCTACTGGTGAGGAACTTTGGCTACCCACTGGGCGAGATGAGCCAGCCCGCACCGGCCTCAGCCCCAGGTACGTGTGCAGCTTGGGCAGGACCCGAGGATGGCGCCCAGGGCTGGGGTGGGGGCTGAGCGGCTGGGGCCATGGGCCTTGCTCCCTGGGATGGAGTGGAGTCAGAAGGCCTGCCTTTGAGCAGTTCCAGTCCAGGCCCTGGCTTTAAAGCTCTCTGGGGGCCAGGGGATGGCTCAAGTGGTGGAGCGCTTGCTTAGCATGCACGAGGTCCTGGGTTCAATCCCTAGTACCGCCTCCAAAAATGAAAATAAATGAATAAAGCTAATTACCTCCCCCGCAACAAAACAAATAAAACAAAGGAAAAAAAAAGATTTCTGTTTAAAAAAAAAAAAAAGCTCTCTGAGCTGCACTGATTTTCCTCTTTCTGTCTGTGAAATGAAGACAATACTCCCTGTCCTGGCCGCCTCCGAAAGACTTGAGTGCAGGAGAAGCACTTTGCAGGGCCACAGCCACATTGTAGGGACAACGGCAGCCCCAGACTCAGTGGCTGCTGTGCGCCAGGGACCTTACCCGCCTGTTGCCTTTTGTCCTCATTAACAGCCCTTTTACAGAAAGGGAAACTGAGGCCCTTGGAGGAAGAGACCAAGGCAGGGCTTGTGGCGAGTGGGGGAGAGACTCTTCACTTTCTACCTTTTAAATTCTGAAGTCATGTTGCCCAGGAAGCGAGGTGATTGTCTTTCGTCCTCCCTCCCAGTGCTGCTTAGTGTCAAGACCATCATTTTCCAGGGACTGTGTTTCTTTCTCTTTTTTCAAATAAGCCAGCCCTAGCAGTCAGGCATCCATGGATGGATTTGTTCTCCCACGGACACTGGGGTCACTGGACTTCTCTAGCTTGTTATTGCAACCATATTTGTGTTGGGCCAACCTCAACAAGAAGCATACTTATCCCCTTGGATCGAAGTATCTTTGGAAGCCAGGCAGTAACCCTTTCACTGAGGCAACTCAGCACTTGTTTCTCTTTCTGCTTTGAGCACCGGCAGTGCTTTGCTGCCTAGAGGAGGCCCCTGCCTGGCCTGGAAGAGTCTCTGCCACAGATACTCTTTTGCTGTCCCCAGGGGCAGAGGGCCAAGCAGGGAGAACCAGGCCGGGCTGCCACCTGCCTCCTCAGGCCTTGATCCCACCACCCCAGGGATCCCCTCTCAGCCGCTCCCTGTGGCCCACCACTCTCTTCCTCCCAAAGCCGCAGGAGGACGTGTGTACCCTGTATCTGTGCCTTACTCGAGTGCCCAGAGCACCAGCAAGACCAGTGTGACCCTGTCCCTCGTCATGCCCTCCCAGGGCCAGCTGGTCAACGGGGCCCACAGTGCTTCCACCCTGGATGAAGCCACTCCCACCCTCACCAAGTAAGCGCTCACTCCCTCCCCCAGCCTTTCTCAGGCCTGCTTCCTGGGGACAGCCCTTGGTACTTGGACAGGAGTGGCCACGAGGCCACATTCTATAGCTGAGTAATCTTGAATGAGATGCCCTGAGGTCTTATTCCTCTCAAATTCCCCAACTCCATTCCGGGAAGGACGGGGCTTGCCTCCCTAGACGCAGGGACAGGAAGAGGCAGCGCAGGTTCCAGCAGCTCCCTGAAGCTGACCGGGGAGGGCTGGAGGCTGGGGGCGTGGCTGGGGCGGTGTGGACAGAGTGGCCTGGAGGAGACAGCCTGCTGCTCATTTTTTTCTTGCAGGTCCCACTTACTTGTTTTCATTTAATGGGAAGGTTCTCCTCTTGTTCTTTTCTCTCCTCCTGTCTTGGAGTGTGTGATTTGGGTGGCCTCCTGACGCATCCGTGCTTGTGGGACATTGTTTGGCCTGTACTGACTTGTGAGAGGCAGTGCTCTCTGACTAAAGTGTCCGATTTTAGCTTTGAAGTGAGTTCTCTAGTTTCAGGCGGGGCTTGTGGAGGGGGGCAGGGGGTCTGGAGCCTGGGGGTGGGACAGGCCTGCCCCTTCCTCTCGGCAGACCTGTCTGACAGGTCTGATGTCCACCCCACCCCCTCCACTTCTGTGGAATGTATACCCCCCTCCACCCCATCACATCAGGGGACCCGGATCTGGTTTCCACATTCCAGCTCTGCACAGAATAATAGAAATGCCACACCCAGCCCACTCAGGATGTGGCCAATTGGAAGGGTCACCAGGAAAGGAGTAGTACTGGCTGCTGGTGCGGGAAGGGGGTGGCTGGCTTTCCTTCTCCCTGCCCCCAGGCTGCTGCTGCAACCAGCACTGTGGGCTGGAGGGGCCTGCCGGGCGGCTGGGCAATGGGCATCCTGAGCGCAGTAGGGGTGGCCTCTCCACACCCCTGCAGGGCTGCCCAGGGGAGCCACCAGCTATGTCCACAAAGGCAGGGTATGAGAGCGACTGTCCCAGACCAGGCAGGAGAACCTGCCATCCTTCTGTGCCTCTAACTCCCTGGGTCCCTAAATAGTCCCTTCCCTCCACCCCACATCTGAGGCTTATTTGCTCCCCCACCCCCACCCTGGGCTGGACCGGTGCTAAGGGCTGGACAGTGCGGGGAGTTTGCAGGACGGTGGGCTAACAGGTAATTCCTGGATGTTACATGCTCTGTGGTAGAAGGTGGGTGCCCAGGGAGCTCTGAGAACACTGGGGGCCTGTCCCCACATAGCCGGTAAGAGGAGGAGGGCGGAAGGAGGTTTTCTGGGAGAAGAGCCCTTTCCTGCCTGGGATGAGTGGGGTTTGGACTAGGATGGATTCGGAGAGGCTAGGATGGATGACGTCCAGCTCAGTGCTGGTGGCACGTCTGTGTCCTACACAGTGGCCGCTAGCCACACATGATTATAGAGCACTGAAGCGAGCAGTCCATTTTAGTTAATTCTAGTTAATTTAAATAGTCACATATAGCCAGGGCTTCAAAATACATTTGACTTTTCATCTGCCCCTAAGAACATCTGGCTGGGCTGGCTCTCGTGGTCCCCTTTATCAGAGAGGCCGGTAGCCTGAGGGGCTGGCTGAGGCAGGCGCCTCTATGTCCCCAGGCCAGACGCCAAGGCCTGTGACTGACTCGCCCTGTTGTGCCCACAGCCAGAGCCCAACCCTGACCCTGCAGTCCACCAACACGCACACGCAGAGCAGCAGCTCCAGCTCGGATGGGGGCCTCTTCCGATCCCGGCCCGCCCACTCACTCCCACCCGGCGAGGACGGCCGGGTCGAGCCCTACGTGGACTTTGCTGAGTTCTACCGCCTCTGGAGCGTGGACCACGGCGAGCAGAGCGCGGTGACAGCGCCCTAGGTGGCCAGGGGCGCAGCCCAAGCAAGGCCTTGCCTGGGGGCGGGGGCCGGCTCCTTAGGATAGGCTTTGTGCCGTCTGCCTATGCCACGGGGGCCGGTGGGGGCCCAGGCCTCCGTCTGCATGGTACTCTCACCCCACAGCCCTCGGTGCTGTGGGGAACGTTCTCTCAGCGCCGATGCAGACCCGGTCCCTCGTCACTGCAACTGCACAGGGGGCCAGAGGCACCCCCCAGGCAGCCTCAGCCAGGACCATCACCGGTTCTCAGAATGAGGGGCACAAGCACACTGGCCCTTGAGCCCACCCAGTGGGGCTGAACATGAAGACGTTCTCCTGTGTCCCTGCGTGCGACAGGCCCACAGCCACTGCTTTCTCAAGGCCTCCCACTTCCCACTACCACCTCCCCTGGAAGAGCCTGTGGCCACGGCTAGTGCCCTCCTCAGCACTGGCCAGTGGTTTCTTCCTTTCTTCTCCGTCCTTGAGAGTGGAACCCCAGTTGGCCCCTGCACCTTTGAAACCTGCACCCTTCCCTGGGCCCGGGCCTGGGCCTGCCTGGGTTTAGGGGGACTGGGATGGCTGCAGAGGGGGAGTCAGGTGGAGAGAAACTGGAGGGAACCAGTCCCCGAGGGGCAGTGGTCCTGGAGCCTACCCCAGGGGTAGGCCAGACAGTGCTGGGCTTCCCCAGAGTCGGGTGGAGGGGACATGTCGGGGCAGGGGCTGCTCTGGTCAGGCTCCTCCAGGAGCGGGGAGGCCCTGAGTCGGGGCGAGCTGGCTCTGCCTTGCTTTGTACTGGAGCTGGGGAAGGCCCCAGACTGGGGAGCCACTAAGATTGCAGTCCTTAGAGACTCAGTCTCTGCTGGCCTCAGGGTAACAAACAGGTCTTAGGTCAGGCCTGGGAGCTTGTTGTAAACAGAGAACAGAGGGAAATGATTCCAAAAGGGAAGAGGTTCTTGGAGACCAGCTGCTCTGGTGGCCGATGTGCTTTGGAGATGTGCACTGTTTTTACAGACGGTTAGGGGCGGGATCAGGCCAGCCCAGGCCTTGAGTTAGCCCACTTCACGTGTGTTCTCTGCCTTCAGTGGGGAGGGGCGCTGCCAGCGCTGTCGGCTGGAATTGCCCTTCCTATTTTCAGAGGAGGAAGCAGGTCCAGGAGACTCAGAACTTCCCCAAGTCACACAGTGGTGGAATAGAACTCAAACATTTTGTCACTCTCTGAGGCCCTCCTGGATTCTTACCACCCCCAAGCCCCAGTCCCCAGCCCCCAGCCTCCTGCCCCAGGATGATGCCCCAGACACAGCTCACCAGGGACTGGCCGTTGTGTGCAGCCTCCAGTGTGTTTGGACTCTGAAAAGTCAAAGGCCAGTTCTAAGGTCCCTGGTCACTCTGTGGTCCAGGAATATGTTTTCCCAGTGCTGTGCCAGGGAGAGGCCGGGCTCTGAGGGGAGCCGAGGCACAAGCAGAGGAAAAGCAGATCTTAGCAGAGGGCCCTGCTCCCCCTCTGCTACAAAGCCATCTCCATTGTACAGGTGAGCAGATCTAAAGTCAGTCACAGAGGCTTGGGATTGGGAACAAAGGGAATTCTCTTCCAAGAATGTCTCTGTGATGCTGTTTGGTCTCCAGAAATAGAATTACTTTTTTACCATCGTAAAGAAAGAATAAATGGTGGTATTAATACGTCGTGATGTTAACAGTGCTTTTACTCCTGTCTTGTGTAACTCTCACGACAGCCCTGGGAGGTGGATGCCTCCTCCTGTCCTGCTCAGCAGCAGGAAGTACCAGCCCACCAGGCCAGGGAGCGGCGCAGCGGGGCGTGCACCCTGGCCTCCTGACTAGACCCAGTGCTGCCGTCTCCCAGCCCGAGGGGAGAGCACTGGCTTGTCTGGCATCCTTCCAGGTCCCTATGCATCTGGAGAGGGTGGCAGTTCCCTCCTGCTGTGGGCCAGGTCCTCCAGGCCCGTGGGCAGTGGCTGGGCTGTGGTGCAGCCCCTACTCTTCCTGACTGAGCCCAGGTTCTGGCATGTGAGTAGTGGTGTGACTTCGGGTCATCAAGACATAGTTCTCACACTCTCCCTGGTTAGTGGATGTTGAAAAGGATCCTTGGCTTCATTTTGGTTTTGTTTGCATGGAGGACATGCCATGAATACTATTTCACAAAGTGAACTGCTTCATAGGACTTAAGAGCTCATCCCTCTAACACTACAGAGTCATGTATAATGAAGGCTCCCCTGGAGCCTCGTCCATAGCAGGTGCTGTTTGCCACTTCCCCTAGGAGCCCAGACGTTGGGGTGTGGGGGTGGTTCCTGCCTCTTCTCAGCGAAGCCCAGATGGAGGCTGTCAGCCAGGGTCCCGAACATTTCTTCCAACAAGGGCATCTTTCATGACTCTTCTTTCTGGGTCCTCTGCTTTGAAACCAAAGGACATAGATTCCTGCCAATCCCGACGGGCTCGGCATGAGCACGCGCTTTGTTCCCATGCAGAGGTGATGTCAGCCCAGAGCAAAGATGGGCATTTCCATGAGCCTGGGCGGCTTCCTCAAGGAAGACAGTGTCTGGCAGTGGCTTTGAGGAGTATTGACACCAGTTCATGGGCTCCGTTCCTGCCTCCGAGACCCCCTGCCTTCAGGCTGCGTGGACCAGCTGTCTTGTCCAGCCCCTTCTCCCCCTGTTCTCCCAGGTCACACAGTGGCCAGGATGGGCCTCAGAGCCCCATCCATCACCTCAAGGCCAGAGCCCCTGCCTGTCTCCACACCCTTCCTGATCAAGCTCCTGCACTTGTCACTTCAGCGAAGTGCTGACCTTAAGATCCTTCTGCAGCTCCAGCCTCCTGCCTCCTGGCACCTGCAGTTGGAGTCGTTTGTGTGCTTGCTCGTTCTTCCCTAGACCCTCTCCTCCAGTCATCTCAGTAGCCCAGCCTCTGGGCAGGGTTTAAGAAACTTCAGATGAACGTGAACAGACAGTAGGCCAACTGCCCAGAGAAGAGCTTCTGGAACTTTCCTACAGGAAACATCTTAACCCAACAGAAAACTACTCCCACCCAGTACCCTTAAGAGTTTGGGCATTTGTAAGAAATGAGATGCTTCATAACTTATTTTGAATATTTAGGTGAATTCTGCTGTCAAATCCGTAATACCTCATTCATTTTAGTAGGCAAGCAATTTTTTTTTTCCAAAAATAACATTTTAAATGACTTATTATCAAGTAAATTGATGCTTCAGGAAGTGCTCCATTGTCAGTCCTGTAGGTATGTAAACCTCAGCACATCGCAGGGAACCTAGCAGGTCCCAGGCTGAGGGGCCCAGGTGACCCTGGGAAAAAACTTGCTGACGAGCTGCTGTGTGCTAGTTGGGAACTTGTAAGATGTTAACTCCTGGGGTTAACTCCACATGGTGGCCGCTGCCCACCCCGCCCAGTGCAACCAGTCAGGGATTTGTGTTCACTGGGTCCGGTAGTTAGTCCTCACTTTAAAGATGAAGAAATAAATTACAGACAAGTGAAGGGGTTTGGGCAGAATGATCAGGAGACAGACTTCTTTTCCCTTCTTTCTTTTTTTAAAAATTTATTTATCTATCTATCTAAATGGAGGTGCTGGGGATTGAACCCAGGACCTTGTGCATGCTAAGCATGTGCTTTACCACTGAGCTATACTCATCACCCTCCCAGACCCCCAGGAGACAGATTTCTTCTCAGGATCAAAAAGAACTTTCTCATAGCACATGAGTTATTGAATGTTGGAAAGGGCTCCCTATGGATGGTGGGAGTGTCCCGTCATTACCATGTGTGAGCAGAGGCTGCTCCCCTTGACATCAGATGGAGTGGGAAGGACTGAGCTGCAGGCCCCAGCCTGGGTGCACTTCAGAGACGTGGCAATGAAGAGAGGGTAGTTGTCAAAAATGCAGATTCCTTGGCTGCACGCTGGACTCACAAATCAAAACCTCCAGAGAGGCCCCAGAGAGGAATCTCGCAACGCCAGGTGCTGCTGGAGTTCTTGACTAAAGGCCGAGTTGAATGGCTTCTGCCTTCCTGTCCCCTCCATGTGGCCTTCCGTGGTTTGGTGCTTCTGTGAGTCCTACCTCTGTGTGCCCAACGGGCCTTGGATGAGGCCCAAAAGCTCTCTGATCCCTGTCTCATTTCCAAAAGCAAAACAACTTTCATTTAATGAGTTGAAATTATGTACCAGGCACGTACCTGACGTGAGATCTCATGTAACAGTTAACAGCTCAGCAAGGAACAAATGTCAGTGACCCCCACTATAAAGATTAGGAAACAAAGACTCAGAGATAAGCCTGGTGCCCAAGATCACACAGGAAGGAGCAGGAGTTTGAACTTAGGACTTTTCTCTGTGCCCCACCATGTTTCCTCGTGATTTGCAAAGGCCCTTCTAGGCCTCAGAGGTGGGAATTGACAGCAATCTCTCAACATTAGTTTAGCCTCCAAGGACATCCTGACTCCCTGGTGTAGGAGAACCTTCTTAGCAGAGAGTGGGGCTGGGAGGAAAGTTAGGCAGTGGTGGGGGTGGTAGGGGGGGTGCTGGTGCCTCCTCCCCAGGAGGTCCCAACCCCTGAGGCTCTGTTGTACCTAATGAGGTCGGTCCTGCCACGTGGGGACCAGCAGGGCTTCAGTACCCTTTAGTGGGGTGGCCTACAGTTGAGTTCCCAGTCCAAGACTTCCTGAACTTCCCAGCACTCCTGGGGTCTGAGACCCAGGAATAGGATCTGAGAAGAGTTCAAAAGCAGGTAGGAGGCGACCCAGGGATGAAAGCAGAGCGACGTCCCCTGGCTCTTGGCGCTCATCGTCTCCAAGCCTCTGCCGGCCGTGTCTTCTCCCCGGCGTGCCCTTCCTGTCTAGGAGCAAAGCATGCTGAGCTGCGTGCAGCCTGCGCTGGGGGCTGTGAGTGGGAGGGTGCAGAGAGAGGAAGGGGTCCGATGACTCAGTTAAGACTCGCCTTGGAGGGGAAGATAAACCAGCAGCGCCTGGAGGTCCAGCCAGACCTGGCCCTGAGACCCAGGCTGAGGGGGAGACCCCTTCCAGCTGGGGGTTTGGAAGCTTCCCAGAGTGGGGGCTGGAATACTTCTGAAGGCTCTGGGCTTCTCGGGACTTCCAGGCTAGCCGTGTCCTGACAACTTTGCTAAAGATGGCAGATTGAATACATGCGCCACATTTCTTCCCCTCCTGCAACCATGTGAAGACGACAGAAAGGAATTCCTTTTCTTTTTCTTTTTTTAAAGGTATAAATCCACAAGGATAGTGCAAGCAGGATAGGAGACAACTCAGTGCACCTTTGAAGCTGAATAGTAAAGTGGCAGCCGACTTAGAGACTCAGAAAAGCCACATGCCATGCGAGCAGGGTGGCTGCTGGGCCCCAGTGTGATTTACCCCACAGAACCGCCAAGGGCTCAGTCCAAGCTGGCAGCCCCCAAGTGGGAGTCGTGGGGGGCAGTGAAATAAGGAGCAGTCAGACCCCCAACTCCCCTCCCAGGATTGCTAGGTAGTCACCTTTCCCAACCCCAGCAGAAAACCAGAGTCATTCTCTGGCAACAGGAAACCCCAGGTCCCTGGCCTGGAGATAGGAGCATTGTACCAAAAACAGGGAGCCGAGAGTCTGGGGCTTCTGAATCTGGGGTCTCTGCCTTGTCCCCTGTCCTGCTCCCAGTGGCAGCCAGGCCTTTACCCTCCAGGCAGGACATTGAAGGGTCCTCTCTGAAGAACTGAATCCTCCCAAGAACAAAGTCCTAAAAATACTGACATTGGGGGAGGGGTGTCCCTAGCAAGTGTTCCCAAACCTCCCTTCAGTGGGCTCCAGTGTCTGTCCTAACACCCTGGGAAGCAACTGACTCTTCGACAATGGGTATCTAGAACTTTGGTAAACAAGATGAATGTTAAAAAGACAAAGAGAACCAGCCATTACCGTAGAACCCAGCAATTCCACTCCCAGGAAATGAAAACATATGTCCATGCAGAATTTATACACAAGTTTTCCGTAGCAGCATTACTCACAATAGCCAAAAGGTGAGAACAATTCACATGTCCCTTGGTGGATGGATTGATAAATGATGGTGGTCTATGTGTACAATGGAATATTATTTAGCCATAAAAAGGAACAAAGGACTGATATATTCTATAAAATGGATGAACCTTGAAAACATTATGCCCAGCAAAGGAAGAAAGACAGTAGATCACATGTTGTATAATTCCATTTATATGAAATGTCCGGGATAAGCAGATCCATAGAGACAGAAAGCAGATTAGTGGTTGCCAGGGGCTGGGGGAGGAGAGAATAAGGAGCAATTACTTAGTGGATACGGGGCATTTTTCTGGGGTGATAAGAAAGTCTGAAACTAGAGAGAGGTGGTGGTTTCACAAGGCTATGAATACACCACGTGCCACTTGGAATTGTACACTTTAAAATGGTTAATGTATGTTAATGTGAACTTTACTTCAATTAAAAATAAACAAAGAGGAGAACCAGCCAAGGCTTCCGAGCTCCAGGAAGCTCCTCTACACTTTGAAAGCACCTGGATTAACCTGTGAGGGTTATGTTTCCAATAGAGAATTCAAACCACAAACACAGTGCTAGCTAGATTCCCTAGTGGTCCCACTCAAGAAGTGAAAAGATACAAGGGAAATTAATTTTAATGCTCTACTTTCTTTAACCCAATATAGCCCAAATATTATCACTTCAACATGTGATCAATATAAAAATCACTAATAAGATTGCTTTTTCATACTAAGTCTTTGAAACATGGGTGTCTTTTACCTGCTCAGAGCATTGCCAGGCAGGCCGGCCATGCTCCTGCCCTTTGTGGCCCCTCGTGGCACCTGGTCACCTCACAGGACAGTGTAGCTCTAGAGAGTCTCAAAACACAATCTGCAGAGTATGAGAGTTTTAAAATTTAGTGAGTTTTGAGCCTATGAATTAAAAACAAATTGGCTGTAATCTTATTTAGGATCATCTGAACAATCGCCTAAAAATAAGTCCTAAATTAAACATAGAATTACCATATGATCCAGCAATTCATTTCTGGGTATATGTCCAAGAGAATAGGAACCAGGGATTCGTATATTTATACACTGATGTTCACAGCAGCATTATTCACAGTAGCAAAAAGGTGAAAACAACCCACAGATGGATGAAATGCCCACCAGCGGATGAATGGATAAGCAAAATGTATTGTATCCTTACAATGGGCTATTATTCAGCTGTAAAACACTGAAATGCTGACACATACGACAACATGAGGAACTTGAGGACACTTATACTAAGAGAAATAAGCCAGTCACAAAAAGACAAATACTGTATGATTCACTCAAGCTTGGTACCTAGAGGAGTCAAATTCATCGAGACAGAAAGTAGAATGATTAGAATGCTGGGGGCTGGCAGGGGAAGGGGAGTCCGTGTTTAACGCGGACAGAGTTTCAGTCTGGGAAGGTGAAGTTCAGGATGGTGGATGGTGGTGGTGGTTGTACAACAGTGTGAATGTACTTCAAATGGCCTAAATGGTAAATTTTATGTTACATATATTTTACTGCAATTTAAAAAAAAAAAAAAGTCCTGCCACCCAGTGTGCTTGGGTTTGTGTTGACCAGGACAGTTGAGAGGTTATAGTCACTGGCAGTTAATGACAAAAAATAGGGGGAGACTTGTGCCCAGCCGAAGCCTGGCTGCCCAGCATGGCCATGTGCTGCCGGGCACCATCCCTGCTGGGCCTCACAAGGCAGGTGGGGGAACAGAGGTGGTGCAGGGAGACCCCTTCACTGTGGCCAAGGCCCTCCGCCTCTGACCCCAGTCCCAGAGAACCAGCTCTTCTTTGAGCCCTCTAAACCCCCAGCCATCTGTGGTGAGAGCTGACAAGGTCCCTTCCTGTTGTCAATTTGAATTTTATTGGTTCTGCTAATATTCTTTATATTTGTTTGTAAATTCGCTTTGGTTTTAATGTTGGAGGCAAACATAAGCACAAAAGGTTTACCTGGCTCTGTGTCTGTGAATAGATAAGAAACACTATAATAAAAATGACTGAAGACAACCTCAGGGTCCACGAGAACTTTCTTCTTTATGAGAGCATTCACGTGTTGTGGCTCAGGAAGGGGTAATGCTGTGGTTTGGCTTCTGGGTCTGTTTCCCTTGAAGCATGGTCATCTCTGGGTCCCCACAGGGCCAGCACCCAGTGCCAGTATCAGAATTCTTTCCTGAGTGAGTGAGTGAATGAATGAGTGAGTAAGTGAATAAATGAATGCAAGGGTAGAGGAAGGAGGAATTCATTGAGGGGGTGGGTGGGGCGGGGCAGCAGGAGACTCTGAGAAGGCTGGCATTGGGGGTGCATCCTGGGCCCTGAAAGGGGAGGTTGAGGAGTAGGAAATGGGGGTGGGTGAGACAGGAGGGAAGCAGGCAGGGCACAGCCATTCAAGGAGTGACAGCAATTAACACCAAAATGGCAGAAGATTCAACTCCCAGTAGGTCTTGAGGATTGAGATGGCCGAGATTTGACTTCTAGTAGACGTTGAACTTCATTATATGCTCATGGTAACATATTAGCATGATAAATAACATATCCACAGGCTCCATGACAGTCCCAAGGCTGACCACAGAAAGTCAAAGAGTGGGCAGTGGCCAAATTCCTGGGACTCCCAGCCCTTTCCCCAGGGTGGCTGGAATAGTCCTCCCACTTGTAGGCGTGAAGCTACTGAGCCCATAAAACTGGCAACACCGCGCCTCGTGGCCGCCTCTCTCGCTCTGTTCTCTCTGGAGAGACTACCTGCACTCTGTCTATGGGGTGTGTACCTACTTTTACTTTAACCTGAGCACCCAACCCCACACCTCGTGGCCTTTCTCTTGCCTTTTGAAACAGCCTACACTCTATACAGTATGTATCTCTCTAAATAAATCTACCTTTTCTCAACTGTGGCTCGCTCTTGAATTCTTTCCTGCGAGAAGCCAAGGACCCACACCTGGCGGGGCACGTCCCAGGGGCTCAACCGAGACCTGGGACGTGGCCCTCCTCATGCCCTACATCTGTTTTCCTACATCAAAAGTAGATTTATTTCAGAGACATACATTCTCCATAGACAATGCAGGCTGTCTCAGAAGGCAAGAGAAAGGCCACGAGGGGTGCGGTTGGGTGTTTAATTTAAAGTAAAAGATACACACTCCACAAACACAGTGAGGGCCATCTTGGAAGGCTAGGGAGCGAGAGACCATGAGGTGTGGGGGTGGGTGTTTAGTTTAAAAGTAGATACACACTCCGTAGACAGAGTGCTGTCCGACTCACTCAGAGGAGAGAGCAGTCACGAGGTGTGGGGGTGGTTGGTTTTTATGAGCTCAATTATTTCATATGCTAACAAGTGGGAAGATTATTCCAACTACTTTGGGAAAGGGGCTGGGATTCCCAGGAATTGGGCCATCACCCACTTTTTGACCTTTTATGGTCAGCCTCAAACTGTCATGGTGCCTGTGGGACTGCCATTTAGCAGCTAATATACGATAATGAGCAAATGAGGAAGCTCAAGGTCTACTGTGAGGTGAATCTTCCACCATCTCAGTGCTAAGTGCTGTGTCATTCTTTTAATGGTTGTACCTTGTCCTCTTCCTTCCTGTCTCACCCTCTCCAGCCCCACTTCGCCTGGCCCAGCCGCCATCACCTCTGCCCTACATCACTACTCCTTTGACAGGCTTCCCCTGCCAGTCTGGCCCTACCTGACCTATTCAGTCCAGCAGGCATTAACTCATTCACTCAGTAAACACTATCAGAGTAGCACTGATTAGGAACAAAGCAAAGGCCTTGCCCAGTGGGAGACAGACAACAAACAAGGAAATGGTAACTGTATCATATGACAGCAAGGGGCCACAAGTGCCAGGAGGAAAACAAAAGGAATTGGGAGAGGGGTCCTGTGATAGCTTCTCTCAGCCCTCAGATTGGGTCCACCACCCCAGGCCCCTGGGGGATGCCTGCCGTGACCCAGCCCCCGTTCCTAGAGGGTTTGGTCAGGCCTGCTGTGAGCTGGAGTCCGCATCTAGCCTGGCAGCCCCAGTGAGTGTCCAATTGAGACAGGATGGAAGGCGGCAGGGCACAGCCATTCAAGGAATGACAGCAATTTAACACCAGAATGGTGGAAGATTCAACTCCCAGTTGGCCTTGAGGATTAAGTCGGTGGGCGTTTGACTTCTAGCAGACCTTGAGCTTCATTATGTGCTCATTGTAACAGTGTGATGAATAACATGCCCGCAGTCACCATGACAGCCCCGAGGCTAACCGCAAAAGGCCAAAGAATAGGTGGTTGCCCAATTCCTGGGAATCCCAGCCCCTTCCCCAGGGCGGTTGTAATGGTCCCACCAGTAGGGATGTGAAGCTACTGAGCCCATAAAAACTGGCAACACCATACCTGGCTGTCCTTTTTTGCTCCCTCCTCCTTGAAGATGGCCTGTACTCTGTCTACAGAGTGTGTACCTACTTCAACCTGAGCACCTAATTCCCACACTTCTTTCCTTGTCTTTCTCTTGCCTTACAATCTATGCAGTGTGTATCTCTCTAAATAAACCTACCTTTACTCAACTTGAAATCTTTCCTGCATGAAGCCAAGGACTCACACCTGGCGGGGCACGTCCCAGGGGCTCCGCCGAGGCCTGGGACACAACCCTCCTCACGCCCCACTTCTGTTTTCCTGCATCATAACCACCTGGTGAGAAAACTGACTTGGTGTTGCCTCGGGAAAGAGGGGCTCAGGGAGGCGACTTGCCCAAGGTTGCACAGCTGGGGAGGGGAGGGTGTACTCCTGAGAGGTAAACTACTGGGAACAAGCCATTTTTCAGTTAGTGATCATTTTGATGGCAGCAGAGGAGTGGTGGGGCTGAGGAGGGTGCTGGGGCCACCTCAATCCTCCCTTCAGCCTTCAGCCCTGGAGGAACCATTTCCTGTGAGCGCTGCGAATGTAATGGGGAAGCAGCGGGGGTGGGGTGGGGGGTGCTGGATGCAATTCCAGGCTCAGCTCCATCTCTTTCCCGCTGAGTGGTGGGGGGCAGGTCACTCCCCTGACCTGGACCTCTGGTTCCTTTAGAGGGAATGATCTTGAAGACAGCTCAGGACAGCCCCCCAGGGGCCAGCCCCAGGACCCAGCTGCTTTGGATGCCCTTTCCCCACTCCCCGCTGCCTGGCTCGATTGAAGATCTGCTCAGGCGGCCCTGGCACCCGCCCAGGCTCCTTCTTGCACAGAGATGAGCCACAAGATAAATGGCCGGAGTGTGGGGACAGAGCTTTCAGGAGACAGCAGGCAGTGAGCTGTGTGTGTGTCCAGGCCAACAGGAAGGAGGAGTGGGAGACGGAGAAGGCAAAGCTGGGCACGGGGGTTGGTGGGGACCAGGCTGGGGGATAGACCCCCTGTGGACAGCAGTTGCAGTGATCCCAGGGTGGTCTTGGCAACCCCCAATCTCCATCAGCCCCAAGTAGATGTGCTTGCTGTAGAGAGCAGCTTAAGACGCACCCCTTCCTCCACATCCCCCTTGTACCATCCCTCTGGGGTGGGCTGAGCATCCGTGTTTCTCAAACAGGAGAGCTAGAAATGAGCTGGTGGGCGAGGGGAAGAATGCAGCATCCTGGGGGAGTGCATGGGCTGGGCCGCTGCTCTTGCTGTGTGGCCTGTGGACTCGAGGCCCTCCGAGGGCCGTTTCAGCTCAGCGCCTCCACCCCTGACCCCACAAGAGTGACCCCAGGCGGGAAGTGCGGGCTGCAGGGGCTTGGTGGGACTGGCAGAGGTGTGGCGGTGCACGGCCATGTGCTGCCTACCAAAGTCGCCTCAGCTGGTGGCCGCTGGCTTGTTTCTGTCTTTCCCAGAGCTGGAAGGGATGGGGGTGGGAGTGAAGGAGGACAGGCGTGGAGCCACAGGGCTGGGTGGTGTGGGGGAAGTCCCTTTGGTTTTCGGCCTCAAGCTCTTCTTCTGTCACTTGGAGCTACCTTGTCCACCTCACAGGATGGTCAGAGGCTCAGAAGTGATGGCCCTCCTGCGCAGACATAGTCCTTGGGATGTCCCTGGCATCCTGGTGTTTCCAGGTCCCTGAAGTCTTTAGCCAGCTCGGGTGGGGTCTGCCTGATTCAGTCCCGGAGAATTTTTTAATTCAAAAGAGCTAAATTCCAGAAGCCTGATGATTTACCTGGGATGGGGGAGGACAATGACCCTTTTTGCCCCCGGCTCCAGCCAGCTCAGCAGGTTGGGTGCAAGCAGCAGTCCTAGCCACCATGCTGTCTGGAAAAGGTGGGGAGTGACCATCAGGGTTGTTGGTTCAGGGACCCCCCAGGGAACCGGAGCAGCTGGGACTCCACACCTTGCTCATGTTTCTGGAACACAACTTCTGGGCCAGCCTCACTCTGCACCCTCATGCCAGGCCATGTGGTGCTGTTGTTACCCCTGTTTTGGGGGAAACCAAGTCCCAGAGAGGTGATGCTACTCACTCAGGCCACCAGTGGAAGCAGAATAAGAACCTGATCTGACTGTCATGTTGCTGTGGTCTTGAGATTTCAGGACCTTAAGATTCATGACTTGAAATGTATTGGTTACCTATTGCTGAGTAACAAACAACCCCTAAACCTAGTGCTTCAAAGCAACCACCAGTGTGGATTTACTCACAACTCTGCAGTTTGGCAGGGCTGGACAGGGACCGCTCCAGCCTCCCTCACAAGTCTGGTGTTAAAGTGGGAGTGGCTCGACAGTTGAAGTTTGGGGGCGCAGGCTGGGCCTCTCCCCTCCCTCACGCCTTTAGGGCTTCTCCTTAGTGCAGAGTGGCCCCTCTCTAGCAAAGTAATCCAATTTCCTTATATGGCCTCTGGCTTCCGAGCCAGAGAAAATGGATGCTGCAAGGCCTCTTAAGGCCTAGGCCTGGACTCTAATTCTAGTAGTCAAAGCAAGTTGCACACAGCCACCCAGACTCCAGGGGAGAGGAGACAGTGGCCTGGGTTACAGGGTTGGGAGGAATTGCTGGCAGATCCACCCAAGGATCCTGGCCTTAGAGTGACTGCTGCCTGCTAACAGATTCCTGTGTGACAAGGGGTGAGAGAGTTGTTGGCCACTCAGGAGAACTTGGAGAAGGGAGGGCCCAGAAAACTCAGAGGCCCAGTTGCAGTGAGATGAGAAGGCTAGGCCAGCTCTGGCCAGATCCAAGCCCTCTCTCTTCAGGCTTCTGGGTCTTTCTCTCCCCTAAGCCCCAGTGGCCCTTCTCCCTGTCCCCTAAGAAGTGAGATGGCTGAGCCCCAGTGGGGAATGAGGCCAGGCCTGCTCATCCTGTTGGTGACAACACTCTGTCGGCCCTGCCTCGGCTTTCCTGGGGATGCCTCACTGGCAGTGAACAATGCTGTGGCTTTGCCCTCCACCTGCCCTGCCCTGACCTGCCCTGGGCCTCCCTGATGGTGAGAAACTTGCAGCATTTCTGCCTCAGCCCCACCCAGCCTCACAGGTTAGAGAAAATGTTGTCCCCAGATAGTGATGTTCACGGGGGTCGGTGGGGAAGAGATCATGGAATCCTCCCCTCACCGCCAGCCCCCAAAGACTTCAGGAACTGCACTGTGGCCCCTGAGCACAGGCGCTGAATTCAGTCCTGGCTCTGCAACTCATGAGCTGTATGATCTTGGGAAAATTACTCACCTCTCTGTGCCTCAGTTTTCTCATCTGAAAAATGGGGAGAAGAAAGGGCAAAAGTGCTCACTCTGTGCAGGCCCTTTACATCTAGCAGCTCATTTAATTCTCCCTACGTGGGAAGAGGGGCTTGGGAAGCTCTGTTATTTGTCTTACTTTACAGATGAGATAAAAGCACAGAGAGGTCAAGTAACTAGCCTGGAGTCACACAGTTAGGCTCCATCTACTCCCCTAGTGCCTGCTCCCCATCTCCTAATTCCTCCTTTTTTCATTACGGTAACATATACATAATATAAAAGTTAAGATGTGCAATTTTGGGGCATTCAGCACACTCACATTGTTGTGCTACTGTCACCACCATCCATCTCCAGAACATTTTGCATCTTCCTAAACTGAAACTACCCATTAAACAGTAACTCCTCATTTCCTGGCAACCACTATTCTGTTTCTGTGAACTCGGCTCCTCAAGGTGCCTCCTGTAACTGGAATCACCCAGTGATTGTCCTTTTATGACTTGCTTATTTCACTTAATATAATGCCTTCAAGTTTCACCCATGTTGTGGCATCTGTCAGAATCTCCTTTTTAAGGCTGAATAATATTCCATTGTACATTCACGATGAATGCTAATCCATTCATCTGTCAGTGGACACTTGGGTTGCTTCTACCTTTGGCTACTGTGATTAAAGAGGCTGTGAACATGATTGCAGAACATCTGTTCAAGTTTGTGCCTTGGGGTCTAGACCCAGAAGTAACATTGCTGGATCAGCTGGTAATTTTATGTTTAATTTTTTGAGGATCCGCTGTACTGTTTTGCATAGCAGCTGCACTGTTTTACATTCCCACCAGCAAAGCACAGGGGTTCCTTATTCCTTCCTGCACCCAGTTTGATGCCAAGCCCATGGAATGCTGGCATCCCTTGTGGGTGCCCAGCAGGGCCACATAAGAAGCTGGCAGAGATTGCCCAGCAGCTCCTGAGTGAGGGGTATGTGGGGCAGGCAATCCTGGAAGGCACCAGAGAGCCTGGCCTGTCAACATCCCAGCATCCCAAAATGACCTTTCCTGACCCTGCTTTGCCAGGCCAGGCTGCCCCGGTGCAGAGGGACTGAGAGGGCCCACATGGGGGACACTGGCAGGCTTAAGGCCTGGGACAGTCAGACCCTGGGGCAGGAGGGGCCCTGCTTAGCCAGGCCCCACCCTGCCCTTCTGTAGGACCTCCACAATCCCCTTACTTGTCACCCTCCTTCCTAACCTCATTACCTCCTCCCACTTGTGGAGACAAGTCCTGAGAATTGACTTTGTGACCTGGGCGATGTCAAGCTCCTCTGAGGAATTCCCAAGGCCAAGCCCCTCACCGTGCAAGTAACTCTTAGTGAGTCAAGGGGTGTGGCTCTTCTAGAACCCTGGCTCCTGGCTCCCACTCCGGCTCTCTCCACACCCTGCCAGGGGGCCAGCATCCTCCCAGGAAGTGTGCGGTCAGCTGGACTCATTGAAAGCCCTGGTCCCAGGCTGGGGGTAGGGGACAAACTTTCTGGAGGTGGCAGCACAGAGCCCAGAGTCTGGGACTCAGGGCCTCAGGGCCACAGGCACTGCCATAGGCTGAAGGCCGTGGTTATGGGGTCTTATTCTAGCAGTTTCACGTGGCCCTAGGCAGGCCCAGCCTCTGTCTGAGCCTTGTCTCCTTGCTAGTGTAGTGGGGGTAGGCTGGAATTCAGTAGCCTTTAAAGACCCTCCCAACTAGAAGATTCCATGACCCTAAATTTCCAGAAAGGGAAGAGAAGTCACTGAGGGGGACTTTGAGTGGCTGGAGTTTCTGGTCCATGACCACCTTTGAGTACTAGTAACACCAGTGCTTGTTACGTTCTAAGAATGCAACATGTATAAATGCATTTAATCCTTACAACAACCCTACCCAGCGGGTACAATTCTTGTTCCCATTCTACAAAAGAGGAAACTGAGGCACAGAGAGGTTAAATGACTAGCCCAAAGCCACAACGATAGCAAAGTTCAAACCCTGCCTTATTAATCCATGCCCTAACCCATAATCCTATACCATAAGGTGGCTGAGGTTTTTCCCAAACCACGGCTTTAGTGAGCACCTGAGGCTTTCCAGGTGCCAAGTCCCGGGACTTCAGGTAGCAGCTGGCAGGAAGTGCACAATAGAGGCTGGAAACCTGACCGCAAAGCTGGCAGCGTGAAACGGCGGGTAGGCCAGTCGGTGGGGTGGGGGGCCTTCCCTGTGTATGAGGAAGGGCAGGGGCAAGTGCCAGAGTGGCTGGGATGGAAAGATCTGGAAACCCTGTCATAGAAGGAGCCGCTAAAGAACCTGGCGGGGGAAGTGGTACAGGGACTCTCACCAAATTCCTGAGAGACCAGCATCAGTGAAGAAGCTGACCTGTTCTGACCAGTTCCAGGCAGCGGGATCTAGGATTTCTAACAGCCAAAGCTGTCCCACAATAAAGAGCTGCCGTGGGAGAGGGTGAGCGCCACATCACGCGAGGCATGTGAGCAGAGCTGCCTGGGCCGGGCCAAGGAGATGACCTTGAGGTGTGAGGCTCAGTCAAGCCACATCAGGCAGCCCCAGCAGCCTCAGGCTGTGCATGGGTTAGACGTGAGCAGCTGAGCCCCCCAGGGAGAGCTAGCCCCATCTGGGGCCTTTTTCTGTGGCCCGGCCCACAGAGCAAATTTCGTGAGTAAATTTCTCTCTTCCATCCCCACCCACCAGCCTGGCTCCAGCTGGACAGCCAGGGCTCCCCGCAGCACCCCGGGGCTTACATTTTTGGTCATCAAAAGGACCGGAGAACGTGCTGACCCAAAGGACCTCCAAGACCCTAGACGACCACCTCAGGGTCCGAGGATTTCAGGCTCAGACAAGCGAAAACAATCTGGATGTTCCGATGGTCGCCTCCCACGCCTGGGAGATGTGGCCGTGGGGCTGTGGAGAAGGGCCCAGCAACTGTGAGGACGGAGCCTGATGAGCCCCAGGAGCAGACGCTGCCGTCGGGGGCACAGGCCGTGAGTCAGCATCGCGGGCTTGTGCCCGCACCTCTGTTTAGGGCATTTCAAGGCACTTTTGCCAAAGCAGGTGCTGGCGGTGTGGATAAGAGCTGGGGCTGCAGGTGGGAGGGGGTGCTGGGTGGACCGGGCTCGGTCCTGCCCTCCCGATGGCGGCCCCAAGGAATGCTGTGGTGTGACTGTGGGGAGTGTCCAGCAGGCTATGTATCCTGTGTGTGAGCACATGGGGTGTGTCTGTGGGTCTCGTGTACAAGGCTTTGTGTGTACGTGTGCGTATGAGAGAGAGTGTGTGTGTGTGTGCGACACTAGGATGAGGAGTCTCCCCGTGGGTGCACACGCATGTGCCAACATACGCACGCAGGTATGGGTGCGTGCTTCTCTCTGCTGGCGTGACCACCGGTGTGATCATGTCACCCCACAATCCTTTCAGGATCCAGCCCCCGAGCTTCACTCCAGACCCTCCTGGCTGGCATCTGCTGCAGTGGGTGTCACTTGTTGAGCTGGTGACTCAGTCCAGCTCTCAGCGTCCGTGGTGTCTTTGGAGCTTGTGGGGGTCCTCGGGCTGAATCACCCCCTCTGCATCCCCCGCACACTTTCTGGCTGTGACTAGTCCATTCCCTGTCCATCCTCAGCCTGGAGGCCCTGTTCCCCACTTTTGCTAGTTTCCAAATCAGCCCCAACCTTCGAGGCCTGGCTAAGATGCTGCCTCCATCTTCCCAGCCCCATAGAGGGCCCATGTGGTTACCTCCTGCTGTCTTTCTGTCTTGCTCCCTGCGCCTCACTGGCCCAGGTTCTCCTGGGGGCGAGGTTGAGTCTGGTTCACCCTGCTACAGCCTGCAGCCCAGGGCCTGGCATACAGTCGGTATTCAATTGATAAATAGATATAATCTCGCCCCACCACATGCTCTCAGACGCTGTGGATGAGAGGACTGGGAGGGGACCTGGCCTCGTGTGGCTGGAGCTCTGGCCCTGGAGCCCGAGTCCTGGCTCTGCCCTCAGCTATCAGGTGGGCTCCGTGAATCAGTTTGCTCACCTGGGAATCTTACAGGTGAGGCTCACGGGAGCTCTGGGGAAGGCAGAGTGGGTGGAGAAGGGGCAGGCTCCCGAGTTTCCAGGAGAGGTTGCCAGGGCCCAGCTAAGTGTGCAGTTCATGGTAGAAAAGGCGACTGGCTTCCGGGGTCACATACATTTGCAACCACACAGCAGCCCTGGCCCTGATGGGATGACTATTCCAGTCTTTCCTCACCTGGAAGGCTGGCACTTCTCTCTCCAGGCCCCCATCAGCCCTCAAGCCCCACACAGAAGACACTTATGGATGAGGGCTGTCCCCCAAACACACCCACGGGGGCCAACACATGGGGTCGTGGAGACTTCCTTCCTATGTAACGTTGTGCACTGAGCAGCTGCTATGCGCCGGGTTTGTGGGTGTTGGGGAGACAAGAGCAGGCTTGGGAAAGACCAAGATTCCTTCCCCTGTGGGGGTTATGTTCTAGTGGAGGAGATAAGCGAAAGAACAAGAAACAGAAAATTACCTACCTAGTATGCTCGAGGGTGAAAAGTGCTAAGAAAGAAAGGAGAGCAGGCAGAGGGGTCAGGAAACGTGCACCTAAGTGGGGAGGTTGGGGAGGCCCACGTGGTACCTGGGGGAAGAACATTCCAGATGAGGGAACAGCCAGCCTGAAGGAGGTAGTTGAGCTCTGGGAGCACAAAGAGGGATGGGGCAGGGAGGCAGCAGGCCAGGCCTTGTGGTTCCTGAAGGACTCTGGTCTCACTCTGGGTGATGGGAGCCACAGCAAGATTTGAGCAGAGGAGGGAGGGGATCTGACTTGTGCTTTCCAGAATCCCACTGACTGCTCTACGGGGCAGGAGCAGGAACGCCAGTGGAAAAGCTATGGCAAGTCTGCAGGTGAGACAGACATTGAAAACAAACATGGTTACCAAAGGAGAAAAAGGTTGGGGGGAGGGATAAATTAGGAGTTTGGGATTAACAGATACACACTACTATGTATAAAACAGATCAACAACAAGGGCCTACTGTATACCACAGGAAACTGTATTCAATATCTTGTAATAACCTATAATGGAAAAGAATCTGAAAAAGAATATATATATGTATAATTGAATGACTTTGCTTTTTACCCGAAACTAACACAGCATTGTAAACCAGCTATACTTCAATAAAAAAATAAAGAATGCAGATGAGAGCCATGGAACGGTGAGAGGGCAATTAGGATCCCCTACTGTGGGAAGAACATGGAAGAACTGGGGGAGGGGCCTCTCTGAAAAAGCAGGAAAGCCCAGGAGTCCCTTAGCTGGGTTTGCAACCCTTTGAGAATCCAGTAACAGCCGTGGACCCTCTCCCTGAAAAACGTTCAGGTGCGCTTGCACATGTCCACACGCACACATGCTCTCACACACATTCACATACACAAGCACATAATCACATCCACATGTGCATATACCCACACCCAGTTTACGCATGTACGTGCACACTCACGCATACTCACAAACACACCCACCATGCCATGGGGAATTTTAGGAAATTCCTGGACCCCCTGACCCCCCAGGTAATGGACTCCTGTCTAATCCATCCCTTCCACCTGACTGAGGCTTGCAGAGAGAAAAGGACTTGTCCAAAGACACCCAGGCAGAGAGGGCCTGATGAACAGGTCTTGGCCCAGACAAGCCTGGAACATCAGGAGACCGCTGCCTTAGGGCTCTCTGTCCCCCTGCACTGAGCGGGGCAGCAGAGGAAACCCCCTCTCATCCTTGTGCCCAAAGAACTCACAGAGCAGCCAATCAGGGAGGCCAGGACAGCAGACAGGAAGTGCTCAGGGTCCTAAGAGGGCCCCAGATACCTGTAATGGGCTGTGAAGATGAAATTCAAGAGGAGGAAGTCAGAGGAAATTCTGTGGGGAGGAGGTATTTGGAGCTGTGCCTTGGAGGCTGGGACGGGTGGAATAAATACTTAGAGATGAAGCTGGGAAGCCCTTGCAGGCAGAGTCCAGAAGCAGCAACAGTCTTGAGGTGGGCACTCTCCAAACTGGCCATGAGTATGGCCTCTGGGAAACAGGAGCCAGAGTGGCCGTCAGGGGTGTGGGTCTTGAAGGATGAGTAGGAGTTTTTCCAGAAAGACTTTCTGGGCAGGACTAATACGTGCCAAGGGGCCGAGATAAGAAATGCTGGAGAAACTGCAAGTGTTTCAGAGGGCTGCTTACTCAAGTGTGGTTTGGGGGAGGGGCTCAGTAATAAAGCAATGGATGAATGAACGAATGAATGGAGTGCATGTGGGGGAGGGTAGGAGAGGATGCCTGGTGACTTCATCCAGCCAGTGATGAGGAAGGAAGAGGACTAACATTTATCACATTATTCTGCTGCCAGCCCACACACATGCCCTTCTGCAGATGAAGAAGCCGAAGCTTTGAGCCAGCTTACTCACTCTGCCCCCGAGGAGCCTTGGCAGTGCTGGCGCAGGGCCCTTGTCACAGGTCGGGGGCCTCCTCACCTGGAGACCCAGAGCCAGGCATGAGATGACCCAGGGAGGGTGGAATATAGCTCCCATAGGCCAGGCAGTGGCTGCCAAAAGGGATAACAGACCCAGCAATTGTTCCCAGAGCCAAATCCGCCCCAGGTGAAAGGGGACAGCAGATCTGTAAGGCAACACCCGCCTTGGGCTGGCTAATCTTGTATCGGGGCTTCTCTCAGCTCCAGGCTCCCAAAGCCTCCTTGTCCAGCAGCCTGACCCAGAGGAGGAGGTGGAGAGGAAGGACCACCTAACGAGCCTCTCTGCCTACCCACTTTTGACGGCATGGAGACAGGACAGGAAGTGAGCAAAGGGCAGGGAGAGGATGGAGACGTCCAGATTCCCAGTGATGACTGGGCAGCAATTATCCCCATTTTCCAGATGAGGAAACAGAGGCTTAGGGCACTGAAATGACTGGAACACACAGTGGAGCTGGATTAGAACCCAGGTCTTAATCATGATAACAGCTTCTCCACCTACTGTGTGTCAGGCTTCTATAAATGCTGGAGGGGGAGTGACAGAGAGAGAAGCCTGTAGGGGGACGGAATCAGGGGCTGTTTCCTCCCTGGCCAGCTCTCTCAGAAGTAGGTTCCTGGTGCTGCAGGGCCAGTACTGGGAGGCTGGAGAGGTCGGGCCTGGTGTTTCCAGCTTCACCAGGGGCAGGTTGTGTGTGACTGGGCAAGTCACCTGTTGTCCCTGCTAGGGTGGGTTGCAGGCACTTGCTACAGGCAGCCCCCAACATACTGCAAGAGAACACTGAGCAGATGGAGGCCGACTTTGCTGTGGCCCCAACCAAGACTGACTCCTCTGGGCCTCCCAAGAAGCTTGGGAATCTGGAAAGGTCAGGAGAATGAGGACCCGAATGGAGAGAGCATGAAGCATGCGTGAGCAGGCCCCCGGGGTCTAGGCAGGGCAACCCCCGCTCTTGTTCCTCCACACAGCTGCCCTGGAGGTGCCTGCCTTTAGGTTCTTCCCCCCTGCATGGGCCTAAAAGCACTCACAAGAGGGGAGGGGTTCACTAGTGAGGGAGGCAGGGTGTAACTCACTGAAGCAGCAGGGCCTTGGGGACACAGCTTTCCCAAGTAGCCATTTTCAGACAGTCAAAATTGTCCATCACTCTTTTGTTTAATGACAAGTAATGTGCACACAGCATGAATTCATTCTTTTTTTTTTTCCTCCCCTGCAAATATTTATTGAGTGCCTCCTGTTTGCCCAGCCCCACACTCAGGGCTCAGGAGAAGGCAGCCCTGCAGCTAAGACAGACCAGGTGGTAGGCTCTGAGGGGGGCTTCATGTACAGGGACCCATTTTTCCCTCTGAGCAGCCTGATGAGGGAGGGAGCCTTCCTTATTCCCATTTCACAGACAAGGAAACTGAGGGTTGAGCCACTTGCACAAAAACCCAGACCGAAGCCAGATCTCTCTGGTTCCTGAACCTGGTTACCAGTATGCAATGTGACCTCCCCAGAAGCCTTACCTCTCACTCTGCCCCATGGGTACGGCCTGGGAGCTCAAAGACAGGCAACCACGTCTGTTTTGCACCTTATTAAAAAATCCAAAAGAGAGTCAGGCTATAAGTGTAATGGATTGGTTTTTAGGTCACAACAAAGTGGCTTCACATCAAAGGAGCTACATCAAAAAATAAATAAATAAATAAAAGTCACGAGGGTGAAATCCTCACATAGAGGAAATCTGGGTGGCCCAGGCTGGGGCTGGGAAGCTTACTTTCCACTGGCCACCCTTCAATAATTTTCAAATTTGCACTGTGCACAGCTATTATCTATTTACCCAAATCAATTAAAAGACGTCAAAGGACAAAAAGGCGTATTTATAGCTCAGGCCTTGATCAGGACCTGCGGGGCTCACAGTCTTGGGGGGAGCTGGAGCTTGTCAGGGGCAGAAAGAGCACATACTAGGTGACAGATGAATGCTATGGACCACCCACCATGAGCATCCTGGCAAGGAGAGTGAAGGCTGAGAAAGCCCCACAAACCTGGGTTGGAGCCTCAGGCATGTCATCTCAACTCCTCCCCTTTGCTGGGAGCTGTGAAAACTGAGGGATATGATATTTTGTGCCCAGCTGGGTGCTCGGCCAGTGTCCAGGTTTCCGACATGCCCAGAACGAGCCTGTTGGGGAAGCCAGGACTGAGACCATGCTTCTCTTACAGGCCAAGGGATGCCCTAATTGTTGGAGGAGGCCAAGGGAGGAGAGCAGATTCCCCTGGGGATGCCGGAGAGCAAGGAAAATATCTCTGAGAGGACCCTTTCCAGATGGCAGGAATCCCCAGGTAGAGGCACAGGGAGGGGCACGGAGAGGCGAGTCGGTGAGTGTGTGTGAGCAGTAGTGAGGGTTCCATGGGGGTGGAAAGATAAGGGCAGAGAGTCTCCTAGAGAGGCAGGTGCAGAAGAAGAGGAGGCTGACATTTTAGGGGTGGAGTAGATGGGATCTGGGGGGAGTGACAGAATACCTGAAGCAGGTGAGTCATGGGGATGCTACAAAAGGCACAGGGATGTGCTTAGAGTAGTGCCGGCTAGGAATGGTTCTTACACTTTCAAGTGTTTGAGAAAAAATCAAAAGAGAAATGGTTCCCTTTTAGTGTCCACAAATAAAGTTTTACTGAAACACAGCCATGCTCATTCCTTTACATAATATCTACAATTGACTTTATGCTACAGCGGCAGAGTAGTTGAGAGAGACCCTATGCGCAGCAGAGCCTAAAATATTTACTATCTGGACCTTATACACAATAGTTCGCCCACCTTTAACTTACGGGCAACTTGCAGGCAGAGAACAGTAGGCGTGATGTTTGACAAGGGGACAGGTCCAGGTCACCAGGGCCTCCTTCTTCCCTGCCCAAGCACCGAGCTTAAGCTGAGAGCAAGCGGGAGACATGGAAAGTTCAGGGAGGAGAGTGACCTGCTCAAACGAAAGCTGGAGAACGGTCACTCTGGCTGCTAAGCAAGAATGGATTAAGGGGGGCTGGGGTTACCTGGAACAGGAAGGCCTGCTGGAGGAGGCTCCAAAGGCCCATGGGACTGTCCTTGAGGACATTTGCTGGGACCTAGACTTGAGGCGTCTCCGTGCCCTTCCCTGCACACCTTCGCTGGTGGCACACAGTGCTGCTCTGCATACCCAGGATGCCCTGCGCACGCGGGCGGAAATGATCGCTTGACTGGACCCCCAGAGCGGAAGGAGCCCCCGTAAGGGCGGGAAGCGCGCGGAGCCCGCCTCAGAGCCCGCCTTGGAGCCCACAGCAAGAGCATGAGGAACCAGGGTGTGAAATGGTGGGCGCTTGGAGAACCGCTGCTGGCCGAGTGGCAGGAGAGGAGGCTCAAGAGGTGGGCAGGGTCCGTGGGCTTCGAGGGCCCACGAAGGAGGAGGGGGAGGGAAGGGAGGTTTCCGCCTGGAGTCAGGGGGCCAGGCCTGGGAGAGAGGGAGCACTCAGTTGCTTTGGTCATATGCATGGATGGAGGCGGTCAGAAGTATGCAGATAGGCCAAGGCCCAAAGACCACAGGCTGGTGTACATTGGCCATCCGTACAGACATACAGACCCGTGTAGACGCCGTAACAAGCCCAGCTCTATGCGCGCACCACAATACAAGACCAGGTCTCTGCACACGGTCACAGATGAGTGTGCACATCATCACAGCCTCCCAGCCCCAGGAATGTACACAATACAGGACCTAGAGGCCTCTGTGCACCCGGTCACAGATAATGTGCGCACAACACGGTCCAGGCACGGCTTCCCGGATCCACTCCCATGCCAAACAGGAACAGACCTGGGTGCACGCTGCAGGTCACAGAGACCCTTGAACACTGCAAAACACAGACATACACATAACACGCACACATACAACCGGACACGCAGACCCATGCACATGCCAGACACACACACTCTCTGACCCGCCCCGCCTCCCGTCGCACACACACAACCGCACAGGACGCACGGTCACAGGCAGGGGCGCGCGCACGCGCGCGCGAACACACACACACACACACACACACACACACACACACACGCACACATACATTTGGTCGCACACGCGGGAGGCACAGAGCGGCGGCTGCCCGAGACTGCGGTCCAAGGCGCCCCGGCCCGGCGCAGAGAGCGGAGCCTCGCTGGCGGCGGAGGGTAGGGGGCGCCGGTGGGGGCGGGGCAGGGGCCGGAGCCGCCCGAGCCCGGCAGGAGCGGGCACCTCTGCGCTCCGCGCTCGGGCCTCGCCTCCGCACCCGCCGTGCGCCTCTCGTGGGGCCCTCTCCGGCGCCCGTCCGCTCGCCCGGCCCCAGCCGCGGCCCCGGGGTGCAGGCAGGCGGCAGCGCCGCGCCCGCGGGACGGGGTGGAGGTGGGGGCGGGGGGCGGGGATCGGGGCCGGGCCGGGGCCGCGCCGCCTGCGATGCCGGGCGCCCGCCGCAGCCGCCGCCGCCGGACCCCGGGATGGGGCGAGAGGCTGCGGCGGACGCCAGCATCTCCCCGCCGGGGGCCCCGGGGGCCGCGGAGTCGCCGCCGCCGCTGCTGCCGCCGCTGCTAAGACCCGGCGGGCGATGGGTGAGTTGACCCTGGCGTCCTGGGGGCCCGCGCCGCAGCCTCTCCATCTCCGCACTCTCGGCCCTTCGCCTCCATCTCCGCGCCTCCTCCGCGCTCGCTGCGCCCCGAGTCACGGCTCTTAGAGCCCCCCTCCCTAAGCGTGACCTTTGGGGGTGGGGGCTGGAGCACTCGGCTGAGGGGTTGGGGTTGGGGGCCGGGATGAGGGGCGGATGCAAGAGAGGCTACACAGCTCTGGCGCCCCCTCCCCCAACCCGGCTGCTCGGCGGAGCTTTCCATGGCCCGGGAGGGCAAAGCCTCATCCTCTCTACCCACCATCCCCTGCCTGGGCGGGGGGCGTCCCCAAGGCGCGGGGCTAGAGCCAGACGCTTTGTGCGCTGCACCCCGCGACAAACCTCCCGCGCGGCGCGGGGCTGGGGGTGGGAGGCCTCAGCTCCCGCCTTCTCCCACCCGCGACCCCGGCCTGCAGCGGCGGAGGCCCAGGCGCTGTCGGGGTGCTGGACGGGTGCGGGGGCCGAGACCAGGCAGAGAGGAGTGGAGAAAGAACCCCAGTCCTGTTGAGGGGGGGCTCCCGCTCTTTCCACTGCACTGCCCAGGGCGGGGAGGGGGCGGGGGAGGGAACCTGGCTCGGGGAGGGAGCTATAAATATCTGCAAATAGTGAGTTCTGGAACTGGGGATGGTGAGGGGAATGCACCTGGGTGTGTGTTGAGGGAGGGTGCCTGAGCTGGGGTGCCAGAGAAACAGAGACGGGTCTCAGCCAGTCCTGGTGACCTGAGATCAGGTGACTCTCCTAGCTCTGGAAGACGCCCTAGAAGGGGAGTGGGCAGGTACACTACTCCCGTGAGATCTCTCCGTGGTCCCCCAGGACTGGTACTCTCCCCATCCCCATAGCACTCCTCATCCTGGGACACCAGTCTAGATCTGCCTTGATGGAGGAGGTGTGAGTACCACTGTGTCACCTCCCGGGCAGTTACTAAAAATCCAGGCAATGGGCCAAGTCTGGAGATGGAAGGAAGAGCAAGACAAGGGCTTCCCCACCCCCACCTGGGGGAGCTGGCAATTTTATGGGGTTATGGAGCGGAGGAGACAGGCACAGGGTCCTAGGAAAGTTTGAAAAGGGGGCTGCCAGCCCAAGGTGGAGAGAGAACTTGCTGGAAGACATAAAAGGAAGCTGGGAGAGTTTGCTTGGTAGAGAAAGTGGGAAGGACGTTCTGGGCAGAGGAATGGCACCAGCAAAGGCTTAGAGCTGTGAGTGCTCAGTATGTGCTGAGAGATGGAGGTGAGACACTGCTGGGGACCAAAATGAGAAGCCAGAAGAGACGGGAGCCAAGGCTGAAGGGAAGGAGGGCCAGTTGGAGGCGAGGTGGTGGGCTGCCCCAGGGAGCTGGCACAGGGACAGCACTGTGAGGAGCTGATGGGGCTGGGAGTGGCGCCGTCTGGCTCAGCTGCCCCTTCTGAGGGTCTGCCCAGTGCCCTGGATGTGGTCAGGGCTGCTTGACCCACATTTGTGACCCCTTTTACTGTGCTAGCTGGACCACCTCGGGCTAGTCAGCTTTCTGGACCTCAGTTTCGACGTCTGTCAAATGGGGAGAATCTGCAACAGAATTGTGGTGAGGACTGCAGGAGATGCTGCACAAGTGCCCGGCCACTGAGAAGTACTCAGGAAGGGGTTTGCTGCTGCATCGGTATTTTTACCTGTTAAATGGGGACATTGATACCAGCTGCAGGCCTTGTCCACTTCATGGGTGGTGGTGAGGATCACGTGAGGGCTGGATGTGACCAGAAGGCAGCTGAGGCCTGGGGAAACTGCATGTCCACGTCTTCTTTCTAGGAGAAGATGAGTGTAGCAGTGAGGAGTGGCTGGGGGCAGGGTAATCTGCACAGACAGCCTCCTGTCATCCCCGTGGGCACCCACCACTCTCTGCCCCCAGCGATGGCAATCATGGGACTCTGCTGTGTTCCCCAAGGCCAAAGCCTCTTTGCTCCTCATACTGCATGGTACACCCCTACCCCTCAGCCAGCTCTAATCTAGCCCACTACATGGAGACCAGTGCTCCCTTCTAGAAGTTTCTTCAGATATTCAGGCCAACAAACATGATGCCCTCCTGTGAGGAGCATGGTGCCTGGCAGCCAGGTGGAGAGGATACAGTCCTTGCCCTCCAGAGATTAGAATCTAGTTGGGCAGCAGGTGCCTAGCCCCATGCTGGCTGCTTGCAGGCAGGGAGAGTGTCGCAATAATTGCACCATGAGGCAGTCAAGTGCAGGAGTTAAACAGCAAGGATTCCAGATCCAGTCGCCCAGGTTTGAATCCCAGTCCTGTCACTTTTGATTATGTGTCTGTCTCTCTGTGTCTCAGTTTCTTTCTCTCTAAAATGAGGATGATGCACACCATTGCTGTTTGAACAGCTTGGATCAGTTTCTGGTGGCATTCGCAGCCCCCCTTCCAGAATGTCTCCCTATTGGCCTCTGCCTCCTCAGCGACTACACTGACTGCCCCAGTAGATGTGTTGTTCACTTCCCTGTTGTCTTCTCCTTCTGTCTGTGGTCCCTGTGGGCAGGGCCTGCCTTTCTGTACCCATTGCCTTGGCAGGGGGCAGTTCTGTTGGCAAGTGGTGACCAATTTCTGTGGTCCCAGCAGGGCTGATTTCCAGTTACCGACAGCTTAACAGTCTCAAAATGGGAGCCAGTGCAGCACCCAAGCATTCAGCAGGTGCTTAATAAATGACGGTAGAACAAGGAGGAAAGGCCCCAGAGACTGTTGGTCAGATGGACTTGGGGAGCTGCCACTTGATGCAGTAGCTGAGGAGGGCTTGTAGGGGGAGGTGCTGGACGGGCTGAGGGCAGGGCGGGAGACCACCGTGAATAAGTACCTGCAGGGACGAAGGGCAGCGGGAACGGCGATGTCTTCCTTTCCTCCACGCCTCTGGCCCTGCCTCACCCCTCTCTTGCCCTTTCTCCCTTGACCTTGGTCTGGCCTTAGCACAGAATGGCCCTGCTGGACCCCAAGCTTTAACCGAACAGATTCTGTTCCTTTGCTTATGCTGTTCTCTCTACCTGAATGTCTGTTCCACCCACCTCTCCCTCTGTCCTCTGAAGCTGTCACTCATCAAAAGCCTCCTCACGTACCGCCTCCTCCATGATGCCAGCCCTCCATCCCAAATCACACAGACCCTCCTCCTCCTGCTGACCCCCGGCCTGAGAGCCCTTCACACATGCATACTGTCTGCTCATAAAAATATTAGTGGCTAACACTTATTGTGTCTCTACAGTAACCTGTGTGTGGGGAAGTTGAGGCCCAGTGTCTTGTCAGCACTAACCCGCCCTTTATATCTCAGTTTGAGCATGTGCATCCTGGTCTCCTTGCTGGGGGCCCACAGTGTGTTTGTTATTACATGTTCCTGAGAGACAGTCAGCTCTATGGGCCTGCAGGAGCTCAAAAGAATGAACGAGTGACTGAGTAAATGAATGTTTCTCAGCCCAAGAGAACAGCCTGGCTCTTCCACCTGTTCTTCCCTCTTCTCCATCCCTGGTGGAGGAGACTGGCCCTCCAGAGGGCAGCCTCACTTGCAGCAGGACAGTCATCAGGACGCTGCTTGTCTCCATTTCCCAGAAGGGAAAAGTGAGGCTTCAAGAGCAGGTGGGAACTTCCCAAGGGCTGGAAGCAGGCCTGGTGGGCAGAAGGGTAGTGGACCACCCTCTGTGGTCTAGAATGGGCTGGCAAGGGGACCCAAGGCCTTGTCCATAAACCAGGAAGTTAATGGGGTCCCCAAATACTTTTCCTTGTGCTGCTGAAATTTCCCTGTTGGCTCACTTCCTTTCATCTTCTCTATAAAAATAAAACTGGAACAATAGGAATCATTCACACACCTAATTACTCTGTTGTTTATGAATTTAGAGCTTATTTGGCCAAACACTTTGGTTCCCACTGCAGCAGGAATCCTGGGAGTGGGGTAGGGTGCAGGGTGAAGGCCAGGACAGAAGGTAGGAGGAGTCTGTGCTCATACTGGGGCCTCGTGAGGGTCCGCCCTTTGGCTGCCCTCCCTAGGCAGGCCAGGAACTTCCCAGAAAGGACAGGCCAGACAGGGTCTGAGCGAGGGAGGGTGACCAGAGGCAGTCTCTGGAGATTCTGGTTGCAGGGACTCATGATGGAGGACTTTCCGGCTCTTCTCCCCAGCCTTGACCTCCAAGTCATAGTAATTTGCAGCTATTTATCGAGCACTTACTATGTGCTGGGCACTGGGCCAAGCATTTTGCGTCATCCCAGAGACACCGCCTAACTTCCCTCGAAGTAGGTGCTCTTATTATCCCACTTGGCAGTTTGAGGTGGTCTGGGGCCCAGGGCCAGGAAGTGGCAGGGCTGGGATCATATCCAGCCTGAAGGACCCCAAAGCTTGATGGGACACCTGTCTAGGGTGAACCCCCCAGAGCTTGCTAAGTACTCTGGACAAATCCCTTGTGGCTGCCCTTCCCTGGTTACTGGGAGCTGGACACACAGTGTGGGTGAATCGTGGTGGCGGGAAGGGGGACCAGGGAGAGCTGCCCATGAGCTCCCCCCATGATGGGGGGAGTGGCTTCCGGGCTGGGCACACAGGCACTCTCTAGGGGCTGGCACCAGGCCTGACGCAGGGAAGGCACTGGAGAAATATTTCTTAAGTATCTGTTGAGTGGTAATTTTGAGAGTGGAAAGTGAGGGCTACTTCCAGACACAAGGCTACTTCCAGACATTGGCTGGATTAGGTGAAAGATTGAGAAAGTGCCTTCCCAACAGTCACCCAGGACTGTGAATGTTAATGGTCGTAAGTCATATTTATAGTGTTTATAGCACAAATGGGAACGAGACACTGGTGCTTTCTTGCGTGATTTCGTTTCAGTATCACAGAGGCGATGCCCCTACCCCCCCCAACCAGACTAGAAATCCAGGTGCCAGCTCAGGCCTCTACTGGTGCTGTCCCTTTGTCTGGAACACCCTTCCCTTCTCCCCCTGACTCATCCTTTAAGACTCCTCCAGGAAGCCATGCCTCACCCCTGCCCTACTGATGCTCCTTGCAGAGATTTATAGCTGTCCATCCCCATGGAATAAGAACCTTGTGCAGGGCAGGTCTGTTGAGGGCCTGGTGGGGATGCCAGTGGAGTGAATGGGGAGGACTCTGTCAGCGGGACTCCGGTGGAGGTCACCAGGGCCAGCAGTGGGGCTGCTCTGCTGTTCCTTGTGTCTGGGTGGGAAAGGGAGGGAATTATGAGAAAGACCAAGGGGCTTTCTGGTGTGGCTCCTGGAGGCAACTGTAAGGTGCAGCTCTGCCAGTGGACTGTCACCTCAGCGCAGAGAGGGGGCCAGATTGGGGAGCCACATGGCCAGCTGATCCCGCCCATTTCACAGAGGGAACACTGAGTCCTGGGGCGCTTGGCACTGACCCAGGGCGCCACGGAGTGTGGACGAGGGTCCTTTTTGTGGTCTGTAGGAGGGGAGCCCAGGGCTATGGGGCTGCACTCCTCCCCAACTCCTGTCCCAAGCTGGAGTATTTCTCGATGGGGTCCAGGTCAGGTCTAGGGGTGGATGAGAAGGAGGCACAGAGAGCAGGGTCCCCAGGGCTCAGGTCTGCCCTCTGGTCCTCCGGTGTGGGAGACAAAGCTCCTTAGAAAATATGCATATTGTCCCAAAGCTGGCAGGAAATCCACGTTGATGGTTCATCCCAGCAAAAAGGTGCACAGGAGAAAAAGTCTGTAACAACTTAGGCCAGACTGTTAGCTCAGCGGGTGGTGAGGTGGTGGGTGACATGGTCCTGTTTCTTTTGCTGTGATTTCTAGATTTCCTAGAATGTACAAGAAACCCTTAATAACTAGAAAGATGAAGTTGTATTCTAAAGGAGAGAGGTAAGAAAAGTTTCCGTAAGAACAGCCAGATCCTCATTTGTTTGATTCTTGTCGAACACTGCTTGTGGGCAGCCTCCAGAAGGGCTGGCTGTGGGGTCTCAGGAAGGGAGTTGCCCAGCCCTGGGCATCCCCCAGAACAGGTGCGCCTGTGGAAGCAGACAGCTTGTGTTTCTCTCATTCCTGGAAGTTGGGTCAGTGAGAGCCCAGGCCTGGGCCTACTGGGATGCAGCACCCCGAGAGTTCAGTCCAAACCTCTGACCTCTTTCCTATGGCGGCAGTCTGGCCTTCACCCCTCTTCCCCCTGACCCCCAAGTTTCAGCCTTGGGGACACTGCAGTGTTGGGCCCTCAGCCTGGAAAGCCAACCCACTCCACCCCAGGTGCTGCCATCCAGCCAGGAAGCCATTCCTGCCCCTTCTGGCCAGAGGTGGCCCCAGGGCTGTTAGCTTCACACCTGCCCCTCCCTGATGCCCAGTGGGTGTGCGTCTGTTTACTGTCTTTCCCACTGACTGCTGCCTGGAAGTGCCTTTCCAGCAGTCCTCCTGCAGCGTGGTCAAGTTCTACCCTGTGGTAATAGTATTCCTCACCACAGCTGAGCCCTGATTGTGGGTAGGGACTCAATTCCTGTCTCCCCCACGGCCCCTGGCTCTGTACCTGGTCCAGAGCATTCATTCATTCATTCATTCATTCAGCACTTATTGAATGGATGCCAGCTGTGTGCCAGGGGCTGGTCTAGGTGCCAGGGCACAGATCTACTGACTGCAGGGTGATCTTGTCTGTGTTTTTACACATATGTTTTGTGGGAGTCACATGCATGTGCACACAGCATAAGCACCTGTCATGTATGACTGTGTCCCTTAGGCTGTGCCCATGTGTAATTTTGCCAGTACCTTGGGCATGCCTAGCTAATTCATTCAGCAAGTGTTCACTGAGCACCCACCAATGAGGTGCTGGGCCCTGACCCTGAAGATTAATGTCCCAGGCTCTCTGCCCTTGGATAGTAGCCATCTTGTGGGGCCATTGCAGTGCAGACTGGCGGGGACAGAGGCCAGCAGGGGTGGCAGTGGTCAGATGGCACTGTGGGGAGACTGGGACAGGGGTGGGGAAGGGCATTCCTGCATGGCTGTGGGTATGCTTTGCGAAACTCCCATAGCCCTGGGACCCCAGGCTGGCCCTCCTTGCTGGTTTCACTGCTCTAAAGTGCCCCTGAAGGCTGACGGGGCTGGAGCACGGAGTCAGGGACTGTAAGCCCCGTTGCTGGTGCTGGGAGGAGAATATGGAGCCCTGAGGAGGAAGAGTGTTGGCTGGAGAACTCGTGGTACAGAACTTTCTGTGAGAGGAGAACCTCAGGACCAGACCCCAGAACAGCACTTAGAAAGTAGGACCCCTCGATTCAGACCAGGGAAGCTGGAATATGGAACTTGAAGGGGAGAAATGGAGCAGCAAACCTAGAATGCCGGCCTTCTGGGACATGAAACACTGATGTCAGCTGGAGCTGGGAGATCAAGTCCGTGCCCCCAGGTGTCAGTGGGGAAACTGAGGTCCAGAGAGGATGGGGAGGTCCTGTGCCTTGGTAAGCGGCAGTGGGCATGCATATGGTCTCTGCTGAGCCAGGCCCTTCCCACAGCTTGCTGGTACCTGACCTTGGGCAAGTCCTGTCCCCTCTCCAAGTCCTGGTTCCCTCATCCGTGAAGATGAGATGAGGTGGAGCATATCACTTGGGAAGGAGGCGCTGCTCTTGGTGCCCAGGGTGGCATTGCAGAGGCCAGGACCCTGGCCACCTCACTCCTGGAATGATCGTCTCAACTTTTCTGTCGCTGCTGTTCCCTCTCTCCTGCCCCACAGTCAGTGAGAAGTTTGAGCACTGGCGGGTCTATTTCAGAACACTCGGATCCAGCAGGTGGGAAGGACTAAGTAATTAACAGAGCAAGAACAGATTGGTGACTCCCATGAAATAGAGGAGCAGGAGCCCAGCGCCTACAGCCCTGCATGATGTCCCCTGCTGTTTGGTGAGGGCTTACTGAGAGTCCTTGGTGGGGACAGTTAGGTCCTGACCCAAGGGGGCTATGCCCCCTGGCAGGCAGGGGTGGACAGAGAGTAATCAGGAGGGGAAAAGAGAAAACCCTCATTGTTCAGCCTCATGGAGGCTCACCAGGTGCCCAGAGCCGCAGAGCCAACCAGCTGTGCACCTGCTCCATCACGACCACTCCCAGCAGGAGGCTAATTGTGGTGCTCAGATTCCCAGAAGATTCGCAGAAGCTGCAGGCCCTGGGCCAGGTGCAGCTCTGAGTCCCTGCAAGGACCCTGCAGGCCGGTGTCACCAGCCTCCCTTTTATGCCTCAACAGACAGGCCTGGAGAGGGTGGGAGTTTTGCTGAGGGCCCCAGAGCTGTGGGTAGCAGAGCTGGGTTCACACCCATTTGCTCACTCAGCAGTGGCTTGTTGAGCACCTGTTGTGTGTCAGGCACGGTGCTGGGCACTGAGCACCCAGCGGTGAGCTGTGGTGGGGAGGGTCCTAACCTGCTCGAAGCCGTTGCTTCATTTTCCACCTTCTTCCTTCCCGGACCTCCTCCCAAAATCAGCCGTCACGTTGCTCAGAGTGCTTGAAGGATAGAGTCATTTCCTGTGTCTCCTTTCATCACCGCTGTCCCATTAGAATTCAACACAGATGAGACGCTTCATTGGGGTGGGCTGAGCTCAAGGTTGCGTGGCAGGCAGGACTAGGACCTGTAGCCACTTTTCTAAGCTCCAGACCAGGCCTGAGAGCCCAGCGGCATTGACTGAAAAGTGCAGGTGTGTGGATTTGGGGAGAGGGTCTTTTATTCATTCAACACACCTCGGTGTCAGGCTCTATGCTGGAGCTGGGGGCCCTGAAAAGGCAGCTCGGCTCTTTCCACAGCCTGGGGTCAGGGAGGCCTGGAGGAAGTCCAGTTCAGCCAAACCCTCCCGAGACCGGCATGGGGATGGGGAGTGTAAGATTACACAGAAACTTCAAGCCTCCTAGAAGATCTGGACTTTATCCTGAGGCCAACGGTTCCCAGCTAGGAAGGGCAGCGTCAGATGTAGCTTTTGCTTGGCTCATGGGGACCAGGCTGGGAGCTCCTTAGGAAGGCCACTGCTGCCATCCAGGTGAGCATGGTGGTGGCAGAACCAGCACGGGATAGTGACACAGGGAAAGGGGTGGGAATTGAGAAGTATGGGGCATGAAATAGACAAGCCTTGGTGAAAGGTGTGTGGGATCAGTGAGAGTGAGGACTTAGGGGGGGTCCTGTGCTCCTAAGGGTGGGCAGCTAGGTGGATGGTTACATCACTGACAGGGCCCAGAAGGAGGAAAGTTCGTAATGCCCAAAGTTATCCAAGTGTCCCTGCGTGCCAGGCTCAGGTCAGTTTATCAGCTCAGGTTGTTGGAACAACTGTTTGAGTGAGTTCTTTGTGTCTTATTTTGTAGTGGAGGATCCCAGGCAGGATGGGAACTGATTCTAAAGCCCAGGCCCTGCCCTCCCTGAGGCCTGGCCCAGATCCCACTGGCTCTGCTCCTCTCTCTCCCTTCTCACTACTGGCACTTGGGCTTCTCAAGTGTACCAATACCTACCACCTGCTATCCTGTACGCATGGGGAGATTCCCCTAGGACACCTTCCACTCCTGCTGCCTAGGAACACAAGGACCAACCTTTGCCTCCACCCTGCGTGTGGGCATCCCCACCCTGGACATGGGCACCCCCCTGCATTGGCACTCCCCTACTCCCCCAGCCTCCAGGGTGCAGCACATGGAACGAAGTCTCTCCAGCTGTGGCTTGATCCTGTTGAAGCTTGGTTCTGTTGCCTGCCCTGCCTGTGCTAGAGAAACCCCGTGAGGACAGAGGAGGGGTGGGGTGTGCCCTTCCCTCCCTTCCCCCACACTCAGGCTTTCTGGGCTGGAGATAGAGCTGAGGCTCAGCACTGAAGTGGCCCTTTGTACATTGTCCCTGGAGGATGGGCAAGCCTGGCGGGAGGGGCTGGCACTGCCCGGGATGCCTGGGCTGGGTGGCGCTGATCTCAGCAGGGCTCGGGGGATAGGGGGCTTTCTCTGGGCCACTGGTGCTGTGGAGAGCACTCTGCTAGGTGTGGGTATGCACCGGCAGGCCTGCTGCCCCAGGCACCCCCAAACCAGATACTTGCCACTGGGAGTTGATCATCACTTCTCATAAGAGTTCCATCATCAACTGTTTGTGGAGCTCCTGCTCCAGGCCAGGCTTTGTCCTAGGGGGTGGGGAGCAGCAGTGACCGGTGACTGAAGCCCATGGTGACCCTGCTCTCCTCTTGTTGACATTCCAAATGAGCAGGGTGTGGGTGGGGGAGACAGACCACTAACACATAAACAATGAGACAGATAGCTTCCGCAGGGAGGAGTGTTGTGAAGCCGATGACCTGGGGAGGGAACAGCCGCTTTAGCTGGCTGGTCAGGAAGGCCCCTCTGAGCAGGCAGCCAGCAAATGGAGATCTGAGGGAAGGGCATTCAGGCAGAGGGAACAGCCAGTGCGAGGACCCTGAGACAGGTGAGCCTGGGATGTGGGAGGGGCAGAAAGGTGGGGACTGAGCCGAGAGGATGAGGGAGGTGAGGTCAGCAAAGCCTCAGGGACCAGACTGGCAGGGCCTCCGGGCACTGTGAGGAGCCTGGATTTTATTCTCAGTATGTTAAGGGGTTTGAGTGGGGTTGGGGTAGTGTCCTGATGGGGACTTTGCAGTGACAGAATCTGTGGGGCTCGGTGCCAAATGAAAATGTGGGCCCTTTGTTCAAAAATTATGAATTTCAAGACAGGAAAAAAAAAGGCAGGAGGGAGGCCACTGAAGAGGATGAGTGGGGCTCGGTCCTAGGGGCATTTTGGAGGGAGGTGCCAACAGGCCTCATAGCCAGGCCATCCAGCCACGTGGTGAGGCCGTGTGGAGGGCGAGCATGAACCTCCGCTCAGGAGCTCAGAGATCTGGTCTCTGTCAAGGCTCTTTGGATATTACCATGTTTAATCCTCATGGGATGAGGGCCTGGGAAGGTCCCTCATTGCAGATGGGGACTCTGAGGCCCAGGAATATTAAGTGACCTGCCCAGGATCACACAGGGGGTCAAGAAGGGCCGGGAGCCAGATTTGAATCCAGTTCCCCTTGAAGCCAGATTCCAGGCCCCATTGCAGTGCCCCAATCTAAGGCCCCACTGCAGTGCCTTGCCCCCGCTGTCTCTAGAGAGATGGGGCTGAGGGGCATCTCACATAGCGCCGGGGCCCAGAAATGCGTTTCCGCTCTTGTAGAGGCAGAAAGCACTCAGCCCTGGCCTACCCGGCCTTGTTTTCCCTCACCGTGAACCTGGAGGTGTGGGCGTTCTCATCTCCATTCCACAGATGTGGAAACTGAGGCAGGGCAGAGCTGGTCTCGGGCCCTGAACCCCGTCCACTAGGCTTGTCTGCTCTGGCTGCCCTCTCTTGTCCAGACGGGGCAGGGTGGGTCATTTGGGTCTGGAAGGCCGAGTGGCTGAGAGGTGGGCCAGGAGTCGCAAGCCCAAGGTGCGGGGCCCCCTGGGGGGATTCTCTCCGCACTGACCTCAGTGGGCTCTGTACGGATGTGAACAACAGGCCTGTGTGAGGTGGCGCTCAGTCTACATTCGTTGAAGGACTGGCAGCGTGTTCCTGTTCATGAACTGGAAGAAGCTGGGTTCTCTATCCTCTGATCAGAAGCTCTATTAATGATTAATAATCTGCCCAATTAGTTATTGCAGGCTTGTGCTCCACTCCTGCTACCTTGGCCCCACCCTGGCCGGACCCTGGCCTCCGCTCTCTTCTTCCTTCTCCCTTCCAGCACTGCACACTGCCCTGCCTCTCTCAGCCCTCCCCCTGCAGGGATGACTGGGCCTCTGGGCCGTTGGGATGTCCCCCATGCAGGGTGTCCTCTCAACTCTCCTCGTTCTGGCCTTCAGCCACCCTCCTGGGTGGGGCTCATCCTGTCTGACAGATGGAGACACTGAGGCACAGTGGGGCCATGGGGCAGGCAGACAGGCCAACAGGAAGTTTCTCTTCAGGCTGATGGGGGCTCCTAAGTAGGCTGGGGTTGACGGTACTCCGCCCCTCAGGGAGGCAAGGGCTCAGGTGGGGCGTGAGGGGGGAGAAGGAATCCCAGGAGTGAGGCAGTTAAAGGCCCCCGATGCATCCATCCCCTCAGCAGCACACATGAGCGCAGCTCCACCAGCCAACTGTCTTCTGCACCAGGGTCTGACTTACGTCTTCATTCTCTCAGGAGGACCCTGGAGAGGGTCATTCCTAACACAAAGAACGAGTGCTTTGCCAGTGGTGGACTTGAACGTGGAGCTAGGCAGTACAGTAGCTGTTAGGGGGTCTCTTCTGAGCCTGCTGATTTCTCACCTGTGGCCAGCCTTGCTCCCACTCCCAGAGAGCCCCTCTCCCTGGCCTACTCGCACCCCAACAGGGTGGAGCGCTGGGCCCATGTGCAGGTGAATGGCCCAGGTTCTCTGATGGGCATTGTTGGAATCAGACCTAGGTCTCCCAGCTCCTTGCCCCACCCCCAGACTCACTTTGTTTGAGGCACTGGGTCCTACCAGTGGAGAGTTTACTTCCGGGCTCTTTTGCGTGTACCTCCATGTCCCATTTGACAGTGCCCAGGAGCCAGGGCACAGTTCACAGTGAACTTTCGCCCAGAGAGGGAGTAGGACAAGGCTCTGAGAGGAGTTGGGGATGCAGTTCACTGAGCTCAGAGCACAGACGGGCTCCTCACCTGTAAGATGGAAACCGCGATGCTCCCACCTCGGCTCTGCGGATTGGCTTCTGCAGGCTGGGGCTGCCTCGCCCTGCCACTTGGTTACCTGTTTGTATCTCGTAGTTGAGGAGACTGAGGCCAAGAGAGGTGAGGCCACCCAGTTGGGAAGAGGTGGAGCCAGGAAACCAGCTCGGGTGAAGGGCAGAGCTGGCACCAAGCCAGGCCAAGGTTGGGTCCCCATGTAGCTCCCTGCCACCTGAGCTCAGCCTGGGGGTTGGGGGATAGCCTCCAGGGAGGAAACAGCTGCCGCCAAGCCATGAAGGCCAGGCATGGGATCGGGAGGCACAATGCAGCAGTGATGCCGGGACACTGCCTCGCCGAGGCAGGTACCGGGTCAGGTGAGGGGAGGGTGGGCCTGGGGGGACCCAGGGAGAGGCAGGCAGAGGCCAAGGCAGGGTCGGGTGGTGGGGAACGAGAGGCCCCAGGGTCTGGGTTGGACACTTTGCTGCTCTTAGAGGGTGAACCAGGCTGGTCACCCAGACTGTGAACCCCCTTCCTCATCTGTGATAGCGATGGGGGCTAACGTGAGGAGAAACACTGCTGGCAAACAGTAAATGGAAACCCCTGAGTGATGGGCGCAATCGCTGTGAGACCCTCCCTCACTGTCTCTGAGTTCTGGGCCAGCGGGGCTGGGAAAAAAATAATGCGGAAGGAGGGCCGTGCACATGGGCAGGGTCTGCAGGAGCCAGGTCCTCTAAGGGGCTTCTAGCCCTCAGAGCTCCTGAAGTCCAGGCCTGGCCTCAGAGGTTTTCCAGCTTTTTAGAGCACAAGACCCCCTTCAAGCTACTGGAAACCCCAACACGGGACCTTGTCCAGGTGATCTGTTTCCATTGGAGTTGGGTGGGGGGTGGAAGAGGCTCTGGGGCTCCCTTGGCCTTTCTGGGAACCTTGGGTTTTGTGAAATGCGGTTTTAAGTCACTGCAGCCCAGCCTTGCGCCTAGAGGATTGTGGGGGGTGGGCAGCGGGGCTCACGCGGTTACAGGTGGGGGTGGCATGGGCAGAGGGGATCTGGGAAGGTGCAGCTCTCTTGGGCACAGTGCTCTGGTGGCTGGTCTGGGCATGTGCCAGAGCCAGGGAGGCATGTGACCCACAAACGCAGGCCTAGGGGCTCCTGCTGGGGGCCAGAGCAGAAGTGAGGGGGCCTTTGCCCTGGGCAAGGCTCAAGGCAGCAGCTTAGACTTTGTTCCTGAACTCCTGAGTGAGGACCCACAGAGGTGGTGGGCAGGTGTGAGTCCTGGTGCTGCCAGTTGAATCTCAGGCTGGTCCTCAGCCCCTGTGCCCATCGCCTCACCGCCCAGTCGCCGTTAGGATAATGGAGTAAGGTGAGCGCCACAGCACCTGGCACCCAAAGGCACTCAGTTAAGTGCCAGCTGCCAAGAGGACTGTCATGATGGAGGCGCCACCTCCTGGGAGGAATGTTCCAGGCCCACGGCTCTCCCGCTCTGCCTAGCCCTGCCCAGCTAGAAGGTGTGGCTGTCTTGACCTCAATAAGGAAGTAAACTGAGTCAGGCTCAGAGAGATGAGGAATCGCAAACTGTAGCAAGGGCCAGGCGGGTCTGCGGAGGGTTAGAGGCCGGTGGTATTTGTAGGCCTGGAATGTAGAGGGCAGAGTTCCGTGAGAGTCTGTTAACATCAGAAACAAACGGAGACCAGCGTTGGGAAGTTCTTGAGCAGAATGAATCAGCCCAGCCGTGCAAACAAAGCTCAGCTCAGCTCAGCCCACTTTGTGAGACCAACCCAACCTGGGTCATCCATTCGGGTGCCTCTGGCAAAATTTCCAAGGTTGATATGAGACAACTTCTCATCAACCCCCCATCACCTGAGAAAATCCCAAAACTATCAGTTTTCTACAAATCAGAAAATCAAGTTTCTTAGTCCTTAAGTTTTGTCTCCCTGCCTTGGGATTGCTAACCCAAGAGGGCACCAACCCAGATGGGGGTCTCAGGCTTCTGCCCAAGCAGCCCCTGAAGTCTGGGGAGTATCCTTGCCGCCCTCTCCTCGAGGCCCCCCATGCCCCTCAACAGACTCTGGGCCCTGTTTTGCTGCCATGGCACTGGTTGTTCCTGACACACAGGCTTTTGTGCCCTTCACCTGATGCCTGGCATACCGTCTCCACTCTGCGAGGTGGCTCCTTCTCGACCTTGGGTCTCAGCTGAAATGTCCTTGCCTCGGGAGGTCCTCCCTGATACCTGGCATCCTCTGTTGGTCGGTTTTCTCATTTGTCCTCTGTCCCTCCACTAGACTGAGCTCTGTGAGGACCTCATCTCCCCATCTTGCTCCCTGCGGCTCCTTCAGCTCCACACCCAGGGCTGAACTGCTCTCTCCACCCACCCCAGGACAGGGCAGAAGCACCAGCAGCCCAACCGCAGTCCTTACGTTTCCCCAAGACCTGCTCACAGACCCTGGGTGCCTTCCCTCCACCCTGGCCCAGTGCCCACAGGGTCAAGTCCACGACTGTGTGGCTCTGCTGGAGACACAGCCAGATCCCTGTGCCTGAAATTCCACCCTAGAGCTTGTCTGTCTGGAGTGCCCCAGACATTCACTGAACATCTGTCGGCTGGGCCCCAGGTTGGACGCAGGGAGCACAGGCTTGGAGAACTCACAGTGTGGGATGGAAGTGGGCAAGGCAGGGGACATGGCCAATAGCACCTGAAGTTTGCTGTGACAGGGCAGAAGCAGGGGTTGGAGGAGACAGGACCCTCAGTCTGGTGACCCTCAGTCACACTCAGGCAGGGGTTTAGGGTTGGGATCAGGGTTGGGGTACCTTGAGGGGTTCCTGATTTGGGAGCACCTGTTCCCTGTGCCCACAGAGCCCTTTCTGGGGGATGTTTGTATGTCTCTGCATCGAGCCCCTCTCCCCAGACCACTCCAGAGTCTCTGCTTCCACCTCGGATGCCTTGGTCTCCCTCCTGTGACAGCGTTCACCACGTGCCCCTCACCAGATGTTTGACTCAGACCTCCTTGTTTCGCGCCCTTTAGATATGTGAACTCCTCCCCACAGTCCTGTGACGTGGACACCCTCACATCCCCATTTCACTGATGAGGAAGCTGAGGCCCAGGGAAATGGAGAACCCCTGCCATCTGGCTGCAGGGTCTGAAAACTGTCTCAGGTGGCCTCTGTGCAGAACAAAGTCCAGGCCCCAGCCCCAGGCTTGGGTCAGTATATGTCCTGGCCTCACACGGACCACCTGCACCAGCTTGTCCTTCACGACTCTGTTTCTGCTCTTCCTCCTTCACAGACTTTCCCTGGGTCCCACCTTCAGGCCCAGCTCTTGGCCCCGGGATGTCAGGCGGCCCCTCAGAGCTGTGTCCCTCCTCCCTCCATCAACCAGTATTTAGCAAGTGCCTCGGTAATAGCTCACCACCATCCCTCACCAAGGCCCTGTGTGCCAGGCTGGACACGCCAGGCTGCCTCCTCACTCCAGCACCCCTGCTGTCCTGATGTACATCCTCCCCTCAGCTCCTCCCGCTGCCTCCTCCACTGCTCCCACGGGGCTGGTGCAGCAGACCCGGCTCCTTGCCTCTGTTCTCCATGTTCAGTCTAAACCTGTGCAGTCCAATGCAGTGACCACCAGCACACGTGGCTATTAAAACTAAAATTTGAATTATTAATTAGTTACAATTTCCTGTCAATTACAAGTGCTCAGTAGCCACGTGTGGCTAGTAGCTGGTGTGTTGGACAGCCTGGGCCTAGAATTCCTGGGAACTGAGGGTCATGGTACACCAGACCCTCCTTCGGCCAAGCCATTTGTGTTCAGCCTGGGGCAGGACTCCCAAGTCTGCAGCCCCACTGGACCCCAGGTTTGCCTGTCAGCAGGTGCAGGATGCTTGGGAAATCTCGATTTCCATCTGCTTCATTCCCACAAGCTCTGGATGGCTGAGTGAGTAGCTTAACCTCTTGAAGCCTCTATTTCCTCATCTGCAAAATGGAGACACACATACCTTCCTCCAGTATTGGCCCCATGAATTGGCCCCTAATTTCTCTCCAGCCCATGCATCGGCAGCTCCTGGCTCGTGGCAGGTCCTGAGTAAATGTCCGCTAGCAGCCTGGATGATGTGCTGGCTGTAGAGTGACCCCTGCTTGTAGGCTTGTCCCTTGTGGAGCCTGCCTGATGGATATGAACCAAAAGAATGAATAAAACAATGAGAGGTGAAGGAATAAACACAGCGTCAGCTGTTTCTTGCTGTTTCAGAGTTTTCAGAGTTCTTACCAGAACTCTGAAATCTATCATATTCGGTAGCCACCTCCTCTGCCCATCTCTCCATGTGAGGTTATAGAACCTCACTTTGGAAGGACCCTTATTTAGTCTCGGAATTGGTGGGGAGGTAGTTGCTTTCTTGTGATGCCTGAGATGCTGATCGGCTCTGCTTAATTAACCCCAAGGAAGAAACTGGAAGCAGTAGCAGAAGGCTGATTTAGGCCAATAGGAAGAAGAATTTCTAGCAGCCCAAATGGAATGGGCGTCACTAACAACTGGACAAGCAAAGGCCAGGTGGGCAATTGGCAGGGGCACTGGCCTGGGGTGAAGGTTTGGATGAGTTCTTCAAACTTCCATGGGCTCCAGATTTCTCAGGTCTGGCCTTGGTTCTGCAAGCCAAATGAGTCACTGAGAATGCCCTACAAGGTGATGGGTGCCAGTCAGTAGTAAGCAGCCCCCCAGTTGGCCCAGTTCTTTAACAAAGCTGGCCAGGAGCAAGGCCTACCACATTTAGAGAGGTCATCCGCATTTGGTCATCTGGCAAGGAAACCCAAATGGAAGGAAACAGGCATTTTTAGAGCATCTACAAAATGCCAGGCTCCAATACAAGATGCTTTGGTACCATGGTTCATCCAGGTCTCCCACAGGACTGCAGGGAGAGTCTATCTTCCTTCTATATCTGTGAAGACCAAGGCTCAGAGAGGCTAAGTAACTTGCCTAAGATCCCACAGCTAGTAAGTTACAGCACTAGGATTCAAACCAAATCCTCCTGACTTCCAGTAGCAATGGAGGCCAGTGCTCACTGAGCGCCAGCTGTATGCTTAGGCACAATTACTAGTCTTTTGCATGGATCAACTCATTTGATTCTCACAGCAACTTTATGAGATAGGAACTGTTATACCTTCATTTTATGGAGAAGGGGAACTGAGGCATTGTGGAGTAACTTGCCAAGGTCAGAGGCAGTGTTCAGATCTGACATCATAACCACTGGCCTCCACTGTGTGTTTAGAGCTGCTGAGCACAACAGAATTTGCTGCAAAGGTGCCTTGCCCCCCGCCCCCTCCTCCTCACAAAGCCAGGCAGAGTCCTGGAGTAACATGAGGCAGGACCGGGATGGAGTGGAAAGCAGACTTCAGTTCAAAGTCAAGATGCCCTTTGAAGCAGAGGGAGAGATGGTGTGGGTCCATATGAAGGTACTCTTGGGTTGGGGTTGTAGATGGGCCATTTCCTGCCAGGAGTGGAGACAGGGTGGGCTGTGCAACCTCTAAGGTTTCTCCCATGGATATCCAAGGGTGCTCCGAGCACCTAGTAGGTGTTGGAGCTGTTCGCTGTTGGACAGAGACCACAGCTGGCCCCTTCTCCCAGTCAGAGGAGTGCTCTGTGGCTGTCGCAGAGCTGAGGACACGAGGGATCAGGTCTTGTGAGGCAGGTGGGGAAGGGGGCCTGAGGGTGGCAGATAGGAGAAGTAGCCTTTAGGACAGGAGCTGTTGAATCACAGAGGAGGCTGGCAGGTGCCAGGACCAAGGGCCAAGGACACCCCAGGCCTGAGCTAGGACCCTGGTCAGCGCATGTGAGCTCAGGACCACGGAGAGCTCCACGGGAGCCTCCTGTCACCCTGGTGACAGCTGTCAGGGTGTGCCTGCACCTGGGAGGCTGCTGCCCATCTGGCCAGCCCCAGAATTACAGCCCGTAGCCTCCAGGGAGCATCTGTCTTCTCTCTGGCCAGGAGACCCCACTGGACTCAGCCTGAGCCCAGACCCCAAGGTCATGGCTGGGTCGTGGGGTTTGGGCTCATTTGCTTCCTTATCTCTCATCTCATAAGCTTATCAAGCAGAGCCCAAGGAAAGAGGTCACAAGAAGGGAGAAGTGGGAAGAGGGAGAGAAAGAAGAAAATCTGCCCAGCTGGAAACTTCTGGGCATGGCCACAGGAACAGGAGGCCCAGGGTGGGCTGGCCCTGCCACCATCCTGGCTCAGAGTCAGCCTCCTGCATCCATGATTATCTGACTACCAGGAAGCACCCAGCTCATCCCACCCCCAACCTCCACACAGGAGACCCCGGGTCCCTGGGGTTGGGTGCAACTCACAGAGTATGTGTGGAGTGGGCAGTGGTGGGCGGGCGTCATTCTAGGGAGCCTCCCAGCGAGCCTCATGGTTCTTCCCTGAAGCACCAGGAAGTAGGGTACCATTTCCCAGCCCAGCCCGCGTCAGGCTCAGGCTCTGTCCCGGTTCCACTTGCTCCACTTGAAGACCCTCCCTCCACCCCTTGCTGCTCTTAAACAAGACAGCACCTGCCAGGGCCCCACCTCTGAGCCTTTGCTCCAGCTGCACTCCAACCTGAAGGCTCTCACTACTTTTCTTCCAGGTGGGGAAATGACAGTAGCAACAAGAAGAGCTAAAGATTATTGGGCACTTACTCTGTGCTAGGCACTTGACGTGGATTATTATTGAACCCTCATTTTATAGATGGGAAAAAGGAGGAAGATCATTAACCTGCCCAAAGCCACACAGATAGGAAATGGCAGAGCCAGGATTTGAACTGTTTGGTTAGGTTCTAAAGTCAGTGTACATGCAAGTGACAGTGAGCATGTGGAGGTGGCCCAGGATGACGCAGGTGCTCTTGTTGATAACCTGCTGTTCCAGCTGTCTGTCCAGCGGGAGAGACAGACTTCTGGGGAGACGGGCTCAGCATGGCGAGCATGGGGACAGGCTGGTGCTGTGTTTTGGTCTCTCCAATCCGGTGTCACATTTAAAGTGGGCAGGGCAGCACCTAGAGGACCCTGCAGACACAGAGCTGCCTTGAAGCCCAGCTCTGCCGTTTACCATCTCCATGGAGGCTGTTGAGGGGTGGACTCCACCCCAGTCAAAGGCTGGTCCACCTTTCAGGTCCTAGAGACACTAAATTTGACTCCTCGCTCACATTTCACATCCAAGTCATTGACAAATCTTGCAGAATCCCACCGCTTCCTGCACTCCCGCCTCTGGCCCAGGCAGGGCAGTGGCCTCCTCGATGCTCTCCCTGCTGTGCTCTTGAAGTGACAGTCTGTTCTCTGCAGAACAGCCCAGGTGAGCCTGTTCAAACCGGAGGCTCTGCTCAGAATCCCCCTGCAAAAGCCGTGCTTCCAGCCACAGCTCCAGGCCCTGTGTGATCCGGTCCATCCATCTCCCTCACTCTGCCCTCCTCACTCATGGCAGATGCTCTCCTGGGTACTGGCTGTTCTTCTGCCCAGAATCTGCTGCCCCTGCACCCTTGTATTCTGGTCTCACTCTTCTCAGTGAGGCCTGCCCTGATCACCCAATTGTCCCCAAATCTGCCGCCTCCTATCCTTTACCCTGTTTTATTTTTCTCCAGAGGACGACTCTTTCTAAGTATGATATGATTGGACTCGCTTAATTTTAGTTGCCCCACCAACCCCATGCCTGCCCCACAGGGCGGGGGTTCTCATTGGCCTTGTTTCATGGCTCCTGGGGCCAGCGCGGTGCCTGGTACCCAGCAAACTCTCAGTAAATAGTGGCTGAGAGAATGGGGGAGACAAACTGGGAGACACCCTGTGGGGGGTTGTGTGGGTCAAATGCACTGATGGCTGTTCCATCCACTGGCTGTCTTCACTGGTCCCTGGTGGATTCTCTATGGGGCCCCTATCACCCCACTTGAATTGAACTTGGAGATGGAAGGGGCCCAGGACAGCTTTACCACTGGGTGAAATTTGACTATTGATCCCACAGAATTGAGTCTGACCCTTAATAACTAATTGTGTGTCACTGAGCAAGTTGTGTCATCTCTCTGGCCGCACCCTCCTCATCCATAAAATGGGGATGACAGTGGTACCTGCTTTGTGTTGGGAGCATTCAGTGAGAACGTGCATGTAATGTGCCCAGGACAGTAGCTGGCCTGTTAAGTGTCAGCGACTATCAGCTTTATTGTTCCCAATGATGCTTTATAACAGGTCAAAATGCTGGAGCTGGGGCCTAATTTCGTTCCATGGCTTTAGCCCACAGCCAGGCCACCTGTACCAGGCAGGGCTGTGGTCTCAGCTGTAAGGAGGGAGAGGCTGGCTTGGGCACAGAATGTATGTTCAGGCCCTGGCTCGGCCACCTTCTTAATGTCCTTTGGGGAAAGTCGTCATCTTTCTGAATCTCGATTTCCACATCTGTAAAAATAGGGCGATCATAATCCTCATTCTCCTAGTGTGGATGAGACTTACAGGAGACCCTGGGTGCTGGTGCTTATTTTATTTATTCAGTTTCTTCTTTATGTGCCACTCAGTCTAAAAAAATGTATTTGAAGCACTTATCAAAATACTTGAAGGTAAGATAAAAAGGGATCGGGCCAAGAACAGTAGGAGTTGAAAAACCACAGGCAGCGGTGAGTGAAGGTGTCCCAGAACACATGGCTGTGAGGCACTGACTTGCTCTGGGCCAACCACCATGAGTATTTGAGCCTCCTAGCAGCCTAAGTGATGAGGGAGACACACTCAGTTCCATGATCCTTGGCAGCAAGCTATGCTGGGGCCTCACCATTTGGCCTCATCCTGAAGGCCCCAGTGATTAAGAGGGGGATCCAGACGCTGGTGAGTCTGTCCTCCAAAGGGTACAGGTGGCCAGGTGTAACCAAATCCCGAAGGCCAGCCTAGACAGGGAGCAGCTGGGTCACTGTGACCTCGTCAGGGCCATAGGGGCCCTTTACTCTAAGCAGGGTATTCACTTTCCTCCCTGAGTTTCTCATACCTTCCTGAGGCCTTTGTTCATTGCTGCTGGGGGATTCAGTCTGAGTGGCTGCCCTGGGCATGCCCTTTACAGCTCATAGCCAGTTCAGTCCAACAAGGGCTGAGAATGGGGTGCCCCACAAAGAGAGGCTCCAAGTGGGGAAAAATAATACACCAGAAGGATCAGAGCTGCCTTGCTGGGTCCTGAAAGCCCTCGGGCAGGTCACTCTGGAGGCTTCTGCTGTGCTGACCTCAGTTTGCAGTGTTGCCTTATGCCTGGTCCTTGCCCCAGCAAGAGCTCCTGTTTGCCGGCTCCTGCTGGGCCTTGGCCCTTTGCACCTCCACTCACCCTGCTGGCCTGGTCTGCCTGGTCTCACTTTGCCAGAGCAGGGCTGGAACCCCATGTGGGGAGAGGAGCCTGGAAGATCCACTTCAAAGTGTTGCCAAGGAGCAGCCTTGCCTCCAGCCTTCCTAAAAACCAGTGGAGACCAGCCTTATCACTGCCCTGGGACCGCTGACATTTAGCAGGGATCAGGCCCCCACTCTTGATTGTCCAGCCTGCCTGCAGTCAGCTGTGCCATCCCCTCCAGGGGGTCAACATTTAAACTGGAGGAGGTGGGACATCTGGGATCTGATGGCACAAGTACCACCCTGGCTGGCGGGATTGGCAGCTCCACTGTTCCTCACTAGCTCGCTCAGGACTCCTCCCCAAGGTGAGGCCGGGAACGGCGGTCCTCCTCTACAACATGAAAGGGTTGGAGGAGATGATCCTTAAAATTTGTTCTAAATCAAACATTTCATGATTCCGCGCTTATGACCATGCAGCTTAGAGAAAATTATTTTGGACTCCCCCAGCCCCAAGCTTTGAAAGAAACGAAAGTTTATTGGGCACTGGCTGCATACCAGGCACTCTGTACCCATTTCACAGATGTAGAAACAGGTTCAGAATGGTGAGGAGCCTCGCTTAAGTTAGGAAATGAAGGGGAGAGTATGGCAGGAAGGCACCCAAATGACCCAGAAAAAGAAGCAGAGATGTAAGAAGCCACAGAAAGGAACATATTGAGGGAAAGAAGGACAGTGTCCTGCTCACAGGGATCTACCAGAAGGGGAAATGAAAACACTGGATGCCGAAGGTCAGTTTCTGTCCCAGCCCCTCCTGTGACTCAGTAGGTCACCCCAACCAAGTCACTGGTCTGACTTGGCCAAATGGGTGTAACCTCCTGGCCTGCCTGCCCACCTTCCTGGGCTGTATCGTTAGAGTCAGAAGTGCTCTCTTGCTGCACAGAGAGTTTAGTTGATAGTATGGAGTTTAGTTAATAGTAATGTGCCCTTTCCCTTCTAGTGACCTCGTACCATGGGCAGTAAAGTGTTCACACTAGGGAAGACTGGATGAGGAGTGTAAGGGAACCTTTTGTACTATCTTTGCAAGTTTTCCTGATAAACTATAAATATTCTAACATGGAAAGTTTATTAAAATTATAAACAATATACAAGGCTCTCCATTCCAGCCATAAACTAATTAATAAATTAAACTGTAAGTGAATAGAGAATGGTTATATTTATGGATCCCTCATAAATAGTGATTCATTCCAAATGACCATGGAATATTATGTGAGATTTAAAAGGAAATGGTATATTTATTTCTACTGATACGAAAATCTCTTTAATCTGTCATTGATTGAGGAAAACAACTTGATTGGACATAGTGTCCAATATGATAGTATTCATGAAAAATATTAAACTGAGAACAAAAATATAGCATGTAAAACCATGGCTATACCTCAAACAAATGAACTACTTACTCCTGGGTATCAGTCTAGTGCCTGGCGTGGGGTAATGAAGGGGAATGCTTACTTAATTTTGTTCTATAAATATGTTAGACTTAAAAATGTTCACTTGAAACCTGTGAATTTTTTTCAGTGAAAAAGGTATGTAAAAGATTTGTTAATATAGCCACAAAAAAGATAGCTAAACAGACAGATAGATGGACAGATAGAACAGGAAAGCACCCCAGGCAGTACAGGGAAGGGACCCCATGTCATCAGCAGCCTGCAGCCGCTCCCTCCCTCTCTTGGGGCCTGTAAGGCCCCTGGGGCAGATTCTTCACTGCAGGGTTGAGCTTTCCCAGGATGCATTTTGTTCTTGGAGCAAAGCCTAACAATGCAGTTGGTACTGTCAGGGTTGGGTGGGCCAGGTGGAGGAGCAGGTTGCAGAGGGGGATGTGTGGTGACCTGGTGGTCTGGGAGGGGAAGCGTTGTGGGAGCAGGAGGGGTCCTGAGTCAGGAGGGGCTTCCTGGATGCTGGGCCTTCCGGGGGTACTTGGTACAGTGAGTTAGACTCACAGGCTTGGCTCCTGGAGGAGTCACCTAGAGGTGACTTCATGCAGGGGCCCCAGGCACTGGCCACGACATTCCCAAGCATGGGGGCAGCAAAGGCCTCCCCAGCCCGTTCCTTAGGAGAAGAGCGTCAGGCTCCCCTTGCCCGGGTCTGCAGACCCGTGACCCGTCTGCTCTCTCCCTCTCTCCTGCAGGATGAAGATGAGACGCTACAAGCTCTTTCTCATGTTCTGTATGGCCGGCCTGTGCCTCATCTCCTTTCTGCACTTCTTTAAGACCCTGTCCTATGTCACCTTTCCCCGAGAACTGGCCTCACTCAGCCCTAATCTGGTTTCCAGTTTCTTCTGGAACAATGCCCCGGTCACACCGCAGTCCAGCCCGGAGCCAGGTAGCCCCGACCTGCTGCGAACCCCACTCTATTCCCACTCGCCCCTGCTCCAGCCATTGTCACCAAGCAAGGCCGCCGAGGAACTCCACCGGATGAACTTTGTGCTACCCGAGGACACCACCGAGTATTTCGTCCGCACCAAAGCGGGAGGCGTCTGCTTCAAGCCAGGTACTAAGATGCTGGAGAAGCCCCCATCGGGGCGGCCAGAGGAGAAGGCAGAAGCGGGCGAAGGCTCGTCGGCGCGGGGCCCGGCCCGGCACCTGCTGAGCACCCGGGAGCGGTCGGGAGGCCGCGGTGGGCGGCGCAAGTGGGTGGAGTGCGTGTGCCTGCCGGGCTGGCACGGGCCGAGCTGCGGTGTGCCCACCGTGGTGCAGTACTCCAACCTGCCCACCAAGGAGCGCCTGGTGCCCAGGGAGGTGCCGCGGCGGGTCATCAACGCCATCAACGTCAACCACGAGTTCGACCTGCTGGACGTGCGCTTCCACGAGCTGGGCGACGTGGTGGACGCCTTCGTGGTGTGCGAGTCCAACTTCACCGCCTACGGGGAGCCGCGGCCGCTCAAGTTCCGCGAGATGCTGACCAACGGCACCTTCGAGTACATCCGGCACAAGGTGCTCTACGTCTTCCTGGACCACTTCCCGCTGGGCGGGCGGCAGGACGGCTGGATCGCTGATGACTACCTGCGTACCTTCCTGACGCAGGACGGCGTGTCGCGGCTGCGCAACCTGCGGCCCGACGACGTCTTCATCATCGACGACGCCGACGAGATCCCCGCGCGCGACGGCGTGCTCTTCCTCAAGCTCTACGACGGCTGGACGGAGCCCTTCGCCTTCCACATGCGCAAGTCGCTATACGGCTTCTTCTGGAAGCAGCCGGGCACCCTGGAGGTGGTGTCGGGCTGCACGGTGGACATGCTGCAGACGGTGTACGGGCTGGACGGCATCCGCCTGCGCCGCCGTCAGTATTACACGATGCCCAACTTCCGCCAGTACGAGAACCGCACGGGCCACATCCTGGTGCAGTGGTCTCTGGGCAGCCCCCTGCACTTCGCCGGCTGGCACTGCTCCTGGTGCTTCACGCCCGAGGGCATCTACTTCAAGCTCGTGTCCGCCCAGAACGGCGACTTCCCCCGTTGGGGTGACTACGAGGACAAGCGGGACCTCAATTACATCCGGAGCTTGATCCGCACGGGGGGCTGGTTCGACGGCACACAGCAGGAGTACCCGCCGGCCAACCCCAGCGAACACATGTACGCCCCTAAGTACCTGCTCAAGAACTATGACCAGTTCCGCTACCTGCTGGACAACCCCTACCAGGAACCCAAGAGCACAGCGGCAGGTGGGCGGAGGAACAAGGGTCCTGAGGGAAGGCCACTGGCCAGGGGCAAATTGGACGTGGTTGAAGGCTAAGGTGCATGATCTTACAGGGCCAGCAGCAGAGTCAGGGTTACGGCTGCCCCTTTTGTTACCTTTCTGCCTCCTTCTGCAGTCTGGGTGTTTCTTGTGAGGACCCTGCATGGATGGGCAGGGGAGTCTTCCCTCCTCCGGCCCTTGTGAATCCAGGGTCAGGCCTGTGGGCTCAGAAAACATCCTTGTCAGGAGAGGAGAGCAGGCCCTTCCACTCACTAAGAGTGCTGTGGCCAGGAGGGGCCAACAGAGAGTGCATGATGGTTACTGGGGAGCAGGGGAGGGCGGGCAGGGTGGGGAAGGGAGCCTGCAGGAACTGCCGGGGCAGCTGAGCAGAGCTGCATTCCCGTTGAGGAGAAGCCTACCATTTGGCCTCCTGGGGCTTTGGACCCGTAGTGGGAAAGGGTGGATGCCAGGAGATCCCAGGGCTCTGTAAATAGATGCATTTGGGTCCAGGAAGAAGAGGGGACACCCAGGTGGGAGGGCATGAAAAGTGGCATCCAGCTGATGGGTGCTCTCTAGTGTCCTCAGGAGTTCTGGGCCAGAGGGAGCAGGAACGCCACCCACCTGCCCCACATACACACTGTGTGGGATGGTACCTGTGCTCCCTAGCCCCTCCCAAGCTGACACAGGTGTGGGGCCTGGGGAAGCCTTTGGTTCCAAACCTGGCCTTGACATTCCTTCTTACTTTATATCTCACTGTCTTGTCGGCTGCCCACCCAATCTTTGTAAGGCCAGGAGTTCAGTTCTCAGGGCGGGATGGGACCATCAGCCAGCTTAGTAGATGAGACCTCTGGGGAGGAGGCTCCCCATCACCCCTTCCCACTGGAACCCACAGCCCCAGCTTCCCACTGTCTCAGGTGGAGTCACCCATGTGCCCCTCCTTGGGGCTGGTTAGGGGCCAGGAAAGGGCCACTAGGATGCCCTGGACCCAAGGGAGACATTAAAGCCAGTTGTATGTCATCTCATTCCTTAGTTTGCCTCACAGGGGCAGGGGATGTATTTTTCAGAGTAGATTCTAAGCTGCTGTAACTAGAGACCCCAGAGTACAGTGGTTTAAGCAAGGCAAAAGTTTGTTTCTAACTTAACTCTTTAGAGGGAGATGGTCTGGATCTCATAGGGCAGCTCTGCCTTCTTTCATCACAGCTTCCCATTCTGGATAGAGTGGTTGCTCCAGCTCCCACCATCACATGTGGCTCCATGTCCTGGGGAAACAGAAAAAGGCATGGGAAGCACACACCCTTTCTGTTAAGAGCATAAGCCAGAGATGGCACAGTCACTTCTGATCGCATCTCACTGGCCAGGACTTAGTCACATGGCCACAAGTAGCTGCAAGGGAAGCTGGAAAAAGTAGTTTTCATCTGGGCTGCCCCATTCTTTTATTAAAGGAAGGAGGAGGGGAAGGGGATGGATATGGGGACAAGGAGCATCTCTGGCACAGGGGGAGGGGGAGAGAGGGTAGAAATGACTGTTGCAGTCATAGGTCATAGGATCCTGCTCTCGTGTTCAGAGTCCCTGAAACAGCCTGCTGCTGCCCCCCACACTGCCAGCCCAGGGCCAGGGTGCGGTGAGAGCCTGCAGCTGTGGGCAGGGTGGGATGCCCCCTCCCGGAAGCCCCCTCAGATGTTTACCTGTGATGCCAGGACGCAGAGCCCGCCTGTGGAGTGGTACATGTTCTTGCGTGTGTGTGTATTTATGGGCATGGGTGCATGCTTGCCGTGGGCTTGTACGTGTCTGTGTCAGTGTGTCCCTGTACATATATGCCTGCATGCGGGTGTGGGAACAGGGACCAGGCCGCCCCGTCCCCGGGGCCTGGAGCCTGTGGCCACACCTCCTGCAACTCCCCAAATGACTTGGAACTTGGGGAAGCAACTTGGGGAGCCTGGAAAGCAAGGCTAATGGGGATGCAGGGTCCATCTGTCTCTCTGTCTTTCGGTCCAAGGAATGAGAATCCTCCTGATCCGAGGGCTGTACAGCTGAGACCCCTCTCCCTCCCAGCCCCTTCCTTCCACTTCAGGCCCCCAGCCTCCAGCTGGGACTTTCTCGGGTGTTTTATTGGGGGTTTCCTGATGGGCCGGGAGAGGAGGGTGTCTCCTTCGCCACAGCTGTCTGGGGAAATGCCCGGCATGGGTATGGTGTGGGGCGCTGGCCGCAGAGCAGCCTCTAGAGGGAAGGCATGAAGCAGGCTGGGGGGCTCTATTGCCCCCACTCCCCCTCCTGTATAAGGGGTGTCCCGAGGGAACCCCTCCCTTGGAATTACAGCAGCAACCCCTCTCTGGTCCCTCTTGGGGCCGGAAAGTGGCTCAAGAGGTCAGGGTGTCCCTGTGGCTCTGGGTCAGCCCAGGCCAGGGCCTGCCCTCCCCAGCCACCTCTGCTCACCCCCTGGGCGGGCAGTCTCTGGGGGCTCCTGACTCGTGCCTCCTTGTCAGCTTCCTCACCCCATGCCCCTGGCACCCTCAGCCGCTGCACGGATGCCCCCTTCCAGGCTGGCAAGGGTTTCAGGCTGCCTTCCAGTTCACCAGCTCAGGGGCGGGGGAAGGAAGAGGGGAGGAGCTCAGATCTGCCAGGCCCCACCTTCCCTCTCAGACCCAGGAGGGCCAGGCATGTTTATGGTTATTGCCAAGTGGAGGCCTGGCCATGGAGTGGAGAGGACAGCTGCGCGGCATGGCAAGGCATGGGGTTGAAGAGTTTCACTTATAATCACATCATACACTGGGAATATCAGGGGCAGGGAAGCCCCAGGCCACTCCCCCAGGATGAAGGGAGACCAAGCTGTGAATGTGAGCACCAGTGCACTGCTGGCCGGCACCATAGCCAGCTTTCTTTCCCTGGGAACCATTGGCCCTATGACCTCCAAACTCAAGGAGGCCCAGCCCACCCTCGGGTCATGTTGGTTCCCACAGGCAGGCGTGGGAGAGCTTTGGGGGCAAAGGTGACAGTCAGGGTGGGGAGACAGGACTTGCCCAAGCAGCAGGCAGGGCCCTGGAAAATGTATAATTTAAGGACACCAATAATAATAATAGTATTATTTTTTTTTGTATGGGAAAATCAATATGTACATTCTGAAATCATTTTCTCTGTAAATGGTTGGATTTCATTTCACCCTTAAAGGGATGCTTAAAGGAGAAGATAATATTAATAATAAAAACAGCTACAAAGTCTGAAGGATATGTGCGCATGGCTGATTTGGGGGTGCTCAAGGGCAAGAGGGGTGCAAGTGGGTGGCTTTGGTCTTTCTGAGTCAGTGGGGTGTGAGTCTTCCTGGGGACTGGACAGCCAGTGAGGAGAAGGGGGGACATTTTGGGATCTTTTAGGGAGCATCTGTCCCTCCCACTGGTGGAAACGGGCCAGAAAAGGAGGGTGCTGGACAGTTCTGCACAGAAGGAAGGAGAAGCGGGCCTGGGCCTGGCAACACTGGGCCTCCTGAGGAGGGCGGGGACCCCTTTGGGGATCTAGATGAAGACTTTGGTGCCTCTAGTGAGAGGGGAGCGATTCTCCCACCGTTGTGCTCTCAGTGGTCTTCCTCTCTACGCCTGTCAGGGCTCCTAAGGCCACAGAGCCACTTGGTGGCAGAACAGGGTCAGATCTGAATTCCCAGCACTGGTCCTATCACCAGCCTGCTGGGGCAGGTGAGGGCGGCAGCCTCCAGGACCAGTTGTCTCCCCCAGGGAGTTAACCTGGACTTGTGCTGTGATGGCACCTGGGCCGTGGAATGTGGGGGGGCTTCCCGGAGGCTTCCCCCAGGCACTGTGGACCCTGGTGTTGTCCTGGGGAAGGGAGCCTCTGAGAATTTTCTTCTAAGGACAGTCTCCAAGATGATGGGAGCGGACACACTTTGAACTGGGCCTTGGTCCCTTGGGGGGTGGCTGTGAAGCCTCTGTGTTAGATTGGGAAATGGAGGCTAGGGATGGGGAAGAAGAGTGGTGGCGACGCTGGGGACTGGAGCAACGGCTAATGCCTCCTGCGCGCCCACAAAATGCCAAGCACTTGACATGCCTCACTCAGACGCCTGGACTCCTGGCCACACCACCCCAAGCCCAGGAAGGTGCCTGCAGGTGCAGGGTTAAGTGAGTGGAGGAGACCAGATGCCGCGTTTATCTGGTAGGGGGAGACAGTGACCCACTTGCCACTTGAAATCAGTCTTTCAACCCTTAAATCATGTCCAAGAGTGAATCATCATCACCACTATAAACATTTCAGACATTATTTATTAAATGCCTATTTTGTGCCAAACTCTGGGCTAAAACAGTTGCCTCCCCATCACTCCCATTTTATAGATGTGGAAAGTGAGGCTTGGACACATTGAATAAGGCAGCGAATCGCAGGGGCAGAGTTTGCCTGAGACCAGAATCTGAGCTCTTAACTGCCAAACTGTAGTCCATCAGCATCACTAGGGGGAGAAGGAAGGTAGGGGAAGAGGTGAGGAAGCAGATGAGGTGCAGAGGATGGTGGTGATGCCGGTGCTAATGTTCAAACATCATCTGGCTCCTAGCTGAGCCAGGCACCATGCTGGGTCATGGGACACCAAGAGACAGGACAGTCCCTGTTCTCAGGAGGGAGGATCACAGTCAGTGGGGAACACAGGCAGTAAGCACAACCTCAGAATGGCGAGGTGAGGACTGGCACGAAGTTCTCAGAGCCCAGGAAATTGGTGTTGTGCTCCATCTGTGAGCAGCAGGTGCAACACTCCCTCAACTGGCCGTCCAGGAAGGAGTGGGGGGCGCTGTCAGGCTCTGTGATCTTGTGGAGGGGGATGCGGAATGCAGAGTTTCTTTCAAACTCAGTCTCCTCTCTATAAAAATGACTCAAAGCTTTACTGCACACAGAGGATAAAATGAAACAAAAGGAAATGCTTTGCAACCTGTTAAGCTCCGTCAGGATGGGAGAGACATAAGCAGTAGTGATGACTGCAGGCAACACCTATCGTTAAGAACCCCCAGTTCGCTTTGTAGGTTGGGCTTTAGCTGTATGCAGACAAAACCACCAAATCGAAAGGCCTGTCATCCTGGAGCTCATTGGAAGTTCCCACCCATGCACCCCGAAATCATGAAACATCTACAAATCTCTGATTAAAGCTCAAAGGAGTGAAAGGCCTTGCCTAGGGCCAGCCTTCTGGCCAGCATCCTTGGCCCCTCACCTGCTGTTCCAGTGAATTCCCAAAGACTCAGCTATAGCAGGAAACTAACTCTTTCAAATTAATATAGTCTTTTAATAGGTTTTTTTTTTTTTTACTCTATTGCTTATTTATTGCTGTAACATAAACCACCTTGGAATTTTTTTTAATTCTTATTTTTTACTGAAGTGTAGTCAACTTACAATGTTAGTTTCAGGTGTATAGCAAAGCAACTCAGATGTACACATACATACTTTTTTTTTCAGTTTCTTTTCCATTACAGCTCATTACAAGAAATTGAATATAGTTCCCCGTGCTATACAGTAGGTCCTTGTTGTTTATCTGTTTTGTATATAGTAACATGTATCTGTTAATCCCAAGCTCCTAATCTATCCGTCCCCTACACTTTCCACCCTGGTAACCATAGTTTGTTTTCTGTGTCCATGAGTCTATTTCTACCACCCTGAAATTTAGTAACTAAAACAACAATTTATTTGCTCATAGTTCTACAATTTGGACTGGGCTCAGCTGAACGGTTCTACCCAGTAGCAGGTGGGCAGCTGCTGCAGTGACCCGCCCACCTGCTCAGCCCTGACCTGCACTGTTGGTGACAAAGGAAGGCATAACACGCAAAAGAATTAGCCTATCAGTCAGTCAGCTATCACACTCCGGATAAGAGGGAGTGACCTCACACAGGCAGGACCCCCCCCAGCCTCATAGACCCCCTGAGAAGAGGTTCTGAGAAGGACCCCACATCACCTAGGAGGTCTGCTGCAAAAAAGGCACTGCCTGACTATGATCCAAGGAAGTCCCACACAAACCCAAACTGAGTAACAATCTGCAAAAACAAAACAAAACAAAAAACCTGGCCTCTCATATGCCGCCCTTGTTTCTTGCACCTCTGTTCTGCAGCATGTGTATGAAAAGCTCAACCCCGCATCAGTATCACAGACCATCCTTCAAGCACCTATCCTACACTGCTGAAAGCTTCCAGAGACAAAACGTCAACAGTGACACAAATCATTACCACTGTGGCCTCAACATGTAGCCTGGCTTTCCCCAACATCCCAGCTGGTCAAGGCTAGAAGAACTTCCCAGTCAACCTACACATCAACCCAGTCTCATGAGTTGCTTTATTGCTTTTATGCTGCTGAACTGCTGTAGCCACTAAGCTGAAGATGATTTGTTACACAGCCTAGTTGTGACCATAGGTAACTGATACAGTTTGCTTTCAGTTCATGAGAAAAAAGCCAACCCAAACTAGTAAAGCAAGAAAGGAATTTATTGGCTTGATAGCAGTAAAGTTCAGTAATGATAAAGCCTTCAGGTACAGCATGAGGCAGGGCTCAGTGTCACACTGTCATCTAGCTTTCTCTATGGCTCAGCTCAGCTCCACATCCCAACTTGTGTTGTCTTTATTCTCAGACAGGTTTACCCCTCTTGCCTGCAAGGTGGCTGTGGCAACTCTTAGCCTCACACCATCTCATCTTGGATACTCAGCACAGAAGAAATAGAGTTTCTCTCTCTCAGAGTCCTGGGCCTGGATCTCATTGACTTGGGTGAGGTCATGTGATCATCCCTTGACCAATAAGACTGGAGAGAGGATAGGTTGGAATATACCGATTGGCTTAGATCAACCAGAGCCATTCTATATTGGCTGAAAAGGGGGGGTTGCCCCCAAAATGGGGGTCACAGATGTCACCATTGGTACAACCTCAGCTGCCTCCATCAGGCCTTTTACCAGCCGTTGGTCAACTCCCTCTCCTGGATCTTCATCTGTGAAATGAGGATTTTCATAGGACAGACTTCCAGAGTGGCTGTGAGGATGCTCAGAGCTTCGAAAGAGCCTGGAGCATTATGAGAGCTTCGTAAGTGTGAGCTACTGTCATCATCACAACTATGTTCTCCCTTCCGTTTCCTCACCTGGTGTATTTGACACGTGGATCATGCATCCCTTCTCAACTTACCTTCTCTTAGCATCTGTGACTTCCTCCTCCTCCACCCTGACACTCCTTCTTGGTTGCCTTCCGGGCTCCTTTTACCCCGCACTGCTTCATTCAGGGGACTCCCCAGGGCTTAGTCCCGGGCCCACTGCTCTGCGTGTAGTCATGACTCTTGCCGAGGTAGGGTTGGCTTAGTCCCTCCAGGGAGTCCTCTCTCCTGAGCACCCGGCCCCTAGACCCCACTGTTTGTTAGATGAGCCCCTAAGGTATCAAGGTCACCAAGGAGCCAAACAGAACTCAGCTTCCCCTGCTCTGTAATTTCCATCCATTGATGACATTTCATCTTCCCAGCCTCAACAGCTGGAAATCCAGGAGTCATCCTTGAACTCTCCCTAATAGCAATGCACAACCAAAAGCATTCTGACTCATCTAATGGGAACTTCCCTCTGTGAGTTTGTATGCATGATCTCTCCGCCCAGAACCTTCTGCTGCCATTTTGCACCTAACTTGCTCACTCTTTCAGGCTCCACTCCATTGTCAGGTTCTCCACACCTGGGTGAGGAGCTGATCCTCTGGGCTCCCATTACACCTGAATGTCTCCAGCGTTGCCCTTTCCACGTGGTCTTCGAGTTGTCTGCTTTTGCGTTTGTCTCCGAAAAGTCCCTGGCACAACTCAATTGCTGTCTGTGGAATGAATGACTAAACAACAGAACATCACTCCAAAGTGGAGGTGTCAGGATTTGAACCCGGGGCTGTCTAACATGCTACTTCCCTGACACCCTGCTCCCTGGTCACGCCACTCTGCCATCCCAAGGGCCAGGGTTCTGTCTCATACAACCCACCTGCCCACCTGAGGGCGGTAGGTATTCTATGGTCCAAACGTCCTCCTCCATAGGGCCTCACCCACAAGACCGGCTGCCCCCCAGTCATCCACCCAGCCTGCCCAGACTCGCCACTTCTTCTGACTGTCACACTGGATCAGTCTCCATGGTGTAATTAGGACCTCCGGCCCATCCTGCCAGGCTGCCTTTCTGAAGACCCAGCATGCTTCACACCAGGCCCCTGTTAGGATGCTCTGCCTTCTAGAGGATCACATGGGACAAAGCCAGGCCCTCATCCACGTGACTGTCCACCAAGGAGACAAAAATAACAGGCATCTCTGTTCCTTGATCTGCCCTGCCCTTGAGTTCCTTGTCCTTCCAGTAAAGGGACTTCTAGACTTCCCACCATTTGGTTCTACAAAAGCTGATCAAGGCCTAGGGCACAGGTTGGCAATGGGAGGAAGAAGACACGACACTCTTGAGATTTGTAGGAGGCAGAAAATGTCCTAATTCAGCTGTTGCAATGTGACCACTTCCTGAGGCAGAAGGCTCCCAGAGGGGTGCTTAATTCTATAAAAGAGTCCTCCCCGATCTCTAGCACTGAAAGCAACCTGACTAGCACGCTTAGGAGGCAGTCTCGTTTTTGCAAATCTCATGCAGCTCTCAGGAAGCACCTCTGCTAATGCAGTCAGGTTCGCGACCCCACTCCATGACATCTCGTCCTCTGGTCTGACACTGGCTGGTCCCACCACCAAGTCCATCCCACTACTTGCCTCTCATTTCAGTCCTCCACTCAATTACTGACTGACCACTGTGTGACAGGCCTTGAGGAAGATACAGAAATGGACAAGACACATTTTCTGCCTTCTAGGAGCTCAAAGTTAACTGGGAGTAGACCAAGGCTTCCAGACCTCAGCACTCCCGACATTGTGAGCCCGATGATTCTTTGTGGAGGGTTGTCCTGTGCACTGCAGGGGGTTTAGCAGCATCCCTGGCCTCTATCCAAGAATCCACTCCCTGAGGTGTGACAGCCAAATGTGTTTCCAGACATTGTGAAATGTCCCAGGTTAAGGACCACCAGACACAACCTTTGAGCATCTGCTGCGTACATGCCAGGCAATTTGCATATATCCTCCTGGAATCTGAATGCTATTTGGGGGGTGAGGTGTGCTCCTCCCACTTTCCAGCCTGTGAGATCAGAGGTGGGGAGCCTAGGATTTAGGGAGATTAAGGGTATAAATTGCTCAAAAGCACGCAGCTCCCAGCTGAGATTTAGGACCCAGGCTCCACCAGCCTGCTCATGGTGCTGCACTGCCCCCTGGTGGGAGCAGGAGGCATGTCCATGAACTCGCAGGGCCGGCTTCCCTTCTTTCCTTCCTCTTTCTTCCTTCTCCCTGGACGCCACCCAGGATATGAGGCAGATTCTACAGAGGCCACAAAATGGAAAAGCAAATGTCTAAAAATTAGAATCGTGGAAAACTATAAATATAAAAGAAAACCAGTCCTAGAAAATAACACAAAATGATGCAGGTGATGCTGGGGGAATGTCCAAGTGCTGAAGGCATCAGAGGGAAGGACTGTGTCCCCTTCTCCCCTTTTATAGAGGAAGTGAAGTTTCCGGAACTTGCACAGGAGGTGCTGGAGCTCTGAGGAGGAACACTGTGGAGGACACCTCTGGAGCATCTGTCTTGTCTACATGGTGGGGCTGAGCCCCACCAGCACTCTGCCCGGGGCCTGGCAGCGGTCACGACATCCTCGCTGAATTGTCCTGACACCAGGCTGACATAGTAACTCACCCTTCCTTGGGCCCTGGTCTGCCAGGCCTCTAACCTGTGTGAGTAATAGTAATAGTAGGCGTTGATATCTGCCCCACCGCTGTGGCCCCAAACAGTCGGGCCCCAAGGACCCCTGCACCCTGGCAGATCAGGGCAGCTGCCCTGCTTGGTCGGGGCTCGCCCACCCCCCTCCACCTCACTGAGGATGGAGGCCCACCTGCTGCTGTGTCAACAGGAGGCTTTGCCAGCGGTGTCACCAGCACCTTAGAAGTCACTGAGCACAGTCTGGGGACAGTTCTGGGTTTTGCCTCACTGATCCGATAAGAGGGGCCTCCTGCCTGCTTCCTGTTGTCTGCTCTTCTGGCCGGTAGACATTTCCTTCTGACTATCTGATGTGAGGACGGCATGAGAATGGCTTTCCCATCATGAGCCGTATTTGGAAAGGGTTCCTCCCATTCTTGAGCGACTGCTCTGGGCAGGACACTGGACTCAGTCTTCTGGTCTTCTCCTAAGTCCTACAACTCTCAGAGGTGCACAGGTGGGAAGTGGAGGAGCTGGGGTCTGGGCTCTGAGCCCACACATCTCGGGGACCCCAGCCCCCTACTCCTGCTGTCTGCCAAAGAGAAGTATTCAGTGAACAAGCTTACGTTCCTTCACCCATTTCAGCACCATCTGGCACAACGTGGGCAGCAAAGACTTCTCAGGACATTAGGGGAAGCTCACTCCTGTCCAGGGATATCAGGTTTTAGTCTGGTGAACACAGGATCAATGATATCTGAAGACAGCAAACCCCATTAGGAGGGAGTTGGCTCTCTGAGAGTGACTTCCAGGTCCCTGGCCGCTCACACCCCGTGTTCTGTTACAGCCAACTCCTCCATCAGCCCAGGGAATCAGAGCGTCTGCACCTTCACTCCACCCTGGGTCCCCCTGGGAGGGGTGCAGAGGGTTGGTGGGCTGGACTGAGCCCTCTGTCTTATCATCCAGTAGCAATTTCCCTCCAATTCAGAGCAACAAGCATTTACAGAGGGTCTAATTTTATGAGGCATCTTACCAGGCAATGTAAGGGAATGGCTGGAAAGACTCAGGCCTTAGGGTTCTCACTCTCTGCCTTCTTCAGGAAGCCTGGGGCCACCCTGTGCTGCTCCTCCCACAGGTAAATAGGCACCTGGCCCACAGACTCACTCTCCCTGCAGTCCGCTCTGTGACATCACTGCACCAAAGGCTTACTCTCGCTGGCATTTTCAACTTCTTTCCTCTACTGGCTCCTTCCCTCCCCTCCTTGAGGCTAGAACAAGTACTAGCCAGGCCCCAACCCAGCCCAGCCCAGCCCAGCCCAACCCAACTCAACCCAACCCAACCCAATCTGCTTTCATTGCCCCCTAACTGTCCTCTTATCTTGCTCTGTCCTTTCTCAGCAAAATCACTGTCTCTCTATTTCCATTTACTCTTTAGCCCCTGGACCTCTGCCCCCACCTCTCACTGAACCAGCCAGCAGAGAGCAGCTCCTAATCTGAGAGGGATGATGTGGACTTTCTGGGGCACTGGCCTCTGTGACCACACCCTCCTCCCCGCAAGCCTCTGGGTCATTCCTGTCTTCTGACTGGTCTTCTCCAGCATCCTCTGCTTCCTCAGCCTTTGATGTTGGAGTCCCCAGGGCTCCCCCTCCTTGTCCTTTTCCTCCACGCTTGTCCGGATGACTTTATCTAGCTTGTGGATGGTTTGGAGCTCCAGACTTGAGTTCAGATCCTAGTCCAGCTTTTTCTGGCTCTTCAAGATCCCATCTCCTTGGGTGTAACTGGGACAATGACAGTCTCATCCTCGCAGGACGCTGACGGAGGGTGGGGGCTGGCACACAGGGAAACCTCAGTAACTGTTCATTCTTACTGTCCACTGGTGACTCCCTTGAGGGATAGCCCTCTGGGGACTGGTCTCCTGCAGGTCTCAGCCTGCCCAGCCCACCAAACCAGATAGAGGAAGCTTAACATGAGGTGTTTCATGATCAATTTCAAGCAAGCATACATTGCTCATGCAATTGACTGGCATGTCAAATACTTGACAAAATAATAAGTGACTCTAGGTGCCAATCACTGTCTCACAATGCATTCCATTTACAGTTTTGGGTATCGGTATGATTAAATTATGAGGGCAACCCAAATACTGTGGAGAAATGACTCCTCCTCTTGGGAGTCTGCTGTTCTGATGCTCTTCCATTCTCTGGCCAAAAAGGAAGAGGCACAGATCGCTTTTGAATTGATACCTGAGATTTCAGCACCATGGATGCAAGTGGGGGCCAGACGCCGGCCTCCCTGCCCCACCTCCCTTGCTGTGGGAGCCTGGGAGGCAGAGAGGAGCCCTGTGAGTCTGGAAGAAAAGAGAGGCCTCTGAAGAGCAAGAAGAGTTCAAGGAAGCTGATCTGAAGGGTAGACCCCCAAGGGATCTCCTTCCTTCCTTTCTAAAAATAATGTTCTGTAGAACAAGAGGGTCAGGAGAGATATAACAGGTCCCCTGGTCTTCCAGTTGGAAATGTCACCAATTAGATTTATTTGGGTCACAAAATTATTTCTTTAAAGAGCAAAGTAGGACAGCCTGGAAGAATGGCAAGAACACACATTTTTGAGTGAGACAGACCTGGGTTCCACAGTGGGCTTCTCTGCTGCCTGGCTGAGTGTCTCAGAGAAATGCCTGAACCTTTCTCTGTCTCGGTTTTCATCGTCAGGATAATCACGCCGACCAAACAGGGATGCTGGGATTAGACATAATACAACATCTGTAAATTAGTCAGCCCAGGGTCTGGCATACAACAGGTGCTTAATAAAGGCAGCTGTAGGTGCCGGGGCTGTCTCAGAGTGAGTGTTTCTCCCACACCAAGCCAGCCCTGGGGGAATAATGCCTAATATCCCAGATGCCACATGCACTATTGCTCCTAAATCTTAAGCCTCCTCAAGACCCCCATCTGGGCCTCTCCCTTTCCTAGAGGTTCCAGGGGCTCATGGTCTCCCCAGTATTGATGGGGCTCCCTGTCATGGGAAGTCTTCCTGAACCTGAGTGGAGACCTTAGGTCCCTGGCAAACTGCTTCTTTTAGCAATTTGGAAAGCCTGGGAGATGCTCTTGAATGGGCTGGAGCAGGGAGGTAGCAGGGCAATTGCTCAGGTAGGACCTTGAAGCCATGGTGGACCCTTTTCTCTCTCACCCACATGTCAGTAAGTTCTATGGCTCTACCTCCAAATACTTCCTGTATCTGACCACTCCTCTCCTCACTGCCACCTGCCTCATCTGAGCCCCTATTCTTTCTCCCCTGGGGCTTTGCAGCAGGTCAGTCTCCCTGCTTTAGGCCTTGCACCCTTCCATTATTCTCAAGCCAGAATGATCCTGTGAAAATGGAAGTCGAGGACCCTTCTCTTGAAGATGGCACTGAACGTGAAGAAAGCCCCTGTCCTCCCAAAGTTGAAGCCAAAGCAAAGGCTTTGAAGGCCAAAAAGGCAATGCTGACATGCATCCACAGACACACACACAAAAGAAGGTCCACACATCACCTACCTTCCTGAGGACCAAGACGCTGTGGCTCTGAAGGCAGCCCAGATACCCTTGGAAGAGCACCCCCAGGAGAAGCAAGCTTGACCACTATTCCAACATCAAGTTCCCCAGGCTACCGAGTGTGCCATGAAGAAGATAGAAGACAGCAACACACATGTGTTCATCGTAAAGGTCAAGGCCATCAACACTGTATCAGACAGGCTGGGAAGATGCTTTTCTGACATCATGGGGTCTGATGGAGAGGAGAAGGCTTATTATGTTCAACTGGCCCTGACTATGATGCTTTGGGTGGTGTCAACAAAACTGGGATCATCTAAACTGAATCCAGCTGGCTAATTCTAAATATAAATTATTTCATCATAAACAAACCAACTAACAAACAAATGGAAATCAGGTCCCATCACTCCTTGTCTCCAAACCCTCTGGTTGGCTCCTGTCCCACGCAGGTCTCCCCTCCTCTGTCCCTGATAAGGACCCTCTGTCCTGCCTCTTCCCCAGCTCTTGCTTACTCTGTTCCCCTTGCCCTGGCCGCCTCCTGCAGCTCCTAGGACAGCTGTGCCTAAGAGCCCACCTGAGGGCCAACACCTGGAATGACTTTTCCGCAGGTCCTCTCCATGTCCCCTTACCACAGTAATTTTCCTCCCAGTTCTTATGACTTCCTCTTATACCAGCCCCCGTTAGAAGATGAGGACTCGATTCTTCTGTTCTCTGCAATGCCTGTGGCAGTGCTTTGCACATTAGAGACCCAACACAAGGATTTGTGCATGAATAAATGGATGGGTGGGCTACTGCTCTGTAAGTGCCCACCCCTTCCTGCTAGATGCCTTTTAATCCTCACAAAAACTCTGGCTGAGAGGGGTTAGGAAACTTGCCAGAGGGCAGGCAGCTGTCCTGAAGTGGTGGAGCTGGAACTGGAGCCAGCTGGGCCTGATTCCAAAGCCTGTCTGTCCCCTTCTGGGAGAGACTAACATTCCTCAGCTTGACTCTGGGCTGGGCACTGAGGGGAGGGGGCTACGGATTCCATAAGAACATGGCTCTGCACTCAAATCTGCTGAGCGGCAGAAACTAACGGATAAATTAAAAAGCAGTGCCTGGGGTGAGGATATAGTTTAGTGGTAGAGTGCATATTTAGCATGCATGAGGTCCTGGGTTCAATCCTCAGTACCTCTATTAAAAAATAAAAATAAAAATAAATAAACCTAATTATCCCCCCCAAAAAACCAGAGTGTCTAGCAGATAACAGGTACCAATAAACATGTTTTGCTGTTGAACAAGTGAAGCCCTAACGACAGTGTGCAGACATTTCTGTGGGGCCCAAAGGAGACACCTGAGTGTGTTGGATGAGGAGGGGGAAAAGGGGTGGAAAAGACTTCTAGAGGGGACATTTGAGGTGGACCTTGAAAGGTAGGTCTTTGCCAGGAGGCTTGGGGAGAGGGAAGAGCATGAAAAGATGAAAAGAAAGCAATCTGAGAAAATGGAAGAGCTCTGAAAGCCACGATAGGGAATATTATTGGTGTTAAAATTCCCCCAGGGACACCCCCCTCCATGGCTCCAGCCCGAGATCAGCAGACAGTGCAGTGACCCGACCTCCTGACAGGCTACGGGTTTGGCAGCAGGTTAAGGGAACTATCTGGCCGGAGGGCCCCATGTGGCCTCGGCGGGCTGGTCCCTAGGTTACGTCGCATACGGAGGCGTGACTCAGGGCTTCGGGGCGGAGCCGCGTGAGGGGGCGTGGCCTGACTCGCCTCCTGGCCCCGCCCCTAGAGAGGCCTAGGAGGGGAAGACCGGAAGTCCTCCCGCCTCCGCCCGCCTCCAGGCTCCGTTCGGCCCCTCCCCTCAGCTCCGTGCGCGAGGTCGTGTCCCGGAAGTGAAGGGGCCATGTTGGTGGGTGACCCTAGGAGAGGTACCGGGAGAGAGGCGAATCTCGAGAAGTGGTAGCGCGCGCGGTTCGCGGGTGAGTGAGGGGAGTGGGGAGGGCTGGGGTCGGGGGCTCGCCGCTCCTCCTCTCAGGGCCGCCCCGGCACCCCCTACCTGGCCGGCGCCCGAGCTACCGGCTTGGCTGCCAGGGGTCTCGCCCCACCCCGCTCTGGGCTTTCTCCTAAAGGCACGTCCGTGACCCCGCCCCAACCTCCGGAGTCCTCCCGGTTCCCCCGAGCCGGCCTGCACCAGCCTCGAGGTCTCCCCACCCTGGCTCCGTGCGATACCCTCATGGTCGGGGGAGGAGTTGGGGATTCGCCGGGGCCCAGCCGCCCACTTGCCAGTCGACCTTGTAGTAACAGACCTCGCGTGACAGTCGCTTCCTACCTCATAAAGCACTTCTGTTGATTTCAGGATTCATCTCTCCCACTCCGGTAGGCCCTTAGGGGCGAGTGGGACTCTTACACTGTTGAGGAAAAGGGACAGGAACGGTGGCTTACTTAAGCTCGCGCAGCAAGTTAGCAAGGCCAGAGGCTGACGCTAGCCGACTTTGGGTCCAAAGTTCAAACCTTATTACCAGTCAGATACCTCCCCTACTCAGTCTCATTTCTTTATTTCAGAAACAGGTGATTATTTTTTCTACAGGGACATTGTGAGGATTCCCTCTTTCCTTCAACTTAATATTTTAAGCCCCTGTTGTGTGCCAGGTGCTGGGCTGGGGAAAGTTTGGAAAGCACCTAGAAGTGCTCTACACATGGTAAGGCCCTGGCAAATGGTAGCTATCATTACAGAGGCAGTCCGAATTGGGGTCAGGAGTGCACCCCCCTTTACAGCTGTGTGCCCATGGGCAAGTTACTTCTCTCTGGGAGCATCAGTTTCCTCCACTTAAAGTGGGAATACCGATGACCCTAGGACTGTTGATAGAGTGAGATGAGTTGTCACGTGGGACCTGATTAGCCCACGCGTGGTGTACAGGAAACATGCAATAAGTGTTATGAACCCTGACCACTTCATTAGTTCTTTCACTTGAATGTGATAATGGATGACAAAGCACTTTACAAATAGTAACACTGTGTGGTTGTGTAAGGGTTTATTGTTACTGAAGGAAGATGATGACAGTTTATGTGTAACTAAATCTAATACTTACTGAGCACTTAAAAACGAGGGTAGGTAGCATTAACAATAGCTGTCCCTGATAGCCTTCTTAGTAAATTCCAAGTGCTTTTCTAATTGTTTACATACATTAACTCAGTTAATCTTCATACCAGTCATATGGGAAAATAAAATTTCAATTCTCATTTTATAAATGAGCAACTGAGGTGAGCACAGAGAGGTTAAGAAACTTGCCCACGGTGATCAGCTCATAAGTGGTGGTGCCAGGATTCAAGTATGACTGAGAGTCCTTGTCTTCAGCCACTTTAGACCACCCCTTGTGGTGAGGTTCTGTCACAGGTGCCTTACGTGTATTATCACACACAATTCTCAGAATAACCGTATATCGTAAGTGCTATTAGCATATAGTATATAGCGATATATAAATGTCAGTAGCCTTATCTATATTTTACAGCTGAAGACGCTGATGCTCAAGAGAGGTTATGTACTTTGGCCGGAGTCATATGGCAAGTAACTGGCAGAGCCAAAATTCAAGCTCATCAGTCCAGCTTCCAGGCCCTGGACTTTTAGCATAACCTGCAGTTTCCCAGAAGCAGGAGTCAGTAGTCTGGTGTCTAGTCCCGGCCCTGCCACTAAGTTATAGTGCGACCTTGGGGGTCTCTGAGACCTAAATTACTAACTATGGAATTAAATAGTTTCTAAATTAATTTCTATCATTAATTCTGATTCTAGGCTTCTGTTTCTTCCCTTCTGCTTATAGCTTGACGCCAAACCTCTGTCAGTCCCCCATGGCCTCATGGAGCCGAGAGGCGGTGCTGAGTCTCTACCGGGCTCTGCTGCGCCAGGGCCGAGAGCTTCGCTACACTGATCGAGACTTCTACCTTGCCTCCATCCGCCGTGAGTTCCGGAAGAATCAGAAGCTAGAGGATCCTGAGGCCCGGGAGAGGCAGCTGGAAAAGGGCCTGGTCTTCCTCCGCAGCAAACTGGGAGGGATTATTTAGGATCCTCTCCTTTCCCCCTGCCATCCTAATTCCAAGGGAGAGAGGACAAAGGTGCCTTCCATAGACACGCCTGCCTCTCTCCCACCTCCACCTCACAGATGCAGTAAGAAGCCTCAGGTACGTAGGCTCTTGTTCCTGTAGGTTTCAGTTTTTTCTAATGCAGGGGGCCAGGAGAAGGAGAACCTTTCATTTTAGTGACCGAAGTCCTTTAGTCATAAATCAATAGAGGTGATACAAACATATTAACAGAAGTATGTTCCCTTATTGAGAAAAAATAGGCACTGAGTTTCAAGCCCCATCAGGATACCATTTTGTTTCTTAGAACATTTTATGTATGAATATGCTAGAAAAGACATTGGTTAGAACTAATAGAGCTCAGTTTCAGGCTGGCTTATTCTTCCATGGAGTCATTTATCTTGTGGGTGAGATCATGTTCCCCTAAACCTAACTAGATTCTGTTAGAAAAGTCTATAAAGCAAGCACAGTGCACAGACCTCCGAGGGCGGTGCCTGGGTTCACGTCCTGGCACTGCTCCCAGCAAGTGTGGGATCTAGGGCAGATCACTAAACCTGCCTGGGTCTCTGTTTCCTCATTTGTAAAATGATAATAGTACTACCTCTTCAGCTTATTTCAAGAATTTAATGAGATGGTGCACACAGAGTACTTGGAACGGTTCTTGGCAAGTGATACGTCAGCTCTTTTTACTACTTCCTATGCCACTGTTATCAAGAAGTCCCACCATAAGCTAATGGTTGTATTTAATTCAGCAACTTTTCCCAGAGGGCCGCCTGTGGCCCTGGCGTTCTGGTAGGCTCTGAGATAGAGATGAGTGATGTGGTCCATCAGGAGCCTCGGGCTAACGTAGAGGTCATCGGGAAGTAATGCCAGCGAGTGGCTCTGTACTAGAGGGTGAGTAAAGAGCTTGGAGATGAGGACATAACGCTTCCCTGGGGGAGGGATGGTGATGGAGGCATCACAGGTGGCTATGGAAAAGAGGACATTTGAGGTCTACCTCAAATGAGAAATAGAAGCTTGCCAGGCAGATGGGTAAGAATAAGCAAGTGTGGAGGTGAAAACCACATTTTGTGGTCAGGAAACTTGAGTCTGGAGTGACTCAAGTGGTGCACCTGTGAGGCAAGTGGCTGGAGCTGAGTCTTGTCCAGGTCTAGAAGGACAGTGAATCCCCTGTTGAGGAGGTTGTGATACCTGATGGCAGGGGACCATCACAGCTCTGTAAGCGGGGGAAAGGCGTGGATGAGGAATCATGGCAGCAGGGAGAATAAATTGGTGAGAGATACTGGAGGCCGCGAATCTGACCAGATGAGATGGAGGGACTGAGGTGGTTGGAGGCTGCGCGTCAGTGCACTGCGTACAGCGGTGGGACTTGAGTGGAAGCTAACTGAGGCAGGAGTTGGAGAGGGAAGAATGAAGGGTTACTGTGAGGGCTGAAGTTGCCAGCTGGGCGGAGGGTGCTGTTTTTAATAGGGAAAGCAGGAGGAGGAGCCTTAGGTAATAATGGCTTTTGGTTCTCCTCAGCGACTCGGGTTGATTGGCAGACTGGCCTTTGGGAGGAAAGGGCCAGGCGCGTGGTACGCACTCAGTATGTGTTAGCTCTTCTCGTGTGTACTCAAGCCAGATAATGTTTAAGTCGTATGACTTTTTCAAGTGAAACCACTTGGAATTTCCCTAATTCTGTGTTGTCATCCTAGGAAGCTGCAGGGCCTCCATCACTCATCATCCCCACTATATTGGGTGATGAGTATTTCTACTCCCGTTTCTGTAACCAGGGAGACAGGTTAAATAACTTGTCTGAAATGTTAGCAGAGTTCACATTCTCCATCCTCAGCCCTGCCCAGCCGGTTTGTGTTCCTCCTGCCCCTCTTTCTTTTTTTTTTTTTTTTAATATTTTACCCATTTGTAAGTGTACAGTTCAGTAGTATGTAAGCATTGTGTAACATTGTGTAGCGTAGCATTGTGTAACAGATCTTCAGAACTTTTTCATCTTGTGAAATTGATACTACACCCAGTAAACAACGGGGCTCCTCCTTAACTGCACTGAGGAGCCGGGCCCCTCTCCTTGCCTGGTGGAGTCCTGTCTCCAGTAGGCTCTGGGCTAGTGCAGCAGAGGCTGCATGGAGGAGACACTGTGGATAAGTAGTTTCACCTGGGACCGACTGAGTTCCGCTCTAGAACATGAACTTCAGTCTCCCCGTGGGAGCTTGTGGATACTCCTCTTCCAGGTCACCAGGTCTTTGACATCTGGTCAAACCTGGTCCTTGGTTGGGGTGGGCAGTATATTGCACAAAAGTAGGAAAAGCCTTTTCCCAAGCCCACTCAACTTAATAGTTTTGGTCTCAAGCCCAGGAGAGCATCAGTGGGAGTTTCAGAGGCCATTCCTGGCTCCGTCTCAGAAGATAAAGTGTAACTCACAGGACAATCTGGATTGCTGGCTGCCTTCTGGAAGTTGACCTTTTGTCCTGTGGATGGAAATCTTAAAAGACTTAATGATAGCCCACATTTGTAGAGTCCTTTTACAGTTTATAAAGTGTTCACATGCAGTATTTCAGTAGATGAGTTTTCCTCACTACAGCCCTATGATTTAGGCCATGTAGGCATCATTATCCCCTTTAGCTGAGGGGTTAAGTAACCCATTTGAGGTCACCCAGCTAATTAGTCAGGGCTGAAAGGCAAGTACTCCGTCTCAAGGTTTCCAACTCTAAAACCCAGGCTCTTTTCTTTTACGCCACCTCACCGTCTCATTCTCACCAGTCAGCAGATGGGCCAAGGACTAAATGGCCCAGAGAGTCTCCTTCTGGCTTCTGCTTGGAGGGAGGATGTTCTGCAGAATCACATCCAAGGATCATTTAGAGGGTGGTTCTTCCACCCCCATCCAGTGGTTCTCCCTGTTGTAAATACATCTGTAAAAGTTCTTTTGTTTCCTTGCTATGTGTGGGGAACTGTGTAACGTTCAACTTTGTCCTGATTGGATCACTGCCTCCGGTGAGTTTATATCTGGTCTCTGTCTCGGTGGCCACTGGAGGGAGTTCTTGCCTGTCTCCACCTGCCAACACAAAGTTTAACTCTTCTCCATGGCCTTGCTTGCTCTGTGCATTTGAAGTGTGGGTATATTTAATGTGGCCAAGTTATGTCCCTAAACCTGAAGCTCCTATTAACTGTAAAAGATGGAGAAAAGAAAAGTGCCACCATGGTTGTGAACTTTAGGTATGGAAAAAATAATTTGGGACTTGACAGTGACTCTTAATTAACTCAATTGCTGGAATAAGTAGTCAGAAGTAGTTCTTTCTTTGGCGGGGAGGGTGTAGCTCAGTGGTAGAGCACATGCTTAGCGTGCACGAGGTCCTGGGTTCAATTCCCGGTACCTCAAATGAAAGTAAACAAACAAACCTAATCCCCATTCCCCCCCAAAATATTTCTTTCTTTCTTGTTGAGAGGGGAGGAATACGCAAGGGGCACGAGATAAGAAACTAGCAATACCCAATTGTAAGGGTGTTACAGAGCACATTACTTCACACTGGAAGATGCACAGTGATCTTGTCTCTTTCTTTCCTCCCCTTCCGGAAGTGCTGGGTCTGCTGGTGAGTGGGAAACAGCTGTGTATCTCCCTGTGTAGTGCCTGGTGTACAGGACACGGGAGGTGGAGGAGAGTCACAGTGTTACGAGCAGTGTTCAGATCTGAGCCACTCTGCCATCCTTCATCTGGGTCGGGCCCAGGGTTCTAGCTCCCTGGGAAATGGGCTTACTTGGGGACTCGGGGAATTTCAGTCAGGATGTCTCCACTGTTGCTGGGGAGCAAGTGTGTGCTTGCCTCCCTTGAGCACAGGACGGGAGGCCAGCCTCTTCTGCCTTGTGCCCATGGACTCCTTTTAGAGGAATACATTTTTAGTTCATTTTCAAGTGCACTTGAGCAGGTGGACTTTTTGTTTTCCAGTTAACAGCTGAGTCTGCAGTGACCGCTGTGTTTATTCTGTCTCATAGTCCCAGCCTCACCTGAGTTTCTTGTAGTTTCCTGCACACTTTCTCCAAGAAGCAGCATTTGTCAAATGGGACCATCAGCAGAGAGTTCTTTTCTCCTTTGGACCTTTCTCACACATGGACTTGTAGTTACGTCTCCATGTGCAGAGTATTTGTTGTTGTTATTATTATTTACTTATTTATTTATTTTTTGCAGAAAGTAGATAGAATGGGGAGTTTGATCTGGTAAGGGCAAACATGATGCAGTAGAAAAAGCATACTGGGAGTTGGGAGTCCTGAGTTTCGCAGATGGCTCCGTCATTCCTTTTCTCCGGAACCTCTGGCAGTCACCTCCCTGTGTGTGAAAGGATGGGGTCGGAGTAGGTGATCCTCCTGTAATTAAATTAGACCTTCCCAGATCTAACTTTGTGCAAGCAATGGCCAAAGGATCAAAACCTGATCTGCACTGTGAGGTTGGGAAGGGGTACAGAGGGTTATGTTATGTGGGGGGTACTTCACTCTAATCCAGGAAGGGGCTGACAATGAGCTTAATGCTCTCTGTAATCTCAATAGATTGGTGGGGAGGTTTCCCATAAGTAGCAGGATTGGTTCTCCCCCTTGAATCCAGATACATCAAGCAACACGGTACCTCCCCCGACCCTAGAGCATGGAGTGAGTGTTAAGGGCAGGAGGATTTGGGTTACTGGAACTCACAGAGTACCCTGAACTTGTTGGGGACTGGCCTGATGGGGGAGGGACGAGGAGGGATGGTTCTTGAGGTCCCAGGTGCTGATGGCTGTGTTCTGCCTTCACCCCCAGGTGAGCAATGGCAGGCGCTGGTGAGCGCAAAAGCAAGAAGGATGACAACGGCATCGGCACAGCCATTGACTTTGTGCTCTCCAATGCCCGGCTGGTGCTGGGGGTGGGCGGGGCGGCCATGCTGGGCATCGCCACGCTGGCGGTTAAGCGGGTAAGTGCCCTCAGCCAGGGCCAGGGGTTGGAGAGGTAGTAAGGCTGCTAGGTGGAGCCGACCAAGAATAAGACTGACATTGCTAATGGGAATGTAACTTGGTAATCTGGCATTATTAGATGAGACCTTAAGAGAATTCAGTAAATCTACTTCTAGGGCTCTGCCCTAAAGAAATTGTTGGCGATACAAATAAAGGTGTTTATCCCAGCAAGTGAAAAATGGCAAATAACCAAAATATTCTTCCTTGACTACCTTATTTAAAATATCTAAAGGTTAACCATTATATATAAAAGTAGATAAAAAACAAATATCTTCTGTATAACACAGGGAACTATATTCAATATCTTGTAATAACCTTTAATGAAAATGAATATGAAAACAAATATATCTATATATATTTGCATGTGTGGAACATTATGCCGTACATCAGAAGTTGACACATTGTAACTGACTATACTTCAATTAAAAATAAATATATATATTATATAATGAAAAAAAACTAGCAACACCCCCATCACACGTATACTTCCTGTTTCCCTTTCTTACTTTTCTTAACGTCTCTATCTGCAAACTTTAACTTGTTTATTGCGTGTTGCCTGTATCCCTCAGGTAGACTGAAAATTCCATGGGGGCAGGGATTGGGTCTCTTTGGTTTACTACTTTATTCTGTTCACTTAGAACAATGCCTGGCACATAGTAGCCATTCAGTTATGTATTTGTTAAGTAAAGGAATCAGTGTTCAACATATGGCACATTCATAAGGTACAATGTTGTATAATCAGAAATTGTACCATAATGTTCTACACCGATTCATTTTTAGTGATGTGGGAGGGTGATAAAGATGATTAATGAAAAAAATCAGTTTTCAAAATTATATATTAGAGGAGAATCCTAGTTGTATAAACATATTTCCAGAAAGAAATATACCAAAATATTAATAGTTTCTCTGGGTTGTGACATTACGGATAAATCTGTTTCTTAATTATTTATATCATTTAATATTTCCTGAGATTGTGTAGAGCTAAGTATTCCATAATCTAGAATAAAACAAAATTACTGAAAAATAGTAGTTGAACTCATTAAGGCTAAGCTGTGGGAAGGAGGGAAACAGGAAAGAAGGTACATGTGCTGGGTGGTGCCTGCTGTTTCAGATGTACGACAGGGCCATCAGCGCCCCGACCAGCCCCACCCGCCTGAGCCACGCAGGGAAAAGGAGCTGGGAAGAACCAAACTGGATGGGCTCCCCACGGTTACTCAACAAGGACATGAAGACAGGCCTGAGCAGGTCCCTACAGACCCTTCCCACAGACCCCACGGCCTTTGACACAGGTAAGGAAGGCTCATGCCCCTTCTGGGACTTCCTCCAGGCTCTCTGTGCTACTCCTGTATTCAGCATTTCTCAAGGATATGAGTGCCAGGCACTGCGTGGGCACTTGCCTTTTGTGCCCAGCCCCGCCCCTCGCTGGGGCTGCGGCTCTGTGGACTGAGCAAGCCCGGGAAGAGCTCATGTGCCTCTCTCTCTTGCCTTGGCAGATACATTCTGCCCACCCCGGCCCAAGCCATTGGCCAGGAAGGGCCAGGTAGACTTGAAGAAGTCACGACTCCGCATGTCCCTGCAGGAGAAACTTCTTACTTATTACCGGAACCGGGCAGCCATCCCCGCTGGCGAGCAGGCTCGGGCCAAGCAAGCTGCTGTGGACATATGTGCCGAGCTCCGGAGCTTCCTGCGGGCCAAGTTGCCTGACATGCCACTTCGGGACATGTACCTGAGTGGTAGCCTCTGTGATGACCTGCAGGTAACAAGGGGGTTCTCAGGAAGGGTGGGGGTGGGTACCGACCAGGATGCTTCTCAATAGTGCTACTGGTTCAGAAGATCAGGTTCCACACTTGCCAGAAAGAGTAGTCTCAGTGCTCCTGAGTTTTGCACACTGGGGTAGCATTGGGAGATCCCTGCCTTGAGTCTTCTTTAACCCTTTCTTGTTTTTTAGTCATACAGCTTCTAGGAAGCCGTAAGAGGCCACCTTCCTGTTTTCTTGTCCCCATCTCTCCTTTCTGGTTTTCCCTCTTCTGGGGTCTTCAGGGCATGGGGGTGTCATGTGTACTTGTGTGTCCAGAGACAGTATGGCTGTGGAATGAACACGGGCTCTAGTGTCCGCAGACCTGGGTGTAAATCTTCCCTCTGTGGACTGATACGGTGACAGGAAAGGATTCTTAGTTTCCTTTATTGTTGGGGGAATATAAGATGGTGGGACCTGTGTTTGGGGAAGCTTGTCTCTTGAGCAGATTAAATCCCTTTTAAAATTTTTAAACCTTTTAAATTCTGCTCTCAACAGGTGGTGACAGCTGACCACATCCAACTCATTGTGCCCCTTGTGCTGGAGCAGAACCTGTGGTCATGTATCCCTGGGGAGGACACCATCATGAATGTCCCTGGTTTCTTCCTAGTTCGCCGTGAGAACCCAGAGTATTTTCCTCGTGGTAGCAGTTACTGGGACCGCTGTGTCGTGGGGGGCTACCTCTCCCCGAAGATAGTGGCAGACACGTTTGAGAAGGTAGTGGCTGGCTCCATCAATTGGCCGGCCATAGGGTCCCTCTTGGACTATGTGATCCGACCGGCACCACCCCCAGAGGCTCTGACTCTGGAAGTGCAGTATGAGCGTGACAAGCATCTCATCATTGACTTCCTGCCATCAGTGACCCTTGGTGACACTGTCTTGGTGGCCAGACCCCACCGGCTAGCCCAGTATGACAACCTGTGGCGGCTGAGCCTGCGTCCTGCTGAGACGGCACGCCTGCGGGCTTTGGACCAGGCCGACTTGGGCTGCCGCTCTCTGTGCCTCAAGATCCTCAAGGCCATATGCAAGTCCACTCCGGCTCTGGGCCACCTCACTGCCAGCCAGCTCACCAACGTCATCCTCCACTTGGCCCAGGAGGAGGCCGACTGGTCTCCAGATGTGCTGGCCGACCGGTTCCTGCAGGCCTTGAGGGGCCTCATCAGCTACTTAGAGGCTGGAGTTCTGCCTAGTGCCCTGAACCCCAAGGTGAACTTATTTGCAGAGCTCACCCCTGAAGAAATAGACGAAATGGGATACACTCTCTATTGCTCACTGTCTGAGCCGGAGGTGCTGCTGCAGACGTAGGGCAGGTGAAGGCCAAAGTAGGTGTCCAGTGGTCAGGCCCTGGATTCTCTGTTAGAAACACTTGGCTACATAGTTGGTGCCTCACAGGGTCCCTAGGTGCCTCCTGCCTTGCTGGTTATTGCCCTGGTCACTTCATGCTGATTAGAATGACACCTCTGTCTCCTCTTTTCTCACTAACCCTTTCTATTTTTGTTACCAAACACTGTGCTCCCTACTCCTCCCCTCCCCCAGCTCCAGGCCAATTTTTCTTGAATGAATTGAGAAGGTGGAGCACTGGCCTGAGCTGTTGAGACCACTTGGTGTTTGCATTCTGGCCCAGGTGTGCTGCGTCTGCCCTGCCCTGTGGCCTGCCCCGTGGCCTGCCCCTTGTCCACGTCTTCTCCGTCTTTTCCTCCTGTTCATCCCTTCAGTTTTGCTCTTTTCCCTGGAGCACATCTGCCTGATCGAGATGTTGCCTTTTAGTTGAATGTCACTGAAGTTATGATTGCATGTCTCAAACTGAACTCTGCAAAGAGTACTCAGACAGTATTTAGGGTTTCTGGGGGTAAAGCTGGTGGAAAAGCTGGCCTTTGACCCAGGTTCCTGGAGAAGAAGCCCATTCCCCCCACCTCTTGACCGACTTACATCTGTAAGTGCTGAGGTCTCTCGTGGGAACACGTCCTTGACCCACACAGGAGGGAGGACTCGAGATAAATTGGATGCAGAGTTTTGCAGAGATTGTGTTTCTTAGTGGCCATCAGTAAGAGTGCAGGGTAGGGGAAACCGGAAGTGGTGGAGAGGGTCTGTGTGCCTGGTGTGTGCACCTCATCCATGGCTGGTCTAGACCAGCACCACTGTGTGCAGGAGTCAGACGGGGACGGGGAGGGACGAGGCTGTTGTTGGCCCCCTTCCTTGCCTTATTGCCAATTAGGACAAGGCCTTCAGGGACAGTCTTAGTAGTGCTAGAGGTTGACAGGCAGCTGAATGTCAGCTGGAAGATCCAGTCACAAGTTGGGGCCCAGTGACCGTGTTTCTCCCCCATCAGGCCCTGCCTTTCTAGGATGTTGCCTTAGAGCAGGAATAGGCCCAATAGCCAGCCCTTCATTCCCCAGTGTCTGCCACAGGAACGTGAGGGGGCGCTCACTGAACTCTCTAGGCACCTACAGAGGCCAGAGGCCAGAGGCAGGCAGACACACACAGACCTCTTCCCGCTGTCCTGTCTCTCACCCAGCACCTGGGGAGACCGGTGCTACCTAGGAAGAGAACACGTGGATAAAACACAGACGAGAGGGAGGTGGGTACTTCCTACCTTCCTTGTTTCCCGCTGCTAAAATTGCACTATTTATTGCAATGTAAAAAGTATCCTGAGCGTGGGGAGGAATATTTAATACACAATGTCAGTGCACCTTCTTGTTTTGTGGTTTTTTCCTGTTTGTGGCAAGAGGCTGATGATAATTCTGTTTCTGATCCGCCCATCCAGTATTTTGTTCTCCCGTCAAGTCTTAACTACTTTTATTCTTACTACCTCTCCATCATCGAGATTCTGGTGAAGCTCTCTGCAGCTGTCTCATTCCTTCCCAGTGAGAGTGACATGAAATGACTCTTTAAATAGCATTGAAACCTCAGCTACCCTTTGGATTTAGGGTAGAGATTCCTGTCCCCTCTTTTGTTACGGTTTAGGAGGTTGAGAACCAGGGGTAACCTTGGTTATATTTGGAAATCTTCCTGCCTCTTCTCTCATGTACATGCAGAGTTTCCCTAAAATGGTTCAGTTGTTTCATTTGTATAAAGACATTGCAGGAGGATGAAAAATATAAAGCCCAGAACCCTGAGAGAGCTTCTCCATCCTGGCTGTTCATCAGAATCACAGTGGAGTTTAAAACCATCCCTATGCCCGAGTGCTGCCCTGGGTGGGTGATGTAGAGGGTATGGGGCGGGGCCTGGCATTGCTGGTTCTGATGCACCCATCTGATGTCTATTAGAAGGAAGGGAGCAGGGGGGGCTGAAAGTTGCAAAAGCATGAGTTATTCTTCACTGATAAAAAATTTGGTTTTCCCAGTGTAAATATTATAAAACCTATAATTTCCCCAAGCTGATATCAGACAAAATTCCATATAAAACATAAGAAGGAGAGCTCAAAAAAGAAAAGATTTTAAAGACCAAATCCCAAATTATCAAAGCCAAGTGTAATTGTGATTTGAGTTTATCTCCTCTTTTTCTAAAGAGCATCTTTCTAAGGGCAGCTCTGTCTCTTACCTATGTTTCACAAAACCAAAAACCCTAACTTCACCATTTCCATAAGCAAGAATCTCTTAGAAGTCCTCAGAACTAAAAGCAGTGGGAATTCTTGGCCCTGGTCCTGGTGATTTTGCTCACCAGGGTTTGCTGAGTGAGATGGGGTGAGTCTCATCAAAACTTAGACAACAGTTAAGTGCTTTGAGATTCTTGGATAGAGGAAGGAACATCGCCTGCCTGATTTTAGTCTCTGGAGAAAGATTTAGGGCCTTTCCCCGCCTTTCAGCCTGCCTTTTCAGTAACTCCCACTTTTGCGTGAAGTAAGAGTATCTGCTCCTGCTTTTCCATCTGGAAATTTTTTTTGCACCATCTAGGTTAGCAAACCACATAGTTAGCTTAATGCTTACATAAATGCTCATCATCTTAAGTGTATTTTGGTTTTCCCTGTTGCCCCTTCGTAAAACATGAGTTCAGGACAGCAGTATTTTTCTTTATACACTTGGTTGTGACTTTTTTTTTTTCAAATAAATAATCGAAACTCATGTTTGGAAAACCTGTGTTGTGAGGCCTATTACCTTTCCTCCTGGGCTCAACCCCTGGTGGTTCTCCTGGTCACACTCCAGATTAGCTGACTTTTGCTCCCTAGTACTCCACTCAAGTTGAGACCTCAAATGGTTTTGATGTGGAATCAGCTTTGGGATCTAAAGGCCCTGGAGAGGCCCCAGGAGGGTTGTGTGAGTAGGGATCCCTGCATGTGTCCAGAATCTCTGCCAGCTACATCTTCTCTGAGACTATGACCCTGGCTGAGAACCTCTGCTCTCACAGGATTTGTTAGAAATCTGCCCTTTGTGCTGAAGCTCAAGGCCAAAGAGAATGGCAAGATACACTTAGGACTAGAGCTGTGAGGCTGTAGCCTTTTTAGATACTTCTCATCCTAAGTGGCCAAAATACCACAGATGGGTTCTGGGTTAACTGCATACAGTGTGTTATTTACCTCTTCATTTTGATCACCTCATACCCTATATTCTTGGTTGCTGAGGCCAAGTCCACAACCTGCCTTTGTCACTTGCCTGCCCGTCAATGAGCAGTTGATGTGTTTAGCTGACAGATTTGGAATCAGTCTCCAGTCTTTCTGTCCTGTCTTGGCTAGGTCCACTTAGAAGCAGCTTAGTCCTGAGACCTAGAAAACTACTGTCCTTTTTCTCCTTGAGGGAGGAAATAAAGCTGGGGAACATGTTGTCCTTCCACAGCATGGCTAGAAGAAAATAAAAGTCTCCTTTCCAACTCCTTTCCAAAAGTTTTGACTTTTGTGTATGGTATAAAACGTTTTCTTACAGGAGTGGTACCGGTTCTCCATTTGCAGCTAGGGGAAACTTTGAAGTGCTTGACCCAGGTCTCCATAATAGAATGGGTGGGGCAAGCTGCCACCGGAGTCATTCTTCCACCTCTCTACGGTGTCCAACTGGGGCAGTGTTACTCTCATTCTGAACCATCTGTGTGGTCATCCATCAAGAGGCACTGACATGTCCCAACGTACAGCAAAAGGAGGACATACCCCCTAGGTCCTTAGTTACACCTTCAGAAGACCTGGGTAGTGGCTCAGGGATTCTTCCTGCCTTTGCACCAAAAGACTAGATGCCTTATGCATATCTAGATACTTATGATTTCCCCAAGGGGAAAGAAAAACCACACCCAGCATCCAGTATGATTTGCTTCTACCAGTTTATAGTTGTTGGGTCAGCTCAGTAAATGATAGTCCTCTGAGGAAACAATGATGTAATGGAGATTGGGAGGTGGGTCAGAAGATCCAAGTTCTAATAATAGTAATAGCAACCATTTATCCAACACTTAACAGGTACCAGGCCCCTGGCTCAGTGCTTTGCATATATTATCTTACTTCATTGTAAGGATAGGTATGTTCATTATTAGCTTCATTTTACAGATCAGGAAACAGACTCAGCAAGGAAAAGTCACTTAAGCAAAATGTTTCTGCTAATAAATGGAACAGCCAAGATTTGGGGGGGGGGTTGCCCCTAAAATCTATTTTATAACCCCTACCTCATTCTGCCTTCTCTGGGCAAGACACTTCATCTCTTTAGTCCTCAGTTTATCATTGTAAAATTGATGGCCTGATTGGATCAAGTCAATGACTGGTCAGTAGTTATGTAGGACAGTGCTTCCCAAATTTTTGACATCACAGCCCTCATAGAAATAGTTTTCTGGCTCACTGAAGTAAAAGGAAGCAGAAACTCAAGGTTTCTGCCCCTACAGGGCCTGCAATGGAGAGGACTGGAGAATGGTGGAGAGCTTTCTAAGCCCTCTGAACAGTTCCCCAGTAGAGAGAGCAAGTTGCTGGCCCTGACCTGGGCTGCAGGCTCCAAACACAAACTCCCTTAGTTGGGCATGGGTTCTCAAGTTTCTCCTCACGGGCTTTAGTGGGATCTGCTAGGACGCTGTTATGCCTGGGAGTTACAGAGTTGGAAGATAACCTGAAACTACACTAGAATGAGAGATACCAGCCGAAAAAAATGTCTCCTTGTTTTTAGGGGAACTGAATCTACCGAAACCTAAAGACGTTCCCCTGTGATAGGCTGCATTCTTTAAAAGAACATCAAACTTATATTTTAGCAGAATGGATATGTAAAAAATATTATAGATTAGACTACAGGATTCTGCATCTCCCCGACTCGACTTTACACTTAGTAAGGACGCAGTGCTGGCCTTTGATGATAAGTGAGCATAGACTGGGTGATCTCGACTGAGGTCCTCAGTCCCGCCTTTCAGCTCCTGAAGGGTTGCACGTCCTCAGTATATTGCAAATGTTTGCAGATGAAAACGCACATGAAATGACATTTCCTTTTGCTTAGCTTCATCTTCGGCCTGAACACGGTCGCTAGTTGGGAGTTGCCCTGACCGCGGCAAGGAAAGCACTGCAGGGGTCGCGGCCTAACGCCACTATTTGAGACGCACTGGGGTAAGGCTGCCTGGGGCAGGAACCATGGTAGTCTTGACCAGCTAAGGGTGGCCGAGCTGGGGAAGCCACTGCAGAACAGTCACGAGAAGAGCTGGTAGAAACAAGAGCCAAGCGGCGGGAAGTGCACTAGGCGATCCGCCCGTCCCTGCGCAGATCAGGGACTCCCTCACTGAACTACCCGCCCACCTCGAGGCCTGAGCCAGTAAGAAACTCGAGATATATTAAGACTCATCATGCCTGACCAATTATTTCAATGCTCGCTCTCCGCTAGCATCTCGCGCGATAACCAGGCGACCTCGTACTCCACAGAAAAAAAACCCTTTCTTGGGATGAAAGACTCCTCTCTCCGCCCTCGGACTAACACCGGAAGTGAGAGTGTGAAGAATCCCTCCGCGCTCCTTGGCGGCAGAAGGAAGTGACTCTTTGATCTTAAAAGCCTAGTAAAGTAGTGCGCCTTTTTCTTGGGGCCATAAATAAAAAGAACTCATTTTCTCTCCACAGCTACGCCCTGGACGTAAAAGCCGGAGACTGGAAACGGTAAGAGCGTCGGACATATGACAACGCGGGGGCTGGGGGGTGGGAGGAGAGAGAGAGAGAGAGAGAGAGAAAAAAAGGCGCGGGTCACGTGACCTCGGCGGAAGGATGTGTTCTGTGATGCGGCCTCACAGAGGCAGAGTCTATAAAGGACCTGCGCTCGGCGGGCGGCCGCCATTTCTTCTCCTCTCCCATGTAGATGTAGTTCCTCCTCGCGAGTGCGCGCCTTTCCTTCTCCGCTCCCGCAGGGTCCGCAGCCACCATGGCGTATTAAAGGCAGCAGTGCCAGCGGCAGCATTGGCCTTTGCAGCGGCGGCAGCAGCACCAGGCTCTGCAGCGGCACCCCTCACCGGCTTAAGCCATGGCGTAAGTACTGGCCCTGCCCGCCTTGGCCTTGCGTCCCGACTTGGCGAGAGGTTTCCACCTGCTTGGGCGCGGCCGGCGACTGGGCGGCGGCGTCGGGGGGAAGCAGTTTTACGAGCGTCCGGGACGCGTGGCCTTTGATTGGGTGTCCCCGAGACGCCAGCGCCCCTGGGTCGGCAGATCTCAAAGCCGTGCGGAGGGGTGAGGCGGTCGGCGGCCCCGGGCCCACCCCCGGAACCCGCCGGGGTCCGGCCTGGCGCCCCGCGAAACGTGGCAGTAACCAAGATGGCGGCAGGGCGGCGGTCGGGGCGTGAGTCACGGGCAGCGTGGGCGGGGCCGGACTCGGATGAGAGGATGGAGTTCCTTCCTCTTCTGGCCGGCCGGGCGTCCATCTTGTGCAGCCTGACCTGGGAGCGGCCAAGGTTGGCTCAATGGCTCTGGGGCCACATGTTCCCGATTCTCAACAGCCAAATAGAGTTTTGATGTGGCCATCCTGCCTCCTGGGTGAAAAGATGAAACTCTCAGACCAGCTGATCGCTAATGGGACGTGGCTTCTGATTTCTATTCAGGCTTTTCACGGCATTCAGCAGCAGCGTTGCTGTAACCGACAAAGACACCTTCGAATTAAGCGCGTTCCTCGATTTCGTCAAAACTCCGCAACATGGCCGAGATGAGCTTCCTGAGCAGCGAGGTGTTGGTGGGGGGCTTGATGTCCCCCTTCGACCAGTCGGGTTTGGGGGCTGAAGAGAGCCTAGGTCTCTTAGACGACTACCTGGAGGTGGCCAAGCACTTCAAACCTCATGGGTTCTCCAGCGACAAAGCTAAGGCGGGCTCCTCCGAATGGCTGGCTGTGGATGGGTTGGTCAGTGCCTCAGACAACGGCAAGGGTGAGTGGGCTTTTTTTTTTAATCTGCGTGTGGGGTCTGATAATAGGGCCTTGTTGCTGTGTGCAGCTGATTCGATTAGTTTATTCCTCTTTAATGTTTTGCAGAGGATGCTTTCTCCGGGACAGATTGGATGGTGGAGAAAATGGACCTGAAGGAGTTCGACTTTGATGCCCTGTTGGGTATAGATGACCTGGAAACCATGCCAGATGAGCTTTTGGCCACGTTGGATGACACATGTGATCTCTTTGACCCCCTATTCCAGGAAACTAATAAGGAGCCCCCCCAGATAGTGAACCCAATTGGCCATCTCCCAGAAAGTTTACCAGCAACTGACCAGGTTGCCCCTTTCATCTTCTTGCAACCTCTTCCCCTTTCCCCAGGGGCCCTGTCCTCCACTCCAGATCATTCCTTTAGTTTAGAACTAGGCAGTGAAGTGGATATCTCTGAAGGAGATAGGAAGCCAGACTCTACTGCTTACATTAGTGTTCCGTGCATAAAGGAAGAGGATGGCCCTTCAGATAATGATAGTGGCATCTGTATGAGCCCTGACTCCTATCCGGGCTCTCCCCAGCATAGCCCCTCTACCACCAGGGGCTCTCCAAATAGGAGCCTGCTATCTCCAGGTGCCCCTTGTGGCTCTGCCCGCCCCAAACCCTATGACCCTCCTCGAGAGAAGATGGTAGCAGCAAAAGTCAAGGGTGAGAAACTAGATAAGAAGCTGAAGAAAATGGAGCAGAACAAGACGGCAGCCACAAGGTACCGCCAGAAGAAGAGGGCAGAGCAGGAGGCCCTCACTGGTGAATGTAAAGAGCTAGAAAAGAAGAATGAGGCTCTGAAAGAGAAGGCAGATTCCTTGACCAAGGAGATCCAGTATCTGAAAGATCTGATAGAAGAGGTTCGCAAGGCAAGGGGGAAGAAAAAGGTCCCCTAGTTAGGGTAGTCGGGAGTATGTGCTTGTACATAGGAGGCTAGTGCTGAAGCTGTGTTTTAATAAATTATTTTGTAGTGAAAGTACTTCTGTAGACTGCTGTCTGGTGTCTTGTTCCCCTGGAGTCAGTTTTTTCACTTGCTGTGGGGTTGGTTGTCGGGACTTGTAACTTGAGCCCAGAGTTTGTTTCCCCCAACACTGCTGGACAGTAGGTCAGGGCCACTGGTGATGTCACTTGAACCTGAGACGGGGTATTGGGCTAGATCCCCCCCCCCCCCCAGTCTGTGGCTAGGTGTTTCCCCAGAACCAAGAACTGTTGTGCTTGACGTGAGAGCCTTTAGGTATGGTTGAAGCTGGTGAGATTTAGGTTAAAGGAACAGCCTGGGTTCCACCCATTTGCTCATGATGTGGCTTTGTGCCAGCATCTATCAAGTTCCCAGATAAGGCCCCACAGCCCTTGAGCTGGGCACACAAGGAGATTAGGCTTCGCTAATAAGCTGCTGCAATTCTGTAGAGGCTGCTTCCCAGTAGGGTCTATTTAGAGAAAGCTGTTTTTGCTGGAACAAATAAAGTGGATTTGTGAGAGGTTGGGACAAGGGTGATGTTAATGTGGCTCTAGGTTCCATTCCGAGCACTTGACCCACTCCCCATGACAACTGGTGAGGCAGCCACCAAGGTGGCACCAGCACAAGTCCTGTGGGAAGGGGTATGCAGAGGATACCGAGCCATAAAGCCCACTGTCACTCCAGGGTTTTCAGTCTGGGTTCGTGCCTGTCTTACCCCCAGTGGTAAGGTGAGTACTCCCTGACTTGCTTCCTGGCACCTGCCAGAGTAATGTGGGAGAGCCAGGTCACTGCTGAACCCGGTGTAGCCGATGATCAAATGGGAGCCTTTCCCCAAGGCACCAGTGGGGCAGGTGTCACTTGGACCTTAGACTTGAGATCTTCAAGGTCTCATCTGCCCTTGGTTTGTAGAATTCCCTTCTCCAAGCCACCCATCCATGTGTTACAACTGTCAGAGAAGTTAACCCTTGTCACCTCATCTAAGCAGCTACCTGCTAAATACACAAGGATTTATTGGTTTAATAAAGATTGTTAACTAATACTATAAAAACAGTTCTGTGCCAAAAACTTAAATAAGGATTATCTTCCCATTTTACAGATGAGGAAATTGAGGCCCAGAAAGGTTGAGTAACTTGCCCTGCTAGCCGGTGGCAGAGTCAAGCCCAGGCTGTCTGACTGCAGGGTGCACACAAATCTGTGTGGCTCCCAAAGTTCCTTACAGGCAGGATTGGAAGGGCAGCCCTGGACACTCTTAAACTGGGGATACAGAGGGCACGTGTGGTTGCTGAGATTTCGTGGTTTTGATCAGATGTGTACAGTTTCTCAAGATAGTTCATATGCATCATGACTGGTGGCTTTGGGAAGGACTGGAAGAGAGTGGGGAGCCTAAGGTCAGCTGTAAGCACAGCTGCCATCTTTAAACTTTGCTTTGTGCCTCAGTTTTGCAATTGGATTTTTTTTTTTTTTATGTAAGATACAAAGAAAACATCTCCAAATGCTGCTGCTCTCTGTCCACCCCCAACAGTGTGTCTGCTTTGCTCAACCCAAGCCCAGGGCATGTGGCATGGGGCGATGGGGAGGTTGAGTGTTGAGGGCAGCCCTAGAAGTGACCTTGATGCGGGCCACAGCAGTCATCCAGTGCCAGTCTGGGCAGCCCTTGGAGATGGTGATTTAGCAGATGGGAAACACCATTTCTGGGGTGCTCTGAGGGGCAGTGTAGGCTGGAGCCCTGAAGCCAGGATACCGCGTTGGGCCCTTTACCAGGTGCTTGCAGCTAAGGCCCCCCGAGACCCAAAAGGCAGTGAGGGGATGTGCACGCAGCAAAGGTCCTCCCTGTCCTCAGCTCCTTTTCACCTTGTTCCAGCCACGATGGCTTTCCTGCACCTCTCCGCCAACCTCATTCCTGCCTCAGGGCCTTTGCACTGGCTGTTCCCTCTGCCTAGGAACTTCCTGGGTGGGAGGTCACAGCAGGCAGGAAACAGAGGAAAGGGCGCCTGAGCTGGGCTGCGAAGGGTGGGGAAAGTCATGGAGGTAGAGAATGGGGAGAGCACCCGAAGAAAGCCAACCCAGGCAAAGGAATAGACAGGCACACAGTCCTAGCTGCCTCTCCACGAGGGCCCCGGCCTCAGCGCTGCTAGAAGTCACCTGATGGGGACCCGCCTAGCTCCTGCGTGAACTTGAGTTAAGCCTCTTGTCCACACAATCTCTGAACAAACCTGGACCTGGGCCCCAGTGAGGTCCCACACGGCAGTCCTGCCCTCTCCTGCTTGGCCTCAGCCAACCCCTCCAGACTCATGGAGACCAGGGAGCGCAGATGGTGTGAGCAGACCACCCCCATAGAAGCCTCTCCTGTTGGTCCCCATGTGGGATCTTCAAGCTTCACTCAGTCCAGTGCACATGTCAGCTGCCCCAAACCCACGAGACACAAATGCTCCCAGTGCTTTACATCCACTCACTCGAGGAAGATCTTTTCCTTCTGGCCTTTTCAGTCCTGGCCTGAATGCAGCAACCCAGTGTCCTCTTATTTGGTTCCTGTCCCTTACTTTCTCAACAGATCTATCACCAGGTCCTGGGGCTCAGGGTCAGCGCCCTCATCCGTGACTCCTGCACCGCCCCCCATGGTGGCACATCATTCCTCTGGCACCAGCGCCGGGCCCCCTGCCGCCTTCTCACCGCCTGCACCCGAACTGTCCAGAGTGACTGTTAAATACAGGTTACTGAGTCCTACCACGACCCATGGACCAGACTCTCGGGGTGAATACTATCGTTAGTCATGCAAAGGGAGCCTGGACACGTAACCCCACTAGTGCTACTTGGCACAAATGTAACATAAGACCAGAAAACCCACAAGCAGAGAAGTACTGAACCCCTGCTTGCACTCTCCCCCAGGAGGGAGGCCCTGGCATTCCACTCCCAGGGAGGGGCAGGAACCAAGGGCCCTGGTCAGCCTGTTCTTCAGAGAAGCAAAATCCTGGTGAGCAAGAGTGAGCAGCTGAGCCTGCTCCTTGCTAAGCTGCTTAAGAGATGAGGGGAGCGAGTCTCCCAGGGTGCAAGTGTCTCCCTCCCCACTGTGGTCTCAGCAGGCGGGAGGGGGACGTAAGAACACCAGCCTCTCCCATCTCCGGAACAAGCCCATCTGAGGAAGGTGGGTCAATACTGGTTTGGAGCCGTGGCACCTCCTCTCCTGCCCACCTTCACCTCCTGGATGGCTGGTCTGCTTCCTACTCTCAGATGGAGGCCACCTGCAGACAGGACTGGCTCCAACAGCCTCAGGCAGTGGTCCCCTCCTGTCCCCGTTCAAGGTGGAAAGCTGGTTAATGACTAGGAACAGACTCCCTCTTCCCGGGTCTGGGTGCATGTTGGCTAAAACTCTTTCCTTTTGCACAAAAGAGCCCATGCGGTTGTGGGCACTCACTCCCTGCCAGAGACGCCAAAGTCCTCACCAGACAACGCCACGTCCTGAGGAGCCCTGTGAGGGTGCTAGGAGAGCCAGGCGGAGCTGCCTGAAGGCATCTGGGGCCCCACCCTCCACAGAAGGGCTTCCTGGGCTTTGAGGCCTTGTTGTCAACCCCGCCCTGAAGACCAACCTGGGCAGCACCACTCACTGGCTCGTGCATTTGTTCAGTGGGTCTGGCACTGGGCCCGCTGGGCGCGGTCCAGCCTCTGCCTTTTCACACTGGTGCAGCTCCAGCCCTGGCACCACCTCCTGCTCCGCACAGACCTGAGCATGAAACCCTGTTCCTTGAGGTCACCTCCAGAATGGCCCCACCAGCCCCCACCTTATGTGACAGAGAGAGGAGAAACAAGTGGCCTTTGACTCCCTGCCCCACCTGCTCCCAAGGGCACAAGCCTGGGGCAGTGGGCTGAGGCAGCAGCACCCCCTCCCTCAGACCCTGGTGTCCGTGTCCCTGGAACAAAGCCCCCAGCAGCTGCGGGCACTATTTTTGCCTCAAGAGCTGCCTTCTCAGCTGTGGCTGCCACCCCCAGGGGAGGAGGCCCGGGTGGTAGGTGGACGAACTGCTCTCTGGGTGGCGCCTGCGCTGGGGCCGGACAGGAAGACTTCAGACCCGGAGCTCTAAGATCCACTTCAGGAGGTGGGGGAAGGGAGGGAAGGATCCCTGGTGCCAGAGGAGATGGGCAACACCCTGTAAGTCAGAGCAGCACGCACAGCTCCCAGGCCACATTTATTAGAACCCAGCAGCCCTCCTATCAGAAGTGAGATCCCTGAGGGCCCACTAACTGGCCCCTCCACAGCTAACAGCCCAGAGGGCCTACTTGGGCCAAAGCAGACAGAACAGTCAGTAATGTTCCTTTCCGGCAGGTAGATGGCACCCCCTGAGCCTACAGGTATCAGCGCCCGTCAGTGAAGATCCTCCCCTGGGCTTTCAGCTCGCCAGCTCCATCCCAGCCTCCCCCAGACTGCACTCCCGAGCCATCCTGAGCCAGGCTGGCTGCACCATGCAGGGCAGGCTCCGGAGGCCAGCAGAGCTGAGAGCAGGAGGCTGGGCCCAAGGGCCCCTTCTGCTGTGCCCTCCTGGAAGCCTAGCTGCCAAAGTATTCCTGCTGGAACTTCTGGAAGTCCTCCTCGGTGAACACGGTGCCCTTGGCCTTCTTCTTCTTCTTCTTAGTCTTGGTCACAGGCCGGTCACAGGCCTTGCGGCCCCGGTTCTGGCGCACAATCTGGGGGCATGTGGGAGTCAGGAGCCCTGGGGTGGTGACTCCTAGCACATGAGGGACCGCCACTTGGAGCCACACACCTGGCACAGCTGACCAAGTGCTGCCCTCTCACACTGTCCTGGGCAGCAGGACACATCATTTCCACTTACAGAGGAGGCCAGCAGGAGGTACCCACAGGGGCCACAGGGGAGTAAGGCCAGGCCCAGACTCCCACCTTCCCGCCCCCCGCCCCTGCTCGACCCAGCTCTGCTCTCGGCCCCCCCTGGGAGAGCCTCTCACAGTCCAGCAGTGTAGTCCAGCTCCTAGGAGCCTGTAGGGTGGCTCAGCTTCCACCCTCTGCTCAGGACTGAGACTCCCACAGGTCCCAGGAACAGCCTCAGCAGCCCCCTCCCAACCCTGTTCCTTCCCACAGCTCAACCCCTGACAAACCTGCTGGGTGACAGATTCAGCCACTGTGCTCCTTGCACTGGTCATAAACCTCAGGTTTACGTCAAGGTAACCCCGACGCTCTCGCTTCTGGAACTCAGCTGTGGGTGGTAGGCAGGGTGGCATCATTTCAGATTCACCCCCTGGAAGCCTTCCAGGTCCCATCCTGACATTTCCCCACTCCACCCATACCCTCCAAAGGCCCCATCGAAGCCCCATCGTTCCTTCTGAAGATTACTGCAACAGCCCGGGCTCTTCTGTCAAAACCACACTCTACAAGATCCTGCTCAAAGTCTCCCTTGGTTCCAGTTGCTCAAGTGATTTATTCAACCCATACATCCTGAGCACTTATTCGGTATGAGGCACTGTTCTTGATGCCAGAGCACACAGCCGGAAACAGAACAGACAAACTTCTGCCCTTAAGGAAGTTACACTCCATAGGAAAAGGGATGGTAAACGAGAAAAACTGTATTTTAGAAGGTGATGGTTTTATGGAGAAAAAGAGACTAGTAAACAGAAATGAGGAATGCTAGGGAGCAGGGTTGCAATTCTAAATAGAAGGGCCTGAGAAGGCCTTGCTGAATTGAGTTCTGAGCAAAGACTGGAAGGAGAGAGTGTGCCCAGGTTGGGGAAGAGCATTCTGTATAGAGGGAATGGCCAGTGCAAAGGCTCTGAAGCAGAAGTGTGATTAATGTGCTTGAAGAAAAGAAAATGGCTGGGATGGGGAGGGGACAGCCCTAGGAGACAAAGCTGGTGGGGGAGCAGATCATGTGGGGCCTTGTGAAGCAACGTAAGAATGCAGAACTCAGGCTTTCACCGAGTCCGATGGGAGCCACTAAGGATTTGGGGTAGAGGAGAGTCAGGTCTGACTTAGGATTTTACAGGTCACTTTGGCTGTAGTGGTGAGAAAAAGATTACAGGGGTGGAGATAGGGGGCCAGTTAGGAGGCATCTGCAATAATCCAGGCAAGAGGTGATGAAGCTCAGACCAAGGCGGCAGCCACAGAAGTGGTCCTTAGATTGGCCACCTAAGCTCGAGAGTCCTTGCACTCATCAGTAATGTGCCAAGACAGGCAGTGGGAGGACGGCTGGAATGGAGGGGTGGCCCCTGGCATCAGATGTTCCTGCTCCACACCAGCATCCCTGGTGCTCAGCGAAGTCCCACTTTCCTGCCTCCACACTTTGCTCATGCTGTTTCCTCCTTGGAATTCACAGACTTTTAACAAATACTCAAACACCTTTTATGTACCTGGCCCTGGGGATTCAAAGACACACTGGGAGCTCACCAAGTCCTGTCACATGTCAATATCCCACCATTTTGCCCACAGCTGCTCCCCTTCAAGTCCATACGTCTTGTCAAGTGGCACCATGTCCCCCAACATGCTCTGTTAGAAACTGGGCTCCATTCTCGCTGACTCCCTCTTCCTTCACCCTCACAGCCACCAATGCTCTCTCCTCAGCGCATCTTCCACTCACACCATTCTCTTATCTCTGCACCATCACCACTGCCCAGGCCACAGCACCTCCTACTTGAATAGAGTAAGTGACAACAGGGCTCTGGAGACACACTGCCTGGTTTCTACCTGTACCATCTGCTCGCTTCTGTATCTGTAAAATGAGGGTAATGATAGTGCCGACCTCCCAGGGTTGCTGCGAGGAATTAAATGAACGAACATTTGTATGAGGCTTAGAACAGTACCAGGCACAAGGAGTATTAATTTTATTAAATGCTCTGTCTCTGACCCTTGTTCACTATATGTCCCCTTTACCAGGCTTCTTTCAAATTTTCAAAAGCAATAAAATTTCTGACTCCGCATATGCCGTTCTCTCTAGAGTACTCTTTCCCTAGCTCACTCTTATACTTCCTTCAGGTCTGGGCTTAAGTGTTGCTTCCTCAGAGAAGCCTAATTTGGCTTTTTATTCTAGGTCCCTCTAAGAACATCACAGTTTTACTGCATAGACCTCATTACACTTCGCAACTATACGCTGATTTCAACTCTTTGATGATTCTCTTCCCACTAGGACTGTAGACCTTGAAGGCCGGGACGATGTGATTCGTTCACCTCCGTGTTCCCAGGGCGCTGCTCCGTGCCCGTCGCACAGTAGGTATTCTAGAAAAGCCTGGCGAATGTTTCAAACCCTGACTCAAGCGCTGCCTCCTCCAGGGCACTGCCCTCAACCCCCGGAGCAGCAAGCACATCCAGCCCCTTCCCGAGCTCACCTAGGGCCGACTTGGGCACCTTTCCCTTGGCCGAGTTCCGCAGTTTCTGGCCCTGGGTCGCCTTCGCCTTCCGGGTCCGCTTCATTGGAGCCGCGCTGGGCTTGGTCTGGCTTGGCGCAACCCCGGGGGCTGTAGGGGAAAAGAGAGAGGATCGGACCAGGTTGGAGGGCTATCAGGGTTCCCATCTCACCAAGGCTAAGCCAGGCCTGGATCGTTCCGCACCCTCCTGACTCCTGTCCCCGGCCCTGCCACCTTCCCTCCAGGGTTGGACGTCCCTGGGCAGGGCCTCCTTACCCTCGGGCATCCCCAACAGCTCCAAACCCCGCCGGAGCAAGGCCGCCGACATTGCTGCGTTTAGCCCCGCCCACGCGCCTCAACTACTTCCGCCTTGGCCGCCCTTGTTGTCTCGGCGGAAACCCGAGCGAAAATGAAAGGTTCCGCCGTCGGCGGGCGGAAGTGCCCACGTTCCTTAGAACGCCTGTGTTAGGTTTACCACTGGGAGGAAAGGGGGCGGGATGTGGAGGCGGGGCCAACGCGCCGAAGGTCGCATTTGTCGTCCAATCACAAGCCAACCAACCAACCCTTTGCGAGCCAAGCCCTCGCCTTCTCCCGGAAGCCGTCCACCACTAGTCAAGCTTCGTAGGTCAAGCCTCTAGGGTCTGGCCGCTCGGTGGTGGGCGAGGCCGGGGGCACGGTGGAGTGTCAGTAGTCTCAATTTTTACGAAAAAGGAGAATGTATTTTTTGAAGTATTTTTTTCATGTTCTTCAATCAGAGCAACGTATCGCACAGATCGAGTTTGACATGAAAACCCAGCTGTCTTCCATGAAGCCAGACATTAAAGATATTTGCAAAAATGCAAAACAGTATCAGTGTTGTCCCACTAGTCTGTTTTGTTTTGGAAAATACAACTATTTTCATTAAAATATGTCACTAATGTTAATATGTGAGCTTGTTATTATTATTTAAAATGGATTAATAAGTATTTTTAAACATTCTCTGTTTTAGTTTCTAACGGTAACTGTCGTTAGATATTTACACAGACAGAAGTTCTTTGGGATCCTGAATTTTATAAGAGTAAAGAGGTTCTTAGAACGAATAGTTTGAGAACTTCTGATCTGGATATTAGTACCCTGGTACAGAGGAATGCTGTCTTGTTCACTGCCCCATTTGCAGCTCCTAGCCTGGTACCTGGCATGCGGAAGGCACTCAATAAATGAGTGGTGAATGATGAGGAACTACTGAATTCTCCAGGCAAACATGTTCTAAGGTCCTTCTGTATATCTGACACTGTAAAGTGTAGAATATGGAGATGACTCACTTGGTCCTTTGTGAATGAACCTCACTAATCTTCATCAGCTAGTCCAGGAGGGAGATAAACACCTAAACAGACATTAATAATAACAAACACAATGTCAAAGTGCTGTTTTAAAGGTTTACATTTGTTAACAGACTTATCACTCCCTGCCCCTGACTCTGACGTATGAACTTCCCGATTTACGGATGAGGAAACGGGGACACAGAGAGACCAAGGAGCCTGTCCAGGTACACAGGTGGTGTCAGAGCTGGGAATAGAGGCAGACAGCCCTGCCTGAGCATCCATGTACTGCTCTCCTGTGCCAGCCACCCAGGAGAGTACTGCTGAGGCCCTGAGTAGGGCCTGTCAAGCCATGGAGGTCAGGAGGCCCCTGTAGGAGAAGAGCAGCTGGCCAAGGTGGGAAGAAAGTGTCCCAGGCAAGAGGACTCCATAGTGAGGGCAGATCCCTTGGGGACAAGAGTGACCCCAGAGGAGCAAGGGGGACAGGATAGTTTCTCTGGCAGCAGTCTCCATGGAATTGCCCTGAGGGCTGTGTGGTGCCTGGAGCCCAGAGAAGTCAGCTCTTTTTCCTTGCTTCTGAAATGGCCAGATTGCTTTCTTATTTCTTTTATTCGATTTCTTTTTATTATAATCATTTATTTTTTATTGACTATTCCCTACCCACTCCCCCCTGTAAACTCTACAAAGGCAGGGATCCTTGCTTTGTTCCCTGTTACATCTCTAGCGCCTCCAACAGTACTTGGCATATAGTAAGGACTCTGTAAATGCACGAATCAGACGGATGAAGGCAGAGATGTCCAGGTGGTCGTGGGATGTGTGAGTCTGCCCCTCAGGAGGGCAAAGGACCAAGCTCGACCATACCCCCTTTCTATGAATCTGGGATGTATTCCAATATCCTAGCTAAGCGGGGGGGATTCCGGCTTCGTTTTCAGCTCTCCGGACGCTGGTAGGGCCAGATGGCCACTAGGTGGCGCCGCAGGACAGCTTTCTCGCAGGGCGCGGCTCAACCATCCCGGTCCACCGCAGTCTAGTTGGGGGTCCGGGTAGGAGTGTGGGATCAAGATGTCCTTCGGCGTCAGCCGGCTCTTGGTGGCCAACATTGCTCTGGCTCTGGCTTCCTGCTGCCCCTGCCCCGCAGCCTTCCGGGCTAGACAGTCTTCCTGGGCTTGACCTGGAGGAGTGTGTGAAGTTGAGGCAGAGTCACCAGGCTGGGCATCCGGGTGGGGAGGGGAGGAGGCCCTCTTCCGGAAAAGTGTGCAAAGGACTGCTGGTCACTCACTGTTAGGAGGCTGTGCGACCCTCGGCAACCCCTTAACAGACAGTGCCTCAATTTCCCCATCTGTTAAATGGGCTTAGTTCCCTAATAAAGAGTGTATGAGGAGCCAGTAAGTTAATACCGGTAAGGAACTGGGTAGGTCAGCACCCAGCAACTGTTCATGGCCGATATTACAGACATGTCCACTCCACTCTGAGCAAGAGCAAGAATGAGGTGCTCACATTTGGGCACCTAAGAAATGTCAGGCCTCCCCTGGACTCCTGATGGGACAGGCTCAGGGATGGCAGCTCCCTCCTGCTCTGTCCCTGTCTCTGGGGCGAGGCTGGGGTTATAAAGTCTCATAGGCGGGTTTCTGTCCTGGTTGCCTGACGTCTAGGTGAGCTGTTTACTGATCTCAGCCTGTTTCCTCATCTGCAGGTGGAAGTGCTGGGCTCCCGCACTCCCCTCGGTGCCCCTCAGTGCCCCTCAGTGCCTGCTCAGCCACACAGAAGCAGCATCACGGTGAGGTTAACTCCTCCCTATCTCTGTTGCCCGTGTGCCCCATCCATGTCTCTTTCTTGGCCTTTCTGGAACCAGATTAACCTCACCAGGCCTTGGGGGTGGGGGTGGGGAGGGCTGAGGCTCAGAGGGAAGTGGGGTCTTCTGCAAGGTCACATGGCACTTCAAGAGCAGAGTGAGGACTAGAACCTGGGTCTCTGAGTCCTGAGCAAGAGTGTGGTGAGTGTGAGTGAGCGTGAGTGTGTGCATGGCCTTTCTGAATTGTGTGTTGGAGGGGGCATCTGGGGTCTTGTAACTTGCTTTTTCTTTTCTCTCCCCATCTTTCTGTGGCTCTTAATCTTATCCTTATCTCTGACTGTTGTCTCTCCGTGTCTCTGCCTTCTCTCTCCTCTCTCTGTCTCTGAGTCCTCTCTCTTTCTCTTCCTCAATCAACACCCCTGTCTCCCTCGCCACCACCCAAAGCTCCTGGCTTCTCTCCACCTTCAAACTGAAAACCTAGATGGAATTTCCAATTGCCTCTTCCCACTGGCAATTGCGAGTCTCTTTATGTCCGATGTCTCTCTTCCCTCCGCCGCCTGGCCCTGCATTACTGCTGAGGTCTCTCTTGCTTGCCCTCCTCCGACTCCTGCCATCAGCGGCTTTGAAGTGCGTTCACAAGAGCGCTCAAGAGAAAATCCATTTCTGCACTGTCTGGTTCTAAATGGACGGGGAGTGGGCTCCTTTAGGCCTCTGGTCTCATCTCCTCCTCTCTCAGGCTCCCTGGAGCTTTCTTTTCTAAAAGGTGATGCTCGTGTCTCCATCTTATTTCCTCCTGACCAGGCTGTCGCCAGGCAATCACTCCTCATTTCCTCCTGGGTGGGGAAGGGGGCCGTGGAGCAGAGGGAGGTGTTGGGGGATGGGTGGGGTGGAGGGGTGGTGGTGGGAAGGGAAAATAGCCCAGGGGACTGGGGCTGACACAGATGCTCTGGGCTCCAAAGCCTAGGCTCACACAGCTGTGTGCCCAAAAACAAGCCACCTTCTTTCTCTGGACCTGTTTCCTCCTCTGTGAATTGGGCTTTGAGAAATATTGTCTCGCCCTCCTCCCAGGACTGAGATTGGTGGAGGCTCAGAGCTCCTGGCTCCTGGGTCCTGAGGTCTGGAGGAAGCACAGGTTCTGGAGCCAGGCTGTATAGGTTCCAATTCTGGCTTTTTTATTCACTAGCTGTGTGACCTTGGGCAAGTTGCGTAACCTCTCTGTGCCTTGGTTTCCTCATCAGCAAGTTGATTATAATAATGGTCCCTACCTCGTAGGGTGGCTGTGAGGATTGAGTGTGAAGTGCTTGGAATAGCACGCTGGGCACAGGATAAGCGCTGTGTGTTTGCAAATAAATGATTGCCATGTGGGCCAGCCGTGTGCTCTTGGGACCTGTGCCTGCATCTGTGCGCGTAAGCTTGCATGTGTATGTAGCTGCTGGGACCCCCGCTCTTGTGATCAGCACACAGGGAGAGTAACGCTCAAGAGCCTGGAGCCAGCAGATCTGTGTTCAAATGCAGCCTTTGCCACTTACCAGTGCAGGGACCTGGGGAGGTTATATGGCCTCTCTAAGCTTTGTAAGGGGATTCGTGGGGGCTGGCGGTGTCTCCCCTAGGGATCTGTCATGGGAGGAGGGTGCAGTAGGAGGTTGCAGAGAATGTCCACAGCACCAGGCCTGGCACTTAATCATCTGTTCACTCAGCAAACACTAGGAGCCATGTTGTGTACAGGAGGGTGGATTCAGGGTGAACCAGGGGCTCCGTCCAGGGCTGGTGGTGCTCAAACATTCATGTTACACTCTCATCAAGTGTGAGCCTCTTTTGCTCTTAAGGCCTGTGTTTGTGACTCCAGGGTTTGTGGGGTTCAGGGTGGCACCCACAGACAGGCCCCAGGGACAGCAGCCCGTCTTGGGAGGGAGAGGTCCAGGCAGAGGCTGAGTGGCTTCTTTTCAATGATTTGAAAAGATAAAATTGTTGGCATGACTGATTTTAAGAACTTAATAAAGTTACAGGAAGAATCTACTACAAATTCTCCACAGTGATCTAGGGTCAGATAGTGACTCTGGGTAGGCGTCAGAGGTGGGGTCTTTTTAATGGCTCCACCCTGACCAGCCAAAGACACAGCTCTGCCCTAAATTGCTGTGTGACCTCGGTACATCCCTTCCCTCTTGGGCCTCAGTTCCCCCTGGGGTCAAATGGGAGGGGTCCCCCAGCCCTGACAGGCCCCCAGGGCCACTGAGATGTCAAGAGGTTACAGGGAGAGGAAAGGTGAGCTTGGAAGAGCCAGGGGAGGGCTTGGGGGCTCTCAGTAAGCTAGCACTCCTCTTCCCAACCAACTCGTACTCTGAGACTCACCAACGTGGTGGGGTCAGATGGGGGGTCCTTAGGCAGAGCAGACTCGGGGGGCTCGTAATCATTGTGAGATCTGGAGTAAGTCCCTTCTCTGGTCGGGGCCTCAGGGTCCCCATCTGGCCAGGGAGGACAGATACTAGGGTTATGGAGGTAGAGAAAGTGTCAGCATAGGGCTCCTCAAGGGGCAGAGGATGAGGAGTGGGAGGGCTTCTGGCTCCCAAGGGGAAGGGGAGGGTTCAGTTCCTTCCAGCCTCAGCTTTTAAATTCTAATTACATCTCCATTAAAATGCAAATTTCCAACAAACACTCGGAATGGAGGCTCTGTTGTCATGGCAACTGAAGTCTGAGGTGGGGAGAAGGGAGCTGGTCTCCATCTCCTGAACCTTCCTGACCACGCTGAGGCCTGCCTAGGAACCTCCCTTCTCCCCTTCTCAGAACTCTGAGCATCTCATCAACAGCTTGGGGGTCCCCTGCCCTGAGGCTGGGTCTTCAGGGGAAGACAGCTGGGTAACTTTGCTGAAATCATTTTCCTTCTTGGCCTCAATTTCTCCATCTGCGAATTGGGGAAAATTTTTATAGGCCTCTCTTGCAGGTTTATCCTGGAGATTCAGTGAATTAATGTGCAGGACATCAGGGAAGGGGGATCTGCCCTCCAGGTGCAGTTTCAAGGTATTTGATGAAGCCATGGCCTGGACCCCTCCCCATGTGGAATCAAGGTGTCTCTTGCCTTGGAGTTCTAGCCTCTGCTCCATCCCTGGGCTAAGAGCCAAAAGGTGGTATGAGAGGGACCTTCAAATCCTGTGTAGTCTCAGTCCTGCAGGTTGAATCTTCCCTTACACTAACACTGTAGCCATTTGACTTTATGGTCTTCTTTCCTTGCAAGGGGGATATGGATGTCTAAAAAATGGTGGGGGGGGGGTCTTTTTGCCCCCAGGTGATCTGAAAACAGGGAGGATAAAGAGAAAGAACTTCGATAAGGAAAAGAGCTGACAAAAGGAGCAGGAAGGGATGAATATATGGAGGAAGAAGTTGTTTCCCTTTTTGCCTCTGCTTCTAGGAAGCTCAGATTGAATAGCATTATTATTGTATTACAGTGATAACTGTAACTGATTACATTATTATATTACATGACTATATTATTCAACTGTAGTAAGTGTCCCTTTCAGCTTTCAAGTATATCTAGCTCACTCCTTTTCCCTAAATGACTTCTAATCTTTTATTTCACTTTTTAAGAAATCCTCTTTAGAAATAGCTAAGAGTATAAATTATAAATTAACAATTATGACAGAGAGAAAAAGAATGAGCTTGGATTGTTCTGTGCCAACCTTTCAGACTCTAAACTTCCTGGTGATTGTGGCCTTATGCTAAGTGGTAGAAGGGGAAGACGGGGGGGGGGGGGGGGGGTGGGGTGGGGGGGTGGGGGGGGATGGGGTGGGGGGATGGAGGGTGGAGGGTGAGGGGTAGGGAGGGTGGAGTTGTGGGGAGTGATGGCTGTAAATGCGTCTGATGATTGATTTTAAGTTCCTAATGCTAAGCTGGTAAGATTGTATCCCCGCAAGTGAGGCTCAAGGGGCTGGTCTTGAAGGGGCCAGATATTGAACAAGACGGGAGCTCAGTTCTTAGAAGAGGCCAGAGAAGGTGCATTAACTCCCTTACCAACCATGACGAGACAGTGTTGGTGTTTACACCACCTTCCCTACCTCTGCCGCTGCTTCCTTTGCAATTGGGCGGGGTCAGAAAATGAGTTCTGGCTGATGGAGTGTTGGTGGACCGGATGGTGCCACTCTGGGCCTGGCCTGGCTCTTGAAAGCATCCCTTGCAATCTCCAGCTCATTTTCCTTGCTACCATGACCTTGGTACAATATATTGTGGATGGCAGAGGACTGTCCAGTCGGACTGTGATGCATTTAAGCAATAAAATATTGTTGTTATATTTTTTATAGCTCTGAGATTGCAGGGTATATTTGTTGCCCCAGCATAGTCTATCACCTCCTGACTAATATACCTATACTAATATACCTCCCTGTTACCCTCCTGACAGTCCCCCAGGAGCCCCCAGGAGGTCAGGCTGGGATGACCTGTGTCATGTGAAGTTTGTGCACAGAGGCAGAACGAGGAAGAGCAGGCTTTGTCATGGCTTCAGGGTCCTGAGTCTGCTCGGTGGTAAACCCTGGTCCCCTGAGGGCTCAAGCTTCAAGAAAGCAGAGGACCAAGAAGCCTGGAGCTGGGACTTGAGGGGTATGGGTGGACTGAGACTTCGGCCAGGCCCCAGGGGCTTTCTCAGCCACAGAAAAGGAAACCCCTGAGATGGCTTAGAGGGGGCACTTAGAGAGGAACAAGGGTCAGAGGCTGGCGTTCTCATCCTGCTCACGTCCTTGCTGGCAGCCCAGGACAGTCAGCCCCCCTTGGGCCTCCTTTGCCAACCTGTGAAAAGAGAAAGTGTGAAATGTCTGAATCTCTTCACCCCACACAGGTGGAGCTGAGGGTGCAGGGGACAGGGGCTGGGCGGGTGGTAGGGACTTCTATGGACCCCAGAATCCTTAACTAGATGTGTCCGGAGAGGCTGCCTCCCAGTGAGAAGCCTGGAACCAAGAGTCAGGATGTGGCTGGAAGGGAATCGCAGGATCTCCCAGGAGGGAGTGGAGTTAGAGATTTGCACCAATAACTCCACCCAGGACCCCCAAAAGGGGACAGTCCATTCCATCCCACCCCAACAGGTCCAACCCAGCCAAAACTCCCCAGGGGTCTGCCTTTGCCCGCCCTGTGCTAGGCTTTGGAGACACAGAGAAGAATCTCTGTCCCCACCACCATCAAGGAGTCTTGGGGGGAAGATGGGTGGCAGTGCCCCTTGACTGAGGAGGAGGGGACAGGAGGGAGGGAGCATCTGTCCAAGGCCTTGTTACCCTGAGGGCAGGACTGGCTACCTATCTGGATCCCAGTGCAAAATAAAAATTCAAGGCCCCTTGTTCCAAAACTGTTGAGATGGTGAGCTGAGAGCAGAGCATTAAACCAAGTATGAGGCCCTTGTGAACACGGGGACGGGGGGGGGGTGGGGGGTGAGGTGGTGGGGGAGGGAAGCCCTGTGTGACTGCACATGTCGCACCCCAGGGCCGTTGCCCTGTCCAAGGGCACAGGTTGCCTGGAAGGGTTTTCAGCTTGGGCTTTTTCTAAGGCATCACCCTCCACACCTCACCTCACCCCAGCACAGAAACCAGACGCCTGCTTAAGGTCCTGGCTGGAACCAGGGGCCAGAGACTCACCCTGCCGGTGCCTAGGTTGACTCACCTGCAAAATAAAAAGAATAACACCCACCTCCAAGGGTTGTGAAGCAAAAGCTTGTGAAGCCTTGGGATGGGGCAGTAAAGATCCGCAGGTGGACCACCCTGGGGCCTCTAAATGACAAGACCGCCATCCCCGCTCCCCGGCCTGCGCCCCGGCCTGCTGTTCACACCACAGCACTTAACTGCTTTCTGACCACCTTGTGTTTTCCTTCCACTTCTTATCCTTGTTGGTTGTCTGTCTTCTCCATCATGACCTGAGGACCGCAGGGTTTCTATCTATCTTCTTTCCCCCGTGTCTTTTGATTGGAGCTTTTAGTCTATTTACATTTAAATTAACTATTGATAGGTGTGCACTTACTGCCATTTTGTTAATTGTTTCTGGTTGTTTTTGTTGTTCTCGGTCCTTTTCCCCTTCTCTTGCTCTCTTCCCTTGTGATCTGATGACTTTCGTGTTCTGTTTGTCTTCCTTTCTCTTTATATTTTTTTGTGTATCTGTTATCAGGTTTTGGTTTGTGGTTACCATGAGGTTTTTATATGACATCCTATGTATATAATGGTCTATTTTAAGGAGATGGTCGCTCAAGTTTGAGTGTGTTCTAAGAGCGCTACGTTTTTACCACCCCCCCATTTTATGTTTTTGACGTCATATATTTTACATCTTTTTATTTTGTGTATCCTTTAACTCATTATTGTAGATATAGACAATTTTGCTGCTTTTTCTTTTAACCTTCATACAAACTATGTAGGTAGTTGCTTCACTACCTTTACTATGCCTTACTGTGAGATTTTTTCTTTCATAATTTTTGTATTTCTTGTTATGGGCTTTTCTGTTTAAAGGAATCCCTTTAACATTTCTTGTCAGGTCGGCTTAGTAGTGATGACCTCCTTCAGCTTTTGCTTGCCTGGGAAATGCTTTGTATCTTGTTCTTACCTGTAGCTGCAGAGCCCCGAATGGTGCCTGGCAGATGTTTGTTGAATGAATTAATGAGTGTCAAGCTATTTATTAGGTAAAACTTATGTACTGAGCACCTACTATGTGCCAGGGGCTGTCTGAGGATTCAGTGTGAGGGAGGTTGAGGCAGGAAGTGCAGGATGGGAGCAGGGTGACAGTGTGACTGTGAGATGGTAAAGCCTGGAGGGGTGTGTGGGATGCAGATGGTGTCCACTGACTCCAGGATGGGGACATACAGGGGAAGGCTTGGTCGGGAGGAGGGAGCATTTGTTAGTTGTGTGGATGTAACCTGTCATGGGGAGCTCACCCCTTAGTGGGCAGCCTATTCCTTGGCAGGATGGCCTTCAGTCTTGGGAAGTTCTCCCTGAACCTGGGGTAAAGTCAGCCCCAGGTGTCCACAGTGTCTGTCAGCTTCTGTGCTGGAGATCATGTCTCTGGAATTGCCCAGGGGGAGGCAAAGCCCTGTCTGAGGATGGTGCACCTTGGTAACCCCTCTCTAGGAGGGAGTTCTGGATGACCACCCCTTGCTGAGGCCCTGACTTGGTGGACACTGGCAGAAGAGGTCCCCAGAGGGTCCTGGCAGCTCGACTCAACCCCTCTCCTGAGAAACGAGTACAAGGAGTCTGGTGAGTCCACCAGCCCTTGGCTGAGCCACCCCAAGCCACACAGTTCATCGCGAGCTCAGACCTCTCTCCAGGGCCCCAGACTCACATCTCCGTGGCCTCCTGGGCGTGGCCTCAGTCTTGGATGTGGCACAAACCTCCAGCCTCAACAAGCCCAAAACGGAGCTTACTTTACTCACCCACACCTTCTTCTCTCCTTTGTCTCTCTCTAGACAGAAATCCGGGTGCCACTCTCCCCTTTTCCTTCACCCCACATGAGGGGAGTCACTGTCTCTGGCATGACTCTGGAGCTGGCTGCCTGGTTCAAATCCTAGCTCCACCATCTATGGGCTTTGTGACCTTGGGCAGATAACTCAGTCTCTGTGCTTTGGTTTCCTCATCATAAATTGTGCCTAACAGTACTGTCAATCCTGTAGCTTGTTGTGAGGATGAAATGAAAACGTTCTAAGTGCCTTATGGACGTAGCTATCGTGTTTTTGGTGCCCACCCATTTACAGAGCACTTTCCCAGTTAATGTTGTGTGACATAGGTGTCATGCTTAATCTGTGGTATAAGTGCCAGAACTATTTGACAAACGTGGAAATTGAGGTTCCCACCTACTCAATGCAGTGGAGAGGCTGGGACCGGGAGTGGGGGTCAGACCTGGGTGTGAGATTAAGTTAGGTCATTTCCTGTGTGTCTTTGGGAGATGCCCTCTCCCGTCTGAGCCTGTTTCCTGAACTTTAGAGTGAGGATTATAAGCCTTACTTTGCAGGACTCTTACAAACCCACTCCTTTTCCAGCTGCATGACTTTTAGCCAGGTTACTCACCTCTCAGTGCCTCAGTTTCCTCATCCATAAAATGGGAGTGATAATCTTAGCATCTACCTCCTAGAGCTGATGTGAAGGTTAAATGAAGCAGTGTGTGGAAGTGCTTAGAACAGTGCCTAACACATAATAAAGACTGTATCAGTGTCTGTCATTATTATTAGTTGATAACATTTACACATAGGCACAAGATTTCCCATATACTTCCAAGAGGTTCATCTCTGGAGAGTCAGCATCCTTGGATTAGACATCCCCTGGGATTCCTTGTCAGAGATGTGGCGGGGGTGTGTTAGAGACCCCTGTGGAGGTGGAGCTTGTGGGTGGGGGCTTCAAACCAGAAAGAACACTTTTGAGTCCTGGTCGTTCCTCTTACCTACTTCATGGCCTTGGGCAAGTCATCTCCTCTCTTTTGAGCCTGTTTCACCTTTTGCTGGTAATATTGTGAAGTATAAGTTAGGTCAGATACAATGCCTGGCAAGAGAAGACCCTCAAGAAATGATCGCAGTGATTCTGATGCCCGGCACAGGGCAGGTTATCCACAACAATTTCCTGGCTGTGTGTGTGAGTGCCGTGTCTTTTAAAATACCGGGGAGGGGGGCTGTTCCTAATGTCCCTTGCTTACTCTCCCAGCTGCCTCCCCACGCTCTGCCAGCACCCTGCTTTTTCCACAGTTCAAGTCTGGTGGAGGGGTTCCCTGCAAGGAAAGTAGGGGGCACACACAGTCCCAAAGGAAAATGGAACTATGGCCTCTCTCCTTTCCCTGAAATAGGAGAGGAAATCCTCCCTCCCTCTCGGGAACTACTGAGCATTTCCTCTGACTCCAGTTCAAAGCTCCGCAGAGACCTGAATGAATTAAAGATGTAATTAAATTAGGTATCATTCATTATTCGAAGGCTGGGATTCTTTGGCAGGTGGGGTGGTGGAGGAGAGGGGGCGGGGCCATCATTCTGCCGGGGGAGAGGCGTGTGTTTGGCCAATCTGGGGCCCAGGGACCTGGGAGAGAGAGCCGGCCCCCTCCCCATCTGCTCCCACTCAGAAAGGCCTCCCTACAGCCTCAAGATAGTCGGGATGCCCACTATCTCCTTGGACAAGCTTGCACCAAAGCCCTTTCTCTCTCAGCCTGATTTCTCATCTGCAAAATGAGGCAAAGCAAGGAGGGAGGACTGTATTAAACAGCTTTTAAGGTTGCTTTAGGAAGTAAGTTTTTATCTAAGAACTTGGAGATCTTTCCCTTTGAACACCTGCAACACTCTCCTTGCTGGAGGAGTCATTTTGCACCCCCCCCCCAATCCTAGGGAATTTAGTCAAGCATTTCTTTGGCTCAGTTCACTCATCTAAAAGGAAGGGAAACTCAGTGAATGGGTATGACAGGTTCTGTGCTGGCTGCTGGGGATACTGAGATGAGTGTGATACTTCTTACCCTGCAGTGTCCAGTGGGGGAGACAGAGAAGCTGGGCCTGGAAGGAGAAAAAGGAGGAAGGAAGGCACTCCAGGTGGGGGGCACAGCATGTGCAAAGGCCTGGCGGCATGAGACAGTGTAGGGATGGGGCAAGTGTAACTGGAGCATGGAGGGGGGCAGGTGTGTGCCAGGGAACGAGGCTCCTGGGCCTGGTGTGTGATGGGGAAAGGGGGGGAGGTTAGCACTCTTCTGCATTCCCAGAGGAAAACAAAAATTTTCGAAACTGTCAGATATATGATAGAACTGTCAAGAGTACATGAAACAGCCACGTACCCTGGGAAACGGAAGTCGCGACTCTGTTTGTTCTGTGACAGTGTGAAAACTCACAACCTTTTCATCAAGATGGGTAATAAAAACACAGGAAAACTAGAAGCATTTTTGTTCAAGTCTGCTGAGGACGTTACTCCCAGCCTGCCCAGTTTCCGCCCTCCGGCCTGGATTCGTTTATGCATGTCAACGGTTGCCCAGATTTGCAGACATCTCACTCTGCTTTGGTTCCTCGACTTGTCAGCCATCTTCACTGTGGTGTTCTTGGTCACTGTGGATATTTGAAAATGATGTCAAGGGAGAAATTGCTCTCTCTCTCCCTGGAAATCTTTGGCTGGGGACACCTCTCTCACAATCTCTGTCCTCTGTCTCCTTCTCCCCCTTCCTTCCCTCCACGACCTCTTCCCTCAACCCTAGTGAACTGCTGGGAGATGTTTGGGTGGGAATGGACACTGTCCAGGTTGGGGAGAGGCGATGGAGAGGTTCAGCACCACGGACAGAGACACAAGCCAGGAACTATAGGAGGTGATTCTGCAGGCTCATGACTGCTGCTTGGGTTGCCTTGAATGCCAGCTCAGGAGGTCTGGACGCAGGGAGCTGGGTTAGGGGCTGATGATGTCAGAGGAGCTCCCCATGAGTCCAGAGGTGATTTTGCCAATGGAACTTTCTTTCTCCTTTTGTTCCCAAGACCCTCAGTCACTGCCCCCTACCCTCACCTGCCCGTTTCATTTCTTCCTTGCTCGGCAGGTCTTGGTTCATGCTCTTTATCCCTCCACCTTCCACTTTCCCTTCTCCAGTCCCCAGCCTGCCTGCCCCTGGGCACTCAGTGCCACCGCTCAGGCCCTCACTCCTGTCTCATGCAGGAGTTTCTGGCCTGGCAGTCACAGGAGGCTCTAGTGTGGCTCATCTGTATGCATGCTGTGTGACCTTGGGCAAGTGTCACCCCCTCCCACCTGACCTCCTGGCATCAGAAAGGGGTGGTTTGGACTATGTTATTTCTGAGCTTGGAGCCAAGCCCCATGGTCAGCTCCTGACAGCCAGTATCCTGGTAAGGAGAGCCAGAGCAAGGGCAGGGTGTGTGCTGGTGGCTGCAGGAGTGTGAGGCAGGGGCTCTGAGCGTGTGTATCTGTGTGTGTGTGCTGGGGAGGGGAGGCGAGGGCGGAGGAAGAACGCAGAGGAGCTGCTGGACCAGAACAGAAGAACCCCTTAGCCTGTATATTTAGCTCATCGAGGTATATAAACAGAAACCTGGAGCCAACCCAACGCTCCCCCCGAGCGTGAGTCATCTGCGCTGCTGCAGCTAAAGTTAGGCTCCAATCACAGGCTCCCCCTCTCTCTCTTTCCTTCTTCATTCTCTGTCCCCTTACTGCCTTCTTGTCTCCTTATCTTTTCTCCCCATCTTTCTCTTCTCCTCTCCTATCTTTCTCCCTAAATCTCTCTCCTCTTGGATGCTCTAAACCCTCTCTCTCCCTGATCTGCCCCTTCCCTCTCTCTCTCCCCCTAGATTTTCCCATCTTCCTTCTCCTCTTTCTTGTTCCTTTTCCTCTTGACTTGTCTTTGACTTGACTATGTCTTTCTCCCTTTTGAGTGCATTTGAGAGAGAGTATTTTTGCTTTTGTGTTTGTGTTTCTGTGAACCTAATAACACTCAAGTGGCTGTGTATACTTGAGAGGGAGTGTGAATCTGTGTGAGTTTGTGTCTTGCTGTGAGGTGTATTTAATAAAAATTCTATTTGGGTGTACGTGTGAGGCTGTCTGTGGTGTTTGTGGGTCTGAGTGTGTACACACAGGAGTGTGTGATTGTGTGTCAGTGTCTGTGTGTTTTTTCTTCTTTGGGGGGTGCAGCTCTATGCCCTGGAAGTGAAAGCAGTGGAGAACCCTTCCCTAGTTTTACCCAGAGGTTTGGAGTGTAGGGGAACTGCCAGGCCCCTAAAGACTGGGAGCAGGGTGGCCATAGGCTCCAGACTATCTAGAGAATGGACACAGGCTTGGCTTTTGGGCTCTGTTCCTTTCTGCTGTGTGACCTTGGGCCAGTCTGTTAGCCTCTCTGGTCCTTGCTTCTGCATCAGAGGAACATGATGACACTGCCCACCTTGCAAGGCTAGAGGTGAGCAGCAAGGGAATTCATGGGTGTAGAGGTGGTGAGGATACGCTGGTCACCGGAACACTGGAGACCTTTCCTTCAGGTGTATGCTTTTCTGCCTCAGTGGGCTGGCTCATTCTGCTTCCATAACTATGTATTTATAATTTGATGTTCAACCAGAATTGGAGGCTGGATCCCCCCCACTGGAAGTGTCCCCCTATCTTAATTTGTGGGTGGCCATTCTCACCTTTAAGGCGTATCCTGAAAGCCGCTCTCTGCAGGAAGTCTCCTGGGTCTCTGCTGAAGATGTGCCTCTGCATCCCCCATCCCTCTGTGGCCCCTCTCACACCTGCATCATGGTCCGTGTCTCTGCCCTCAATGGAGGGATTCCTAGAAAGATTTTACGAAAGGGACCATGTGTGCCCTGGGGATGGTGTGGGAGAGTGGAAGATGAGAGATAGATGGGAGGGACTGAGATAAAGTGGGGCAGCTTGAGCCCCAGGCTCTGCTCCACTTCACCAGAGGGAGAAGTGTCTCGGCCCTCAGCTGGGTAGGGGGCCCAGATGTCAGGGGCCATTTGCATCAGGGACTAAGGGATCTGCTGAGAAAGCATCAGTCCTCTGGCCCTAGAGCGTGTGGAGACGGATGAGCAATGCTCCCTCCCGGTCTAGTCACTACACAACAGCCAGGGTGATCTTTTAGGGTCTGAGTCACATCATGTCCCTGACTACCTCACTTAAAGTGACCCCACCATCCTCAGTGTCCATCTGTCTCCACTGCTTTATTTTTCTCTAGAGGCTGATCATATCTGATGTACTATGTATTTCATGTATTCATTTTGTGTATTTTCTGACTTGCCCACTACAGTATAAGCTCTGTGAGGGTAAGGACTTCGTCTTGTTCACTGCTGTACCCCAGGGCCTAGAACTGTGCCTAGCACCTAGCTGGGGCTCAGAGAGGAGCTGCTGAAGAGACAAAGCTGCTCCGTCGCACCTCCTGTGTGATAATCATTCATTCAGCCATTCACTCATTCAGCAAGCCTCTGCCACCTGCTCTATGCCCAGCTCTGCCCTTCTTTGCAGGGGTCCAGTCTGGCAAGGGCAGGACAGAGTGCAAGGCCATCAAGACAGGGTTGGGGTGAGGAGTGAGGGGCCTCTGAGTCGGTCTGGTGTGATGGGCAGAGAAAACTGAGCTGGGCTTGAGGATGGGGAGGCACTCTCTAAGTGGAGACATTTGATTGTGGCTTTTCATACCCTTCCCCCTACCCCCCAAGACCAAGGCCAAACAGAGGGCAGGACTGGGGATGATTCTCCAAAATCTAGAGTTGGCACAGGCATAGAGCTAGCCCCAGGACTCGGGAGCTGGGCTCCATGAGTCTTCCCGGGATGGGGTGGGGGTGATGCTGGTTCCAGTTTTTAAAAAGATGAGAACCTTAAAAGAAAGGAGGAATTTGGCCACCCTGGGAGGCCAAGGAGCTGCTCCCTTGAATATCCATCCTGAGCTACTGTGGGTCCCAAGGTTGCCGGGCAGAAGCCAGCCTGGGCAAGCTTCTCCAGCCCAGGGCCCCGCTCCCACCCGCACAGCCCCCAGTCATCCCTCCTTGAGGGCGACATTGAAGGTGGCTTCCTGGAGGCCTGACTGCAGGGGTGCCAGCCTTTGTCCAGCCAAGGATAAAGGGAAGAGTTGCCTGCCCTATTATTCTTTCTGCAAGCAGCAGGAGGGGCAGAGAGATAAAGGCAGTGAGACTGAGAGCGTGTGTGCCGCCAGTCGCAGACTGCTGGGGAATTAACCAGTCCTGTCCATTTGCCCCCAGACTGGATTCTTCAAGCCCCAGCCCGGAAGGTTCTAGGGCATTAAAGGCTTCTTTTGGCTGTAAGTCAGGTGCCCCCCACCTGGCAGGAAACTGGGGGTCCTGAGATCTGTCCCCTCTCCCTCTGCCCTTCTCCAGCCAGTTCCTGGGCAGGTGGGAGACGGGTCTCTACGCTCTGTCTCTCTCTCTCACACATACACACACTCTCACACACTCACTATGGCATAGAATCCTGATTCTGCCACTCATTAGCTGTGTGACCCTGGGCAATTTACTTAATTTCTCTGGATTCTGGTTCTCCCATCTGTAAAATGAGCTTCATGATCCTGCTCACCTGCTGCCAGGGTTAAGTGGGTGAATAGAGGAGATGGGCACATTTCCGGGGGAGGGAGCCCTGCTCCTTAGCTGGGTGAGACTCTGGACCCCCACCCACCCAGTCAGGGCAGGATTCCTGTGGCTGCAGCGACTCTGGAGGGCTGCCAGTGCCCTCCTGGGCCCCTCTGGCTCTGACCTTTGCTTCCGCAAGCTTAGTCCTGTTGGGGGATGGACTGGCTGGCCTGCCCAGGGCTGGCCTCATGCACATCAGCTCCGAGGGGGATTCATCCCTTTCTTCACATCCCCACATGGAAAGCCCCACTCTCACAAGGCATCTAGCAACTTTCCTGGGGGCTTGTGGGGAGAGACGACTGGAGCCTCCCTTCTGGGGGCTCCCTCTCCCTGTGACCCCACCTCCTCATCTTCTCTCCTCTCCCTTCACTCTTTACTCTCTTCCCTTCGAAATTTCCAGTTCTTCTCCCTTTCCCAGTCCAGCCACAACCCTCCAGAGGGCTCTGGGTCCACCTTGGCCTCTCTGGATCCATCACGCGCCGGCCCCACGACATTTGGGAGGCCCAGTATTTGGCCTATCTTTCCTCGGCACCTGACTCCAAATCCTCTCCCTGTTTCACCCACAGTCAGAATTTCTGGACCTTTCCATCCTTTATCATGTCCTTCAGCCCTGGCACAGGCCTGGTACCCAGTAGATGCCTAATAAAAGCTCTTGGATTGTTGAAGTTCATTTTCTGCCATTGATTTTCTCCTATCCCTAGCTCCTATCCTGGTGGGCTGCTCCCAGGGCCTGGTTCTTAGGCATCCAGGGTACTGCTTGGGCTAAGAGCAGTCCCCCTCTATGCCCCGGGGGACTGTGCTCTAAAGGGGCACAGGGCGGCCAGTGTGAGGGTATCTCAGGCCATCCCCTCCCTGCACTAGTAGATGGGGTCACTCTGCCAGTTTGGAATCCTAGAAACCTTGACTCTTCGTTTTTGAATCTTAGAATCCAGAATCGTACTTAAGAGTACAGAGTCTGGAGCCCGTACCCGGGAATTCAAATACTAGCTCTGCCATATATTAGCTGTGTGACCTTGAGCAAGTAACCTAACTTCTCTCTGCCAATGGTTGCTCATCTGTAAAATAGTAGTGACAATTTACAAGCCTGTGGAAAGGATCAAATGCATTAATATTTGTCAAGGGCTTAGACCAGGGCCTGGCGCAGATAAACACTCTGTAAGTGTTTGAGAAATAAATTAGCGTGAATTTTGAGGATATTGGAATCTTTATTTCTGTGCTCTTAGGATCTTTAGGTCTGGAAAAGACCTCATCTCGTGTCCTAGGGCAGGAATCCTGCCCCAGCTTCCTTTAGTCCCAGCTTGCTTGTCCCCATTGACAGATGCTCCCTACCCTTCCAGCCACTAGAAATGCTAGAAAGTTCTCCTAGGGGATGGAGGTGAGTCTGGGCTTCTCTGCCCAGCAGCTGCTGGAGTCAGGAGTGGGGGCCCAACGTGGGTTGGGCTTTGTCTCTGGGGGCGGGGATAGGGAGCCTGGCCCAGCTGTCAGGTGGGTGCACTAGGGGATTCCAGGCCGGGGCCCATCTCACCTTCATCCTGGCAGGAGCTTGGCAGGCCCCTGCTCCCAGGGCCTGGCGGGGCCTAATGAGTGTGTGCGGCGGCTGCAGCCTTCTGCAAATACCAGGCACAATATAAATAGCAATAATGAATAAATGAAGCTCCTGCAGCCAGTGAGGGCCTCCAGGAGGGACTGCCGCAGCCTTGCTTCTTGTGGAGACCTGGAGTTGCAATCCCATCCCCCAGCAGGTTTGACGGTCACTCCTCATCAACACTTCTTCCATGACCTCTCCATGTCCCCAGAGCCCATCCCTCTGCTGAGCGGTGGGGTGGGCAGAAGAGGGAAGGAGTGGACAACAGGCTTTAGTTGAAGCATAAAGCAGGTTGGACATAAAGCAGGACTTCCTGCCGGTGTGGATGCTTCAAGGAGGCTGGGGAGAGGGTGTTAGTCCTGCCGGGACAGGGAAGGGACTAGGGTCATAGAGGGGGGCAAATTTCTCCTTAAATCTGAAAAAGAACTTTAGATGATCAGAGATGCCCAGAGAGCAAAGGAGCTGCCCCAGGAGGTGGTGGGATCTTCGTCACCCCAGGTATGCAAGATGCGGCTGGGCAGTTGCGTGGGAGGCTGTAACTGAAAAGACCCAGTCCTGAGAACTCACCATCTGGTGGCTTCTCAGGGTCCTAACCAGCCTTTGAACTTAATGAAAATGTTGCCAGACGAGAATGGAGAGAAAGCGAGCAGTACTTGGCATCTTCTCCCTGCCTTGCTGCCTGTTCCCTTTCACTGTCCCAGGCCTGGGGATGTCCAGCTGGGCACTCAGCCGGTCAGGGCACTGGGAGCCTACTTGTGCCACCTTATTTCTACCTCCTTGCCTTTGCATATGTCCTTTCTCCCTCCTAGATGCCATTTCTCCACCCACCTCCTCTCTTATTTCAGTCCTACAAGCCTTTGAGGCCCAGTGTAAGCCTCTGGCCTTTGATGGGGCCTTCCCTGAGACTCCTGATCTGAAGCCCACTCTGCTCTGAAATAAATCCGTCCCACCCGTGGACACCTTCTGGCCTGCTCCATCCATGCCTCTGAGACCTTGCATAGCCTGGTGTGTGCTCATGTGACCTTGTACTGTGGTCTGGTGACAAAGATTTGCCTTGTCTCCCTGGACAGATTAAAAGATGAGTATTTGTTGAGCACCTACTATGTGCTAGGCATGGTGCTAAGCCCTTTTTAAACTGTTCTCATTCTGCAAAGCGTGAACTTTTATCCCCATTTCACAGATGTGGAACCTGAGGCTCAGAGACTTCATGGGGCTTGCCCAAGGCTCTCAGTCAGGAAGTGGCTGAGCTGGGATCAGATCTGAGGGTATCTTCCTCCAAAGCTCTGCCCATCTGCCAGACCAAGTAGTCCCAGGGCAGGCCTCAGTATCGCTTTCCTTCACAGCCCTAGCCCAGCAGGGTGCCCCTCACATTCTTCAAGGAGATGAGGTGGGGGTGGAGAGCTGAGATGAGGTTTCTGACCTCGCAGGCTCCTGTGACCCAGGGGAAGTGGAGAGGCTGGGGTATTTGCAGTTGGAAAAAGAGGCATCTGTTCCACCTGGAGGCTCTCTTGGACGCCTTCCTGGAGGAGGAAGCTTTTCTGTCAAGCCTTTAGGCTGGGAAGAAGCAGAGTATGGATGAGAAATGGGGAGGTTGTCTGGGCTGTGGAGTGACCTTTGGAGCTGAGTTCCAGCCGGGATCCACCGTGTAAGAGCTGATGGTCTTAGATGGGCAGCCCCTCACTGGGGCAGTGAAGGCCTCCCTCCCGCCTTCTCACAGCATCTCAGGGAAAATCCGGAGTATAATTTGGCCAACCAGGCACCTGGGACTTGGGGGTGGTCAGTAATGGGGTCCCTCCCTTTTTATGCATGACGCAGCCCCCATGTTGAGGGGGTAGGACCCTCCCCCAGGCACGACCCGGGATTTAAAGGAGGTGGCCACAAGGCTGGAGGCTTCCTGCCTTCTGGGGAGAGGTGGGGGCTCACCGGCCGCCGCCGTCAGTCTGTCTGTCGCCTCCACGCCTCCCCCCTACAGCGTCCCGCGCCTGCAGCTTTCCCCGAAGACATTTGGTGTCAGTATAAGGACGGCTCTGCCTCGCACGCGGCGCGGCTCGGTCTCGCCGCCGCCGCACGTCCCCGCACCGCCGGGCGCTCAGGCTCCTCCGCAGCCCCCGCCGCGCGCAGACCCCGCGCCTCGAGCCCCGGGCCGGAGGCGCGAGCCCAGCCGAACCGCGCGAGGGACGCGGCCCCGACCCCGCGCCCCCGCCCCGGGCCGCCGCCCGCGCGGCTCCTCTCCGGGCACTTGCCCGCCGCTCGGTCCCCGCAGTGCCCCCGCCCCCGGCCCCGGCCCCGGCCCCGGAGCGCCGCGCTCCCGCCCGCCTGCCCGCCGCCCGCCGCGCGCTCCAACTCCGGCTCCGTCCGCGGCTCGTCCGCGCCGCCGGCTTCTCGCCGCCCGCCGGAGCCGCGCCGACACTCCCGCCAGCCGGCCGCCTCCTCCCGCCATGGCCCGGGCCCCAGGGCCCGCCGCCCACCGCCCGCCGCCCCTCGCGCCCCAGGGGCTCAGCTGATCCTGAATTGGCGGGGGGCGGCTGGCGGGGCTGCGGGTCCCCCTCAGTTTCCGGCTTCGGAGGGACGCGTCGGCCCGGCGGTTCTAACCTGAACGACCCCCGCTGCCCGGCCAAGTCCATGCCAAGGTAGGTGGGGGTGGGGTGGGGGGAAGGGGAAGGAAGGGAGGGCTCCGCTTCGATGCCAATTTCTTGGCGAGTCGGATTCTTTCTTTATTGAGGCGTTTATTTATTTATTTCTGGGGACAGGTCCCCCCACCCGCTCGTGCCCATCAGGTCGGACCCCCATCCCATGCCTTCGGGGTAGGTGCCCTGGGAGGAAGGACGGGAAACTTTGACCGGTCCCTTCTCTAAGGCCACGAAAGTTCTCTCGGTGCCAATGCTGAAGCCGGCTGAGCCAGCGCTGCAGAAATTTATTCAACAAGTCAGGCTGCCGGCCGGGGGCCCAGGCTGTCTGTCTGTCCCGCTGCCCCTCCGCTGCTGCGGCTGTGCGGCCAGCGGGACCAGAGCTGGTGTCAGTGTCCAGGGGGCTGAGCTGGGGGTGTTGGCGGAGGGACAGCGGCAGCAGGGAGACTGAATGGGGGAATCCCAGGCAGCGTTTAACTTTCCTCGAGGCCGTGGTGGGAGCCGGCCCCCTCCCTGGTCAGCACCCAGGGGGTCCCCAAGGCCTCCCTGTGTGAAGCCAGGCGGGGTCGGAGCTGGGACTCTCGGGGGTAAAAGGAATCCTCAGCACGTTGGGGCTGGTTATATAATGAGTATTTATGATGACTGGGTTTTAATTGTACGCTGGGTGGTGTGTGGGGGGATGTGGGGGGCAAGAGGCCTTGGCAGGGGGTGAGAAGGCCTCTGGGGGGAGGTCATGCTGCCTGGGGGAGGGGGCGCTTGGATGGGCCCAGGCTGAGGCAGCAGTCAGCTGCTCTGCTTCTGTCTTTCTTTCCCTTCAGGGTCCTGGGGGCTCCTGAGCGTTGGATGAGATTGGCATCTGGGGAGAACCCTGAGCTGTATTCCAGCCGTGGGAGTCTGTGTTTTGGGGCCAGGTGTGTGCGTGTGTGTCCCTATTAGTGTGTGTGTGTGTGTGTGAAAGAGAGAGGAAGCTTGCTTGCGTCTGTGCCGTGCAGTGTGATGGGGTCTGACAGGCCACGTGAGGAGTGTCCTGAGGGCTGGGGTGCTCAGGTTGCCCTGTGCAGGGAGCCAGTCTGTCCTGCTGTCTCTCACTGCCTGGGGGATTTACCCAGCAGATAGCGGCACTGTCTGGGGCTAGGATGCTGTGCCGATGAAGCCGTGGGTCCGTGGTCTAGGCCCCATGGGAAAGGGGCTGGCTGAGGAGTTCCGCCCTGCTTCCCCACGGTCTCAACCCTCAGGCCTGGCCCATGCCCCTCTTGGATCCATGTCACCCCTCAGCCCAAAGGACTGGCTTTGGAAACTGTTGTCCACCCTTTAGAACAAACTTTCTGTTCAGGCTCCAGTACCTGGGCCTGGGATGGGGACTGGGCAGGAAGTCTGGAGACCTCCCTGTCTCCTTGCCACCTCTACTGTCCATGCTGAGACCAGAGGCAGGGGATCCAGTGGGTGACAGGGCAGGTGGCACTGAGCAGGACTGATTCTGGGGCTGCAGTCTCGGAGAGGAAGAGGAAAAGAGGAGAACATATGGGGGTGTTGCTGAGCTGGCTGACACTAAACTCACCCTCCCAACACGCACCCTGGGCCAGGTCACCACGCCATGACTGCTGCACTCCCTTCCTGGCTGCTCAGAGCTGCCCAGGCCTGTCTCTGGAGCACCTGAGGGATAACTTGGGGGAGGGGCTACCAGCCTGCCTGAAGGTCCCTCCCAGTTCCTTTGACCAAGGTTCTCCACCCCCTTCCCCTCACCCCATTCCAGGCGCTTCTGAGAGGGCATCTCCTAGGCCCACCAGGGGGCACCAAGCAGCAGTTTCCAAGTCCCTGTGCCCTGGCTCCCCTTGACCTTGGGTGGGGAGGTGGGAGCGGAGAAGCCCTCCTCTCCCACTCTCTGTCGTTGGCTCCGTACAGACAGCTTGCGCCTCGTGAGCTTGCAGCCAAGCTGGAAGCAGTTGCAGAGACTGGCTTGACTGCAGCCTCCCTGTGGTCCTGGACCCAGAGTCACATCCTGAACCCGCCAGGGGGTCGCCTCCGACTCTCCTCCTGTTGTCCCGCTCCACTGCTCTCTCTACCACCCTCACCCTGTGCCCCTAGTGGGGCTCCCCAGGGCCTCAGCGCCCCCACCCAGGAAAGTCTGTTTGTGGGCATCGCTCTGTCCCTCCCCCACCCTCAAGAGGCTCCCACCCCCAGCAGCTTCTGAATGCTTTCCAAGGTAACAAAACAGGCTCTTGCGGGGCTCCTTGATTTGCGGCTGTCTCCCCCTCAGCTGCTCTGTTCTCTGGGTTCCCAGCCCCGGTTCAGGGTGCTCGAAAACTACGGCTGGAAAGAGAGGCTGGTGGGCTGGGTGGGGGCTGCAGGGAGACCCCGTGGGCTGCAGAGGGAGCAACGCCCTCCTCCCCTCTCCTCCACCTCCTCTTCTCTCCTGGCTCCCAGCTTCCTTTCTTGTCCTCCCTCCCTCTTGCTCCTTTCTGACCCCTTCCTTCCCTCTTGTTCTTTTCTGCAGAATGTTTTCTTCCCGCACGTTACCAAGATGTGCTTTTGCCTTGTGTCCTCAACCCCTGTGCTTCTAGGAGTCCTCCCGCTGGGCTGGGAGCTCTCAGACAGCCCAGGGAGCCAGGTGCATGGTCTGTGAGTCCATGCTCCGTCATCTGTGGTCTGCGGGTCTCTGCGAACGTGTGAGTGTGGGTCTTTGAGTCTGTAGGTCCATGGGTGCGTGGATCTGCAGATCTGTAGGTGTCTGTGAGCCTGTGAGTTTGTGGATGCAGGATCCTTGGGTCTGTAGGTTCGTGGGTCTGTGGATCCTGATATCCAGGAAGGTGTGGGCCGAATCTCTCCCCCTCATGGCTGCCATCTAAGGAGGGAAGAAAACAGATCTGATTTCCTTCTCTCTTTCTCTCCTACATTTATTAAGCACCTATTTTGTGCCAAGCCCCGTTCTGGTCACTGGGGGACATAGCCATGAAGAGAAGGGAACAGACAAAGCCTGCCTTCTTGGAGCTTCTGTGCCCCTGGGAGGGGCCTGGGGCATCCCCCATGCCAGGTGCCAGGTGGGCACACAGCCATAAGGCCTGATTTCCTTGTGTGCTCTCAGAAAGGAAAACCAGGGCTATGTTTGATACAGGGGGGAGGGGGTACAAATCATGGAAGGCTCTGAAAGCACTAGGTGTTTGGATGCCCTTGGAGCGAGTGCTGGGCTCCTAGGGCTCCTTGAGCAGGAGAGGATGAGAGGGAAATGGTTTCTCCAGGGTGGAGATCACCATCTTTCGGGGCTGAGGTCAATACTGACCTGGCCCTGCCTTGCAGACCTTCTCCCTTTGTCTGGGAGGCCCTCCTGCTGCCAGCTCCCCCTTTCCTGCGCTCTTGCCAGGGCGGTCTCACTGACGATGCTTTTTGAGAAGAGCATCAGGGTTTTCCCTTTTCTCACCTCTGACCACCGGCCCTGAGGAGCCGCCAGGACTGCGTTCCACTTGCTGTTGGTCCAGGACTCAGGCCTCTTCCCTGGGTCACCCAGCTTTTGTCCCGGCCGGGAGAACATGAGCCGCCCAGGATGACAGGCATGGCCCCGAGGGGCAAGGCACTCAGCATCACGGGAGCAGCAGCTTCTCGTAAAACTGGGATAATAACTTCCACCTTACAGGATTTTTGTGAGGCTTAGAAATGTCTGCACAGTGCCTGACATGGGGCCTGGTGCAGTGAGGCTGTTTTTCTTCCATTAAGGTTCTTTCCCAATCGTTTTCCCCATTTGCCTTCCCTTTTGTGAGTCAGAGAAAGCAGCGTGTTCTGCGTTTGATACAAGAGGAAATGAGGCTTGGGGAGAGGATGCGATGCAGAGAGGGAGGAGCTGGGACTTGAACCCAGGCCCTGAGACTCTGGAGCCAGTGCTCTTTCTGCCAGAATGTCTCCCTTCCATCAGGGGCCACATTCATCCTGATCTGTTAGCTGAGGACCCAAGGCCCTAGTTACTGCAGAGTGAGTGAAAGATGATCAGCAGAGTCACCTGCTGGGAAGCGCTCAAACACACAGCCTCACTTGCTGGTACTTGTCATAAGGCCGGGAGCTGACAAGCAAATGGCAATGCCTAGTGACGACAGGACAGGTACTGGGGGTGGAGAGTGGGCTGCAACCCTCTGACGGCAGCCCAGCCTGGGCAGCCCTTTAACTGGTGACCTGGATTTGGACCTCCCAGATCCAAATCCTAGCTCTTTGACTGAGTAGCTCTTGGCCTGGGGAAAATCCCTTAACCTCTCTGTGCCTCAGTTTCTTCACCTTTACGTTGGAGAGAGCAAAAGTGCTTACTTCATTCGGTGGGATGAGGTGCCCAGCACGTAGTAAGTGCTCAACAAATAATGTTGGCTATGATTCTTGTTCACCGTCATCGGAGGGGTTGCTGATCCAGTACGTTGCACACTGCAAAGCTGGGAGGGCTAGCTGTTGATTTTGGTGACAGAACCAAGGTGACTGCAATAGGTGGGCAGGCTTGACTGGTCAAACCAGAGCAAGTTTTGTGTCAAGTCCTTCACTTAGAGGCCAGATTTTAGCCATTCCTCTTTAGGCTAGAGGAGCCTTGACTTGGCTGCAACTCCTCCGAAGATGATCTGAGGAGACCAGTGGACCACATGCCCCATAGTTGCTACAGTAACTGGGTTGCCAGCTAGGCTCTGGGGCTCCCAGGCTGCATCAACAGAGTTCTCTCTCTGCCCCTGCAGAATCAGGCAGGGACCTGTCTGCTCTACTCTGAGTGACTTGGTGCAAACCTCGTCCAGCCCTTGCAGAGGGAAGTAGAAAAACTCAAGTGTGATTGGGGAGAGGTCCCAAGGAACAGATGATCTGGAAATCCTCACCAAAGGAATAGATGAGGGAGCTGTTGACAAGAGGCCTGGGGCAGATAGGCTTGGGGGTGGGCAGGCCACTGTCACACATCTGCAGGGCTGTCATGCGGAAGAGGGAGCGACAGGGGGTTCCAGGGGCTCTGAGATGCCGGCTGGAAGATTCTGGGAGACAGGTTTCCGGCAGCCTCATAAAGATTTTTCTACAGGCCACCAGATGCAGGCTCTGTATTGGTGGGTGTATGTGTGTGTGTGTGTGTGTGTGTGTGTGTGTGTGAGTGGGTGTTGTGTGTGTGTGATAATGAGTGTGTGAAGTGTGTGAGTGCATGTCTGTGTGAGTAAATGTTTTTTGCGTCTGTGTGTGTCATTGTGTGTCTGCGTGTGGGTTTGTGTATATCTGTGAGTGTGACAGTGTGTGAGATGTAGTTCTCTGCTACTGGATATTGTGTGAATGTCTGATTGTACGTATGTGTCTCTGTGTGTGATTGTGTTTGTGAGTGTGCGTGTGTGCAGCTGTCATTTTTGTGCTGGTGAATGCGTGTGGTGATGAATTAGGCCACTTCAGGGGTCCCATTCTTTTCCCTTTGCAAAGATCTGGAGCCCATAGGGTCTAAAGTCAGACACTGTGTTTCTGGGCCACCTAAGTTTCAGGGTTCTGGAATTTCGTGGCTGATGGCACTGACAAGCATGGGAGACCATCGCGGGCTTATTGTGCACTGTTCGCGGGTCTGATGGTGTGGTCAGGGGCTTGTGAGTGTTACCCCAGTTCATCCTCCCAGCAGCCTTGCTGCAGAGCAGCCGTCACCCTCATTTTATCGACAGGGTATCCGAGGTCCCTGCCAGGCTGAGTCGTGTTGCTAAGGCGGGTTGGTGTCAGAGCCAGACTCCGACACAGGTCTCGGCTTACAGTGCCAGTGTCCTGAAACACACACTCTAGAGTCTAAGGGAACTGTCATTAATATCTTGGGCCTCTAACAGGCTGGGTGATTCTAAGGTATTCTGATTCTGAGATTCCTGGATTCTAGAATTCCCAGAATGAGTTTGTTGTTCGTTCTTCAAGCGGTGACATTAGCTGATGTGTGGTTGTTGACAAAGGGGTAAACAAGTTGCTTGCCCATGTTCACACACACACACACACACACACACACACGGCCTGGAGTGACCAGGCCAGGCCTCAGGTCTTTCTCCACCAGGACTCTGAGCTCTGCAGACACAAGGCTCCCCAACAGCACACTCTGAAGGCTGTGGAGTGCCAGCTGGGAGACTCCGGGCGGCAGGTTTCCCCATAGACTTGGGAAGACTTGGAGGATTTCTACTCATACTTGGGGGGGTCTTGGCTGGACCAGTGGCTCTGTCTGCACTGCCTGCTGACTCGGCTGGGAGGGAAGGACTTGTTCCAGGGCACCTTCCCCTGTCCCAGGGTGGTGCCTGAGATGGTTCAGTGCTTGGGCTCAGGGGTGGCTGACCTGGACTGGGACCTTTACTCTGCCCTCTGCTAGTTGGCGACCTTGGGCACTGCTGGACTTCCCGGTCCCCAGTCTCCTCCTCCACAAAGTAGGAATGAGCACGGACTGTAGATCATGGAACTGTGTGGGAGTCCACATAAACACTGACTGGCACAGGGTCAGACTCAGTCAGAGCCTCTGTAATGCTGTGATGATGGTGGTGATGGTGATGGCGGTGGTGGTCATGATGGTGTTGGTGTCGGTTGTTGTTGGTGATGGTGGTGGTCGGTGATGATGGTGGTTATGGTGGTGCTGGTGATGGTGGTGGTGACGGTGGTGATAACAAATAGGGCTGGGGTGGCAGCCCCTGGGGATGGCACAACCGGCCCCATGCATGCTTGGACATTCACTTTCATGGGTCCTAGGGAGCCTTTCCATCCACATCACATTGCCTCTTCACAGGGGCTTGCAGAGGCAGGTAGGAGGAGGGCTGAGCTTTACAGAGAACTGAGGCTTCAAGGGGGCAGTGGAGTCAGGACTGGGGGGTATGTTCTAGACACAGTGGGGTCCTGCTCCTGCCCCTGTTCGTGGAGGCCAGTCCAGTTACGGCATCCCCGCCTGGGGGGCCACCCTCGGAGCGCCTGGAGGGAGGAGGCTCCAGCTGTGGGGGCAGCTCAGACTCTGGGACCAGATGAACCTGAGTTTGAATCCACCAATGCTGCCACCTAAAGCAAGTCCTCTCGTCTCTCTGAGGCTCCATCTGCAGACAAGTTGGAGCCCAGGGGGCCCAGCTGCCTTCTCTCCAAGAGCTTTCAGCCATGGGTGGACAGGAGGTGGGCTGCAGGCACAGAGCAGAGGGAATTGGGGATGGGGAGCAGGTCAGAGGGAGGTGGTCTGGGTGGGCACTGGAGAGTGAGCTGGTGGCCTTGGCAGTCATGGTCTCTAAGAGCCCCACAGTGTGGGGGAGAGGTGTGAGAACAAAGGAGAGCAGCACAGTGTGACAGCATTAAACAGGGCCAAGTGAGGCGAAGGGAAAGTCAACACAAAGCGGACGGAGCTGAGCGCGAGGAGAGGAGGTGGCTGTGTGTGGTCCCCGAGGCCTTGGCAGCACTGTCCACCCATGCAGTTGCAGTTTTCGCAGTGCTGGGCGGGGTGGCATCAGGGCCGATGCAAGGCCAGGCTCTTGCCTCTAAAATATATCCAAATCCACTCCCTTCTTTTTCATCTCCACCAGCATCCCAGGCCAGCCCAGCCCATCTTCCCGGTCTCCCTCTGGCCCTCCCTGCTCCACTCCTGTCCCTCTACCCACTCCCCCTTCAGCTTATAGAGGGATGGCTTAGAAACACAGATCAGAACACACCACTCCCTGCATCAAAACCCTTCTGTGGCTTCCTGTTGCACCTGTAATAAAACCCGAGCTCCTTCCTTGGGCTAACGACAGGCCCTGCCAAACTCTCCAATTTTGCCTCCTGTGCAGCCACACTGGCCTCATTTCTGTTCCTTACATGTACCGAGTGTTTGCACATGCTGTTCCTGGTACCTGGAGATTCTCATCGTTTTTATCTTAAATGTCTTTCTTTATAGAGGGCAAGGTGGGTTCTCTCTACTCCCACCTTTCTCCCTTGTTTATTTACTTCCCAACACTTTTTATTTATTCAACAAATATTTATTGAGCACCTGGTGTGTTCCAGGCACTGTTCCAGGTGCTGGGGGACATAGCAGTGAATGAGACAGACCACAGTCCCTGCTCTCTTACAGCCTTCTTTCAGGTCAGGAGACAGACACTAAATCATAAATATATAAATACGTAAATTCTACATTATGCTTGGTGATGATAAAAGCTGTGGAAATCCAGAGAGAAAAATTAATTGACCCATGTGCCTCCCTCCTTTTCTGGAGTGTCGGCTGAATGAGGGCTGGTGCCAAGTCTAATTAATCACCAGAAGAACCCCAGATCGTGCACAGTGCCTGCACATAGTAGGTGCTCAGGAAATGAGCCACATTGTTGGCCAGATTAATGAATTGTCAGGGCCTGGGAGAACGGGGGATGGGAGTTATGGGGAGCGTGCTCCAGGGAGAGGAGACAGTATAAGCAGAGGCCTGGAGGAGGCAGCTGGCACTCTGGGACCTGAAGACGTCTGGTTTGGCAGGAGTGAGGGGCCAGGGCAGGGAGTGGCAGACTCTGAGGCTGGTACGGTGGTGAGCAGACCTACAGCCACCCCGGGGAGGATGTTTTTCCGCCCAGTGGTTAACACGTGGCGGTTCGAGGTGCCTGGGAGCTTATGTAAGGCCCATGGCTGTTTTTCTGGAACTGAGAGCAAAGCCTTGAGCTCAAGAGAAAACTCTGCCTCGCTGACCAGCCGGGCGAAGTGGCAGGAGGTGCCAGCTCCCGCCTGTTGCCTCCAGGAGCCAGAGAAGTGTCCAAACGTATCAGCTCCAGGCAGCTCAGCCCATAGCTCAGAAGTCACGGGCAGCAGCTGGGTGGGTGCCAGGGATTTGGGCCTCATCTCTGGCTCCCACTGCCCAGTCTGGCACTACTGGGGTGCCAGGGCCCAGGAGACCCCGGTGGGTGAGGGTGCAGGGATCGGTAGCCTCTTGGGTGAGGTGGTGAGGGGCAGGCCCTGAGGAGTAGGACTGGCTGTGGAGGGGGTTGAGCGACCACGGTCAGTCATCCCCGAGTCAGAATGGCTGGCGTGGGCTTCTGACCCTAGACATGCCCTAGTTCAGTGTGTAGCCTTGGCAGCCTCCTCTCTTCTCAGTTTCCCCATCTGCTAAATGGGCATAATAATGCTTCTGGGGTTGTAATGAGCATTAGATGAGACGAGGATGTGGAAGTATCTCTGAGTTGAACTCAGGACCAGCTACATGATTTGCAGGGCCCAGTGCAAAGTGAGAATGTGGGCCTCTTGATCAAAAAGTACTAAGAATTTCAAGTTGGTGACCGCAGAGCACTAAACCAAGCACAGGGCCCTTCTGAGTACAGGGCCGTGGGTGGTTGCCCAGGCGACACACCCAGGAAGCCAGGCCCGATGGAGTTCTGTCTCTGCTGTTCCCTGGCTGTGTGTCCGTCCTGTCCCTTCTCTGAGCCATCCGTTTCTCCAACTGTAAAGCAAAAAGATTGATGTGTGTTAGGTCCCTGGGTTCTCAGCTTTGTGAAGCAGTGAGTAGGGGAGGGGGTCCCTGGGTTCAACTGTAGGCCTTGGCTCAGGTCTCACTTCCTCAGGGAAGCCTGCCCTGATTCCCTCCTGGCTTGCCCAGGTCCTCTGGTATCTGGTCCCACAGTACCTCAATCTCTCCTTTGTAACACATGTCATCCTGGCAGTAATGTCTGTTACAATAACTTTCACGTTTTTCCTGCAAATTTTCTTTACCTTCACACAGTAAACAGTCAACTCTAGTCTCATTAAAAAACAAAAAGTAACAACAACAATTAATATCACAGCTACATTCTAAGAAGGTTTTATTCTCCCCACTTTTCATCTCTCCAAACTGAGGCTCAGCAAGGTTACCAGACTTGCCCCAAGACCACCAACCTAGAAGTGGATTCCAGCTCGGTTGCATCACCTCTTTCCTAGTCATCACGGCCAGAGTGAGGGTGAGGGGCCCGGGGGCTGGAGCTGGGCTGTCTGAGCCGTGCTCCCTTATCGGGGGAGGCGGGTCGGGGCCTGGATGCCAGGCCTGCCCCCACCAAGTGCTGCCTCTTTTTCTTCCGCAGGGCTCCCTGCTTAGCGCAGACGACATGGCTGAGAGCTCCCCGCCGCCCTCCTCACCTGCTGCAGCCCCGGCAGCTGAGCCAGGAGTCACGGAGCAGCCAGGGCCCCAGAGCCCCCCTCCTTCCCCTCCAGGCCCTGAGGAGCCCCTGGATGGAGTCGATCCAGACGTCCCTCACCCGGATCTGGCGCCTGTTGCCTTCTTCTGCCTGCGACAGACCACCAGCCCGCGGAACTGGTGCATCAAGATGGTGTGTAACCCATATCCTTTGTGCGGCCTGTGTTGGTCTGGGCCCTGCCCAGGGCCCGGCTGTTCTCTCGGGGCCTTGTCTGCCACACCTTCCTCTGGTCAGGAGGTCCGAGGCCTGGTGGCCGTGAGCCAGCTCAGGTAGTGGGTCCTGGGAGACCTCCAGCCATGGGGCTCGGACTGCTGAGGACCTGGTGTCCTGCTGATGTGAATGTTCTGGAAGTTGCTGATGACTGTGGGGGTCATGCAGCACCTGGCTGGTTCAGGAAGTCCTCAAGTGTGAGCCCCAGGCCTGTGCCCGGACTGTAGATGCAGAGTTGAGTCAGACCCTGGCCTGTGGACAAGCTCGTAGTGACTGATGGTGACCACAGGGGTGATGAGAGCCTGATGGGGAACTTGTGGGCACAGACCCGGGGGAAGGGAGCTGACCCCAGCCTGCAAGGCGAGGTTCCACCCACCTCTTACTCTCTCTGTTGTGCCTCCGACTGGGGCTGGAAGGCGGCAGGGAGCAGCCTCCTCACAGATTCACAGATCTTCCTGCCTCCACGTCTGCCACGGGTTGGCTTGCGTCACCCCCTGCTCAAGCCCCTTCTCCATTTCCCATTGCCCCGAGATCCTGCCTCATTTCTCTTGCTCTGCTTCCCCTGTGCTCTTCCAGGCCTCAGGGCCTTCTCAGTTGCTCTTCCCTTTGAAATCCTTTCCCTTTCCTGGCCACATCCTTTGTTCTATCCTTCAAGTCACATCTTAAGTGTCACCTCCTCAGGGCAGCCCTCTGTGATTCCTCCTCATCGTCTCCATTTGTTGTCACTATCTAGTGTGGGATTCTGAATCTAACATTTCCCTCCTTCAGGGTGCTGTCAGGTGACCAGGACACAGACTGAGCCTGTCTTGCTCACTGTGGGACCCCAGCACAGTGGCTGGTGCACCGTGGATGCTCCCTCAGTGTTCCCTGGGGGCATATCAGCGGTGTCTTTGCAGGGTCTCCAATAATGACTGGAGCAGAGGCTCATTCATGGGATACGCAGGCGGGGCTTTAGGGTGTGGGGGGCTGCCTTTGATCAGGTGCTGGGGCTCCAGGATTCTTCCCTGGCCAGAAACCTCCCTCCCCCTACTCCTCCCTGGGAGGGGGCAGTGTTTAACCTGGGGCTCCACAGTGGGGGCATGGTTGGCACTTTGAGTGTAACGTTGTTTTGTGGTCTGTGCTATCTGGCACATTACAGGATGTTTGGTGCCTAAATATTGGTAGGTAGTGGCCCTCAGTCACTGTGACAGCCAAAAATGACCCTTCACATTTGCAGATGTTGCAGGATTTTGCTCCCCCTCAAGACCCCAAAGGCACGGTGGACATGTCAGCATCAGGGTCAGGCCAGCAGGCCCGGGGTGACGGGGAGGGGCAGGGGGGCAGGGCTGTGTGGGAGCTCTGTCCCAGACAGATGTCCTGAGCACGAGTGTCCCTGCTGCAGAGGGGCCCTGGCTCAGAGCCAGCTGCCCCTTGAAGCTTGGTGCTCCCTGACTCAGTTGCTCACCCAGCACAGAGGTAGGCCCTGAGTCACCGCCTGACTCACTGGAGAGCCAGAGGGCTGCTGGGACCGTCCCTGAGCTGGTGAGCCAGGCTGGGAATAGTGGGCACACCCACATGTCAGCACCACTCCCTGCCTGGCCCAGGCTGTGAGTGTGCCCTGGCAGCGGGCTTTCCGCTGGGGGGGCTCTGGGTCTGAAACGTCAAGGGATCAATTGTGCTGTTTGACTCATGAGTAGGTGATGTATAGAAAGCACTGGGGACCTGAGGGAGACAGATCCACGGGCTGGTTCTGCCTTTTATTTGCTGTGTGACCATAAGCCAGTTTCTCAGCCTCTCTGAGTCCCAGTTTTCGCACCTGTCACATGAGGATGATGTTACCCATTTCACAGGATAGCACTGAAGACCACAGCAGTGCATAATACACACGTGAAAATGGATCTTTGTAGATTAGAGAAACTGCATATGTGTGGTTATCACTTTAAAAAAATATTTATTTTTGTTTTGTTTTAGGGGGAGAGGTAATTAGGCTTATTTATTTGGTTATTTATTTTAATGGAGGTACTGGGGACTGAACCCAGGGCCTTGCGCATGCTAAGCATGTGCTCCACCCCGGAGCTGTACCCTCCCTACTGTGATCATCACTCTTACTACCCGAGTCCAAAAGGTGAACAGGGCCCTCACATATAGCTGATGAAACCCTGCTCATGGTAGATTCGATAAGACACTGGGCACCAAGTCTTTTAGATAGAACATAATGCCTTCAGAGGACATTGTTTCTGGGGAAAATCAGATTCAATCTCTGTTATTTAGGTAAATTTGTGCCAGTTATGCTGCTAGTAGCCATGCCCTCATCTGTGCAGTCATTGCTAACCGATCATAGCACCCTCCAGCAGGGCATTCTGGCAGCATGACTAATTAGGTGGAAACCTATTTTCCACCCTAGATTAGACTTTGAGAACCTTTCTTAGGAGCGTAACCAGCTGCATGCGGGAGAAGGGCCAGTGGTGGGTTGTGCTCGCTCTGGTTTCCCTTCCCTGAGCCTTAGTTTTCTCATCTCTACAATGGGATAATTAAAGATGATAAGAGATGATTCCTGCAAAGCACCCAGCTGTGTGCCCAGCACAGAAGAGGGTTCAGGGCTGATAACAGCAAGAGCTGGCACTTACAGTGCCCAGAATGCTTTACCTGCATTATCACCTTTTAACCCTTATAACCACCCCAAGAGGTAGGTGCTGTCAGAGCCCCATTTTACGCAGGAGGAAAGTGAGGCTCAGAGAGGTTGAGTAACTTTTTCCAGGTTGTGCAGCCAGGATATGGTAAAGCTGGCATGAAAACCTCAATTTCTCTGAATCCCCAGGCTCAGCTTTTACCCAGGACACCGCTGCCACCTGCGGAGCCTGGAGACACCAGCTCTCCACACTCCACCAGAGCAGGGAGGTTTGCTTCTCAGTTCCAGGTGGCTGGATAAAGGTCTTCCTGGGTTCCAGCATGTACGTTCGTCAGGCACCTCACTGCATCCTGCCAGGGGCCACCCCCTTGAGGACTTTGCAGCCCCCTTCCCTCCCGGCATGCTCCTGGCTGCTGCCTCCCCCGCGCCAGCCAGCGCTGAGCCAGCGCTTCTGCTGCGGTGCAAACCAGCCATGCATGGTGGGAAGCCAGTCGGCTGTGAAGGCTGCCTCTCTGCTGGGCAGGGGGAGGGTGCCAGCCTGAGCTGGGAGGCAGGAGACGCCAGTTGCCAGTGACCTTGGACAAATCACTTCCCCTCCTTGCCCTCAGTCTCCCTGTCTGTAGGATGGGGAGAGCTGGGCAGTGAGGTCAGGAAGCGGCTGCCTGGGGCGCCCATTCCCCTGCTGCCCTTGTCAGGAAGCATCTCAGTGGTGTCCGCAGGGACTGGGCGCTGCGCTCCTTGTGGGCAGGCTCACTCTCTGTGCCTTCGTGGCTGTGGTCCTGGTTCTCATCTGCCCCCCTGTCCCACTTCTGCTTGCTTCTGGCCCCCTGCCTGGCTCTGCCTTCTGCTGCTAGGGCTGGGGTCTGTGGGTGCTCATGCTTCGAAGTCCGCCTGGCTGAGACCCCCGCCTTGTGGACCCTCTGACCTGGGTTCTCACTGGGCAGGAAGACGGCAGAGCCCACCGTCTCATCATAGCCCTGCGGTTCCAAGCCTTGTGCTGTTCACTGTGAGGGTTCAGTGTGTTTGCTGAGGGAGTGAACGGGCTTTCATTCATCCATCCTGTGCTCACCCACTTATGAGATCATTCGGCAAGCCTTTACCGAATGCACACCGTGTACCAGGCACGTGCAAGGGAAGGTCACTCTGGCTCCCTTGGAGAGATGGCAGCCTGAAGACCATCAGGAGAGCGGACCTGTGGGATGGTGGCAAGGGATGATGGTGGCCCAGGGTGCTGGTGGGGCCTGGAGAGGAGGGTCCGAGTGGAGGGGTGGCTGCTTTCGGGTTGGTGTTGGAAGGACTCAGAGGTGACTCTAGGGACTGTGGCCTGGTTGAGCGTGAATGATAGCCTGCTCCTGGCTTCTTGGCTGAGAGGCCTTTGTCTTTGCTGAGGCTCTGTTTGCTCATCTGCAAAATGGAAGCCTCAGCAACTCCTAGTTGGGAATGTGGGAATGTCAGAGGGTCCAGTGAGAATTCTAGGGCAAGCACTGACCAGGCAAACTGTGAAGTGCCGAGTGGCAGCACCGGGGCTGATGATGGCACTGGCAGGGGGCCACCTGAGGTGGCTTGGGTGCCCTGGTTCAGAACAAGGGTCCGGAAGGCCAGCAGGCAGCTGAGCCCCACGTCTTTGGTGATGGTCTGAGGAGCCTGTGGGCCGGGCTGCCAGGGAGAGGGGGGGAATGTGCTAATTCCTGGGGGGGTGGGGCTGCCTGGAGGCTGGGGAGTGAGAGGGGAGACAACCTGGCAAGCCCTAACTGTGGGGAGGAGAAACGGGGCTGTTACCAGCAAGAAGACCCCTCTCCCGGCACCCTCCTGCCCCTGCTCTGGTCATTTAGTCCGTCCCCCTGCCTCTGGCGGGCTACCTGTCAGTCGTGCTGTGCCAGACGGGGCCTTGGGCCACCCGATCAGGGCGCTGAGGGCTCTTGACACTTGGGAAGTCCTCCTTCTGACCTCCGCCCTCCCTGCCCTGAGCCTGGCCCCTGTGTCTGGGCCACCCGGAAATCTGGGCTGTGCTTTTCCGCCTCTTCCTGTCCAAACAGGTGGCTCCTGGGCTCACCCCTTCCGCCTCACTGGCAGCTGGCGTCACCCTCCCTGCCTCCCCTACACCGTGGAGAGAGCGCCCGGCCGGGAGCCCAGAGCTGTGTGCCCTCGGGTGAGGGCCTCTCCCCGGACCCACTCTCCTCCCCACTCACCTTCGTCCTCGGGGCCCTGGGGCTCCTGGTGTGGAAGCAGTTTGTCGTCTGTCAAGTGTGTTCCCTCCTTCCCTGCCTTCTTTCATTTGTTTGCTTATTCATTCCTCACTCAAAAGCCCTCAGTGACTCTCTGTCACCCCCGGAGTGACAGATTCCGGGCCTTCCATGATCCACAGTTTGGCCTCCAGCCGCCTTCCTGCTATTCCTCTCCGTGTGCTCTGTTCTGAAGCCCAAACAAGCCGCTGGTGTTTCCTGAACCCTCTGTTTCCCTGCCTGTCTGCCCTGCGATGCCCTCTGCCCCATCCCCACGGTGCCACATCCTGCCGGCCACACCAGCCCCAGCTTCCCAGCCACCACCTGCAGGAAGTTTTCCTGGATCTCAGCTTTTTCCGCTCTAGACCCCCTCAGCCCTCTGTCAGCCCTTCCCTAGCCTAGGAGCTTCCTCCTGCCTCAGGGAATTGTTTGTTCCTTGCCCTTTCCCCTCCACTGGGTGTGAGGCCCCAGACTGCCTGGCCTGTGGCTCTCACTTTACTGTGTCTCCAACACCCAGGCCTGGCACAGATAGGCTTATTCATCACTTTCCGGTTTACAAAGTACTTTCCAGCTCGCCATGACCTCTCAGATTCTCTCAGCCCTCCCGTGCAGTGGCAGGGCCTGGAGAGTGCTAACTCCCCATTCTACAGCTGGGGAGACTGAGGCCAGGGGAGGGAGCATGACTTGCTTGAGGTCACATGTTGAGCACTTGGCAGAGCCAGGGCAGACTGGAACCTGGGGCTCCAGACTCTCAGGCCAGGGTCTGCTCGTGGCTGGAGAAGGGGTTCTTTTGGGGAGGGTCCCCTCCTCCTTAGGCCCTGGCCCAATGGGAAGGCCCAGATGGACGGTAAGTGTTGCTGGAAGAAGCAACACATGTCTGGGAAATTGTCCGTTTCCCTCCATCTGGTGTAGGGAAGGTTGTTTTTCTCAGAAGTAAAAGTCAGCATCAAGCTGTGCTCTGGGGATGCTTATCATGGCCAGAGTGGATGGGACATTCTCACTGGTCAGCAGGTTGGACTGGACAGCCAGTCAGAGGAGCCTAGCTGGACCGGGGAGAGCCTGACCCGTGGTCAACCTCAGGTACGGTCACCTGGAGATTTCTATATAAAGAGAGCTACATATGCAGAAGCTGCCCCTGACCCAGCCCAGGAGCATTGGTGAAGCCTACCTGGAGGAGGAGGCATTTGGCCTGGGTCTTGCTGCATGAGTAGGAGTTTTCCAGGAGAACAGTTGAGGGTGGTGTTTCAGGCAGAGGGACTAGTGTAGAGAACAGTGAGGAATTTAGTGTGGCTGGAACAGTGTGAGGCAAGGGCTGGATAGCAGGGCATGAAATGCCAGGTTAGAGGTTGTTCTTGATTTTGTGGGCCCTGGGGAGCCATTGAAGGGTGTCCAGCAGGGATAGGACGTGGGAACTTCATTTATTAGAGTGGTCGTTGCTAGAGCAGAATGGAGGATGCTTGAGGGAAAGAGACTAAGTTCTGGAGACCAAGCAGGAGGCTCCTGTAATGGATATTGATTGGTTGATTCATTCGTTCATTCATTCATTCAGCGAGTGTTTACTGAAGCCCAGCTTCAATAGTGTTGGACACTGTTCTTGACTTGGGTGGGGACGTGGTGTACAAGACCTGGACACCGAGTCCCCAACCTGATGGGGGAGGCAGAGCCACACCCTAATCGTACTCCAGTGAAGAAGAATGGGGTAAGGACTGGGCAGAGGGACCTTCAGGGGGCCGTGGGCACCAGGAGGATGGAGTGGTCAGCCTGTCCTGCCCGGGGATGCTGCAGGAGTCAGGAGGGACTTTGAAGGGGGTGAAGTAGAGAAAGGGGGAATGGCACCCCAGTCGAGGAAACAGCCTGGTCCAAGGCGCTGAGCCAAGCTGGGGTCACCGGGGTTGCAGATAGGCTGGAATGGGGGCTGGGAGGGGACAGGAGTGGGAAGGATATTCAGGACCCAGATTCTGGAAGGCTATGCCAGAGAGGGCACTGGTGTTCACCCAAAACCCCAAGCGCTGGGTGCATTTCTTTGTCCCAGCAGCTCAGCCGGATCTTGAGATTTGCCCGCTTGACAGTCGAGGCCCAGAGAGGCGAAGTGCTCGCTAGGCCACCCAGCCTGGCGGTGGCTGCGTGGGGCTTGGGGTGGGGGCCCGGGCCTGAGCAGCCAGCCCTGTGGAGCCTGTGAGCCCAGACAGGAGGTCTCGTTGTAACTGATAAAGAGCAGGCGGATTAGAAAGAGGGCTAGCTGGCTAATGAGGAGTCAGCCTCCTCCTGGGACATTTAAAACATGATTGGATTTTTACTCCTCCATCCTGCCTGTGCTCCGGCTCCGGCTTCGTGTCAGAAGCCAACTTTGACCTGTCGCCTCCCTCAGACCGCCTCACAGTCCTGTTGGGAGACAAATGGCCCGATTTGTTTCCCTTGGAGAAAAATCAATATGTCTTTTTAATCAGCCAGGATGTCTTCCTGCGCATCTCCCTCCAGATCTCCTATGGGGCTGCCTTCCACATTTCCATCCCCATCTGTCCTGTGGAGCCATGCTCTGCTCTCCCGTCTCTCTCTTCTCTCCCCAAGTTCTAACCCTGACGCTGGCGATTACTGCTGTGTGATGCTGAGCAAACAACTTGACCTCTCTGGGCGCCACTTGCCATCTGGCTGAGCTACGTGAGAAAGTGGGAGGAGGCTCAGCCAACTGTGAAGTGCTGTAGGAATGTGGGGGTTTGGGGGGCTGGGCTTGGGGGAGAGGCTGCACCCACGTGCAAGCTTTGTGAGCTCAGGGAGGTCACTCCTCTTCTAAAATTGGTGGGAGAAGGTTGAGCTGTATCAGTGATTTCGGTTGGGAGTGATCTTGCCCCCAGGGGACATTTGGTGGTGTCCAGAGATGCTTTTGGCTGTCACAGCTTGGGGAGGGTGTGCTACTGGTTTCCGGTGGGTAAAGTTCAAATGTCCTACAATGCACAGGACAGCCTCCCACAAAAGAATCATCAGCTCTCAATGTCAGTAGTGTTGTGGCTCAGAAATGTTGGCCGAGGTGGTCTCTGAGAGCCCCTGAGGATCTGAAAGTGTGGGAAAATCACGGAGCCGAGGGTCTTGTGGGGCGGAGGGCTGAGACTGAGAGTGGGAATCACTGAAAGAGGAGTCAAGGATGGTGCTGAGTCCCAACCTGAAGGGATTCCTGAAGTCACATAGACCTGGCTTTGAATCCTGGAGCTGCCATTTACTAGAGTCACATGCCCAACCACCTTCCCATGTACCCACCCACCCATCTCCCCACCCACCTTTCTTCACTTCATCCATTCATCCATCCATCTGCCCACCAACCCACTCATCCATCTATCCATCCATCCATCTATCCATCTATCCATCTATCCATCCATCTGTCCACCCACCAACCCACTCATCCATCTGTCCATCTGTTCACCTTTTCATCTCTTCACCCGTTTATCTGCCCACCCACCCACCTAATCCACCCAATCCTTACATCCATGCATTCATCCACCCACATTCCCAACGGCCTGCTTATTCAATCATCCATTGGCCCAACTACCCAAAGGCCCCACCCCACCCTCCTTCCTACCTATCAACTCATTCACTCTCCATCAATTCACTTGTTTGGCAAATGCTTATTTATCCGCCTGCCACCCGCTGAACGCCCAGCTAAACCCTGTGTTGGGCGCCATCACTCTCTCCTTGTACTACTTACAAGGCCTTTTGTACCTGGCTTTTTCTCCTCATCCTCTGCTAGACTGTGAGCTCTGTGAAGACAGGCTCCATAGTCCATTAATGCCTGTCTCTTCTTTAGGCCTGGACCCTCAGCCCCGCACATAGCAGGTGTGCTGCAAAGCTTTCAATGAAGTGCATCCTAGTAAACAAGGTTGAAGGCGGAGATTGTGTGGACAGAGATGAGGCCAGCCAAGAGCCCTTACACAAAGGACTGCCAAGCCAAGGAATTTGGGAATTCTCTGGAAGGCAGTGGGGAGCCAAGGGGGACTTTTGGTTTTAGAGGAGCCCTTGGGCTGCTGCATGGAGGATGTATCAGAGGAGGCAAGGCTGGAGCAGGGGGCTGTTCAGTTACTCAGGAGTGAGTGGGTGCGTCCTGCCTTGGGCAGCGGCGGTGCAGAGGAGAGGGTGGAGAGGAGAGATTTAGGCGGCGCAATGGACAGGTCTCTGAGATGGACATGGGGATGAGAGGGAGGGAAGCTCTGGAGGGTTCTAGTCTGGACAACTGGCAGCATTGGTGGTGGTTGGGGGCATTATTCTTGGGGGCGTGAAATGCAGGGGAGAATTTGGCAGTCTGCGGAGAGTATGACCTATCCCATTTTGGGCCTGATGAATTTGAGGTTCCTGGAGACATCCCAGGGCAGTGTCTAGGAGGCCAGTTCAGCAGTGAGTGAGCCTGTGGCTGGGACAGACTCAGGACCTGGTCAGCCCAGGGACGGTCATCGAGGTTGTGGCAGTGGGTGTGGGGTCACGGAATGGAGAAGGGAGATCAGGGGGCTGGGGACCTGAGAAGGGCCAGCATTTAAGAGGTGGAGTCTGCAAAGTAGGAAGGGGACCTGCCCGGGGGCTTGTGGTGTCCCCGCCACCCAGGAGGAGAGCATTTCTAGAACAACGTTCGTGAACTTGGATGGGGACAAGTTGCATGTTTGTTTTCACTGACCTCTGACCGAAATGCAGCATTTCTTTCTATTATGAATGGAGGCAATGAAGCACGGTGGGATTCCTGGCTGTTCCCGTGACTGTCACCAGTAGCGGTCATGGAGATCTGTGCTGCATCTCGGCCGTTGTAGAGCTCTCCGAGTGTCATTGCCACTCATCCCCGCTTCCTCGTCACACAGAATCGGACCCGCCCCTGGCTCTGGTTATTCATTGTGTTGATAACGAAGCACACATAGTTCTCCATGACAAATTTGTGATTTTAAAAAATATTTTGACAACTATTTCAACATAACTGGCTTCTTTCCTTTCTAATGGTAAGCATTCTTCAAAGAATGTATGCACTTAAGAACATTCTTCTGAGAAAGGGCTCGTGCGCTTCCCCAGAGACCACAGAGACCCTTAAGAGCCGCTGTTGCAGGAAGAGGGGGTGGGCCGTGTCCAGCGTTGCTGCCTTGGGGGCACAGAGGACGCTGTGCACGCATGTTAGCATATGTGGTGTGCAGGTGCATGCGGGGCTGCGGGGCTCAGGGGAATGCACACGTGAACATGTGCAGTGTGTGGTCAGGGCGGGCAGGGACATGTGTGGTGGGGTACAGGCCCCCAGGAGGCCAAGGGAGAGTGTCATCACCCTCCATCCAGCCCTCACCCTCTCCATCTGTCTCCACTGAGTGTTTGGTGGTGGTTTCTGGAGGGCAGAGACCATGTCGTCTTCATTCAGGGTTCCCAGAGGCCCTGTGGGCCAGACAGAGGGGGACATCAGTGAGGAGGTGCTGAATAAATGGATAGTGAGTGATGGATGTTAAAAAGGAGAGGAGAGGGGAGTTCAGGGTGGGAAGGGAGACTGGGAATCCCTCCAGCAAAAAAATCCCTCCTTAGCAACTTGATGCCTCCAAGTGACAGGGACCTCATTCCCTCATAAGCTGCTGCTCCAGGTGGGCACAGAGAGGGACAGATATGCTCTGCCTTTGGAGAGCACAGCCTGGTTGGAGATGACAGGTTGGGACAGACCACACTGTTGTAAGGGGGACGTCCGAGGTTCAGTGAGGGCCGGGGAGGTGTCCACACCCTCTGCCTTGGATTCCAGGAGGCTGCCTTGCAGGCACACCTTCTTTGTAGGTGGGCTCCTGAGGCTGGGTCAGCCCACAGACAGTGGGACCCTGACCCCCTGGGGCTTTCCCTGCCCTTCTCTTCAGCAGTGGCTGAAGCATGGCGTCTGGAGGGTCTCCTGGGCTGGAGCTTCTGTCTTGTAGACTGTCCACCCCAGGTTTTCTTCCAAGCTGGCAGCCCCAGTTCCCTCGCCATCGCCTGCCCCATTCCCACTGTCTGCACTGGGCACGGAGGCCTGCTGGGCATCTGAGAATCAGAGACTTTGGCCAAATTCAATGAGTTCTCAAATTAAGGGGACTTAAAGAAGTGGGGTTGGGGGCAGGGACAAGGAAGAAAGGGAGAGCTCACTCTTTCTAAGGGATCTCAACCCACCGAGGCTCCATAGTTTATAGCCAGAACCAATCAGCTCGGGCAGGGCTGTGTGTCATGTGGGGAGCTTCCTGTCGCTAGAGGCATGTAAGTGGAGACAGGCCTAGGACTCTCTGCCCAGCAGGTCTGTTCACTTTGTGGAACAATTTTCTGTCTCAGCACAACTACTGTGTCCGCTTGGGCAAGTTCTGCTGTCTCTGGACCTCCATTTTCATATCTATAAAGTGGATGTAATGTCTCCAGGCCTGTCTCCAAGGGCTCCTGTTGTGGGCTTGGACAGAACAAATCTTTAAACAAACTGAAGACGGGATGGTGTGAGGTTCGGATCTCGGCTCTGCCCCTTGCTGTGGCCTGGGGCAAGTCTGTAAAACAGAGATGACACCTCCTCCTCCGCAGGGTTGTGGTGAAGGTCCCTGTGGGGGTCCATGACAGCCGGAGCCCCAGCAGGTGCCTGTGTTTTTTAACGGTTGCATTTTCTTTGTCCTTAGAGCAGTTGCTCGTTACCATTTTGTGTTACACTTTTTATTGGGGTAAAACGGGCATGCGGTAGAGCTCACATGTCTTAATGTGCAGCTCAAGGCATTTTTCCACATAAACACTCCTGTGACCCCACTCAGGCCAAGAAGAACATAACATCTCCAGCCCCCGGAAGCTCCCTGGCGCCCCCTGCAATGGGCACTCCCCCAGAGTTAGCGCAGTTCTGACCTCCAGCACTGTCGGTCCACTTTGCCTGGGTTTTCACTTCGTATAATTAGATTCGGATGCTCTTTGCTTTCTGGCATCTCCCTCCTGTTACCCAGAGTTGTGCCTGGCAGCTCCATCCACGCTGCTGCAGTAGTTTGTTCTTTTTCATCACAGGGTATCCCATCGAAGGGACGTACCGCAGTGTTGACATTCTGGGCTGGATGGTTCTCTGTGGAGGGGCCGTTTTGTGCGTTGTAGGATATTGAGCAGCGTCCCTGGTCTCCACCCACCACATGCCAGGAGTGTCCCTCAAACCCCAGTTGTGACAACCAAAATTGTCTCCAGGCTGGCCACATGTCCCCTGGGGGCCAAAATCATCCCCAGTTGAAATCTGCGCCCAACTCACTCTCCTGCTGTTGGGTTGGGACTCTTGAGCTTTCCCTAGGTTGACACTGTTAAGAATATCGTGTGCCTTTTTGTGGACTTATGTCGGCGTTTCTCTGGGGTATGGACTCAGGGGTGGCACTGCTGGACCCTAGTGTGGGCCTATGTTTAGTTTGAATAAATGCTGCCAAGCAGCTTTCCAGAGTGGTTGTTGCTCATGAAGCTACATTGAATGAATGAATGAATGAATGAGTGAATGGATACCCTCTTTAAAGCCCAGGGCCTGCAGCATAGGTGACATTCAAAATGGTAGCAACCTTTACTACAGTGCATGCCACATGGCCTCATACCACGCTGGGTCCTGGAACAGGCGAGCACTCTGGGCGTCTCCAGGGCAGGAGCAAACCTGTTTCATCTCAGTACACTGATGCACAGGCCAGGTGGATAGCAGGTGCCCTATGGATGCCTGTGGGCCTGGCCTTGGAAGAGCATGGAGCTGGCCCAAGAACTGGGGCCTGGAGCCTCAGGCCTTGGTCTGTGGAGACCTGAGTGCCCATCCCCGGACCCACTGTTGGAGGAATAGGGGAGGGACTCCCGTATAGGGGCTGGGTCACCTTCCCTGCCTCCCTGGTCCAGGAGGATGCAGCTCCCAGCCCTCCTCCTGCACTTGATTTATTTAAGCAACTGAGGTGCATCCTGGGAAATGGATCTGATTTCAGATTTGACAAAAAAATAAACAAACTTGGCTGCCCCAGCCAAACCCAGTACTCCCGCCCCCATCCACCCTTCCAGAGCCCCCTGCGTTATAGAAACCATGACTGTCAGCTGGGCCTCCGGGATGGAGGGTGATGGTTGCCATGGTAACCATGCAGGCCTCTGGCTCTGGCTCCTGGAGAGGAGGCTGCCCTGAGGGGCCTGCTCAGGCTATGGGCACTGCCCAGCCAGTCACTCTTCTCTTTGAGAAGTTGAGGAGGGGGGTGGGGCCTGGCATCATGGCTTCCCTGGTGACCCTATTTTCCCAAATCACACCCTGGCCTTCTCAAGATAGCAGCCAAGTTATGGTTTCGATCCAGCTCGGTCTCTTGCTGGGGTCCTTGAGGCCAGCACCCTCCCCTCACTAGCCTCCCCTCCCACCATCTCCTGCACTCAGGTCCTTCCTTCCTAGCTGTGGCAGGGGTGGAATATCCCCCTTCCTGACCCCGCCCTGCTGACCTAGGCCAGAGGGAGACAACGTGGGCGAGAGGGAGACAATGTGGGCGAGAAGGGAAGGGCAGATACTCCACTGAGCACATGCCAGTCCACGCTCTGTGCCTGGGGGATGCAGAGCACGTGGCCAAGAACAAGGGATTTGGAGTCAGCAGAGGCGGGTTCAAATTCTGCCCCTGCCGCATTCCAGCTGCGTGACCCAAGGTGGCTGTGACTGGAGCCCCAGAGCCAGCACTGGTGCCTCAGTTTCCTTATCTATCAAATGGGGTTAATGATAGTACCTGCCAGTTGGGGGGACTTGGCTGAAATTCCAGGGCTACTCTCCACATTGCCAGGCCTGAATTGATTGAACCTTCAGCACTTGGGAGGCAGACATCATCTAAAGGGTTTGTGATAGCATCTCTTCTTCTTACTCAAGGTCATATTAAGTAATCAGTCAGCAGATAACACCAGCATGGGATTCTCAGTCCTCTGCTGGTGAGATGACTTTTTTCCCCAGAAGAGCCAAAGAACTGGAGACCCTGGACCCTGTTATAGGAAAGGTTGACAAGGGGAAGGGCTTTTCCTGTTGCACACACTTGACAAGCCCTAGTCTCCAGTCCACAGCTACACTGGCTCTGTGTTCTGGGGCCTCTGGGCTCCCTGCCTCGTGTGCTTGCCGTAAGGTTTAAGTGAGATAATACGTGCCGTTTGGTTAGAAAGCTCCTTGGCAAACAGACACTCAAGAACACTTGAGCTATGTTGGCCATTGTTACATTTATTGCTCTTGTTAACCTGGTCCCTGGCACATAGCAGGCACTCAATAGGTGCTTGTTAATTCACTGCTGGGCTCTGAGGCCCCAATTTCAAGGACCATGGGAGGCACTGAGAACAGAGCAAGGGTACAGGGAGGAGAGTCAGGCCCCAGGGAAGGGCTGTTAAGAGGTGGGGCTGAGATGGAGGTGAGGGTGGAGGTGATAGGTGGGGTGAGGGCTCTGCAGCCCCTAAGGGCCCTTTGGTTGCCCCCACCCCTGCCAGGGGCTTGGGAAGGCTTTGCCAAGGAGAGTACCGATCGGATCACCATTGATGCGTTTCCCCATGTGTTCCTCAGAGGAGCCCCCGGCTGCCCGTCACGGATCTAATCAGCTTCAGATGACCGAAGGTGCCTGTACCGAGCAGCTGCTACACGTCTGGGGACACGTGGCGTTTCGGTGGGGTTTGGAATCCAGCCGTGGCTCAGGGACCCTGTGGGTGGGGAGTCTCTTGTCCTAGGGTCACTTCTGCTCCAGGCTCGCCGTGTCGCTGGAGTGGCTCTCTGCCCCGCCGTGTCACATCTGTGCAGTGGGGGATGGCACTAGGTGCTTTCTGAGGACCCCAATGGGATTGTTCTGTAACAAAGGTCACCCAGAAGGTGGCGAAGTGGGCCAGGTGGCAGGATCCTAACTACACAGCCTCACTGTAGGAGGCAATGCAGGGCCACTGACAGCGCCCTGCCCTCGTGGAGCTGGCATTCAGGCCCCTGTCGGCCCTGTTACCCAGAAATCCCTTACCACTCTCCTGGGGCTTCTGTCCTCCCTCACATTGTCCCAGAACGCCGGAGCTTTGCCTGACTGCTCTCGGAGTTCCTCAGTACTTGAGACTAATGATGGAAACATTGGGCGCCGGGCCAAGCCACCGAATTGCTCAGCCTGGGACCTTTACTCCCTCTGACACGCCTTCCCCATGCCACGTGATCTAGTTCAACTTCAAGGAGGGCTGGTGCCTTTGATCCCCGAGCCAGTGGGGAGCGTGTCAGGAACCACGGGCAGCGATGCCAGCTCTGGCCTGACTTCTGAGCCTCACGGGCTCCTGGAAAGGGCCCAGGCTCTGCCATCTGGGATTTCCCTCAGTGCCTCGGGGCAGGGCTGAGATTGTCCATCTCTGAGTGTCTGAAGCTGAGCAATCTAGAGGTGAAAGCTACTCCGTCTGCCCCTGAGAGGGATGAGCAACAGAGGCAGCCCTGTGCCGGTGGCTCCGGCACCACTGAGTCAGACCATTTGGGGGACTTACTGACTGTGTGACCTTGGGCAAGTCACTCCAGCTCCTCTGGCCCGTTCCTCCATCTGCCCACAGCGGGCAGTGATGAGAGCTAAGGCCGTGCCCCTAGGGGCCTGGCACGTATTAGTTGTGATTACTGCCAAGTTCATTACTTCGATAGGAGCTAGACCAGGTGGGTGGGGAGCATTTCTAGAGAGGATGCTGAGTCACCACTGTGTGGGTGGGGAAAGGTGCTTCAAGGAAAGCTTTGAGAGAGGTGACAGATGACCTGGGCTGTGAGGGATGATTAGGAGTTTGCCTGGTAGAGATGGCAGAAGGAAGTGCATGCAAAGGATATGCTTGGGAACAGCAAGAAGTTCAAGGCATGCCAAGGCTGGTGGGAGATAAGGCCAGGATTGTTCAGTGAGGTTGGTGTGTAGGAGGCCTTGGGTGTCAGGCCAAGGAGGGCAATGGGGAGCCATGGAATGTGTTTGAACATAGGAGAGGTATAATCAGAGCTGTGCTTCAGGCAGATTAATCTGGCAGTGGCAAAATACCTTGAGGGCAAGAAAAGCAGGCTCTAGTTTTATATCCCAGCTCAGCCTTATTCTAGCTGGGAACCTTGGGCAAGTTACGTTCCCTTTTGTGACTCAGTTTCCTCATTTTTAAATGAGGCTTATAATAGTGCTGGGGGGTTTAATGGGATAACACTTGCAAAGAGCTCCGATGGTGTTGACCACACAGCAAATGCTTGGCGGTTGTGTGCGGGGCAGATTGGAGGAGCAGAGAGACCAGAGCTGGAGGCTAGCCAGGAGGCTGTGCAGGGTCCTGGTGAGAGACACTGAGGATGGGCTGAGGCCTCAGAGGAGAGAGGGGTAAAGCACAGGCAGAGACAGACCATGCATCACAGAGGAGAGCACTGCCCTTGGAGTCCAGCAGGCCTAGTGTGGCGCTCCACTCTGGTGTGTCCCAGCTGTATGAGCTAGGAGAGGCCCCTCATTTCTCCAAGCCTCAGTTTTACTCATCTATAAAATGGGCCTGCTGACCCCCACTGCTCAGGGCCTTGTTGAGGAAGAATTGGGGGTGCCAGGCTCCTGGGAGACACCTGCCAAGTGCACTTTGAACTTGAAACTGGTGAGAAGGGCAGAAGTTGCTGAAGAGGTGACTGGAAGGAGGGAGAGCATGACAGGCTGCGGGAAAGGCAAGGGGGATGGGGGACGTTCGCTAGTAATTAGAACGTTTGAACTTCAAAAAAGTTAATTAATGATGAAGCTGCTACTGGAGCGATGCGCAAGCTAGAAGGGGGCCCTGGCAGCGACTGAAGTTAATTACAGGCTGTGGCGGGAGAGTGGCAAAGGAGTGGGGGGCGGGCAGGAAGGAGCAGAGCTGGGATGAGGAGGGTCTGAGGGGGAGGCAGGAGGGAAGGCAGCATCCCAAGGTGAGCAAGGGCCCAGGAATGAGAGGGAGGCTGTTGCCACGGAAACCATGTCAGTCTTCCATCAGGCAAGAGGACTCACCCTTCCACTGAGTGGGGGGTTTGGCTAAGGGTCTGGCTGGCATAGCTACATCTGAGCTCAGAGCAAGGGCTTTGAAATTGAGGGGCCAGGCTTTCATTTGGGGGCAGTCAAGAATCCTTGGATGTCAGAGTGGGCAGGGCCCAGAGAGATGGATTTACTTATTTGCACAACAGACATTTATTGAGCTCCTCCTAGGTTCCTGTTGCTGTCAGAGCTGTGAATGCAAAACCCCTGTCCCCTTGGAATGTAGATTCTAGTTATCGATAAAGTCAATGCTCATGTCAGCAAGATAACTTGTGAATGACCCAGGCCCTCAGTCCCTTCAAGCTCTGGCTCCTTGGTTCCTTGGCTCCTTGGCTCCTTGACTCTAGGTGGATTGGGAGGGGTGGGACTTGACATCGTTTGGCTGTGTTCGAAGCCTGGGCAGGAATCAGCCCAAAGGAGGTGAGTGCTGATAAGGAGAGTGATCTGGCTTGGGGAGCCCACTCATCCTGGGTCCAAGCAGGTGCCCCAGAGGCCCTGCAAGGTTGGTGGCAGCGGGAGACTTTCTGCCTGGGCAGACCTGAGGACAGTGAGCCCCACTCCGCTAGGTTCGGAGCCTGGGGAGGGCCTAGGCACAGATGTGCCAGAGTCTGGTGATGAGCTGTAACCCAGCCACAGGAGAGGAGAGAAGGACAGGGGTGCCTGGCCAATCTCAGCCATGCTGGACGGCCCCTCGGCAGGCTTCAGCTCCAGGCCTTTGGCAGAGGTGGAGGGGGCATGGGTCGGGGAGGGGAAGGGTGGTCAGAGAAGGAGGCAATGACAGTCAGAGGGAGGTGGTCAGAGATAGAGAGGCCGAGATAGTCCAGAGATGGCCTGCCAGCTGGACCTCTGAGAGCCTCTCCTTTCCTGAGAGGGGAGCTCTCAGACTGGGGCAAGGGTCCTGGCAGGTAGTAGCTTGGTGGGGTTTGGGTTCCCTGGTGGGTTTGGCACGTGTGGCCATGTCTATTGTGAGGGAGGATAGGCTGGCTCCAAGGTCTCTAAAGGCTTTGAAAATGTGGGCTGTCACCCATCAGGAGAGACACCTGGAGGGGAATGGGGTGTGGGCTTGTGTTTGTGGTGGGTGGGTGTACTCTGACCCCATGGCTATGGTCCCCTAACTGTTTTGTCCTTGACTTGGTGTGTACGTGGTTTGAATGTGTCAGCATGCTGGTGATCCTACTGAACTGCGTGACACTGGGCATGTACCAGCCGTGCGACGACATGGACTGCCTGTCCGACCGCTGCAAGATCCTGCAGGTGAGGCCGGCTGCTCCGGGCCCCACCCACCACCCCACCTCACCCAATGCCCCCCCAAACCTGCCCCTCTTCGCTCTGCCCTGCCCGGCCTAGCCACATCTTCACCACCTGGCCTGCCCTCGCTCCCCTGGTTGTCCTCTTCCTCACTCCCAGCTGGTCTTACCCATTTCCCTTTGTAATCCTCTCTCTCTTCCATCCTCTCCCCTCTATCTCGAGGCTTCTGCCTTAGTCCAGGCCCCCTTTTTCTCCTGCCTGGGGACCACCACCAGGTTCCTCCTGGTCTCCCAGAAACTCCCTGCAGAAAGCCTGCCTTGGCTCCAGTGCTCTTGGAATAAAGGCTGGGTTCCGTAACTCTCAGTCGGTGCCTTTAGGAGTGGCCTCTTGTATCTCTCCTGTTTTCATCTCACCGAGGTCCCAGGTGGAGGCCTGACCTTTGATCCCTGCAGCACAGGTATACCCAGAATGCAGGGTGTTAGGCTTATACCCATTTTACAGATGTAGAAAGGAAACATCCAAGTCTGTCTCCCTGGGAAAGTCAGATTCCTCCTAGGAGGAATTGCCATCTGTCTCTTACGTTTCCACAGGACTCAGCAGTTCACAAGCTACCTGGGGCCTCTGATTCCTTTGGGGCACTTGTTAAGGATCCAGACTCCTGGCCCATCCCAAACCTGCAGAATTAGAATCTCTGGGGCAGGTCTGGGGCCCAAGTGGGTAACAAGCTACTTGGCCAGCCCTGGGGCCTTGGGTGGGGTTAGAAGCAATTAACCTCAGCGGATACTAGGCTGGCTTCCCTACCAGGCGGTGAGTTCACTGAGCACTCATCTCTGTGTCCCCGACGCCCAGTCTACGTCCTGCACACAGGAGGTGCTCAGCGCCCACTTGTTGAACTGAATTGACTGTAGCCCTCACTGATCCCTGAAAGAGGAACTCCACCCAGGCCCTGTCCTCAGGAAATATACACTCAACTGAGCCTGTGGTTAGGACATTTGGGGCCTCCTTTCTGAGCCGAGGAGGGCAGCATTGAAACCTGTGCCTAGGAAGATGTCAGGCCCATTTTGAGAAAGCTCCTTCCACATGACTTTTGGAGTCAGATAGACCTGAGTGTCATTTCTGGTCTTCCTTTCACTGCTGTGTGATTTGTGGCAAGCGGCTTAAGCAGTCTGAGCCTTGGTTTCCTCATCTGTAAAATGGGAATATTCAGGGGATCATTGTGAGAATCGAAGAGAGAATGCAGATCACATGTCTAGCCCAGTGCTTGGTGATTATTAGGAAGGGTCCCTTTGCCCCACTCCTAACTGGGTCCCTTGTCAGTACACTTGCTTTTAGAGAACAAATAGAGTGGGCTGGATGACCTTGGGCAAGCTCATTCCCTCAGTCTTCTACCTCAGTCTTCTCATCTGTGAAATGACCGCATTGGACCAGGATCTCTGAGGTTCTCTTCCTGCCCAGGAGGAGAAGTTTCTAGATCTTCCCCTGGCCCCTCGTATCTGTGCCCATGTTCCCACCTAACACCGTGGCTCTGAGCCCCAGATCCTGCTCCAGAACCTCACGCTGTCCCTTGCTTCTTGCCTTCCTCCTGCCCCTGCAGGTCTTTGATGACTTCATCTTTGTCTTCTTTGCCATGGAGATGGTGCTCAAGATGGTGGCCCTGGGCATTTTTGGCAAGAAGTGCTACCTTGGGGACACATGGAACCGACTGGATTTCTTCATTGTCATGGCGGGGTAGGTAGACCATATCAGACAGGTCCTAGCCTCTAGTGCATGCCAGACAGAATTTATGTAATCTCATGGGCTTCTTGGTAATAATGATGAAGCTGTGTGATAATGTCTGGGTCCCTCCTGGACCCCTGCAGTGGAAGGAATGATGTCTCTTCACTGAATGGCCTGGACAGACAGACATTCCTTCCTCCCTACTCTGGTAAATCATGTGTCTTCCTGCACTGTCAGCTGATACTGCATCTATTTTTTTTTTTTTTTGATACTACGTCTATTTTATACTAACTATGATCTTGAGAAAGCCACTTAAACTCTCTAAGCCTCAGTTTCATCATCTGTAAAATGGGAGTAATAGATAATGAAGAGTAGCTACATCAAAGTGAGCACCCAATAAATGTTGACTATTATTATTACCATCATCCTAGATCACTCGGCAGGTCAGAGATCCAGCACAGACTCAAGTACTGTCTGACTCCAAACTGTGGCTATTTCTGCCAAGGTGTAAGCTACAGTCAGAGAGGCCAGGTGATAACTTAGCCTGTTTTGGCGCATCTTGGGCCCTGCTCTGTGCCTTGTTCTTGCTTTCCTGGGTCAAACCAGGCTGAATGCCCATTCATACACTCCTCCAACAAGCAGGGGTTAAATGAGCACCTACTAAGTGTTTGGGCCTACTGAGTGCTGCCCTAGTTGTAGGGTATGGAGGATGGCAAATCCAGACGTAGACTTTGTTCTTCCCCACTACCGTCTGGAGAGAGGCACCCGGCAGCCACGTGGGTAAACATGCCACGCTGAGACCAGGGCGTCGTGGTTTTCTGAGAGAATTTCTGGGCCAGGCTGGGGCTTGTGGGCTTGAGGACTTGTCTGAGGAGGTGACACAAACACAAGAGCTGAAGGGCGAGCAGGTGTTAACTATGCCCAGTAAGGGTCAATATGGCAGAGGTGAGAAGGGGAGACCAAAAGGCTGGCAGCCCATGAGTGTGGGCCTGTGTGTGAGTGTGTACATGTGTCACTGTGTGAGAGCATGTGTATACGCATATAGGTCTTGCCAGCATACGTGTGTGATGCCATTTGGAAGGGACAGAGGGTGGACGGGCACACAGCTGCGCTGGCGAGTTAGCACCACCGAGTAGATGCTGAATTCCACAAATGTGCCCTGAAGTGAAAGGATTCGCTCACTGGTGTTCTTTAAAATGTTTTAGCTCTTCCGTGTATCCTGTCCTAAGAGCTGTATTTAATTTCACAACCATGTTGTCAACGATGGTTTAGACCTAACTAGAAGTTCTGCTGGGTCTCTATGGTATCCTGTGAACTGTGCCATCCCTTTGACAAAGTCTTCATTCTCAGTCTCATTTTGGTTTGGCTGGAGGACATCCTTAAGCAGTTTTTTTATTTTTTTAAACTTTTTTAAGGGAAGGTATTTGGATCGTGTCATTTTCCAGTCTTGTCAGTCCAAAAATATATTCCTTTGATCTTTGTGTGTGAAGGGTGGTTTTTGTCTGCACTGTTCTAGAGCCATAATTTTTCTCCCTCAGAACCCTGCACATGGTACCATGCAAACCTACACCACAGTCACTGAGCTATACCCATCCCGACCCCTTTTAGAACTCAAGACTCGTGTAATTCTTCAGGTCAGAAAAAAAACTCTATACCTTCTTCGGTGATTGCCCATTCTCTGCTGTCTCCTGGAATTCCCATAAGTGGCTGTTTCCCTCCTCTATCTGTGCTCTGCATCTTTCCTCATTTCTCTCACAGAGTTCATCCAGACGAGGAGAGAATTCTTGGCTTGGCCTCTGAATCACTAGTGAGTTCCTTTTCCCTCTTACAGTCCCTGATGGAAGCGTTCGTCTCCTCTGTGTCTTTTTAACACCAGGATCGCTTCTTGTCCTTGAATGTCTCGTTTTTCAGAGCAGTTTGTTTTAGTGGGCGCAACAGTCACTCATCTCTTTACAGGTACAGATTAGGCTTCTTAAAAGTCCTTTCCTGACCCCAAAGTCCAAGCATAATTTTCAAAAAGTTAAAAAAAAATTACCCTCACACAAATCTTAGAAGGAACATGTATCACAGATTTATTCAACTCATTAATGAGGAACCAGCAGGATGGTAATCAGCCGAATTAGGAAAATAGACATCGGAGGAAAAATTATAGGAATAAGAGGGGACTAGAATCAAAGCTAGTTAGTGGCTTTATAGGGCCATAAAACCATAACCTTTGGGGTTATCTTTTATATTGGGCAGAAATCACTTACGAATCTCTTATGAGTTCACATGTAATTTCACAACAGCCAGACCTTTAATTAACAGTAAAGAGTAACTTGAACAAAGGTATATTTCCCTAGATAATGAGATAATCTTTATATGGGTCTGTTAAATAATGCTCCAAATGCAATTGCGAGAAGTACTGCCCTCCCTTTGCCATATTTCCCAGTTTTAGGATGATTTTTCTTAACTCCCGTTTCAGAGAAGTCATTTGTTTTGCTGGCTCCCCATGAGTGCCCCTACTCCGCCCTTTTGACTTGAAGAGTCTCCTCTGTTGCTTAATGATTCCCCTCGTCTGCTCATATTTATAAATAAAGACAGTGAAGATCTAAGCTGAGCGGAGTGAGGAGCTGGCCTGGCTTCAGCACTGCCGCGGGGTCTCCGTTTGCTATCTTCTCTCAGTCCTTGGGGTGGGGTCCACAGGCCAGCATCCTCCTGGGGGTCAGGGAGGGCTGGGCGCATGTGCAGTCCCACAGGGCCCCATGCTTGGTTTAATGCTCTGCTCGCACCATTTTGAAATTCTCAAGAATTTTTGAACAAGGAGCCCTGCGTTTTCACTTAGCACTGGGCCCTGCAAATTATATAGCCAGTCCTGGCTGGGGGGCGGGTTCAACAAAGACATTTTTGGGAGAGGCATGAATAGCCTTAGGCAGGAGGCTAGGGACTCCAGTGACCTACCCCTGTCCTCAAGCTCCGCCCTGTGCTTTGTGCCTGGGGATGGTGAGCGCAGAGGGCAGGATGGGAAGCCACAACCCCCAGCATCAGAGCGCAGCCCCCCCAGCCCCACCCAGGCTCGCAGCTATAAATGTCCTGTTTCCCGAGTAACAGGCCTGCCATCCCGAGAATGTTTTCTTCCTTCCTGCTCCTCCTCTTCCCTGAATTACTGGCTCCCTCTTCAAGTGATGGAGGAGACAGAACCTCCACATTGGAAAGTTCCTCAGAGGTCAGAGCCTTTGTTTCAACATCCAGTCCACCACCTGGGCCAGCTCACAAGACAGCCTATCGCAAACTGGGACAACCTGCTGTGCTAGACAGTTCTTTCGCTGAGCCGAAATTTGTCTTCCTGTAGCTCCCACCTGATGGGACCATGCGGTCACTGATTTATTCACAAAATCAGCATTTACTGAGCACCTACTACATGCCAGGTACTGCGCAGTGGGGACTCGAGGTGAACAAGACAGATGCTCTCATGATTTCATGGAGCTCACGATTTAGAAAACAGATAATGAAATTCTAAACAAATTCTAAATTGGGATCAATGCTGTTGCAAAGAAGTATAAGGGGCCATGAGGGTGTGGAATGGGGACCTGGCTTAGATGGCGGGAGAGGTTAGTATGCGGCTTCCTGAGGAAGAGAGGCCCCGGGGTAAGAGCTGACCAGGCAGGGGGTGGGGAGGGTGTCTCAGGGGAGAGGGGACAGCATGCAGAGGGCCTGGGGATGCTGTTGGAGGAAGAGAAGGGAGAGCAGAGGGGCTGTGGGAGCCCAGGGACCCTGGGGGTGGGTGGGCGCTAAGGGGTAAAGCCAGGGAAGAGGGCAGGGGCCTGGTTGCACAGGGGGGCCTGCAGCCTGTGGACAGAGGTGTCCCCGACAGACTTGTGACAGTCCTTCTCAAATTGGAAAGCGGCTCCTCTACTTCCTGAGTCACCCTTTCTCCACATAAAATGTCCCCAGCATCTCTCACAGTTTGTCAAAGGACTGGTGAGGTGGCCTCACCTGCTGGACTGACTTGAGGCTGTCGTGGTCCCCAGCTGGGGAGCAGGACCCCAACCTCACGGTGATGACTTACAGGGGAGAGAAGGGGCAGCCCTCACCTCAGGGCAGCATGGGGTTGTAGTGACCTGCAGAGTGGCTGCTCTGCCTGCCATCCCTAGGTCTCGTTCACTCTCCAAGCCAGGCCTCTCCCACCCTGGAACTAAACACAGTTGATTTAAAAATACCCAAAACCTAAATATCTACCTTTAAATTTATTATTAATTTCATCTTATACTGATCTCTTGGAGCCTTGATTCGGTCATTCATTACATTTCTTCCTGTCCTCAATCAGCCAGGACAGCGAGCCCTGTGGCACCTCACTAGAGACTCTTCTTGTGTGAGACAAAGCCCCCGTAATCATTGGATAATTGTTGAATTTACCTCACTGTCTTATTTAAGTTACACTTCTCTGCCTTTGTCCACTAGGAGGTCATGAAATATTCAATGGCATTCTTGTTGAACTCGAGATTTTCTTTATCTATATCTTTCCCTTGGTGCATCACGCTGGTAATAACTACTTCCTCCTCTAACCAAAAACATGAAATGGCCACTGACAGCTGTGGGGAGGGGTCTGGGCACCTCTGCTAAAATCACCCCTAAGAATTCCTGATGACGGGTGTCTGGGGTGAACCAGGGCTCTAGGGATCTTTCCAGAATGAGGCTGAGCTAGAGCCCTTGCCAAGGGCATGGCCGGTGGGGGCCCCCACCTTGGATGAGTGCAGGGAACAGGAGTGGCCTTGAGTCTGAAAGCTGCTGAAAGCTTCCGACTGGGATGACATCCAGGAGGGGGCCTCGGTGTGGGAAGTGGAGCCGCCCAGGGACGCGTGTGAGCAGATGGGGAACGGGCAACCTCCCCCAGCCTCAAGCATATGTGCGACCTTATATCCCTTCTCAGTGCTCCTCCAGATTCAAGGAGCAACAAGATTGCTGGGGCCCATGTTAAAATATAGATTCCTGGGCCTCACCCAAGGGACCCAGATCCAGCAGGTATGGAGGGCCTGGGAACCTGCATTTTATAAAAAAGCTCCGGTGGTCCTGATGCAAGGGGATCTAGTTCATCTGACCCTCCCAGAGCCCCTGGTCAAGAACGCTTCAAGTGTGGATCACGATTCCCAATCTGGAAACCGCAGGTCGCGGAAGAGGCATGGGGAGGACTCCATCTCTGATCTGTGTCCAGAATCTGAATTAATTCTCATGACAAGAAGATGTACTATGTCACCAGAACAGTGGGGATTCCTTGTAAGCATTTCTGTCATCATTAATAATATTAACACAAATAGCAGTAGCGTCGGTAACTCCGCACCTTGACCTCGGAGTGGGAGGGAGAGGCTGGGCCGGGATCTATTACACCCTGGAAACAGCTTCTCCCAAGTGTGCCTGGGGAACAGCTTCTCCAACTTGACTCTTACAGGCTCTTGGGAGACAGAACATCAATAAGAATTGTTCGTCATCCCTGGACTAGAGCTTTCTAAAAAGATTAGGCAGGCCTGTCCCCTCTGTGGTTGCTTGCTGAGAGTTCCTATTGTCCAAAGTGCCCCATCAGTGGGACTTTAAAAAGCAAAGGGGATTGAATCCTCTTAGGCATTATCCAGGTGATAAAAATAAGAGCATCTACTGTTTGCTGAGTACTCCGTGTGGGCCCGATCCTGGGCATTATCTGGCTTAATCTTCAGACTAGCTCTGTGAGGGAGGAACTGCAGTCAGTTCCGTTTCACAGATGAGGCACAGGGACAGGGAGTCACCTGCCTGAGGTCACAGACTGGTAAGGGGCAGAGCCAGGAGCTGAACCCAAGGAGCTGGGCTCCATGGGCTGGGGTTGAATCCTGGTTCTGTGTAACTTGCTGGGTGTATTTGTCAGGGATGTGTTTGGCTGCAAGTAACAGAACATGTGACCAACAGTGGCTGAAGCAAATCCTGGGGTGTTTTTCCTGACATAACACGAAGTTCTGAGATTGGTGGTTACCAGTGATGGCTCTGTGATGTGGGGGCTGACGTGCTTGTGATTTTCCAGGTCTTTCTTTCATGGTCACAAGGTGGTGTTGAAGTTGTGGGCGTTTTTTCTGCACTGAAGGCAGGAAGGGTGGAGGGAGACAGGGCTATGCCAGCTGCGCTTCTACTTGGGTCTGGGAAGCGACATTTTTCTCTTCTAGATCCTTCCCGTGTCCCAGCACACTTGGCCAGAACTGGGTCTCATGGCCATGCTTAGCTGTAAGGGAAGCTAGGGAAATAGAAAACATCATTGAATTTGGATAAATCAACCAAGAATTGTTCTCTGGGGCCAGGCAAAACTGGAAGAAGAGAGAATGCATATTAAATGGGCAACTCAGAGTCTGCCCTTTCCTGAGTTTCTTTGTCTCTTGGCCAAAGCTGTGACTCTGCCATGTCTCCAAGTCCCAGTTGGAGCCTTCTGTCTGGGCTGACTGGGGGTGTGCATGATCTGCTGAAAAATCTAAAGTCAGTTACCAACTGGTGCAAGCTCTGCAGAGGCCCGCACCCACCAGCAGACCCGCTGTGGTTACGGGTGTCAGAGGGTCACCACTGGCTTGTTTCCAGAAGCCTCTTCTTCAGTTGGCCCCCCTCCTGCATGGCTCTGTATGCGTGACCTCTGGGTCAGGGAAGCACTCTGCGTGTCAGCAGGCCCAGGGCACCCTCCTGGCTCTGTCACTGACTTTCCACCGATTTATCCTGGGGTCTACAGGTCTGTTTGCTCCAAGGCCTGGATGCTCTGAGGGCAGGGCTGAGGCTGAGCCATCGTCCTGGAGTCCTTGGAGCCTGGCCCTGGGCCAGCATGGAGGGGAGGCCCCATGACATTTTTTTTAATGGGGGGACTAATTAGGTTTATTTATTTATTTATATATAGGGGCACTGGGAATTGAACCCAGGACCTCATGCATGCTAGGCATGCACTCTGCCACTGAGCTATACCTTCCCCTTTCCATGACATGTTTTGTATCTTTGTGCACAGTCACCACAGAGCTGGGGGAATCTGGGGCCATTTTCTTTAAGCTGAACTGGCCCTTGGGTGAGTGTGGACCTGGGAAGTTTCCAGGGGGAATCCTGGTGTGGATGATTTTTGATTTACATATGGAGTACAGTGGGAGAGAGAGAGAGATGATCATGAGCTCCAGTCCGTTTCCATGGAAACAGGATGCTAGATGCCATGGTGGGCGGGGTAGGGATAAGTCACCAGAGATTCTCAGGCTACAGGTTGATAAGCCAGACACCAGTCAATCATAAGTCAGTCAGGATTTTCTCAGTTATACAGACAGGAACCTGCCGAACCTGGTTTAAGGAAATTTTTCATCTCTTTTACTGAAAGCTGAGGCGTCTCTGGCTTTAGGATCCATTCAGTCCAGATTCCTGAAAAATGTCACCAGGCATTGTGTCCTCCTGTTCCACAGCTCTTCTCATTCCTCTGTGCTACCTCCATCCCTGGCAGCTCTCCTCTTGGTTGGAGGGTAGCTGCTGGCAGCCCCTAATGCGCAGCCTACTCCCTGGGGTTCAACAGAAAGACCTTTACTTTCTCAGCCACTCCAGTGAGTGCATAATGGAACCTCCTTGGCTTGGATTGGCTGGCGTGGGTCATGTGCTCATCCATGAACCAATCACTGTCACCGGCATGAGGCAGTGCTCTGATTGGCTAGACCTAGGTCAAGGTGTTGGCACCTCTCATACCACAGGGCCTGAGGGAGAGGAGGATGCACTTGGAAAATCCCAGGACTGTTACTGTGCAAGCAGAGAAGGGAGCTCCAGGTGGGCACAAACCACTCTGCTTAGGTGGGTTACCAGAACTAAAGTTTCCTTACTGGGCTGGACTGTCACAGTCGTGAGAACTTGGGGTTGTTACCCCCACTTTGCTGATGAGGAAGTGGAGGCTCAGAGAGATTAGTGGCGTGCTTCAGGTCACACAGCCTGCATGGGCCAGATCTGGGATGTGCTCAAGTACGACGGTGCCGAGAACGCATGCCGACTCACAGCATGAGGGGTTGTACCTTTTCAGAGGCCAAAATATTCCAGTTGATCTGCCCTGGAGGACTTGGGCAGCCTCATCAACTCTTAGAAGGATGTACGGTGAGTCCTGGAAGAGGGACTTTCCCCTCAAGCTGTGGTAGAGCCAAAAGAATCTCAGTCCGGTTTCCATCAGCTGTGCCCACCTGCCGTGGGCAGGACTACTCTGGAGTAAGGGAGCCGAATGTCATGGGAGGCCTATCATGAGGCACATTTGGGGTATATACTAAAAAGTTGTATATTGTTGTTTGCCTGACGTTCAGACTTAACTGGGCATCCTGTTTATCTGGCAACTCTTCCCAGAGATAAAGTCACTGGAGTATTGTCACCTGAGTGGAGCCTTGTCAAGAGAAGGTCCAGGGTCTTCTGCTGCTGAGGTCCCCAGATTTCCCCTTTACTCTGAATTTGGCCTGAGTTGGGTTCAGAGCATCAGTTTCTTTGTCATGTGGGTTTAAGAACTCCTGTTCTTCTGGTCTCAGTGGATTTGCATGAGGATGTGTGGGTAAAAATGACCCGTAAATCATAAAACACTGGCCAGAGTCAAGGGCTAATGTTATTACTCCCTAATTCTCTCTTGCTGTTAGTTCCTTCCGCCCTCCCTCCACTGAACACCTACTGTGTGCTGCGTGCTGGGATAGTATCCTCAGCTGGTGTCTGGTTATGAACCAACACAAGCCTGAGTCATCGCAGAGCTGCCTCCTGACAGATGAGCTGCCATTTCCAGCATCTCAGCTTCCTTTCCATTAGCTACATCTTAAATTACATTTTAAGAAAGCCCCCGTGGGTCCCTTGTAAAGATTGAGGAAACACCCTATTTTTATCAGCAACACAGAAATCGTCTCCTGGGAGGGGTGTTTCCTGGAAAGATGTTAAATCTCAGTCATTTTATGTTGCTTCTGTCAGCTCCAAGCTTTTTTTTTTCCTGATCTTGTCCCCTCAAGTTATTTGTTTGACAGGCTGGCAGGGAGCCGCCTCCAAGCCAGGCCCTGGGTTGGGTGCTGGGGACCCGGCTAAGACTCTGAGCTAGCCCCCGTGGAACAGGGGCGGGGCAGCACCCCTCAGAGCCAGAGGTGCTGTACTAGAGGCCCAGTGGGACACAAGGCAGGAGAGCTCAATTCTGCCTGAGGGTGGGCTCCGGAAAGCCAGGAAGGGCAGTCCAGGTAGAGGGGCTGGCAGACGCAAAGACAGGTAGGCTGGACATAGCGGTGCACTCTGGGAAGTGGAGATGTTCGGTGTCCCTGGACTGCAGGGCAAATGGTGGTCAGAGAGCTTCCAGAGGCCCTTCCTGCTTGATCTTTCCCCATCAGGAGATGGGTCCAAAGAGGGGTTTAAGCAGGCATCATGTGATTCGTGGGCCAGTGTGAACTGAGGCAGCGAATGAGGCTGTGATGTAATAGTAACTGACACCTATTTGGCTCTTACTTGTGCCAGGCCCAGCTCTAAGCACTGAATCCATATGTGAACACATTTCATTCTTTCCATACCCCTGTGAGGTCGATTCAGTGACACACGCAAGGTCACACGGTGCACTAGCAGCAGAGCTGGGATTGGAACCCAGGCTCCATGCTCTAACCATTGGGCAACACTGCTGCCACGGATGCTGGCCCTACTCCACGTGCTGCCAAGTGTGTGGTGCCTCCCGGGCACCGGGCCAGCTGAGGGGGTGCTCCTGAGCCAGAAGGTGGCCTGGCCTGATGAGATGAGGTGGGGGGTGGGTAGGCCATGCAGGGCGCCGGGATCCCCTTGCTACGCGGCCCGCTGCCCTGCGACCTGGGCTCTTTCTGGCTCCAGCTTCCTCATCTGCAGTGGGCGCCCTTATCCCACCATGGTAAGCTGTGTAAAGTGCGTGGCATGTGGCAAGTGCTCCAAAACCCTTCTGAGTCAGCAGGACTCTGAGTTGCCAGTGATAGAAACCCAATGCGAATGACACCCAAGCCCCAAAGGGACTGCACCAGCTCACGGGACTGGGAAGAATGGAGGGCAGATCTGCAGTTCGGGTGCAGCTGGAGGGAGTGCTCGAACCATATGGTCAGGATCCTGCCTCTCCCCGGTTCTGGCCTCAGCCTTCCTTTGTGTTGGCAAAATTCTCAGGCCACCATGGAGGCAAGATGGCCATTAGCGCCTTCGGGTTTCCTGGTGGTGGCTTAGCCAGGGAGAGCCTCTCCCCTGCAGTCCCAGCTCAAGAGCTGGCTGCCCCTTATGGCCCACCTGGGGTCACGTGTGCCCGTCCTGAACCAGTCATGGTGGCCGGGGGTGGTGCTCCCTGGGTGGCCAGGCCTGGGTCTCTGGGCCTCTCCAGGAAGCTGGGGAACTGGGAGTAGGGGAGGGAAGCTCAGGAATCCGTGGGACGTGCCCTGAAGAGCAGATGTCCACCCTGCTGACCCACCCCTGCCACGGCCCCCACCTCCGCACTCCACGCCTAAGCCCCTCTCCCCAGACAGACACCTGACACGCACCCGGGAGCTAGGTGCAGCCACTCTTCTCCTGGGGTGATGTCAGGACGAAAGTGCTTGCTTTAAAGCAAAATTACTTACCTAATTAGGCGCTTGGGAGCTGGCAGGATGTAGTGGGGGGTTTTGTTGATTTTTTTTTTTAGACTTTTAGCACTGAAGCTGCGCGATAAAGTAACTGTGTAATTAGGGATTAATTTCTCACTCCCGCAAGTGATGTCTTACTTGGGGCCTGAGGGAAGTCAGCCGGGTGGTTATTCACCTACAGAGCCGCCCTCTTCACCTTCCTTTTTTGGGGGGGTGCTCCCTCAGCTCTCATCCAGGGGTGGGGTGGGGGAAGGGGTTAGTAGGCGGCTTCTTCCATCACAGGTGTTATTCATGCTCCACAGGTTCCCCGATGCCTGCCGACTGTGCGGCGGGGCTGGAGCGGGGCTGTGCTGAGGAGGAGAGAGGTGCTCAGCCGCAGCCCCCCGCCCCCCTCACTGGTCGAGTTCTGAGCCACACAGTCTGTCAGGATCCCTGCTGGGATGGCGCCCCGTGGCCCACAGTGGTAACCTGCTCATGAGCAGCCCCCCTCATTGGCCTTTCTTTGCCCTTCCGTCTCTGTGCCTCCTGGGATCACCTCCCAAATAAACTGCTGCTCCCAAGGCCTTGGCTCAGTCTGCTTTGGGGGAACCCAAACTAGACTAGTGGTGTGAGCAGAGTGTGGAAGGAGCCAGAGCAGAGAGCAGTGAATTCAGCTTGCGGTGCAGGGACGGGGTGAGCAGGGCTTCATGGAGGAGGGGATCTTGAAGGATGAGAGCGAGGAGACGGCACGGGACAGAGGAAAGGGGCAGAGAATCACATGTTTGGTGAGCTTGGTGGGCCTAGCCCGGCGCCTGAGCTGCAGGGAGTGAGAGCAGGGGGTGGGGGAGGGGGCCGCGGCCAGACTGGAGGGCCTGAAGGGCTGTGGTCACGGGTGTGGACTTTGTTCTGAGGGCAATGGGGAGCCACTGAGGGCTTAAGTCCAGGAGTGGCACAGCTAGATTAGAGTTTTAGGAGGTTTTGACTAACTGAGGATGGGCTGGGTGGGGAGGAAGCAGGTACTGCCGCTGTCAGGAGAGGGACAGAGACTAGACTAGGGCAGGGTGGTGGAGCTGTCGGCCGACTGTCCCACGTTGGGCTTGCAGATGCAGAGTCACCGTCAGACAGCACGTTTTCCAGGGCAGAGACAGCCCCACAGTTCCCACCTCCTGCTGCTTCTCTGACCATCTCTCTCCATCCTTGTCCAGTGTTCACCTTTCTATCCTCTTCCCATCAGGGAAGAATGAGCACTACTGGGTTCTTCACTGGGCACCTACTAGTTGCTCTTTATCACTGAAAGCATTTATACCTGGTCTTGCTTCCCTCGACAGGTGATGCAGGTGCAGCAGAACATAGGTGCATGGGACCTGGGAGAAATGTTCTGGCAAATGAATTCCCTGGGAGAATCCACAAGGCCAAGTTCTTTCATGCTGCTTCGAACTCAGTGACTCATCACGTTTCCCCTTTTGACTTGACTGCCAGGAAGCTCAGAGCTAAACTCTTGACGCTAATTCTCCAAGAAATTTCTCTTGGAAGATTTTCAGCAGGGACCCTGAGGGCTGCAACTGATGGATTCTCAGGGGAATTTTTTCAGTGAAGGGTCAGGTCAGAGGTGAAGGGAGGGAACTGGGCCACTGCAGCAGACCCAGAGTTCTGCCAGGTTGTGACTGCTTAGTCTCCCTCATGAGATGGGGTCTGATAAGTGTTCAGACCCTAAAGCTTGCTCACTCTAGGTAATCGTGGGCCTCGGTGACTTTCAGGCATAACTCATGTCTCACTCAGGGGCCAGCCCTGCTATTATTTTAGAGAAAAACATAAGGAAAGTGAACCCGATTTCTCACCAAGCAGCCTGAATATGCAGCGCATCTGTAGGCATTTTCCGTTCTTGCCCCACAGCCTATCCTGGATCAGGGGCCCTGGTGGGTACCCTTCCCTTAATTAAGAACCAGTAGTCCCAGACTGTGGACTGTGGGTTCCTTGAAGAGGGCATATGGGGATGGAGCCCATGTGACTGTGGGGCAGGGGAGTCAGGGACCAGGCGGGATTGTCCCAAGGGCTCCCAGAGAGGCAAGCGCTGGTGTGGTTTGTGGCCGTGGGTCTGCTCTGGTCCAGGAGAGCATGGAGAGGGGGGAGGTGGGACCTAAGTAATGTAGGTGGGGCTCAAACAGGTTAACTTGAGTAAATAATGAGAACTCACACAAGAGGCCCTCAAAAACCATTTCTTTCCTCTGTCTCCACATCCGTCTGTGAAAGAGCTATTTATTTCTATTGTGAGACTTCATGGGGATGGAACAAATCCTGGGCTGGCACCTGCTGGAGCTCAGCAGATGTGCCCAGGGCTCCTGGAATATAGTACCTGGGTGGGTTCAGTCTGGCGTGAGCTAGGAGCCCTCACCTCCAGCACATTCAGCAAAGCACAAACCGAGCCCGTCGGCAGGATGGAGAGAACCAGGCAGAAGGAAGAGGGTCTGTGTTTCGGGGTGCGGGGTGGTGCGGGGCACAGGCGGAAGGGGCTGGCTGGAGCTGGGCCTGCCGTGGGGTGGCTCTCCTAGGCCTGGTGTGTGCGTGTGTGCGCGTGCGCCAGTGTGAGAGCCTGTTTGTGTGCCCGTGTGTGCCGCCCCCGCAGCGCCTCCATCACACTCATCTCCCTGGCTGCCTGGAGAGCTCTTTCTACCAAATATGAAAACGACAGTGTGGCTCACCCACGCACGGAATCCTCATACAGCTCCACTCCCTCGGCACCCCTTCTCAGATCACCCTCTGCCTGCAGCCACTGCCCCTGGGCGCGCCTCAGCCCTCACCCTCTGCCTGGCTGCTGCCCCTGGCACCGCCACTCCTTCCCTCCCCCTCCTCTGGTCCCCCTGGTCTCTGTCTCTGGTTCTAAGGTCTCTGCCACTTTTTTGGTCACACCCCTTCATCTGAATTAGGAGTGAGTGTGGATGAGAGTGTCCAAGGAGTGTGTATGTGTGTGTGCACCGATGGCGGCGTGCAGGCGTTCGTGTTGCGTGTGAGCGCGCATCTGCATGTGTGTATGAGAGAGAGAGTGAGCGAGCACGAGAGCCGGAGCCTGTGCCCCAGAAAGCTGGGGGATGGATGGAGGCATTTCAGGCAAACGGAACTTTCACTCAATTACTCTTCAAGCAGCGGGAGGGGGTAGCGGCTTCACAACAATTGGACAGGTTTCCATGGTGTGTAGGAAAAGCCTTCATTTCCTGCTGATGATGGTGACAGGTGGAGCTGGCAGCAGTGCCGGAGTGCCAGGGTAGGGGGCCCAGGTCTGGTGATTGGGGCACCCGGGGTCAGGCTGGGGCTGCAGGCCTCTGGGACCTCTTTCAGTGGGGGATGGGGGGGCAGGTAGCAACTGAGCAGGAGGGATCTGGTGGACATGCGGGGAGCTGAGGGGACCCTGGAGACTACCCCATAGATCTGCATTCTGTGGAGATCTGAGAAGGCTTCCTGGAGGAGGCAAACTGTCTCCTAGGAATTGTAGGGCTGTTGACTGTGGAATGGGGTAGACCTATTTGGTGAGGTCCTGAGGATGAGAACTGGGGCAGCGATGAGGGCTCCAGTGTTGTCTTTGCTTTGAGTCTATCCGCTGCCTGGGTGCGTACTCCTGAGAGTAGGGGGCCGGGTCTGAGTCATTCTTGGACCCATAGCACCTAGACTAGCCTGGTTCATCGTAGACTCAGGGATGGAGAAACTTCCAGGACTCCAAGGGCATCTGCACAGAATCTGATCAAGGTTTCAGTGGACAGAAATGAAGGGAGGGGCGTCCCCGGCCGGAGGGACAGTGGGAGAATGTCCTGCAAGGGGGAAGTTCGGTGAGCCCACGAGGTTGGAGGGGGGAGCCTGGGCACCCTGCAGGGGGCTGGCTGGACTGGGTTTGTCCAGGAAAGAGTGGATTATTCCTGCAGGCAAAACACAGCATTCTTGCCACATCCCAGAGACGTGGCCTGTGATGCCTGGCCTCGCATGGGCCCACGGTGGAGCTCAGAGACAAAGAGACAGGGATAGACCTGGGCTGTCTCCTGGCTTGAGCCTCTACCCATTTGCTGGGTGACCTGGGACACGTGACATCACCTCTCTTACAGCCTCATCTCATCATAAATCCAGGCATCTAGCCCTGGCCTGGGGGGCCCCTGCAGACTTGGGGACATGAAGGGACTGGGAGTTCCACTCAGGCCTCTGCCCTCAGCGAGGGCCCCACAGACGCTGCTGCTGCTGTGACTGTGATGGCCAGTTGCCATCTGGGGTTAGCCTGGGGCCTCTTGGCCCCTCAGTTCTCCCGTCTGAGGAATGGGGCGAATCCTTCCTGCTTCAGAGGCTGCCCTGGAAGCTGGGGCAGGAGCCGCCTGGCACAGTGCTGGGTGTGCAGTGGGGACCCAGCGTCTCTGCTTGTCCTTTCCTTTGCTCCCTGGCTGCATCTGCTGGGATCCTCGGGGCAGTCTGGGAGGTAGATGTCACCCGCCCAGCTTACAGAGGGGGAGACAGGCCCAAGGAGACAGCCCCGAGCCACAGGGCTGACGGGGCTTAACTGGGATTCTGACTACTTTTCTCACTCACTCCTTCCAGGCCGGTGTGGACGTGGGTGGCCTGGCCCATGGCTCCGGCTGACCCTCCCGCTCCCCACCTCATTCTCCTCCGCTCTCTTTGCAGGATGGTCGAGTACTCCCTGGACCTTCAGAACATCAACCTGTCAGCCATCCGTACTGTGCGTGTCCTGAGGCCCCTCAAAGCCATCAACCGTGTGCCCAGTGAGTTGGTGCCCCCTGCCCTGACCCAGCCCGCCCAGTGCCCAGTGCTGGGCACAAGATCCTTCAGTGACTGGACAGATGTAGGTCCTGCTCCCAGAGGCTCATGGGCCAGTATCTGAAGGTGCTGGGAGGTGGCCCTGATGCCTCTGGGTCCCCAGAGGACTCAGATTGCAGCAAGTTCTGGCTTTTCGGGGACAAGGTTCCTTGGCGGGGGGCGGGGGGAAGTGGGGTGCTGTCAAGGTGGCCTGTGTGTGAAAATAAGCTGCTTGGTTTGAGGGAGTACATTGTGCAGAATTTCACTGGGGGGGGGGGGGCTCCCGGACTCCTCCACTTGTGCTGACTGACTTAGAACTCAAGCTCCCAAACCCCTCATCACCCCCACCATAGGGCCACCCCCATAGGTCCATTCACCCTCCCCCACCCCGACCATCTGCCTGTCCATCCGTCCATCCACCCACCCATCCGCCTGTCTACCCACCTCGTGTTGAGAGAGGTTATTGGATAACAAACCCTGACATCTGCCCAGACTCACACAGCTTTCAAAGCTTTTCCTCCCTGTGATTGTTTTTGAGCCTTACAGTCCCCCTGGGAGGGAGGTGGGCTATTCTCCTGAAAAACTGAGATGAAAAAACCGAGACTTGGAGACACAAGGTTACTTGCCCAAGAGGTCTCCTGACTCTTTCCACTGCCCTGGGTCAGGAATGGGATGGGATCCAGGGAAGGAGATGGGGGGCCCTGCTTGCATGGGCTTCAGCCCTGATGGGGAAGGACAGGAACTTTATGAGCATCTGCTCACCTCCTGTGTGCCAGGCACTTGACTTAATCCTCTCAACAATGCACTTGAGGCTCAGAGAGGTTAAGTGGCTTGCAGAAAGTCACACAGCAGTTCTGGGGCAAGGCAGAGGGATCTGAGCAGAGCTATGTCCGTTCTAAGCCCAGCTCTTTCCCTGGCTCCATCTGAACTCTTGCTTCTCCTCCCCGCCTGAGCCTGTTTCCCCATCTTTAGATGGGAGGGCTCCTTGCCCCTCTTCCTCCTCCACAGTCAGCACTGACTCCACTCCCCCCATACCCAGCTGTGGGGCCCTTGGGGGTGCCCTGCCACTCGTCCCACCCAGTCTACCTCTCTGCAGCCGTCTGCTGTGAGTACCCTGAAGGCTGGCCTGACTCTGGGTTCACGGAGCCTGTCGGTCAGCCCAGGCAGGCCTGGTGGGGCAGTGGACGCCATGCTCTGGGACATTTGTGGAGCAAGGTGACCTGGAGGGGCTGGCTGGCTTGCATTGGGCAAGGTACAGAGAGGCTCCTGGGGGGCTGGAGTCTCAAGGTCGCATGTACAAGGTCAGCTCCCCACTGGTGAACCTTGACTGATGGGAAACTCCAGGGGTCCCTGAGAGCTGCTGTGAGGGTCCTGAGGGACAGGTTGAGAGGTGGGGGTAGGGGGTGAGCAGTGAGAACCAAAGCTGTGGGGGTGGGGAGAGGAGCAGTCCAGCTGTAGCACCTTTGCCCCTCCCACTGTCCTGGGAGACTCGCTCGGGGGCAGGGAAAGGACATCCAGAGAGGCCGTCCTAGGTGACAGCTTCTCTCTATCCTTCCCTTATTCTAGAAGACACCTTAGAGATCACCTAGTTCAAAATCATCTTTACCTCATTTAACAAATGAGAGTGAGGCCCAGAGAGGGCAATGACCAGTCCAAGGTCACACAGCAGGGACTAAACTGGAGCCCGTTCTAACCAGGACACCTTCCCCAGTGGCATGTGTTCCTCTCCCTCAGGCTCCACCTCCCTCTGCTGGGAAACTGGCCACAGTGGGCTTCGTTCCCTCAGCGCCCAGAACGATGCCAGGTGCATAGAAGGCATTCAATAAATAGGTGTGAAGTGGACCCACAGGGCTGGTGTTATGGAGCATCCGTCCTGTGCCAGGGCCACAGTGCCGTCAGCGCTCAGACAGACAGGCACTGGCATGTGGAGCACCCGGGGTGCAGGGCGGGGCAGAGTGGGGGACGCTGGGGGTCTGAGGTGATATCTGTGCAGAGACTCAGCAGGATTTGGGGATTAACCAGGCAAGGGAGTGTTTTAGACGTGCCAGGCAGTGGGGAGGAGAATGAGGGGGTGAGCTGGACACAGGACTGCTCTGGTAATGTGGATGAGTGATGGCCAGGCTGGGCAGGATGGAGAGGAACAGGTGATCAGAGGCTCTGCTTTGGTCTTGGAGAGTCATGGAGGAAGCCCGCATCTGGCTCGGGCAACCTCAGCAGGGAGGGCACAGGGCAGGGCCACATCTCTCTGGTTGCCCCACTCAACTGTTCCCATTTCTGTCCTGCAGGAAGCAGCCACCATATGGCCATTATCACTCTCCTGGCCATGCAGCCCACAGGCCCGGCCCCCTTTCTAGAGATGTGTGTGTATGTGCTGGGGTCACACATGGTGTTTGTACATGATCCTGTGGTCTACACCTCCCTTCAGGTCTCTGGATCTGACAGGCATGAGAGTAGCCATGTGACAGGACATTTGAGAAGAGATGGTTTAGAAGAGGGGTGGACAGGGTAGACACACAGGGTCTCTGTGGGTAGGTTTCCATACATCTGTGTGTGTGTGTGTGAGTGTGCAGGTCTCTGTATCCATGAGAGACCATGTATTGTATGTATATGTGTGTGCACACGTGGGGTTGTGTGCATGTGGGGTGTGTATACGTGGGGGTGTGTGCACATGTGGGGGGAGGTGGGCACCTGTGTCTCCTTCCCGGCCCCCCACCTCCCTCTCTTGCTGGCTGTGTAAGGAGCTCATTAGGTGGCTCCTGGCTGTGGGGGTCACTCCAGGCCCCCAGTGCCAGTCTGTCCGGTTCTCTGGAGAAGACCCCAGGTTGGGCCCTGCACTTCTGGAGGCTACAATTTTGGAGGCTGGGTGGCCTGGAGAGCCCAGAGAGGAGTTCAGATCTTTCTTCAGGGGCCTCTTTCCTGCTAATAGGCTTCGCTGGGTGGCCCAGGGTGGCCCGAGGTGGGGAGTTCTGTTCCCGCTCTGAGATGATTCCACCTCTCAGCGAACAAACGAGTCTCTCCAATTTTGCTTTCTCAGAATCTGGCATGGGGAGTTGTTGGCGGCATGAACCCTCCAGGATCCCAAATATTACCAATGTGCCCCCCCTGGAAAGGGACCTTAAGATAAATTCATATTCATGAGAAACTTAATTAACAGGAGCCTCAGGTCGTTGGAGCAGGTCCGCTGGTCCAGACCCTCATTTACAGAAGGGGACGCTTCTTTCCCGGGTGCTGCGTGTTCTGCCCAGAGTCACCGGGGACTGAGCGGCATTGGGAGCTGGGAGGGCAGGCACAGGCTTATAGAAGTGTCTCTTTGAGAGGTCTGCTTGGTTGCCTCCTTTTTTTCTAGATGTTTCCCTGAACATTCCAAGTCCTCTCATTTATCTTCAGAGCGGCTTCTGCCCTGGGACGCATTCTTTTCAACAATAGCCTGTAGCTTTCAGTTTGGCCACTAGATGGCAGGCTAGAGAACTGGACTGGGCAAAGTCAAATTATGGGTTATTAATTGCAAAGTTGTGGAGAGTGGGATGGCTGCCTGCAGTTCAGAAAGTAGTGTAAAAACATGACCAACTAAGAAGACTCGGTCGGGTTGTCAGGGAGTGTAAGTGCTGCTTCTTAGCTCAGCTGGGAGCCTGCTGTGTGACCTGGGAAGCCTCTTGGTGTCTCTGGGCCTGTTTCCTTACTTCCACAAAGGAGGAGGAGGTTCTGATTAGATGTATGATTCTCGGCTTTGCCCAGGATGGACGGGGCGCCTTTACAGAGCCTCGTGAAATATGTCCCTCCACCCCACTCCTTCAGGTCTGTCCTGACCACTCAACCAGTTATGGACAGAAGGCAGGAGATAGCATGGAGGAGAAGGTTGGGAGGGAGGGAAGAAGCACTAGGCCGTGAGTCAGGAGGCTGGGTTCTGGTTCCTCTCTCTATGACCTTTCATAAGTCCCTGTCCCTTTCTGGGCCTTGGCAAGATGGGGCTGGATTATCTCTGAAAGTGCTGCCTCTTGGCACCAGCGGACTCCTGGCCTCTCCCAGCCTGCACACCCCTCAGGCAGCTGTAGTGCTTCCCAGAACCCACTGGCCAAGCCATTTAAACATGGAAAGTGCTTTTTTTCTCCAGTAAGAAACTAGGGCAGTTACTCCAATGCCTGAGCCAGCTGAGTCTGAGCTGCTGGCCCACATCTGCACCTGGCCGCTGCACACCCGGCCCAGGCTGGGGGGAGGGCGGGGTCGGAAGGGAAGCCAGGGGAGCTCGGGGGCAGCTGCTCAGAATGCTGAGCCTCCCCTGGGCCACTGCCCACCTCCCAGAGCCCTGTCCCCTGACAACCCCTGAACCCCTGGTTCAGCATGGACCCACCTCTGTGCAAGGGCCTCTGGGCTGGGCCTGGGATGGGGTGGAGCGAGGTGGAGCCTGCCTCCTGTGGCAGGGCCCGTGGACAGGGAGGCAGAGCTAACAGTCCTGTGGGGAGGGCTACTGTTGGACTTCAGCTGCTGGACCAGGAACTGGAGATTTACTCTGTATTGAGAGGCCCATGGGCTAGTCCCTTCACCTGCCCATCGTGAAACCCTGGGCCTCCATTTCTCTAATGACAAGATGAGCTTAATAATACCACTTTCCATATAGTTTTGTAAGGATGAAATGCTTTGTGTGTAGAGAACTTAGCCCAGAGCCTCATATGCAGTAAGTAGTCAATAGGTGCTACTATTATGAAGAAGGTGCTGGGAGCATTGAGGATAGAGGGTGGGGACATCAGGACCTCTTCAGAAGCAGCTGGGTTTGGAAGATGCTCACCACGTGCACAGAGGGCTGCGGCGGGGGTGGTCCTGGCAGACGGAGTGGAATTACATGTGCAGAGGCGGAGAGGAGGCGCTGTCCTGGGAACAGTGGAGCTGGGCAGAGGACTGCGTGTCAGGGGGAGGCAGGAGGTGAGTGTTCCACGTCTTTGAGTGATTTACTAATGACAATAAACGGCTAAATTTTATCAGGTGCTTTACATGGTTGTTATTTCACCTTCATAACAGCCCTAGGCAGAGAGAGGTTGAGTAACCTGCCCAAGGCCACACAGCTGGCCAGCGCTTTTTGCCCCTTTTCACGACCTCCTTCCTTTTCCTTTTAGTGTGTAGACATTCAGCCACCTACTCCATCTACAGGGCGTCAGAAAGACCCCTGTCCAGGGTCCAGGCAGAAAGGCCCTGTAGACTACAGTAATGCCCTTCCTCTCCTGGTCTACCCCCAAGGTTAGTGTGCTCCGGACGTTTGAACGCCTTTCACCGTCAGGGTGCAGACCTCTCATGGTGCTGAGCCCTGTGCAGCTCTATGGGGACGAGTCAGGGCAGGAAGGATTGCACAGTGGTCAGTGCAGAGTGTGGCCTGAGAGTCGCTCTGCCAGCATTCAAAACGTAGGTTAATTCACTGCAGGGCCTGGGGAAAGAGTCTTCTCTTGCTTCGGACCCCTGTCTGCATTGTACGGATTGGGGATGGCACATGGCACCTCTGTGTGGGTTAGTCTGCAGTGCCAGGTGTAGACCAGGTGCCCTGTTAGCTACCCATCCCAGCCTTCCTCACAGAGGGAGGGTCCCAGTGTCGGGGCTAATGACTGCATTAACCTGAACTTAGATCAGAGTTTGTGCCTAGGATCTTAGCCAGTGGCTCCACCTCAGTTTCTCCATCCATATAAAGGGGACCCAGCCCTCCTTTGCTAGGCCCTGGGGCAGCAAAATATCCTCATGACACCTGCTCGTAGAAGGGGTGCCCAGCGAAGGTGCCAACACCAGGCGTTGATCACGTGGGAGTCTCATACTCCGCATCTGTTGGCAGGAGGGCTGGGGGCCTTGAAACAGAGCTTGCATGAGAATCTCAGCATCTTCACTGTGCACGTGTGTTTACTAGGGCCTGGGGTGCAGCTGAAGGAGGCTCTGACCCCGGGCAGGACCTTGGACTTTAGAGTGTCTGTTCTTGGCACCCACGAGGGGCTCCCAGCCACCCTGGGGAAGAAAGGCTTGGCAGCCCCCAGGAAAGGAAGGGAGGGGAGGACGGAGGCAGGGAGAGAAAAGCGACAATGCAGTGGAGGGGCCTGATTTCCCCAGGGCTGCTGCCTTTTGGAAAGGATGGGGGTGGGGGGGAGAACATCTGGCCAGAGCATCTGATGAGAACCTGACTTGGGAACAGGAAAGAGCAGCCAGGACTGTGGAAGGAGATGCTTGGGGTGGGGGCGGGGTGAAGGTCCCCCTCCCGCCACCATGAGAGGGAGTGATTCCTGGACAGGACACCGGATCAAGGGAGAGAGCCACTGTGTATTCATTCATTCATTCATTCATCCAATCGTCCATTCATCCAAAGTAGCATGCGCTAAGGCACCACCGGGCCAGGCTTTGGTCGGATGTGCAGTCACGACAAGACTCGGATGCAGCCCCTTTTCTGCAGGCAGACACTGGAGCCAGGAGCTGTGGGCCACGGGGACACGTGCTCTAACAGAGGCAGCAGGGTCTGAGGGGAAGGGCCACCAACTACTTTGAGGAGGCTTCACAGAGGAGAGGGACAGGACGTTTGAAGAATGGGTAGGAGGGCAGCAGGGGGCACAGTGGGGGTGGGGACGTTCAGTGGGACAGGGCCAGGCCCACCCCCAAGGGTGTGAGCACTGATGGCCTAGGGAAGGACCCGGAAGTGTCCCTGGGCTGGAGGGTGCAGGGCTGCCAACTCCTTGCCTAGGGTTTGTTTCTTATCTCAGGTGGGTGCTGAGGCCCCTACCTGGCTGGGCCCTGCAAGCAGCTGTGTCCTCTGCAGCCTGGCCGTATGCTGCCTGGCCCGCCCTCCCGGCACCCACTGTGCCCCTGATTAGTTGGCACTGGCCGTGGCAGGAGCAGCAGACGGCCTCTCCCGGCTGCTCAGCGCCCTCCACTGACCTGGCCAGACACGAGAGAGGGGAGCCCCATGGCCAGCCACAGCCTCGGCACCCCTTGCCCTCGGCCTGCCTCCCTTCTCCCGGCTGCAGGCTGTACCCCGGCAGAGGCTGGCGTGAGTTCGGCTCTTTCTACTTGAGCTGGCCTGGCAGAGGGGCCGCGCTAATCCGGCCTGACAGTGCCTGTCTGCAGGGAGCACCCCAGACCCCCGGGGGAGACGCCTGTCAGGAAGTGCACCCCATCTCCTCCTGGGTCCCTACTGCCCCCAAGGGCCCCTGTCTGGCTGCTGCCCGGCTTCCCTCAGGGCAGGGGGTCTGGTCTGGGGGTCTGGTCTGGGGGTCCCTGGTGAGAAGGGGTGAAAAGGTTGAGCAGCTCCATCAGTTTGTCCACCCGTCATCCGTCTCCCCCAGCTCCTGGCTTTAAATGCCGCCTAGAGAGTACCTCTACTCTGATGCCTCCCACATGACACTCTAGGCCATACTTCCCTCTTCTGAACCCCAGACCCCGAGAGCTTATGAAACGACTTCACGTGGTTGTGCACCAGGCACCCCGAATTCCACGTGTCCCGGTGGAGCCCTGTCTCCACTGATGGCCGCTCTGTGCCTCTGGCCTCAGGCCCCTGACCTTGGAGCTGCCCTGGCTCCTTTCTTCCACTCACACCACATCCTGCCCCTTGGCTCAACCTTTAAAATGTCTCCAGAATCCAGCCACGCCCCCCTCCACTGCCATTGTCATCTGGACCCAGCCAGATGTGCAGTATCAGGCTGGCAGGTAAGAGATGGCTGCGCCAGGCTGGGCAGAATGGAGAGGAGCAGGTGGACAGAGGCCCAGTTCCCATCCTGGAGAGTCACGGGCCCGAGCAACGTCAGAGGGCACAGCCCAGGGCCACATCTCTCTGGGTGTCCCCCTCTGGGCTTTCTATTTCTGTCCCTCAGGAGGCAGCTACCATGTGTCTGCTGTTACACCCCTGGTCATGCAGCCCACAGGCCCGGCCCACTTTCTGGAGATGCGAGCATGTGCTGGGGTCACACATGGGCGTTTGTACAGCAGCCGCAGGCTGTGTCCTCTTTCGGGCCTCCCTCTTCTGCCCTGGCCCAGCAGCCGGGGAGAGTCTTTCCAACCTCTCAGACCACAACTCTCTTCTGCCCACTGCTCTCAGCGTGAGTAGAAGCCGGAGTCTCACACTCACCTGCAGGCAGCCCCCTCGTTCGCGCCCCTCCCGCCCTTGCCCTCTGCCTGGAGAGCTCTTCCCCAGATGTGCACACAGCTGCCCCATGCACCTTGCCGGTGAGGCCTTTCCCGGCCCCCGCTTTAAACCAGCCTGACCCCCGGCCCTAACCTGGCACTCCCCATCCCCTCCCCCATTCCGCTTTTTGTTTCTGTAGCACGTCTCCCCCAGCAAATGAGGAAATGCACTGATTTATTATGTTTGTTGTTTTCTGTCTGTCTCTCCCTTCCCTGAGCTAGAATATTGGTTTCACAAGGGCAGAGAACTTGGTGTGGTGTTTTTTTTTAACTGATATATCCCTAGGGCTTAGAGTGGTGCCCGGTGCATCGTAGGCCCTCACTAAATATTTGTTGAATGGACCCATCCACTCTCACTCCTCCGTTCATTCACACTGCCCTCCTCGGAGGGGCCGCTCTGTGCCAGGCCCTGGGCTGGACTGGCGGACGTGGAGCCCTGATGGGCCTGGCACTCCTCGTTTCCGGGGGAGGGCAGGGCTGTGAGCTGATGAACACTGACATTGTAGTTAAGTACTGCGATGGAGGGCGGGCGGGGCTGAGGCAGCTCACTGCCGGGGCACGAGCCCAGCCCGGGGACCAGAAGAGGTGTCCACGCAGCTGAGGTCTGAAAACAGAAGAGAGATGGCCTGGGTGTGTGCGAGGGCCTGGAGGTGACCCAGGAACGGGAAGTGCGTGGGTCTGGCTCCAGCATGGACCCCCTCCTGCCTTGGGAAGTGGACCCAGCATTGTCCCTGGGGGCACAATAGTAACAGGAACCCTTATGGCAGAATCGGGGAGGGTGATGTGGGTGGGGGCAGGTGTGCAGAGGTGGGGAGTTGGGGTGCTGGGGGCATCTGCAGTCTGGCTGGAGCAGCAGGTTGAGGTGAGGCCGGGAGAGAGGCTGGAGGCTGATTGTGGGGGCCTGTGAGCAGGGGATGGGGGCAGGCGGGGTAAGGATTTACACCTTCTTCATGGGGGTAGATGGGCTTCTGAGTTTGGGGGCACCTCCCTCTGAGGTGTCCTGGCCTTAGGGTGTTCCTGAGGCTGAATAGGAACCACTGTCCTCTTCTGTAGTTGAGGCCACTGGGTCCCAGAGAGGGCCAGCTCTGCCTCGAGGCTGCCCAGCCAGGAATGGGACAGATGTCCTGTCCTGGGTCGCTGCTTTAGATGCTTATCAGGGTATGCACTACACTGGATGTTCTGAGGACTCCGGGATCCTCTTTCTGTTCTTGGCTGAGGAAGCAGGGCCCTCAGCCACACTCCTGGGTGGCCGGCAGCCTGCCCTCATCAAGGCCCACCTGGTCCCCACCCCAAGCAGAAGGCCTGAAAAGTCACACCAAGAGAGCAGACCAGGTAAGCTTCATCCTGAGAGGGGATAAAGGAGAGCCGTCGGGAGCTAAAGGCAGGAGGCCTTCATGACTAACTGGACGTGAGAATCAGAGAAGACTGACTGAAGGAGGAGGCTTTGGCTAGCGGAGGGTGTGGGGGGAGACAAATAGAAAGGATGGTCCGAGGCAGATGGTGACAGGTCTTAAAGGCAGTCTCTCTTTCCCTCCATCTCTGTTCTCTGTCTGCATTTCTCTCTCTCTCTCTGTTTCACTTTCTCTGTCTCTGTTTCTCTCTCTTCTGTATCCAGTGCCATGGGAACTGAGGCCAGAGTGGAGCCGTCGGACTTGCTTTAGCTAATTACTTGACTGTGGACATAAAAGGAGGATTAGCTGGGCTCTTGCGGGGTCCTCCCTGGCTCCCTAATCCTGTGGCCCCTTTTCCCTGGTGCGGAAGCGAGTTCCTCGCTTTGCGTCCCTAATTAGCTAATTATGCCTTGCCTCTGTGGCCCTGGGACTCTCTGGGCCCCAGGGAGGACTGAGAAGTGAGCTGGGGCCCAGCTCAGCGGAGGGAGAAAGGAGGGGAGGAGGGACCCGGCTGCCATTCAGGGAAGCCAGCTGGGCAGGTTTTCAGGAGCCTTTCAGAATTTCAATATCCCAGAGAACTGGGAAATGTAATTAATTGAGCCACAAAGGCTGGGCCCAGGGGAGCAGGCAAGGAGCAGCCAGGCTGGGACTGTGTGGAACAGCCTCCTCCAGACCGTTCTGCTGCAGCCCCTTCTCACAGCCGCTGCCTGGCCCTCCGCGCTTGCCTCCAGCCTGTCTCGGCCTCCAGGATTGCTCCTTCCCCCATAAAGCCTAGAGCTGATGGAGGGCCCCTCCTGCTTAGATATCTGCCCACGGGACTCCCTGACCAGCCACTGAGCAGAGAGCCCCACTCTCCTCAGACCTCCAAGTGCGGCCTGAATGCCTTCTCTGGACAGTCATGCTCTGTACTTTGGCCTCAGCTTCTGTAGCCAGCAGGGCCCAGCTCCAGTCAGCCCCTTCAGGAATATGCCTGAAGTTGTCCCCACTCCCCGGGCATGGTCCCTTTCCCCAACACTGTGGCTCCCTGCTGGTAGACTACAAGCTCTGAGGGGGTGAAAAATGCAACATTGGATTCCCATGTGCCTAGTACTGTGTCTGGTATGTAACAGTATTTATAAGTGTTTGATGAATGACTGAATGATGGGGCACCAGAATGGCCTGCAACTAACTTACATAACATTTGGATGGATTACAGGGTGCTTGCTCTGTTTTCTTACTTCTCTCTTCTGCACACCCCCTGGTTACCCTGTTGGGGGGCGGTTGTGGCAAGGTGGGTATCGAGCCTTCACTCACCCTGGCTTGCTCTCAATTGGAGATCAGGAGCTGCAAGGGAGCCCCACTGCTTTCCCAAGAGGAGGCTGACCTAGTTTTGTGGGGAGGGAGGATAGGGGTGGGCATTAATTATTGATTGGAAATCACTCCATACGGAGCTTGTGATGCAAATCCCAAATAATTACCCTCATTAATATCCACCTCAGCAATCGCCCTGGAATAAATAAAAGTCTGGACAGGGCTACTGTTCTCCTTGTCACCACCCTTCCATCCTCCCCTGTTCAATATTTCAATCCCTCCCCATGACTTATCACATCATTCATTCATGAACAGTCATTCAGTAAATGTTGGCTGAGGCTGTGCTCTGGGCCAGGACCTGCTGGGTTCTGGGAACACTGAGGTGACTCAGACACAGGCCCTGCCCTCAGGAATTTACAGCCCAGTGGAAGAGACAGGAGAGTAAACAGATGACTGTGCACTAAGGCTAGAAGAAGACTATATGTTGCTGTAAATGGTACCTCCAATGTTGTGCAGTATGTAACCTGTACAACTGTACATGGCAGCCTAGGCTAGGTTGGAGGCGCTGAGGTTGCCCAGAGCAGAAGAGAGAGAGACTTGGTGAGAAAGAGTATGGAAGTCTTCACAGAGAGAAAGTAGATCCTTAATGGAGCTGTGGTGGCTGAATAGGGGTTTGCCAGGCACAAGAGAGGTGGAAGATTGTTCTAGAAAGAGGGAACGGCATGAGTAAAAAAGCATGGAGGTGTGAAATCCCATGGTATCTTTAGGGAACTTTAAATAATTTGATATTGTTAGACTCAGGGTGCACACTGGGGCAGGAGGGAGAGACGAAGATGAGACTAGAGAGGCAGGCAGGGGGCACAGGGATCACAGGATCTTGTGGGGGGTGTGACCCACCAGCTCTTGACACCCTTTGGGGCCACAGACACTTGTGTGGACCTTCTTCTCAGAAAAATTCATGACATCATACCTGCATATTTTATAGCAATTCCATGAGGTTCATGCAGTCCTTCCAGGGACCTCCCCCTGCCTGCTAGGGGTTCACAAACCCCAGCTTCTGTAGCTGTTGGGAATGCCAGCAGGTTTCACACACAGTGGGGACATGCCCAGAATAGCGTTCTAGAGTTGGCATTATCAGGAATCAACCCTTCTCTGTCCTGGTCTCTGCTTTCCCTGGGCTGACTACTTCCCCAGGCAGACTCTGTCCTCCCCAGGCAAGAGGGCCCCAGCTGCTCCAGGCTTAACTCCTCCCAGCTTGGAACCCCTGCGGAAAGAGAGCATCTCTTTTTCTGTAGTTCCAGCAGAAGTCTCAGTGCTGCCTCTCATTGGGCCTGGAGTCACGTGCCCATCTGGGATCAACCACTGGGGCTGGGGGAGCAGAATATGCTGATTGGCCAGGCCTAGATCATGTGATCTCCATGTCAGCCCACCCAAACCACAGGGACTGGAATTGGGGCGTAGGACTCTTAGGACTGTGGAAGGAGGGGATGGGCAAAACCACAGAGGCTTGCAGTCCTGTGGATTCTCCAGCGGCTGGGTGGCTGGATGTTCTTGCAAGGGAGGAGTCAGGAGAGAGCGAGTGACCTGCAGACAGTTACTGAAGTTGTGATGGTGGGTGACTTCTTCCAGACTTGGGAGAGCTGGGTCCTTTTCACAGCTGGGGACTGAGCCTCCAGAGAGAGGGGGAGAGAGGGCATAGAAGGTGCAGATGGGTGAGCCCAGGGCAGGAGGGGCAGAAGGGAAGGCTAGGAAGACAGAAGTGAAGGATGGTAAGTGTGTGGAATGGGGCCAGAAGCTGAGCACATTTTCCATTTTCTCTGTGGGTGGGAGCCCCAGAATTTGCTGAGAGTTGGGTGTGGCCCCTGAGCCGGGGAATCTTTGCAGGGTGGTTGCTGTCTTCTTGGGTCCCTTTGCTGAGTGGCCTTGTCCTCCAAGAGGGGAGGGGACTGGTTCAAGGTCCCACAGGTCCCAGAGACCAGCAGGGTGGGGATTTGAACCCATATCTCTCTAAATTAGAGGCTTCGTGCTTTCCACAGGCTTCCTCTCCCTACCTGTGGGGTTTCAGGACGTCAGACCCCTGCCTCCAATGCCACAGGAAGTGACTATCATGTTCTGCTCCCCTTCCCATGCCTGCCTGACGCCCTGTTCAGGTCACCCTGTCACCCTCCCTGGGGATGTCTGTCTCCCCTCCCAATTCCTCACTTTCTCCTCCTCACCTCTGGCTTGGCTCATTCTTTGCAGTTGTTTCTCAGAAAAGGAAAAGACCTCTTTCCCTGGCACCAGGTCAGGTCTGAGTCCTTTGGCTGGCCGTGGTTCTTCAGAGCTCTGCCTGGTTCCATCATGCAGTGGGGTGGGTCAGCAGAGTGCCTCTGGCTGGTACTGATGGGTCCTGGCATGATCAGGGGACAAGTGACTGCCCTGGAGATGAAGGACATTCAGGACACACTTATTAGGCACCTGCTATGCCCATCCTAGGTGGGGGCTGGGTATAGTGAGATGAGCCCACCTCAGTCCCAGGCCTCTGGGTCCTTGGTGTTGTGGAAAGAGTGCTGGACTTGGTGTCAGGACACCTGGTTTAAGTCCAGACCCTGCTCCTTCTGCTGTGCGACCTTGGGCAAGTAACTTCAGTTCTATGAACCTCCAGTTGCCTCTTCTATAAAATAGGGATAATAGTACCACCCTCACAGAGTTGTCACGGAGACCAAAGGAGATCATATTTGTGCACTACCCAGAAAAGCACCTGGCACATAGAAGTTGCTCTATAAATGCCTGCTTATTCATCTGTGATCTAGTGGAAGTGCAGTGGGGCCCAGAGCCATTGCCATGGCCTCTGGGTGGAGGGGCAGATACCAAGGAGAAGGTCTGTCTTGTGGCCACTGAGCAGGCTAGGTGCAGTGAGGAGGCCCTGCGCACATGTCTCACCTCTCCTCCCACCGCCTCCTGTTTCTCTAACCCTGCTCCCGCTCTCTCCTCTCTGGGACCTCTGCCTCTGTCTGCCAACCCCTCCACCCTTCCCTCTCCCAGGTATGCGGATCCTGGTGAACCTGCTCCTGGACACGCTGCCCATGCTGGGAAATGTCCTTCTGCTCTGCTTCTTTGTTTTCTTCATCTTTGGCATCATCGGCGTGCAGCTCTGGGCAGGCCTGCTGCGCAACCGCTGCTTCCTGGAGGAGAACTTCACCATGTGAGTGCAGCCCCCGGCCCCCCGCCCCGTGGCCCCCGGCCAGCTTTCCCTGGGGCAGCAGTGGGGCTGAATATTTTAGGGCTAGGAATGTCTCCCCATTGACCACCTGGTCCCAAGCCTTATTCCCAGTGGCGCAGAGAGATGAAGGGATGTGCCCAGGTGAGCTGGTGGGGGGTCTCCCGTGAATGGTTGGACACCAAATGAGCACAGAAGGCCTCTGAGCTCTCAAAATTGATATCACAGAGTTCTAGTCTAAACAGCTCCTAGTGACTCGTACTTAATACACAGTTTTACCTTATTTGGGAATTGAGAATTGGGGCCAAAGAATGGAAGCAGCAAACTAGAAGGTTGGGTAGGAGGGGAAAGGGCAGTTGAGACCCCAGCAGAAGTGATGCCAACAGGGGAAAAGAAGACAGAAAACCTTAAAAGCAGACATGGAACCCGGCTCTCTAATTACAGCCCAGACATTCCTATCAGTGACCGTGAGTCATCAGGGAAAGGTTGGCTTGCCCTCGGCCCACTTGTGTCTAAGAGCAATGCAGCAGGCAGCTTCTCAGAGAGATGATTATCCAGAGCTATCTAAACAGAAATCAAGCTTTGGTTCTTGGAGGAGTTGGGTTGCGTTGTCTGAGGAATTTGACATCTATAGTCTCAGCGGAGAGGGATGAGCACTGTCTCCGAGTGTACATACGTGCCCGTGTGTCTTTGGACATGACTTTGATTTCATTTCACTAACGTGCATTAGTGCACTCCTGCTGTGTGCCAGGCCCCAGGGACACAGAAGTAAGAAAGCATCTTCATTCATCCTCTCACTTGACAAACCCACCCAAGGGGCAGCTCTTGCCCAGCTGGTGCTCAGGGCTGAGGACGCGGTAGAAGGTGGAGTTCCTGCCCTCGGGGAGCACCCTGGCTGGAGCTGGTCACAGATGCCTCCCCTGAGTGACTTTTGTGGACTGAGGATGACCTCAGGAGCATGGGGACCTGCACAGGCGTGGGCTGGGTTCTGCTTCACAGCCTGACTGTTGCTCGTGGGAAAGGAACTAAGCTGGAGAGCCGGGAGGAGGCCTGTAAAAGAGACTGGCTCACCTGCCCATCACTGTGGGGGAAAAATGGGGGATCTGGGCCGACCAGAGATGGGACCCCTCTGTGGGTAAGGGCCCTATGGCAGGGAAGGGGACCCATACAGAGTCAATCATTTGGAAAAGTCGGGCCCTGAGGCTCGGCCTGGGGCAGCAGGAGAGGGGGCCACTGCTTCTTCTGGTCTGGCCTTCAAAGATGGAGATGCACAGGTAGGAGCTCTCAGCTTTGGGGGTGCAGGACACATCCAGACCCCTCTGTCCCACTCAGATCCTTCCCATGGTCATTCTGTGGCGGCCGCCTTCTCATTATCCCAGCTCAGCCCCAATGTTGCCTCCTCCTGGAGGCCTTCCCTCACCACCCTGTCCCCCAGGCCTTTTATTGCATTATCCTGCTTGATTTTCTTCTTAGCATTATCTCTGTCTGAAACTACCTCACTTGTGAGTTCATTCGGTTGTTGGGTGTCTCTGGACTGGCTTATTTACTTGGTTAGCAGTGAGGAAGCGCTCCTGTATGACAGAGGCCGTGGAGGTGATGCTTGGCTTTTGATCCCATGTGGAGACCGAGAAACTGAGGCTGAGAGAGGAGAACCTTGCTCCCAGGCACATAGCTTGGCAAAGTCAAAAATAGAATTAGAACCTGGGTTCCCCTGACTCCAAAGCCTGTGGTGACTGCCCCCTGTGAGTGTGCTCAAAGCATCCATCCAGGTGTGGAAGTCCCTGGGGAGACCGCAGATGGTCAGTTTGAGCGTTCTTGATGAGCACAGAATCAGGACAGTGTCGCCCAGCTAGGAAGTGGCAGGGCCCAGAGTCTGAGCCCAGATCTGGTGTCCCTTCTCCCAGAGTTTGTCTGGGCAATAATGCACACATACCACTGTTTACACCCCAGAGAGGTTTTAAAAGTGCAAATTGCTTTGACAGTGTGTCTTCACATCAGTGTTTCTTATTCCACGGATGAACCACAGTTCAGCAAGCCAGCTTCTGTTGATGGACCTTGCACGGTCTCCAAGTTCTTGCTCTTAACATACAAGCCTGCAGGGAACATTGTGTACGCTTGCAAAATGTGTATACTCGTGTGATTAATGACTAGACTCATAATTACTGGTCAAACTGTAAGACATACCTCGGAGATATTGTGGGATAGGTTCCAGACCCCAGCAATGAAGCGAGTCACATGAATGTTTTGGTTTCCCAGTACCTATCAAGTTATATTTACACTATACTATAATCTACTAAATGTGTAATAGCATAAAAATAAACATACCCCAATTAAAAATTACTTTATTGCCAAAAAATACTAACCATTCTCCGAGCCTTCAGCGAGTTGTGGTAGTAACATCAAAGATCACTGATCACAGAGCAACATAACAAATATGATAATAATGAAAGTTTGAAATATTGCAAGAATTACCAACATGTGACACAGAGACACTAAGTGAGCCAATGCTTTTGGAAAAATGGTACCGGTAGACTTCCTCGAGGCAGGGTTGCCACAGAACTTCAATTTGTAAGAAGCACAATAAACAAAGCTCAGTGAAATAAGGTATGCCCATGTGTCCATTTTTAAAATACGTTTTTGGGGTTAAGATATAAATTACAGTCAGTAGCGGGCACAGCTGTTAAGCGCACGGCTCCGTGAGGTTTACGTGGGTCCCACGCCGGTGTAAGTCTGCCCTGAGAAACTCGCAGTCCCCAGGAAGCTCCCTCCTGCCCCTCCCCAGTCATTCTCTCCTCATCCCAAAGCAGCCGCTGTTCAGTGTGACCACAGATTCCTTTTGCCTGTTTTTGAGGTTTCTTTAGATGGAATCATGTAGGCTGTTACCTTTTCTGTCTGCTTCTTTAGCTCAGCGTCCTGTGTCTGTAAGATTTGTCCAAGTTGTTGCGTGGGTCACTATTTTCTTCTGTTTCATTGCAGCGAGGATTCGGCCAAGTGAATATACCGCTGTGTGTGTTTCCACGCTGCCGTTGATTTGGGTGGTTTCTGGTTCTTTGGCTCCGCGACTCATGAATATCCTTGTACATGTCTTTGAGTGGATATGGCTATGCTTTCTTTTGGGTAAATTCCCAGGAGAGGAATCGCCGGGTTAAGGAAGTGGATATATTTATTAGCTCCACTAGATTTTTGCCAAATGTTTCCCCCAGATGGTTGCACTAAATGTCCACCAGCAAAGTCCGAGAGTTCCAGTCGCCTCACATCCTTAGCAACTTTTGGAATTGTCAGCTCTTTAATTTTCACCGCTCTTGGGAGAGTGCAGTGGTACCTTATTGTAGTTTTCATTTGAATTACCCTGATGAGTAGTGATGTTTTTCAGCCATTGGTATATCCTCTGGTGAAGTGTCTGTATAGTCTTTTGCCATTTAAAAATTGGATTGCCTTTCTATTATAAATTTGCAGCAGTTCTATGTATATATATTGCAGATACTTTATTCCAGTCTGAATTTTCCATTTTCACTCTCTTAATGGAGTCATTTAATGAACAGAAGCTCTTGGTTGCAATAAAGTCTAGATTATCAGTCATTTTCTTAGCATTGCTTTTTGTATCCAGTTTAAACAATCTTTTCCTAACTCAAGGTCATGAAAATATCCTCCAGTGTTTTCTTTTCGAAGCTTTCTTGTTTTTGTCATTCACATTTAGGTCTATATTCCATTTCAAATAATTTTTAGAATGGCCCGTGGTTGGAGTCAAGGCTCATTTTTCATGCAGATATTCAGTTGTCCCAGCACTGTTGATGGAGAAGTCCATCCTTTCTCCACGGGGTTGCAGGAGTCCCTGTGTTACTGCCAGGTGACCGTATGTGTTTGGGTTGATGTCTACATGTTACTTGATGATGAATGTTGCCAAATTGCCCTCTGAAAAGGTTGTATCAGTTTACTCTCCCACCAACAGCGTATGAGCACCAGCGTGTCTGTTTGCACGCACCCTTCCCTGCTCAGCATTATCGAGACTGAAATGGTTGCATTTGGATGCACGTAAAAGAGCTCCTGTCATTGTTTGTGTTTTCCTGTTATTAGTGAGGGAGCCTCTCTTCCTATATATTCGTCATTTTGATTTCTTCTGTGAATTTTCTCTTTTCCTTTGTCCTTTTCCCTCCTAGTGTGTTATTTTTCTTTTTCTTATTGAGTTATAGGAATTTGAATATGCTTTAGATGGTGATCTTTTATCTGGTTTGTATGATGCAAACATGGTATGCTGGGGGATACTGGCAAACTCTGGCCTGTTTTTGTAAATAAAGTTTTATTGGCACACAGCCATGCCCTCTTGTTTACCTGTTTCCTATGACTGTTTTCATGTTACAGTGTCGGAGTGTGTGATTGGGACACAGACCATGTGGTCTGCAAAATAATACTTACTATTCGGTCCTTTACAGAAAAAGTTTCCCTGCCTCCACTTTACCCCAATTTGTTGTCTGTCTTTTTACTTTGTCAGCTAACTTTTGTCTCGCAGAAATTTTACTTGGTGTGTAATCAATCTTGTTAACCTTTTTCTTTATAGATTTTGGATTTTATGTGTCTTATACAAGAAGGCCTTACTTATCCCCAATTAGCAGAAATATTTCATATTTTCTTGTAATGTTTGTGTGGTTATTTTTGTTGCCTTTATGCTTTTAAATCCACTAGGAGTCTATTATTTTAAATTTTATGGTATATTTTACTTCACCTGATATATCCAAAATGTTATTTTTTTCAGTGTGCAATCAATATAAACAATTAATGATGGGATAATAGACATTCATTTCTTTTGATACCATGTCTTCAAGAGGTTTATTTTTGTATATGGTGTCATGTGGAAATCTAACTTTATTATTTTCCAAATGGATAGCCAATGTCTTAACATCATTTATTGACTAGTCCTTTCATTCTTCACGGATCTGAAGAGGCGTCTCTATAACTTACTAAATTCTCTTTTATACATGGGCGTCCCTATGCTCTGTGGTGTTCCACAAATCTCTGTTCCCGTTGTGATACCACACTGGATTAATAATCAGCACTGAAGAGTATTTTGCTCTCTTGTGGGGCTGCACTCCATTCATCTTTCTTATTTAAAAAAAATTGTCTTGACTATTCTTCCATTCAGATAACTCCTAGAACCATCTGGCCAGGTTCCATAGACAGAAACATGTTGGGATTCTGATTGGGACTGCAGTGAATCACAGATTATCCCTATATGATGGGCAGGCAGGGTCTGCCACCTCTCTTTACAGATGAAGAAACTGAGATCCAGAGAAGGAAAGTGACCAGCCCAGGGTCACATAGATGGGAGAGGGTGGGGCAGGAAGAGGATCGTACCTTCAGTAAGGTACTGAATGCTGATCAGTAAGATTCAGCATTTGTGTATTGAGCACCTACTCTGCACCAACCAAACGGTGTGTGGGTGCTAGGGTGCTCAGACCCAGTCTTTGCCCTGGAAGAGCTCCAGCCTCCCAGGGGAGTTGGGTGCAGGAGTAATAATGGAGGTGTGTGCAGGGTACAGTGTTTCCTGAGCAGGGCGACCCTGGAACTGCCCACAGTGGGTCAGTGGGTGTTTTGGGGACCATGGCAGAGGTGGGAAGGGTGTCCCAGGCAAGGGGAACAGCATGTGCAAAGGCCTGGAAGCAGTGACAGCCTGTTGGGCCAGTTCTGCCATGCTGCGTGGTGGTGACCGCCCCCTTCTCCTCTATCCCCGCCCTCACCTATGGACAGACAAGGGGATGTGGCCCTGCCCCCCTACTACCAGCCAGAGGAGGATGACGAGATGCCCTTCATCTGCTCCCTGTCGGGGGACAATGGCATCATGGGCTGCCACGAGATCCCCCCGCTTAAGGAGCAGGGCCGTGAGTGCTGCCTGTCCAAGGACGATGTCTATGACTTCGGGGCGGGGCGCCAGGACCTCAACGCCAGCGGGCTCTGCATCAACTGGAACCGCTACTACAACGTGTGCCGCACAGGCAGCGCCAACCCCCACAAGGGCGCCATCAACTTTGACAACATCGGCTATGCCTGGATAGTCATTTTCCAGGTGAGGCCCTCTGGGCTGGGGCTGGGGGAGGGCAAGGTGGGTGAGCAGCCTCGCCCGGCAGGTGGGGCTGTGTGCTGGGCGTTTGCAGCCTGGGTCACTGATGTCTGCCCAACGTGCCCGTTTACAGACAGCAGCTGAGTTTCGAGGAAATGGCTGTAGGCCCTCAGGTTTATTGCTTCATGTCTCTGTGCCTCCGTTTTCTTATCTCTAAAATGGGAATGATAAGTTTCCCCCACCTTGAGTGGCTGAGAAGAATAAACCAGATGATGTGAGCAGAGCCCAATGTGCAGTGAGTGTTCAGTCAAGGTTACCTTCCTGCTGTCGTCAGAAGAAGGGAGGGGGCAGGTACAGAGGGTGGTGGCTGAGAGGCCCCTGGGGGGACGGCAGGGCCTTGCCGAGATGGCTGCCGTGTGCACTTTGCTCTGGGGAGTGGCAGGACCACTGAATTCAGAGCTGCAGGCGTGGTGTGATCACAGCCTGGAAGCTGTGTTTTGGGACCCTCTGGCCCCCAGAGGGTGGTAGGCTGTGCATTTGCCAGACATGAATAAGACCATGGTGCTGGGGAAGACCCAGTGTCCATCTTGCCCAAGGCTGCTCTGTTTCCCTCTCTGGGAAAATGTGTGGGGGACAGAGTCACACCAGCCTCGTCACAGCCACACTCCCAGGCTCAGCTGAGCTGCACTCCAGCCCTACCAGGTGGGCTCCGTTAATCCCACACACTGAAGAAGCAGCTGAGGCTCAGAGTGGCCTGGGGGCGAGCTGGACCTGCAGCGTGGGGCCCCTTGCTTCCAGCCCTCCTGCCGTGGTGTGGTAGACTGGAATTCGGGTGGGCTCTGGAGTGAGAGAGACCAAGTTAAGTCACCGGTCCACTCCTTCCTGGCTGTGTGACATTGGGCAAGTGCCCTAACCTCTCTGAACTTCAGTTACCTCACCTGTATAATTGGGGATGAGGATGGCTGCCCGGTGGAGCCCTTGTGAGCTTGATAGAGACAGCGTTTGTAGGTGCCCCGGCACACAGTGGAGCCTCTGTCTGGGGCACTTCCTTTGCTGCCTGCCTTTCGGGAGGGTCAGCTGTCTAAGGCAATCTCTCCTCCTCTGCTGTGTCCTGGCTGCAGGTGATTACTCTGGAAGGCTGGGTGGAGATCATGTACTACGTGATGGATGCTCACTCCTTCTACAACTTCATCTATTTTATCCTGCTTATCATAGTAAGTGTCAGGGAAGCTGGGGCTCTTCGGGCAAGCTCAAGGACCCATGACCAGTGGACCAGAGTTGGGGGGGTCTTTGGAAGTCCCCAGGGTGCCCCTCAGAGCCAGGAGAGCTGAGTGGGAGACAGCTGGAGGGGCGATTTTTAAATGCAGCCGGGCCGTGGGTGATTGAAGGAGCTCATCGGGGGTGGCTGCTGGAGGCATCCATCACTTCCGATTGCCTTCGTTTCTCATTTCTGGGCATTTAAGTCTGCGCGCTGCTCCTGCTTGTGTTTCTCTGCCTTGTTGTCTCTGGGAATACATGCTTTTGTGACCCTAGCAGGGATGCAGCCCCAGGATGAAAGCTTCTCCAGGGCTTTAGCTTCTCCCTTTTTCCCTGGGTTGGGAAGATGAGATGCTGTGAAACGGAAGCCTGGGGCTGGTTGTGAGCTGGTGGTGCTCCCTGAAATTCTCGGAGGGACTCGCATCTCTTGAGCAGCTCTGCTTTGTAGGGGAGACCTGGAGATGAAGGGGGGCTCTCTCAGCCCCACAGAGAGGGCCCCCTTCCTGGCCCGCCCCTCCCACCACCACCCCGTTTCCCCAGAGCCATCTCATCCACCTTGTCATGCCTGACTGCAGCTTCAGCCACAGCACAATCCCCAGATGTCAAGGTGATTCACTCCTAGGCGAGTCGCTGCTGGCTCCCTGCTGCTGCAAGGCCAGATTCTCCGGCTTCCTGGTGGTGGGAGAGAGGGCACGCTTGGCCCTCTGGGGCAGCACCCTATCCTGGGCTGGTGGGACTTTGACCTAGGGGTTCAGGACAAGCTAACCTGAGACACACCTGCTGTTGGCTTAGCTTCGATGCCTCCCTGGATCCTGGGGCCTTGGACCCATAAGGAGACACCCCAGATCAAAGGGGAGGGGCCCAGGCTTTGTTCGGCATTGCCATCCATCCACTGGTTTAGTCATTCCCCAGCACATTCAGGACAGCCTGCACTGCATCAAGCCCTGAGCTGAGGGCTGGGTACTGAGCAGTGAGTCAGGACGGCCAGTTCTGCCCTCCAGGAGCCCACAGTCTCGTAGGGGAAGATGGGCTACAGCAGACAGGAGCCAGACAGCGTCTTAGGTGCCATGAGAGAAGGAAGCCCAAAGGAGGCCTCTAACCCAGCTTGGAGAGGGATGGGGGAAGTAAGGCTTCCTGGAGGAGGTGATGCCAGAATTGAGCCTTAAAGACTGGAGATGGAGGTTGAGGGAGGGAGCCAGAAGAAGAGTGTCCTGGGCAGGGGGCGCCTGCAGAGAACCTGAAGCCAGACAGAACCCTGCAGTGGGGGGACTGTCAACCACTGGGGTTGCCGGAGGAGCCCAGAATTCCAGAGAGAGGCTGGAGGATGCTTCATCTGCTTCTCCTGAGGGAGTTAGGGGTGGGAGTCTGAGGGTGGTAACTCCCAGTGTGACCCTGGGCGGTCCCTTAGCTCCCCGAGCTCATCTCGGAGCCGGGAACAGGGACGGCACCTGGCTCACAGGCCCTGGGGAGAGTTAGAGGAGATGGAGCCTGCAGCCTGCACAGCCCCTGGCACACAGTAAGTGCTCAGTAAATGTGCCCTGCTGCTATCATTGCTGTGATGATTGGGCCCTGGGTGGCCCTGTCCCAGGAGAAGGCATGCTGGTGGGATGCTGAGCATGCTGAGTTTTCCAGGTGCTGGGAGGGATCCAGACAGCAGAGCCTGAGCCACCATGCTGTCATCCTATCCTCACAACCCTGGCCATGCAGGTCACTTGTCTGTTCCTCAGAGCCCCAGAGGGGTGAGATTCCTGGCGGGGGCCACACAGTGGGTGAGGGGTCCTTGGCCCTCAGAACCAAGGTCCCTAGTGCTCCTGATTGGGAAAGCCCTAAGCTCATTTTGCCCAAGCCTTCTGTTTTACAGATGCTGAAGTGGAGGTCCAGAGGGGATGGGGAGCTGCCTGGTTACCCCGGGGACAGCAGCTGCAGAGGCAGGTGTGAGCTCCCAGAGGGCAGGGTCTGTGCCCCTCACCCAGGCCCGAAGAGCGGGTCTCCAGGAAATGGCTTATGAAAGAAATGACAGAGAGAGCGAATGAGTGAGACATCTTCTTACTTTAGAGGCAAGGGATTTTCCCAGAGTCCTCTGGGCAGGGAAGCTCCCCAACTGCTATACTCTCTCCCTCCTGAACCCCAGCACCCCAGCCATGGTGGGGCGGGGAGGGGAAGGAAGGCAGATCAGCAACTGGGGCTGCAGCCTTCAGGAACCTCCTGGCGGGCAGCCTGGAGGAGGATGAGCCACCACCAGCCCCTCTCTCTGGCAGGCAGCTGAGTCTGTTCAAAGGTTTAGCACATCTCTGGGAGGAGCCTGCCCTCTGGCAGCTGGGGCAGGAAGGGTTCTTTTGCCTGTGGTGCCCCCTGGAGCTGGGCCCTGGGGCTTGAGGTGGTGAGAGTCCTAGCACCAACTGGGTAGCCTCTCCCCACCAGCCATCCAAGCACAGACAAAGCCACACAGCGAAACCCTTTCTAGGGAAGCTTCTCTTTCTTGTCTGGAGGCCCACCTGGGGCCAAGGTCAAGGCTGTAGAGAGGGCAGGGCTGGGGTGGGACTCAGGGCCTGGATAGCCCGGGAGGGGCTCTGCCTCCCTCTCTGGCCTCAGCGCTAAGGGCCTAGGGGCCTGAGGGGAGTGGGCTGGGAAACAGGCTCCACAGGGGAGCTGGGGAGCTGCCTGGGCCACGCTGTCCTGTGGCCCTGGCCTCCTCCCAGAGCAAGACCTCCTCCTGGAGCCAGGCCTCAGCCATCTTTTCCTGTCCCTGTCTGTGCCTGTGCCTCTCCGTCTCTCTGGGCCCTCCCCTTCCCCTCCTCCTCCTCTCCCTGTCTCCACCTGCCCCCTGTCACTTTGTGTCTCCCCCACCCTCTGTGTCTGTCTCCCTCTCCCTCGGTGTCTCTCCTTGCCCTGGTCTCTCTGCACCCCGGCTGCTTCTCCCTGTCTGCGCTCTGCTCTGTCCTTTCCTTGTTCCATGTTCTGGATCTGTCCCTGCCCCTCCTCTTGTCTTCCTTTCTGCCTCTGTATCCCTCTGTTCCTCCGTCTCCATCACCGTCTCCCCGCCTCACTTTCTCCATTTCTCCGCCTCTCTTTCCCACCCTCCGGCTCCCTGCCTCCACCATCCCCTCTGTCCCTGTCCCTGTCCTCTCCTCCTGTTGGTCACAGGTGGGCTCCTTCTTCATGATCAACCTGTGCCTCGTTGTCATAGCGACCCAGTTCTCGGAGACCAAGCAGCGGGAGCACCGGCTGATGCTGGAGCAGCGGCAGCGTTACCTGTCCTCCAGCACCGTGGCCAGCTACGCCGAGCCTGGCGACTGCTACGAGGAGATCTTCCAGTACGTCTGCCACATCCTGCGCAAGGCCAAGCGCCGGGCCCTGGGCCTCTACCAGGCCCTGCAGAGCCGGCGCCAGGCCCCGGACCCGGGGACACCCAGCTCCGCCAAGCCCGGGCCCCACGCCAAGGAGCCCAGGCACTGCAGTAAGTGGCCCTGGCCTCCCGAGTGCCCCACGCAGACCTTGTGTGCCTCCAACTGGGGACTCAGAAGTGGCACCGTTTGCAAACATGTCCTATCTCTCCAGCACAAGCAGAGGTGTCCAGCAAGTTCAGAACCCACATCTTCCCCTGGGAGTTCCAGTCCACAGCCCTTGGTTCCCTGTCCCCTTTCCCGACCACCAGTCAGTGCCAGGCCTGGGCTAGCCCTGGGCCTGGGGGACTCAGCCCCACCCTGGAGGGATTCTCTTCCAATCCAGTGTGCGCACACCGACTCAGGCTCCGCCCTAGGATCCACACTTCAAAGAAATTCTCAGTCTTCTGAAGCTATAAAATCCCTCTGCCACTACAGCCTGCCCCCTCCCCCTTCCCCCAAGGGTCCCTGCTTGCTAGCACACCTGAGCCGTGATGCTGGGTCACCTGGAATAAAGGGGCCATGGCCAGCCTTGCAGAGACAGGGCGTGTTGGGAACACGTGCCACTCTATAATCTGCTCCTGCCTTGGGGCCATTTCTCCTGCTTGACTGTAGACGGTTCCAGAGAGTTAACAGTTTAGGCTTAGAAAAGATTTTCCATTCGTTTTCTCCTCTATTCTAGAAAACAGTCCTGAGAAGGGAACAGAGTGAGTAATATTATCCCCAGTGTTCAGATGGGAAGACTAAAGTCCAGAGAGATGAAGGGAGTCACTTGAGGTCACATAGTGTGTCAGTGACAAAAGCTCAGCATTGGGGATGTCAGAGGTACACTCTCTGCTGGGCCCACCTCCAGGGGAAGTGAACCTCTCTGGTGGGAGGAGGCAAAGGCACCACAGGAGGTGGGCCCCACCCCAGGCCCAGTCCTGCCCCCGGTTGGTGCCAGTGAGGAGGTCAGCAGGCATCAGGACTACCCTAGAGCAGGCGCAGGTGTGACGGTGGGCAGCCCGGCCCCTCTGCCGGCCTCCAGCTCCCTGCCATGGAGTGAGGACGAGGCGGTGCACTGTGGGAGTCAGCCGCCCCCAGCCCCTGCGCTCGCAGCTCTCACATCCTGGGAATCAGATTCTTGAGAGGCAAGCTGGAGAATTCCTCCTCAGAGCTGCCGCCCACCCGTCCCTGGGTGCCAGCCGTCCAGGCACGGTGCTGGGGGAGGTTCCAGGTGGCCCGTGGGCTGGCCCAGCACGTGGACGGGGGAGCTGGGGTCTGGGCAAGGCTGGCACCCCGTGTTCCTGGATGACGCGGGGAAGGGTGTTTACTGCTCGGGGCTTCCTGCTGCTGCCCGCCACCCTTTCTAGGGAACCTGCATGGAGGGAAGCCCTAGACGGGCTTCTGGAGGGAGGTCATGCCCTCTTGCCCCATGGGCTCTGTGCCTCTGCCACCCCCCTTCCTTGGGAAACAGGTGTCAGAGGGCCCAGCCCCACGTACAGTTGGGCTGGCAAGGGCTTTGCTCTGACCTCTGGTGCTGAGGTGGCCCCACTCCAGGCTTCTGGCTGCCCCACCAGTCTAGAGGGCAAATGAGTCAGAGGGCCTTGTCCATGTGTTGGGAGGTATTTGGAAGCAAGTGCAGAAGTGAAGGGTAAACATTACAGGTTTTTTTCCTCTAATTTTTTTTCTTTTTTGCTACATAAGCAAAACCTGTTTATTCTAGGAAAATGTAGACAAATATAAAGAAGGAACCAAGCCACCCAGAAAGAGCCTTTCTGACACCTCTTTGAAATGGTTCAGAGATCATACAACTTGAGTCCAAGACCCTCCCAGCTCCTCACACTCCCAGGGCAGCAGAGGGGATGGCAGCTCCGGCCCCTCCCACTGTGTCGGGCCCTCCTGCCCGCTCCCCAGGGCCTGGACAGGGGGAAGTGGGAGGGGTGCGTCCAGAGCCCCTGCCCAGGGCTCCTTCCTCCTTCCTCCCGGATGCAAGAAGCCCCCGACACAGGCAGGAGAACTGAGGAAGGCCACAGCCACCTTGGCCTCTTCTGAGGGATGTCTGCCTGCTTTGCTGGGCTTTCAGAAGCTCCTCTTCAGCCGCTTTTTCCAAACTCCAAGATGTCATGAATCAGGACCGTGGGGAGGGCCTGGGGTTCCTGGAGGGTCTTTCAGTGACTAACCTGGGGCCAAGGGCCAAGGGATGACAAAGCAGGGACCCTGTTCTGGGCTTATCATGTGTCAAGGATAGAATCCGCCCCACAGCCCTGCAAGATGGGTGCTCCTCGTCCCTGCGCAAAGAAAGCCCAGAAGGTGAAGCTATTTCCCCAGGAACCACATGCCTCTGGGCCTCCAGGGATGGGGTGGAGGGCTGGCAGGTTCCAGGTGACCCTGTGGTCACACGCAGGGTGGGCACATGCTGGGTGTGGGCGGAGGCTGCCTCCTCCGTGACCCGCAAGTATGACCCGAGGCATCCACCCTGACCTCTGCTTGCTTTCAGAGCTGTGCCCCCGACACAGCCCCCTGGACCCGACGCCCCACGCGCTGGTGCAGCCCATCTCTGCCATGCTGGCCTCGGACCCTGCCAGCTGCCCCCGCTGCCAGCACGAGGCGGGCCGGCGGCCCTCGGGCCTGGGCAGCAGCGACTCGGGCCAGGAGGGCTCGGGCTCTGGGGGCTCGGGTGGCAGTGAAGATGAGGCTGACGGAGACGGGGCCCGGAGCAGTGAGGACGGGACCTCCTCAGACCTGGGGAAGGAGGACGAGGAGGAGCAGGCGGATGGGGCTGCCGGGCTGTGCGGAGACGTGTGGCGGGAGACGCGAGCCAAGCTGCGGGGCATCGTGGACAGCAAGTACTTCAACCGGGGCATCATGATGGCCATCCTCGTCAACACCGTCAGCATGGGCATCGAGCACCACCAGCAGGCCAGTGGGGGCAGGCACGGGGCGCGGGCTGGCACGCAGGCGCAGGAGGGCCCTGGGCAGCCCGGGTCTGTCCAACACCCACTCTGTGTCTGTCTCCCCCCAGCCTGTGTCCCATTCATCCATGTGGCCTCAGTGCCTGGCCCAGGGCCAGCCACAGAGGAGGCGGAGCTCAGGGTGAATGAGTGACCAAGTGACTACTCAGGGTGAGAACGAGGGGTTCCAGTTCTGTTCCCTCTAAGCGTCTCAGCCTGGACACCAAGGCACCCACAGCCCACTCCCTGCCAATCCCTGCCAAATCCTAACTTCCATTCGCCACCCCTCCACGTAAGCCTGCTTGTCTCTTGTCTCCAAAATAGCTGGACTGATCTTTCCAGAGGCTGGGATCTCCCCTGCCCCCAAACCTCCACAGCCCCCATTGCCCTTGGCATGAAATGCAGACTTTTCCACTGACATTCAAGGCCTCTCATGCTCTGCCCACAATGTACCTGCCCTCCTGTCCTTGACGCACCCCCTGACTTCCCCCTCACCACAGCCCCGAGGCTGCCCTGCAGAGGCTGTCCCCCATCTCCCTTCTTGGCCAAACCTGTGGTTGCTTCTGTCCTCAACTCTGGGTGCACGGGGTGCAGGAAGGTGTTGGCTGAGTAGAATGGTGTGTCCCAGGCCCCTTGGGCCATCAGGGATACTGCTGGGGTTCAGAGGTGAGATGAGTTCAGAGAAAGGGTCCCCAAGAGGGGATAGCACGTGGGGGAGGGGACAGCTTCTGGGAGGTGGCAGGAGCACAGGGAAGGTGTGTACAGCAGGAAAGGAGGCTGTTGTGGGGACACAGGATGGAGACCTGTGAGGGGTTAGCACAGATGTCCCTAGTCCATGGGTCATACCTGGGGTGACAGCTTTGACAAATCCAGCCCTGGCTTCGTTTGGAATAACATCATTTTCTGGCTCCCATTGTGCCCCAGCCCTTAGGTGGGGGGCCCTCCCCTAACCTGCACCCCAGCCCTGTGAGGCTCTGCATCTGGCAGCTGGTGACCCTGAGGCTCCAGGAGGGGATATCTCCAGCCCAAGGTCTCACAGCCAGACAGGGGCCAAATTTGAACCCACATCTTTGTGTGGCAAGACTGACGCCCTACAGGGTTTTGGTTTTCGACGCCCCCCCCTTTTGCTTCCCTGTGGCCCTCTTTCTGCGGGGCCTGGCCGCCCGCTGTGCCCGGGGGTGGGCCACACTCTCATTTCCCTGTTCATTAGTTCGCCAGACACAGGCTCTATTCAATTTACTGAAATGCGGCCCCTGGGGCTGCCACCACTCTGCTCAGAGCTGCCTGTTTGCCGGTTTGCCTGCCGTTCCAGCTTAATTAAAAATGTCTTGGGGAGGGCTGGGGGAAGGCTCTCGGCAGGGTAAAGCTGGTGAGACCGGCAGCCCAGACCCCCTGGCCTAGGGTCCCACCTTCTGGCCTTGGTCAGGTCAGACAGGGGCCAGAGGCCTGGCTGGGCCTGTGTCCCCAGGGAGAGCCCCACAGGGAACCGGTGCTGTTGGGATACTGGCTCTAGCTTCTGGGTGGGGCAGCACCAAGGGTGCCCATCACCATCCTGCTGCACCAGAACCTGAGCCCTGTCCCTGCCAGTGGCTTGTGGAACTAGCTTGCAAGAGCCAATTTTCTCATACTCAAGGATTTGGCAAACCCGTTGTTAAAAACAGTTGGTAGCTTGAAATTGGCCGTGGTGGGAGTATTTACACCATGGAAATTGGCACATGTTGCAAATCAGGACTATTTTTCAGAGGCCTGTTTGCCAGCGTACTGCTGGCTCCTGCCTTCTCAGCCATCCCCCCAAGGCAACACGGCGGCCAGGGCTGCTCCGTTCGCTGGTCCAGCCTCTCTCTCTCTATCTGCAGCGCCAGCCTCAGGCCAGGCCATAGTCCCTGCTCAAGCCTCCTCAGGGTCTCCCTCCCTGGCCTGGCCCCCCTCACTCCTGCCACATCCTACTGAGCAAGGTTTTCGGCCTCCATATGGGGAAGCCGCCTCTGTGGCCCCGCAGGTACCCCTGTCCCCTGGCTGGTCTGGGAGAGGCTGCCCTCACTGGCCAGGCTCTGCCGCTTCACAGGACCCTCCCTGGCCTCCTCATCCATGAGCAGGCGCCCTAACTTCATGCCCTTTTCCTCATAGGGATCAGCTCCCATATACTGAGCACCTACTAAGCGCAGGTATTACCCCCACCCCCTTCCCACTCTGAACGTCACTGCCAGAGAACTGAACTCTGTCAGCTCAAGGTCTGGGCTCCGTCCCTGGTTCTGCTGTTGACCAGCAGGGAGGCCTTGGGCAAGTCGCCTGGCCTCCTTCAGCCACTGTCCCCATCTGTTAATGGTCACACGGACCCTTCTTCCAGAGGGAGGGTTAAATGCATCAAGAAGCCTGGTGCATAGTAGGTCCTCACTAGTTATGAATAATTTTCTAATTTTTTGTTGGAGCCTTACGCCACCACCCTTGGAGTGAGCTTCCTATATGCCATCTGGAGTCTCAAAAAATTATTAATTAAAGACAAAGTGAGGGGGAGGAAGAATTTAAAAAATGTTCTCTTTAAAGCGGCTCGGAGTGTCAGCCATTGACCGAGCTCTGTGCAGGGCCTGCTCCTAAGCCAAGGGTAGTTTTGCTCCACAGCCCCCGCTCCCAGACACTGCTGGCAGGGAGCTGGCCGCCCCCGAGTTTATTTTGAGCAGCCTCATGTGAGGGGCGCCTGTGGAGAGAGGTGGCTCAGGGCTGTCTGGGGGGCAGGGAGGGAAGGGGAGGAGCAGGAGAGACGTGATTGTATACTGCCCCTCTCCTGCGGGGGAGGTGACTGCAGAGGGGAGGCATCCTGGGGGCCCCACCCTACCCTGGCTGCCCCACCCTACCCCGGCTGCACAACCCGCCTGCAGGGAGCTTAGTGTGGCCACCGGGTTGGGGGGCTGGCAGGTGGTGAGGTGGGGGGCGGCAGGTGGTGAGGTGGGGGGCGGCAGCTGGTGAGGTGGGGGGCGGCAGGTGGTGAGGTGGGGGGCTGGCAGCTGGTGAGGTGGGGGGAGGCAGGTGGTGAGGTGGGGGGCTGGCAGCTGGTGAGGTGGGGGGAGGCAGGTGGCTGCTTTCTTTCTCCTGCTGCGAAGTGGGGCCACCCCTGCCTCTGGGGTCACAAGCACTCAAATGAGAGGTGAGATTGTGGGAGCCCATGGCCTTTAGGTGGTCGCTGCTGCCAAAATCACAAGGGAGTGTCACCAGGGTCCTCGTGGCCACATACATTCCTTGCAGGCACTGGCCTGGGAGGAGGTGACAGGGGAAAGTGGGGGTCAGCCAAGCAGGGGCCTTTGTGTGACCCATGAGGTGGTCAGATGGTGCCGAAGTCGGTCCCCCACCCTGCATAGCCCTAGGGTGGAGGGCCCAGGACAGTCTGTGACTGAGACAGGTAGATGGGGTCGACTTGGGCAGCCAGATTCCTCTATCATCATCTGATGTGTTGCACATCTCCTCCCTGTGTGAGCCTCACGGCAGCCCTCTGGGGCAAGCAGGGTGAACATCTTGTCCCCACTGGGCAGACGGGGAAACAGGCTCAGAGAAGTGGACTGGCTTGCCCAGTGTGACATGGTGAGCAGCTATCAGCACTGGGCTCTCAGATACTGAGGTTGAGTTGGAGGTTCCACAGAGCCAGCAGGAGATGGGTGGGGAGGCACTGCTCCTGGGAGCAGGCTGTCTGAGCGCACCCCTCTCCTCCTGAGCTGGGCAATGCTGTCCTAGAGCTAGAGGATGGTGACCAAGTTGGACAACAAAAAAGAGGGTCAGGCTGAATGGGTAGCAGGGCAGGAGTGCAAGGAGCCTCTGTGGGGAAGGGCTGACCCTGGCTGGGGCAAGTCCACTCTCTCCAGCTCCCAGAAGACAGCATTCAGGGCCTCCAAATCAGTGGATGGGTCAAGTAGGCTTTATTCTCTTTTCAGCAGCTCCATCAAGTCACTGCCAACCCAGGTCTGGGGTGACTCCGGGAAGAGGAAGATAGAGTGGCTTAGTGCCCTACATTCCAGCTTCGTGAGGGCTTAGGGGAGAGAGAGACACCAACATGAGCTGCGGTTGGGGAAGGCTTCCTGGAGGTGGTGACACAGGAGATGGATCTTGAAGGATGACTCAGATTTCATTAGTGAGACAGGAGGGCCAGAGGCAGGCACCAGGAGCATACGCATTCCCATGTAAGACCCTGAGTCTTCAAGGAGGATGTGCACCTGGGGCAGGGCCAACAGCCCAGGAGGCTGAGGGGGTCTATTCATGAAGTCTCGAGACTGGCTTTATCCTTAGGGCAGTGGGGAGCCTTGGGAGGCTTGTAAGCAGGGCAGTGACGTGTCTGTGGTGAACTGGAGCCTCAAGTCAGAAAAGCAGGACAGGTAAAGACACTTGGGACATGGCAGAATGAGGGTGTGGGCTGGAGGGAGGAGACCGGTGTTTGAGATCTGATTCTACCACTGCTTGGCCATGGCCGGGGACTGTTGCTTCTCCTCTCTGAGCCTCAGTTTCCCTGTCTGTAAAATGGGGATACTATAGGGTAATGTTTGAGGCTTATACCGGATAATTCATGGAAAGTGCTTAGCGCTACCTCGCACGTGGGAGATGCTTTAATACCAGCTGCCATTATTATCATGGGGATGACGCTGGGCTCTAGGGGTTCCTGGGGGCAACTTAGAGACCCCTGCCTGACTGGGCCCTTATCTGCCCCTGCAGAAATGGTCAGAGGCCAGGCAGCCGGGCCTCCCAAGCCTGGCGTCCGGCAGGGATGAGCTGGTCCTGCCCCTACCCCTCTCCCTCTGCTTCTGGCCTCACCTCCCGCTGGCAGCCCCTCATCTGCCCTCTGTACTCCTGCCTCTGGCTTAACCTGGTTTTTCTTCCCCTGGCACCTCCTCTTCCATTGGATGGGTCTTTGCCATTTCCAGCCACCTGTCTGCAGTCTCTATCTGTCTGTCTGTCTGTCTGCCTGCTCTCTCTCAGTTTCTGGCTCTGTCTCTAACTCACATACAGTGTCATGATCTTGGTCCCTCGCTATGTTTTTATCTTTATTTTTCTCTCTCTGTCTTGTCTCTCCACACCTTGCCTTTGCTTCTCACTCCCTGTGTCTATATGAGTCTGTCTGTCCGTCTCTCTTTTCGAGTCCCTCTCTGTCCATCTCTCTAATGGCTGCCCTGTCCCTCTCCACGTACCTCCCCCCTTAGTCTCTCACTCACTGTATCTGTATTTGTCTGTCTCTCTCTCCCGCTCACTGCCCCTCTCCCAGAAAAATGCTCGCAGGAGTGATGGGTGGTCCATTAGAAAAAGATTAACAGGTGTGCGCTTGACTAGAGAAACAGCTGTTCCAAGGGAGGAGGGGAGCAAGCAGGTGACCTTTCGGGGAGAGAGAGTGGGGTGGGGGCTCCTCCTCAGCTGCAGTTGGGCGGGAGTGTGTGCAGCACGTGTGGCCGGAGCCAGCGCTGGCCATTGTGGACTGTCAGCGGCCGCATCTTTCATCTCTGTTTTGGCGGGCTGGGAAATTGGTGGCTCCGAGCAGCACCTGGGCCCTGGCTCAGCCAGGGATGCTGGGCCCCAGCCCCTCCTCACTGGGTGCCTCTCTCGGGGGCCCACTCCCCTTTTGGGACCATTTTGTGAGTCAAATGTAATTACAGATGGAAATAGTGCCTTCGCCTTTTATCTGGGCTTGAGAGGAGCTGGCAGTTTTATTAGATTTCTCAGACACCAGGCGGAAGCGGAGGGTTGGGTTATTTTTCTCTCATCTCCTTTTGACCCGAGTGGAATCAGCGTCAGGCCCTGAGGCCTGGTCCCCCGGTGGAGGGGTGGTGCTGGTGATGGGAGCTCTCCTGTCTCCCCCAGCCTTGGCTCGGGCTGGTCCCTGTGCCCAGATACCCTCTCTTCTCCCTGTCTCCTGCTCCCCCTTCAGCTTGAGGTCTCACTGAGATGTCACTTCCTCCAGGAAGCTGCTCCTGACTCCACTGTCTGTGTTCCCCCAAAACACCCTCAACCTTCCTCTGTTTTTAGCATCTGCCGACTGGTTTGTTAACTCGTGAAATGGGCTTTGTCAGTGGACCCTGCCCTTCTCAAGGGCAGGGAGAATGTCCTGATTCGTTCACCACTGCCCACCCTGGCTAGCACGAGCCCAGGACCTGACGGATGCTTGGAAGACCTGTGGAGTGTATGCAGCTGTGAATGAGTGGGTGGATGGGTGGATGAGTTTCAGGGGGCGGGTCGGTGTGTGTACTGGGAGAGTAGTTTGGAGTCTGACTTGGTGGCTCTGCCACAGCCTTGCTGTGTGGCAGTTCACTTCTCTGAGCCTCAGTTTCCTCATCTGTAAAATGGAGATGCCAACAGCGGCCTCATAGGTTGTCTGAGGCATCAGTAATTGTGTTGGTGTCGGGCTCAGCAGGGGCGCATGGTCAGGCTTGACAGATGGCCTTTCCCTTCTCCGTGATCAGGCGGGGACAGCCTGACTCAGTGGTGAGCAGAGACCAGACACTTCACTAGTCCTGGTGGGGCTGCAGAGGGGGAGAAGGGCTGGGGCCTCGTCTGGCCCTCATCTCACTCCCCTTGTTTTATGGGTGAGGAAACTGAGGCCTGGCCGAGGAGGAGGGGACCTGGAACCCTGCCCCTGGTCATGGCCAGCAGTGTGGCCTGTTTCAGACACTGGTGTCCCTCGAGTGGTCCCACTTGCAGGGCTGTCACTTGCTGCTAAAAACCAGCAGGTACACAGCTCCTGGAGTAGAGGGTGGCTCTATGGCCAGGGGGACTAGCCTCCCTCTGACCCGCTGGTGACTTTGATTCTTAATCTCTCCGCCCTTAGTGTCCTCTGAGAAGTGTGTGAAGTAAGCCCTACCGAGCGGGTGGTCGGGTGGATTAAGAGCTGTCGAGGCACACGGTAGATGAACAGTCTCTGTCCTCCCTCAGGGGGCGTGGTGGTCTCCAGCCACATTGCTAGGAAAGTGGAGAGAAGGGAGGGCTGGATGGGGAGGTCTGCACAGGCAGGGGTTAAGGGCAGGAGTCTTGGAGCCAGGCTGCCTGAGTTTGAATCCTGGCTCTGCCCCTTGCTAGCTCTGCAGCCTCAGGCAGGGGACTGGCCTTCTCTGAATCTGTTTCCTCATCTGTATGATGGACTCCCGTGAGGGATTAAGTAACATGATGCCTATAAAATGCACAGAACAGGTCCTGCACATGCTCACTAAGTGGCTTAGGGTCATGGGCAAATAGGAAGTTTCAGCAGCTACTGGCCTGCCTTTCTGTCTTGTTCTGTGTTTAGTCATATGACCTTAGACTGGTTTCTGAGCCTTAGTTTCCTCATCTGTAAAATGGGTATCATAACATGGCCCTCAGTATGTAGTACCAGCATCTCTGCCAAATCTGTGGAAGGTCATTCCCATCTCAGTGGACCCCTCAGAATGGCAGAGATGCAGCAGAGTTGTCAGGTTCTTGAGGCCAAGTGCAGGGGGAGATGGAGCTCCAACGAGGACACCAACCTGCAGGTCATGGAGCCAGGGTGGCTGAGCCAGGCCTCCCTGCCTCTGCGGGGGTCCTGAAGCTGATGGGTGTCCAGAGGGAGGGACCCGCAGCTTCCCTCTGGCCTGACCGGGCTCCCATCCCCTGCCCCAACACCCCTACAGCCTGAGGAGCTGACCAACATCCTGGAGATCTGCAATGTGGTCTTCACCAGCATGTTTGCCCTGGAGATGCTCCTGAAGCTGGCTGCCTTCGGGCTTTTCGACTACCTGCGCAACCCTTACAACATCTTTGACAGCATCATTGTCATCATCAGGTGCCGACCCGCCCCCTGCCCCCAACCTTCCAGGCTGTGGGCCTAGAAACAGAGCGGAGCAGGAGGGGCACTTCGTGCACTGACCCCAGCCAGTAAATGAAGTATATGAAATGAAGGCAGCCAATCATCCTGAAACACAGTTATCAAAATATTGTAGAAGTTGTGACTTAGCAATATATGTGCTTCTGGATGAATGCATTAAATAGCAAGATCTAGTAGTGGGTCCATGACTACCACCATTCCAAAGAAAGGATGAGCATAAGTAATATTTGGAAATATCTGTATTGGCCACCATGTGATAGAAAAATATCAGTGATTTCAATTGGCTACGAGGCCAAAGAAACTGCTAATTCTCTGTTGTTTGTTGTTGACATTTGTAATCAAAAGAATGTTAAATCTCAAAAAGTGGTCAGTGACATTCATGGACCATAGACTTCTTGGGGGGGCGTCCACAGAATCCAGGTTCAGAGCTCCGGATTTAGGGTGCACGGAAGTGCAATGACTTGTGAAACAATATTCCTTGGATGAATGAGTGAATAAATGGAAGCTCTCCGTCTCTCCATCCTCCCCGGCCTCTCCTTCCTCTGCCTTCATCTCCTCCTGGCCTCCCTCCTGCCTCTCTCCCTCACTACCCCTGCTGGCCCCCTCCCGGCTGCAGCATCTGGGAGATTGTGGGGCAGGCGGATGGCGGGCTGTCGGTGCTGCGGACCTTCCGGCTGCTGCGGGTGCTGAAGCTGGTGCGCTTCATGCCCGCGCTGCGGCGCCAGCTCGTGGTGCTCATGAAGACCATGGACAACGTGGCCACCTTCTGCATGCTTCTCATGCTCTTTATCTTCATCTTCAGGTGAGCCCGCCACCCTGGAGGCCACACCTGTGGGGTCTGCTGGGGCCGTGGTTAGGAGCCTGGGAGTGTGGGTGGTTGAGCTTCTCTGGGTACCACCCCAGACCTGGGTGTGAATCCTGGCACCATCACTTAACCCCCTAATGGCTCTAGGCAAGTACCACCCCTCTGAGCCTCGGTGTTCACTTCTGTAAAATGGGACCAACACTGCCTCCTCCCATCTTACTCGGTTGCTCAGGAATGAAAGGTGGGTGGGCAAAGAGCTTGGTGTGTGTGTGTGTGAGTCCCTTGAGCCACCTCCATCCCTCCCCCAGCATCCTCGGGATGCACATCTTTGGCTGCAAATTCAGCCTTCGCACGGACACGGGAGACACGGTCCCTGACCGGAAGAACTTTGACTCCCTGCTGTGGGCCATCGTCACAGTGTTCCAGGTAAGCAGCGGAACATGTCCATGTCTGTCCAGGGAAGGGGTTTCTCCCAGGATCGCTCTTTGGAGGTGCCCCCAGCCTCAGAGAATTCAGGGAAGAGCAGCAGCCTGACAGTGAGGCCCCTCAGCCCCAGCCTCCAGTGGGCAGGTCCGGAGTGCGGGGCCAGGCTGGGAGCTGGGTTGACTGCCTGATGCCTGTCCCTGCCCCTCCACTCCTGCCCCAAGACTTTGGATTCATCCCTGAGACTGTTTCTTCACATGTACCATAGTGTGGTTGAATGGCTGTGTGCACACAGTTGTGGTAAGGGCAGAGGGAACAAGGGGAAGAGGCGGGGGCGGGGGTGGCTTGTGCCCTGGGTGATGGGATAGGCTGCTGAGAGGATGGGGTTATGGGAGCAGTCAGGATGGAGCACCACGAGTGTGTGATGCAGGCCTTGAGGGTGTGGGCAGACAGACAGCAGGAAGATCGTGTGTGTGTGTGTGTGTGTGTGTGTGTGTGTGTGTGTGTGGTATGCCCAAGCACATGTGACAGGCTGCTGTAGGTGTGCATGGGCTGCAGCACGCCTGAAGCTAGTCCACCCGGTTGGCTGGGCTGGGGCCTGGGGCTCTCTGGGGCTGAGCCCTTGTTCCCCGTTCCCCCACAGATCCTCACCCAGGAGGACTGGAACGTCGTCCTCTACAATGGCATGGCCTCCACCTCCCCCTGGGCCTCCCTCTACTTCGTTGCCCTCATGACCTTTGGCAACTATGTGCTCTTCAACCTGCTGGTGGCCATCCTGGTGGAGGGCTTCCAGGCAGAGGTGACTGTGGCCCTGGTGGAAGATGCACTCTTTTGGGGCCTGCACGAGACTGGGTGGGGGGATCCGGATGGGGGAGGATTGTGAGTCAAACATCTAGCAGGCACTGGGTCTCCAGAGGAAGGGGTTGCCCATGAGGCAGTAGAGGCAGTGAACTCTCCATCACAGGAAGTGTGCAAATGGAGGCTGCATCTAGGATCCCTGTCTTTTTCCCAGGGGTGCAGGACTAGGCCTCTCTACCTCTGAGATTCTAAGATCTCCAAGATCTGGGATTCTGGATCACGGCTCCTCCATTTTATGAGGCTTTGGGGATACTTACAGTCAGGCAGATGTGGGTTTGTGGCCCAGATCCTCGTTAGCTTCTCACTTCCCTTTTCTGAGCCTCAGTTTCACTATCTATAAAATGGGGGGAGGGTGAAAACACCTATTGAAAAATTCAGGAGGGAGGGAAGGGCTTAGCTGACTTTTGTTCCAATGTGAGGGACCGTCTCCCAGGGCGACGCCAATCGCTCGTACTCGGACGAGGACCAGAGTTCATCCAACATGGAGGAGTTTGACAAGCTCCAAGAGGGCCTGGACGGCGGCGGAGGTAAACAGACCTCCACTTGTCACCTAGGAGGCCAGGACTCTTCCCCTGAGATCTAGGTGGGCAAAGGGCATAGCATCTGGTTTCCCCTCAAGCCAAGGTTCGGGGACAGCTAATTCTCTGTCGCTTCTTATTTACACTTACTATTGAAAGAAAAGCTAAATCTCAAAAAGTCCAGTGACATTCATGGCTCTCCTGAATTCTAGCCACAGGGGTAGCTGCAGCCCACCCTCACCCCTCCACACAGCATGGCCTGTTGGGAAGAGCCTTCAGCCTCAGGATGCCTGGGTTCTGTTTAGCACCTCTGGGCAGCTTGGAACAAACTTCCCCAACCCATGCAGTGTCCTTCTTGGTAGCCAGGCTGGACAGTATCTGCCTGCTTCCTGCAGTGGCCACAGAGTGAGGTTCTCATGAGCTGGCCCTGAACACAGTAGGCAAGGGATCCACTCATCCAGAAATAAAGCTGAGAGCCTTGCAGTTGGGGCAGAGGGGAGGCACACGTGATGATGTCCAACCGGGAAGACTTCCTGGTGGAGGAAGTCTCTCCAGAAAAACTCTTAATTTCTGTTACTGTCCATGTCTGTTTCTTTTCCTCATGGCTTCTTTTGCTCTTGTTCTGTCCTTCTGTCTGCCCCTCCCTCTGTATTTCACACCCCCCCGCCCCCAGATCCCAAGCTCTGCCCAATCCCCATGACTCCCAATGGGCACCTGGACCCCAATCTCCCCCTGGGTGGACATCTGGCTGCAGCATCTGCCCCTCGCTTCTCAGTGCAGCCAGACCCCGTGCTAATGGCCCTGGACTCACGCAAGAGCAGTGTCATGTCACTGGGGAGGGTGAGCTACGACCAGCGCTCCCTGGTGAGTCCTTGTGGGGTGCTCTGCCTGGTTGCTCCCTGCTGGTTGTGTGCTGAGGGACCTTGGGGAGAAATGCCTGCCAGTTCAGCCCCAGACTGGTGCCTAGGCTTAGGGCACCAGACTGTCTAGCCAGAACCAGGCAGGGACCATGTCTGTTGCATTCCTGGATGCCCGGGGATCGCGCAGGACTTGGCAACAAGGAAAAAATGAATGAGTAGTGCCAGTGGATCTGGTGTAGGGAACTGGGTTTTTGTCTCAGCAGCAATGTGTAGGGTAAAGAGTTGGGCTTTGAGGTGGTGCAGACCTGAGCTTGAATCTGGCCTCTGCCACTGCCAACCTTTGTAACTGTGAACAAGTTACAGCCCTTCTTTGAGCCTCAGTTTCCTTTCCTGCAAAATGGGCAGATGCCCTAACTTGCTGTACCTTTCTCAAGAGAAGTGAAGTGGCAGGAAGGGACATAGCCACAGGGTGGAGGTGCCCTCATGTCCCTAGATGTGGCTAGAGTGAGAGGCAGGACAGGGAGAAAACCCCTGAGGTCCAGCCTGTTCTGTCACCCATTAGACGGGTGGGTGGCCCTCACTGGGCCTCAGCGGGTGTGCAGGGTGTTAGTCACAACCATGGGTGTGTGTGATGGGGCTGACCAGAGTCCCGGGCTTCCTCCCAGTCCAGCTCTCGGAGCTCCTACTACGGGCCGTGGGGCCGCAGTGGGGCCTGGGCCAGCCGCCGCTCCAGCTGGAACAGCCTCAAGCACAAGCCACCGTCGGCGGAGCACGAGTCCCTGCTCTCCGCGGAGCGTGGCGTCGGCGGCGGCACCGCCGGGGGCTGCGAGGGTGCCCGGGAAGAGGGGCCGCCGCGGGCCGCGCCCCTCCACGTCCCGCACACGCACCACGCGCATCATGGTCCCCATCCGGGGCACCGTCACCGCCACCACCGCCGGACGCTGTCGCTTGACACCAGAGACTCGGTGGACCTGGCCGAGCTGGTACCCACCGTGGGCACTCACCCCCGGGCGGCTTGGAGGGCTGCAGGCCCGGCCCCCGGGCACGAGGACTGCAATGGGAGGATGCCTAGCATCGCCAAGGATGTCTTCACCAAGATGGACGACCGCCGGGATCGCGGGGAGGATGAGGAGGAGATGGACTACGTGAGTGCGCGGGGCTCTAGGGCCGGGCCGAGGGGCCCACGAGAAGATCGGACAGAAGCCGGAAGGGTGCGAGGGGCGGGGCTGGAGTGGGAGGGCCCGACCAGGCCCCGCCCTAAGGGGGCAAGGCCAAAGGCCAAGAGGGAAGAGGGCTTCAAGTGGGTGAGCAGGGGACCAGAACTGCCCACCTCTGAGCTGGGCGCGCCCATGGGAGAAAAACTCTCCCTGCCTCCCCTGGAGGGGGCGAGGGTTCTGGGTTGATGGGAGAGCTCGGAGGTCATCCAGTGGCCCCATTTTGCTAGATGGCCAGGGTGGGCGGAGATGAGCAGCTCTGGGCAGCGCTGATGCGCCTGGACTCCATCCTTCTCTTGCCAGACTCTGTGCTTCCGTGTCCGCAAGATGATTGACGTCTACAAGCCTGACTGGTGCGAAGTCCGTGAAGACTGGTCTGTCTACCTCTTCTCCCCGGAGAACAGGTGGGCAGGGCCAGGCTTGGGATGAGGTTAGAGTAGGGGGTTGACACGTCTGGGAGGAAGAGATTTCTGCCAAGCCAAGCAAGGCCACTGGGGAGTTCCCCACACCCCAGAGGACTCTCCTGGCCTTGTAGTGGAGGGTCTGCAGAGGAGGGTAGTGTTCGTGTGGGGGCTTTCCTGGGCATCTCCTCTACTCTAGGCCATCCCTGTGCTGGGCACCAGGTTGAACAAATCTTTAGTAACTTGGGGTGCTTCCATCTGGAGGCAGGCATCCTAAGGCTTCCTGGGGGAGGAGGCCTTTGTGCTGGACTTTGGAGGCAGACAAAGTTCTGTAGATGAAGATGGGGTTGTGAAGAAGTGGAGGCTGGTCCAGATAGAGGGCGCAGCCCAAGGGAAGACCTGGGGGCAGAAGCTGAGGGTATCAGGTAACATGTGTCCATGCGGCTGGAGGACAAGGCTCAGGGATTCAGGCCAGTGTTTGGAAAGCCTTGAGTACCAGGGGTAGGTGGGTGCCCATCATCCTGTGGTGCCAGAAGTTTGCAGTGTGGTCAGTGGAAGTGGCTTCAGGTGGGCATCCTGAGCAGATATGAAGTCTCCACCTGTTGTGTGGCCAGAGGAGAATAGAAGGGTCAGCTTCCTCTAGGCCATCCTGGCCCCCATGTGCTTGGGCCTTCTGCCTTTCTCCTGGGCAGGGTGAGGGGCAAACCGACACTCGCATGGCCTCCTGCCCTCCCTGCCCAGGTTCCGGGTCCTGTGTCAGACCATCATCGCCCACAGGCTCTTTGACTACGTTGTCTTGGCCTTCATCTTTCTCAATTGCATTACCATTGCCCTGGAGCGGCCCCAGATTGAGGCCGGCAGCACTGTGAGTGGCTGGGGACTTCGGCCATGCAAGGGACGAGGCAGAGGGGCAGGCCACCAGGGCCTGCTGTGGGACAGCGTGCAGGGCTGAAGGGCTTGGAGGGCTCAGCGAGGCCGAATGCCAGGCTGGGAGGTGTGGCAGGGAGCTTGGAACTGGGGGGGGGGGGGCTGCCTCCTTAGCCTGTGAAGGGGCAGTCTCTCCGGGATGCCCCTGGGCCCATGGTATCCCCCGGCTCTTTCAGGAACGCATCTTCCTCACTGTGTCCAACTACATCTTCACAGCCATCTTCGTGGGCGAGATGACACTAAAGGTACCTGGCTTCACCTGGGACCTCTCCCAACCCTTGTCCAGGGCTCCAGGCCCTGGCCCAGGCCCCCCTCAGCTTGTTACTCACCTGCCCCTCAGCAGAATTCCACAGGTGGCCTTGGAGGCCTACCCCTACTTGGTGCCAGCAGCTGGGCTGGGCTACTTGGAGCGGGGAGTGGGGGCAGTCCCCACTCTCCAACAGCTCACAATCCACTTCCAGTGTAACGGAGGTAGCTCCGGGAGGTCGGGGCACTGGGGGAAGTTTCCATCTATGATGCTTCCCAGAGTGCATGGCTTCAAATTGGGTTTGCCAGATGTGCGGGGAGAAGGCAACGGGGCAGTTGTGGGCCTGTGCTTCAGGGATCGGCTCCTTAGATAGGTGGAGACCTACCTATAAGCCACCTTCAGAGGGGGTGGCTGGGCAGGAGTCTCCTACTGCCCATGCACTCCCCACTGCCTGAAGCCTACCTGACTCTGTCCCTCACCCACCTGACCTCGCCCTGCCCCATGGCGGAGTCCGGCTGACCCCTCCCATTGCCCCTCCCCCAGGTGGTCTCGCTGGGCCTGTACTTCGGCGAGCAGGCATACTTGCGCAGCAGCTGGAATGTGCTGGACGGCTTCCTCGTCTTTGTGTCAATCATTGACATCGTGGTGTCAGTCGCCTCGGCTGGGGGAGCCAAGATCCTGGGGGTCCTCCGAGTCCTGCGGCTCCTGCGCACCCTACGACCCCTGCGGTGACGACCCTGCCCCATGGGTGGGGGAATCCTTGCACTGTCCAAGGAAGCCCCCAGAGTCTCAGTGGACCCCTCACTCCGGCCCTCCATCCTGCTCTGTCCTCATAGCAGGCGCCAAGCACCAGAGGGGTGGGCCCTGGTCCTGGGGGAGGAGCCTGGAACAGGTGCTGGAAGGCAGGGTCTGAAGGTGGCCTCCAGTCTCCCTGTGTCCTTGGGTGGCCTCTGGGCCTTGGTGTCTAGAGGAGGGTGTGATGTGGATCCTAAGGGGATGGGGTGAAAGCATAGCGCTTTGCTTTGTGTATAGATCTGGGGCCTGGTGTCCTCTGCCCTGGTGACTCTGGGCCAAGGAGGTGTGTCTCCAGGCCTGGCTAAGGGCTAACAGTGCCCTTGGCCCCTCTCTGCCTGCAGTGTCATCAGCCGGGCACCTGGCCTGAAGCTGGTGGTAGAGACACTCATCTCCTCCCTGAAGCCCATCGGCAACATTGTCCTCATTTGCTGTGCCTTCTTCATTATCTTTGGCATCTTGGGGGTGCAGGTGAGGGGTACCCAGGCTGGGCAGGCAGGGGTGGGGGCCTCTGTGGTCGGGGAAGGGGCTCCACACTCCTGCCCAACTCTCCCGGTTTTGTGCCAGGTGGTCCTGGTGGAGCAGCCGTGGTCCCTGCCAGCAGTGAGCTCCCCTTCCAGGGAGGGAGGCAGACAAGGCCCCAGTGGCTGATTGCAGGGCAGTCTGGGTAAATGGGATCCCAGGGGTCCGAGGTATGCAGGAACGCAGGTCTGGGCTGGGGACAATGGAGAAAACAGCCTGAGGAGGTGGCCTCTGCACTGGGCCTTGAAGGGCAGGTGATTTGGGCAAGTCACCATGGGGGGAAGTTGTTTCAGGGGCAGATGGGTACCTGTAGGGAGGTGGGACCAAGCAGGGCATTTTTGGGGAGAGAACTTGGAGCTATAGTGGGTGTAGAGAGATGAGCTGGGCCAAGTGGGAAGAGACCTGGAATGGCAGCTAAGGAGTTGGGCTTGGCTTCTCTGGGGTCAAGGCCATGGCTGGTCTCTGACCCACGCAGGGCTTTGAACTGACTCAGATTTTGGTTTGGAGGTCAACACAGGAATAGGAAGGGGCAGATCACAAAGTACGTGTTGGGACAGTGGGAATGACCTGGGCCTCCTGGGGCCTGAGCTGCTGCTGAGCCCGTTTCTTGAGGGTCTGAGCCCTACTCTAAGGCTCCCAGGCTCCCCACCTGGCCCTGCGTTTGGGGCTGCAGCTTTGCAGGAGCCCTGTGCACAGGTGTCCTTTGGGGTTGCTGAGAGGTTCACAGCACAGCTGCTTGGGCAGGAGGGGCTTGGTGTGGACCCGGTGTGAACAGTGACCCTGCCCTTCCAGGCAGTTGACATGGAGAAGGCTTGGGTCCCTAGAAGGAGTCCCTGTACTTCTCTTTCTCTCCCCTTGGGGCCCGCAGGCAGCACTCTCGCATGGAGTCCCTGCCCGAATCCCCAGTGTGGGTACTGGGGTCTGATCTCCGGGGTCTGAGGAAGAGCTAGGCCTCAGACAGACCAGAGTGTGAACCTTGCCTCTGCCACCTCCTAAACCTCAAATGACTTTGGGAAAATTACCTTACACCCCTGGCTCTCAGTCTCCTCACCTGTGAGACAGGATGAGAGTAGCCCCACCTCACACTAGGGACATGGAGGGATGGTGTGGTCCAGGGCTTGGCTCAGGCTGTGCACAGCAGAAGGGCCCCCGGAGGGCGGGTCCCTCTTCTGATGTGCAACCCACTCCCACCCTCTGGGAGCATTGGCAGGACAGTCACTAACCCTGTGTCCCTACCCGCTAGCTCTTCAAGGGCAAGTTCTACCACTGTCTGGGTGTAGACACCCGCAACATCACCAACCGTTCCGACTGCGTGGCCGCCAACTACCGCTGGGTCCATCACAAGTACAACTTCGACAATCTGGGCCAGGTGAGCACCCCCACCAACCCTTGACCTGACCCATTCCTGGTGGGTGGAGGTGATGGCTTTTTGGTGCCAACAGCCCTGGGATTACAGACCAGCCTCCAGTCCTGCCCTGCAGCACTTCTGCTTTCCAAGCCTTGGTTTCCTCTTCTGCAAAATGGGCAGAACTCACTTTACAGGTAGCATGAGGCTTAAGACCCTGATTGCTGAGTGTCCAGCAGGTGCCTGGCACTTAGTAAGTGCTTCAGTGGGGATTGGTTCCTGGTCCCCACCTTCCACTCAGCGGACCTTGATAGGAGTTTTGGAGTCAGCCAGACCTGGTGTGAATCCTGCTTCTGCTACTTACTGTACTTACCTCAGTTTCCAGCTCTGCCCTCAACGTGGGGAAGGCCTCTTGGTCCCTCTGCCACCCAAAAGCATAAAAATGGTGAGGAGGGGCAGATGTAGCCTGCATTGCCTGCCCTCACCACCCCTGTCCCCTTTCTTCCTGTGTCTTCCAGGCCCTGATGTCCCTCTTTGTCCTGGCCTCCAAGGATGGCTGGGTGAACATCATGTACAATGGACTGGATGCTGTCGCTGTGGACCAGCAAGTGGGTGTGGCTGAGGTCAAGTCCAGCCAGGGCAGCGGGGGCAGGACACGGAGTCTTTGGGGCCTAGGGGTCTGAAGCTGGTGTCAGGAAACCCCAGTGTCTCCCACTGTCAACCACAGCCCACCCCTTCCCCACCTGGCCTGTATCCTCCACCATTAGGGCTGCTCTCTGGCTAGCATAAGTCACTGTGTCCTCTGCTTCAACAAACCCGGCTCTGCAAGCTGGCTGTGCCTGGAGGGCTGCACAGCCTGTGGGTGGAGAACCTAGTGTCGGAGGAGGAGAGGGGCCGAGTACAGCTGCGAGGGATAGCAGGTGCAGGCTTGGGGTGGGACAGTGACGTGTTCAGGGAGTCGAGAGTCGAGGGCCAGGGTAGAAAGTGGAAGGAGAGTGGCAGGAGGTGGGTGCGGGAGGTAAGCAGGGCGGGAAAGTCAGGAAGACCTGTGCGTGCAGCTGGGGCTGGAGTATATCTGAGGGCCATGGGAGTCAGTGAAGGCATTACAGCCACCTTAGCTTGTGGGAGCTTCCTGGGGGCTGCTGGGTGAGGATGGGTTTGGGGTGCCAGGGTGGAAGGGGTCAGGGAGGAGGCTGGGCCTGAGAGGAGGCCTGAGCCCTCGCTCCCAAGATCTCCCTGAGAGCAGGGGTCCCCTCTCGGGCTGGGTGGGGACTTTAGACAAGACATGTGGCTGACCAGGGTCAGCAGTCAGGGTCATTCCAGTAGAGAGATACTCTAGGTCACAGCAAGGCCCACTCACTGAAGGAATCAGGCCTGAAGGTAACTTCTAGGCCTGTAGCTGACCTCAGGCTCTTGGCTTCATGGGCCTCACCCAACTCGAGCTGGAGGTGGAAGTGGAGGATGGAGATGTGGGGGAATGGGAACGCTTAGAGACATCCTCCTCCACTTCTTTGTCTGTACACCCCTCCTGCCCACCACGTCCACCAACACACACACACACACGCACACACAGACACACACATAGATGTACACACACACAGACACACACACTTGGACTCCACCAGGGCTGTGCTCTCTCCTCTGCTGGCTGCTTTGTTTCCTGCCTTGTTTCTAGAGGATGAATAAGTAGATGGGTGGGTGGTAAATGGATAGTTGAGGACTGGATGGATGGGTAGATGAATGAATAAGTGAGTGGCTGGATGAATGGATGGACAGATGGATGGATGGGTGGATAAATGGATGGACGATCAATGAATGGATGAATAAGTGGATGGATGGACGTGTGTCCAGGTGGCAGGGAAGGGGAGGGCTCTCTTTGCCGAGCACCTTTCTTGTGCTCGGGAGGGGCACGTCCTACCTCCAAACCTCACAGCCTCCTAGGAGGCTGCCATCGGTACGCGCTCTGCGCAGACGCTGGGCGAGGTGGGGTGCCCACTGCGGCAGGCCCCGCGGTGCCGACCCGCCTGCCTCAGCCCCGTCTGGCTCCCCGCAGCCCGTGCCCAACCACAACCCCTGGATGCTGCTCTACTTCATCTCCTTCCTGCTCATCGTCAGCTTCTTCGTGCTCAACATGTTCGTGGGCGTCGTGGTGGAGAACTTCCACAAGTGCCGGCAGCACCAGGAGGCGGAGGAGGCGCGGCGGCGCGAGGAGAAGCGGCTGCGGCGCCTGGAGAAGAAGCGCCGGAGTGAGTGGGGGACACAGAGTGTGGCCCCCCACCCCTTCTCTGAGCCCAGGCCCCAGGGCTCCTCTGCCCGCTGCCGCTGGCCCTCTGGGGTGCAGGGACCGAGCCTGGGCCTGACCCCAGCCTCTGGGCCTTTGGAGCTGGAAGGGACCTGTGCCCCTGGCCTTGCCCTTCCCCCAGTATCGGCCTGTCCCGGTGACCTGACCCCTATTGGTGTCCATCCAGAATGAGACCATGACCCCCTGCCCACCTGAATGAGGCCCTGGCAGCTCAGTCCAGGCAGAGGGCAAAGGCAGAGCCAGGAGGCCCAGCCCTGAGCTGTGAGACCCCTGTCCAGCCGCCAGCAGACCCGGAGCCCACACATGGGCACATCTGGGGTAGATGGGGAGAGTCAGTGTCCCTCTTTGCCACCCTCCCTCACGTCCTGCCCCCTTCCCTCGACGCACCCTGGCTGGGTGGAGGAGACTGACTCCCAGGGCCTGGGGTGGACCTGGGGTGGGGCATCTCTCCCCTGTGCCTTCTCCCTCCCCTCCACCTCTCCCTCCATGTGCTCTGTCCCTCCCTTGGCCTGACCTTCTGTGGTCTATGCCCCCTACCTCCCAACCCCACACCCCCTGCAGAGGCCCAGCGGCTGCCCTATTATGCTACCTACTGTCCCACTCGGCTGCTCATCCACTCCATGTGCACCAGCCACTACCTGGACATCTTCATCACCTTCATCATCTGCCTCAATGTGGTCACCATGTCCCTGGAGCACTACAACCAGCCCACGGTGAGCCCAGCCTGGCCCTGCCAGAGGTCACGTGGCAGGGTTGGGTCCTTGGCAGGACCCCGCACCGGGGACGGGGTGGGGCAGGGTCTGAGCACCCTCCCATGTAGGTCTTATACTCAGGAAGCCCTGGGCCTGGTAGGACAGGTGAGTGAAAGGGAAAGGTCACTGTCCTGGTGAGCAGGGGACAGGGGGGTGACATTTGGGCCCAGCCTTGAATGTGAGTGACAGTGGCTGCGGGGTGTTCAGTGTGACTTTTTGCAGGCATCAGTTCTCTAATCCTTGCAGCAACACTAAGGTGTTCACTGGGGAGGGCTTTCTCCAGATTTTGTAGAGGAAGAAACCAAGGCACAGAGAGATAAAATGTGCTGCCCAAGTTACTCAGGCAGTGGGTAGTGGTGGCCGGACTGGAGCTTGATTTGCATTCAAGGCCTGCCATGTGGCTCCACCGCTGCCTAGGAGAGGGGCAGGACCACTGGGGTCAAACACTGGTGCAGGAGATGGTGACCAGTTCCCAGCTAGTTGCAGGTAGTGTGCGTGAGGGGCACGTGAGGGGTGTGTAGGGGCAAGTCTTACGAGAGTAGGGGCGGGAAGAGGGGGGAGCAGAGCCTCTCAATGATGAATTAGTATCTTATTTTAAATGGTAGCAGAGGAATATTAGGAGTGCGGGGAAAAGGAAGGCAACCTTGGCAGAATGGAACAGTAATTATAGAACTTCTAAATTAACGTGAAGAAATGGAATAATAATAGCTCACATTCACCAAGTTCTTGTTCTGTCTGGCCTTGGGCTATTACTTCATTTAATTTTTATAGCAACTTTCTGAGGTAGGTACTATTATCATTCCCAAATCATAGATTGGAAAATTAAGTCTCAGAGAGGTCAGGTGACTTGCCCAAGGTCACACAGTGAACGAAGAGTAAGTGCTGAGCCTGGATTCAAATCTAGGGAGCCTGGCTCTTAACCATTACCCTTAACCACTGCTCCATACTGCCTCCAAAGAAGGGCAGTTGGACCAAACCAGCAGAAACAGGGAAAGGAAACAGCAATGTAAAATAAATAGTTAAGAAGGAAGGAATAAAAGCAGATACATAAATCATTGTAGTCAATGTGAATGGAGTAAATTCTCCCCTTAAAAGGCAGAGATTATCTGACCGGAGGAAGGTGGGCACCAGGTCATAGGGCTTGGATCACTCTCCCCTTTGCCCCTGCAGTCCCTGGAGACAGCCCTCAAGTACTGCAACTACATGTTCACCACTGTCTTTGTGCTGGAGGCTGTGATGAAGCTGGTGGCGTTTGGTCTGAGGCGCTTCTTCAAGGACCGGTGAGCAGCTGGGCTGGGCTGGGGTAGCACTAAGTGCGTTGCAAGATGGAGAAGCAGTCCTGATCCTTGGGGAAGCCTGGAGTAGCTGGAGGAGGGGAGCCAATAAGCATCTGGGCACTGACGGCCACGGACCCCAGGTGCTGCCTAAAATCCTGAACAGGAAGTGATTATGGTCCCAATGGATGGGTGCAGGGCATTCTGCCAAGCCCTCCTCAGCTCATCTCTTGTGGGTCCTCCATAGCCCACAAGCAGAGCAGGGCATCCCTCAGGCCAGTCATTCTAGAGGAAGGGAACAAGTGGGGCTCAGAGAGGTTGATGGACTAGCTCAAGGCCACACAGAGGGAGCAGCTGGTTCAAGACTCAGACCTAGGAGTCAGAGTCCATTCTTCCTGCAGGAGGCCAGAGGTGTTTGCTTAGCCTGGTCAGCCTCTTGCTTGAGGGATCAGAGGCTGTGGTGGGCAGAAAGGTAGCTGGAACCAGTAGGGTCTGGAAGGGCTGTGAGGGACCCCCTGGGCCATGGCAGGAGGGTGTAGAGGTGGGGGACTCGTCCCAGCTGGAGCATATCTAAACTCGTGTGCCTCTCACCCTGCCTCTCACTCCTGCCCTCCTCTGCCCGGCTGCATAGTTGGAACCAGCTGGACCTGGCCATCGTGCTGCTGTCAGTCATGGGCATCACGCTGGAGGAGATCGAGATCAACGCAGCTCTGCCCATCAACCCCACCATCATCCGCATCATGCGGGTCCTGCGCATTGCCCGGGGTGAGGGGCGGGAGCAGGAGAGGCGGGAGAGGCGGGACAGGCGGGGGAGGCGGGGGAGGTGTGGGGGCCAGATGGACTTCCTCCTGAGGGGGGAAGGGGGGGGAACAGGAGCCAGGAGCATCCTGTACCTGACACATCCTCACCCCCTGTGTGCACACATGTGCTCCGGTCCAGACAGCTCTGCACAGCACCCTGCACCCACCTCCATATCACACCGTGACCCGAGCGGTCCAGCCTCAGGTTGGGCTGAAGGGAACCCAGTGTAGCTGGGAAGACACTGGGCTCCTCACTGGCATTTCTCCAACACTGGCTGCGACACACCGTCCTGAAAATCTCTTTCCTTCTCCAAGAGCCTCCCTCTCACCCCAAGGCTGTCCTCTTCTTTCAAAAACCTCCTGCTTCGGTGCTCGCCCTTCCCCCTGAACCACCTGTTGCCTCCAGATTCGGAGGTGGGGAGGGGCCCAGTGGAGAATCCCGGCTGTAATACGGAGGGGCGGGGAGAGATGTGGGCGCTCACACATCGCTCATTGTTGTCTCATCACGGTGATTATTCACTCACGCACACACTTCACATCCCTCCGTTCCCACTGTGCCTGCCCTCCTCCTCTTGGACTTTTTACACCGACGTCCCACCTTGTGCACGCTTGTTTTCATGCAACTCCCTCATTCAGCTGCACCCACGTGCTTATAGTGCGACATCACAGAGCTATCCGCTTTGCTGACATGCTCCCCAAACTCTTCACTCTTCCTCCGCGTTCACATCCGTGCACACCTGTGCACACGCCCGTCCCCATTGGCCTGGGCTGAGTGGGCTGGGCTGGGTCTCGCCCACAGTGCTGAAGCTGCTGAAGATGGCCACGGGGATGCGGGCCCTGCTGGACACCGTGGTGCAGGCGCTGCCCCAGGTAAGAGCCGCTCCTTCGGCCGCCCCGCCTGGCTGTCACTAGTGTCATGCTCGGCCCTGGTGGGTGCGAGCCCTCACTGCCCTTCTCCCTGGGCCTGCCTGGAGCCAGGGCAGAGTCCCGCCTCCAGAGAAGCAGTGTGAGCCAGGGGCCGTGAGAGGTGGGAAGGGTCCCCTCTGCCTCTTTCTTCCTTTTTGGCCAAGGGCTCGCTCACACCTGCTCTGCACCAGCCCTGGGCTGCCCACTGAGGACTCACATTCTGCCCTCAGTAGTCACCAGTCTGGTGGAGAAGACATGCCTCAGGGCAGTGTAGGGAGAAGAGGATCCTGACACTCCCTGGGGGAATCAGGGGGCTTTGAGCTTGACCTTGTAGGGCAGCTTGGTAGGAGGAGGTGGTGATGTGGATGGAGAGGTGACAGATAGGATATTCCAGGAGGGGACAGCGTGAGGTCCTGCCGTGGTGGGAACCCTGGGATGTTAGGAAGGCCCCCCACCCCAACCCCATCTCAGTGGTGGGTGGAAGGGAGGTAGGGCCCGGGCCACATCCTGGGAATTCTGCATCCCAGGCTCCCCTTCTCCCTCCCCTCAGTGTGGCCTCACCTCACTCTGAGGTGAGCCTCATATACTTTCATTTATTCATTATGACTCATCGAGTCTTAAGGAGCTTCAGGTACCTTAAAGTAAAAGGCACAGACACAGCACACTAAAAATGAGGATAAAAGGTTAACGGCCCAGGGAAGGGGAAAGCAAAGCTAGTTTTCTCAGGCAGCTGGGCTGAGGATGTTAGTGAGCTCTGTTCCTCAGTTTGATGTGAGTTTCCCAGCAGCCTTGTTGCAAAGGGAAAGTGACATGGCTCATGTCGGGTCTGGATGGAAAGCAAGGGCCTTCATTCAGAGAGCTGAAATCCCTTCAGGGGAGTTTGTCACATGGGAGATTAGGGTGAGTGCTGGGCTGGGGGTGGGTGGGGGTGTGCAGACAGGAAGTAGGTTGGAGCCCAGACTCAAGCCACCCTACTTGCCAAAGCCTAGTCCCCCGGGGAGATCCTGGTGTGTGATTCAATTTCTCAGGCCTTAGTTTTCTTGCCTATGAAGTGGGGAATGATAAGAGTGCTTGTCTCAAAGGGATGTTGTGAGGTTTACAATTGTTAAGGCTTATAAAGCACTGAGCAGGACCTGGGTCACAGGAAGTGCCATGTGAGAATCTGCAAAGGACGGGGATAGGGGTGGCAAGTGTGTGCCCCCAGCCTGCCTGGCCTCCTTGCCCTTCCCCTTGTCCCCTTGTTCTGACTCCTGGGCACCCTTGGGTGGCTCCCCAGGCCAACTGTGAGTTGGCACAGGGCACATGGAGATGCCTAGAAGGTCCCAGCCTCAAGTGGAAGACACATGATAGTAATTACAATTACATCAGCACTTTAAGAGATGCATGTGCCAAGTACCGTGTGATACTGGGGTGAGGGGATTACCCCTCAAAATCTATCAGCTGACCCTGGACATCTCCTTGGTTATGTGTAAAGTGATATGAAAATGAAACTTCAGTCCCTTCCTTCTAGGCTCTACCTCAGGCATGCAGGGGGAGGAGGCATCAGGGAAGACTTCTCAGAGGAGGTGACCTGTGATCTGGGCTATGAGGGGTGGGGAGGAAGCATTTACTAGGCAAAGACAGAGAGAGAGGGTCTTCCCTGCAGAAGAAACCGAATATGCAGATGAGGTCTGTTTTCTGTGTGGCTGGAGTCTGAGGTTGGAAGATCAGGCTGGGAGGGGGTCTGCAGGGCTAGATCACACAGGTCTTCGATGCCAGGAGAGCAAACTTGGGCTTGGTCCTGTGGGCAGTGGGAGCCATGGGAGGTTCTGGACAAGGGAGGCATCAAGCCGAGCTGCCTTTTAGGAGGTTGCTCTGGTGGCCATGAGGAGCGTGGACTGGAGGGAGAGGCTGGAGGCAGGTGAGGAGGCCACTGTAGCCACACAGACTCGGAGATGCTGCGGGCGGGAGCTGATAGGAAAGGTGAGGTCGAAGACACGCTGACCTGGGCCTGCACAGGGTGGGAGGCTGAGGTGAGGGCCCAAGACATGCCTGATTCCTCTCACTGTCAGGGCCTCACACCTTGCCTTGTAGGGGCTCCATAAGTGCTTGTTTCATTAATGAAAGAGCATCATTTAATTAGTCAGACACTGTTGGTGTGATTGTAGCTCTGAAGGAAACCCTCATCTGGAGCACAGAAACATTAGGAGTCTGTGATTAACATGGTTTACTTTTCAGCAATTACTGTGAACATCTCGGATTCCATTCATGCAGGTCTTCTGAGGCTTCTAGGAGATAGTGCATTTCTAGGGCGAGGACGTGTTTGAACATTATCTTGTCCATAACACAAGTTAAAGACGGTCTCCAGTCTATGGATGGATTTGAAATAGGTTGGAATCTGGGATGCTTTTCTCCCACAGGAGCTGTGGGACGGGGGTGGCTGGGTTTGCAGGAGGCTTCTGGGGCCCACAGTCTAGCATGATTCCTGTGTTCATTCCTCTCTATAGCCAGGGCCCAGGCTGGCCTGAGGAAGCAGATCTGAATTAATCCAGCCATGTCCCTGCTCTCAAGGCCTTCCCAGACCAGCAGAGACAGTGACAGGGACACACCGGTTACACTCACGCTGTCAGACTGCATCTCGGTCTGTCCAAAGGAATCCAGGCAGGCTTAATGGAGGAGGTGGCCTTATTGCTACAACTTCCTTTACTCCCTCTCTCCATTCATCCATGGGATGGTACTAACCACACACAGGTGTATGGAGTAGTGACTGTGTGCATGGACCTTGGGGCCAGCTTGCTGGGCTTGAACCCCAGTCCTTCCACTTACTAACAGTGTGACCCGGGGAAAGTTACTTCATCTCTTAGTACATAATTTCTGGTCATCTGAAGAATGGGGGTAAAAGAGAGTTCGTAGGCCATTGTGTGGAGTAACGAATATGGAGTGTTTGAAACTGGGCTGCTGACAGTAAAGGCGTCACAGGTGCTTTATTATTTTCCCTTGCCCCGTGCTGGACCTACCCTGCCCTGCAGGAGGTCGTGCGCAGGGGCAGACATGGACACAGCTGAGTGAAATGTTGCAGCTGCCCTGACCCTCAGGCTGGCCCTTTGCCTGAAGCCTGCTGGCCCCCCATCCCCACCTGCTGTCCCCACAGGTGGGCAACCTGGGCCTCCTCTTCATGCTGCTTTTCTTCATCTATGCTGCCCTGGGCGTGGAACTGTTCGGGAAGCTGGGTGAGTGATGCCCGAAAAAGGCCTGTAGAGGGGCGGGTGCATGGAACAGGTCTGGAGGAGGGCTTTGGTAGGGCAGGGAGTCCTGAGACCCCCCTGCCCACCAACTGTCATGTCAAGGTCTTTGTGTTGGGGTGGTGCCCCCGCTGCAGGCCCACAGTGGGATGGATGAATAACCCTCAGCCATCCACATCTCTTGCCCAGTGTGAACAGGAGCTTTTGAGAGATGCTAGTCTGAGTCCAGTGCACACCCAGGCCTGTACAGGGGACCCCCCCAGCTTGGAGCCCCCTCAGCCGTCTGAAGCCTCTCGGGAAAGCCCCTTCCGGCTCCACCTGCTGGTGCCCGTCCTGAGCCAGTGGCGCCCCAGCAGGCAGAGTGGCCAGGGCACAGGCCGAGGGCAACACAGCTCCTGCCAAGCCCAGCCCTACACAGGGCTGGCTCCAGAACACAGGGTCCCTTGAGCATCAGCCTTTACCCACCCCATTCTCTCTTGCAGGAATTGATACCTGGGTGTGGGGAGGAGCCAGGCTTACCTGAGTTTGACTCCCAGCTTGTGTACCACCTGCCTGGGCCTCAGTTTCTCCAGCTGTGGGCTGGACATGGTCCGCACACACCTGAGGTTGTGGTGGGGATTCTGAGATGTGGCCAGGAGGCAGCAGTGCAGGGCAGGCTGTGCCTGGGGTGGGGCTGACCCCACTTTCCTTCCAGTCTGCAACGACGAGAACCCCTGCGAGGGCATGAGCCGGCATGCCACCTTCGAGAACTTCGGCATGGCCTTCCTCACGCTCTTCCAGGTCTCCACCGGTGACAACTGGAACGGGATCATGAAGGTACTCGAGGGTGGGCTGGGGAGGGAGAGTCAGGCTGGGTTTCAGGTCTGACAGTCACGGACTCCCAGGCCCACGGGAGGGGTTGCAGGGCACAGAGAAGCAGAGGGACCTGCCTGGGACCCTGAAGCACAGCAAGGTTGAGTTGAGGCCAGAACAGCTTCTCTGTTCGCCCCTAAATGCTGCTGCGGGACCAGTGCTCAGATGCTCCACCCAGGGCCAGAGGCTCCAGGCACTGCTCTTCCAGGTGCCAGGCCCTCGGGCGTTGGCCGCACTGCCCATCACCCAGCACAGGCTCCCTGGCCCCGGCCTGCAGTCTAGCTGGGCTGGGCAGGGAGGGGCTCCTGGAGGACAGATATGAGGCCTGTGCCCGGGGACCTCCGGGCCTCACCCTGCCTCCCCACCCCGCCGGGCACAGGACACGCTGCGGGACTGCACCCACGACGAGCGCAGCTGCCTGAGCAGCCTGCAGTTCGTGTCGCCACTGTACTTCGTCAGCTTCGTGCTCACGGCCCAGTTCGTGCTCATCAACGTGGTGGTGGCCGTGCTCATGAAGCACCTGGACGACAGCAACAAGGAGGCCCAGGAGGACGCCGAGATGGATGCCGAGCTCGAGCTGGAGATGGCCCACAGCCTGGGTCCTGGCCCGCGGCCACCTGCCAGCTCCCCGGGGGCGCCTGTGCCCGGCCAAGGGCCAGGAGGGGCGGGTGGCGGGGGCGACACCGAGGGCCGCCTGTGCCGACGCTGCTATTCTCCAGCCCAGGTGGGCGGGGGCTGGAGGGGGCACCGGGGTCACCGAGGGCGGGCCCGCAGGGCTGGAAGGGCACCTGGGCCAGAAGGCCTCGGGCAGAGACCTCTGTCGTCTGGGGCCCCACCCTGCTCAGCTGTGTTGAAGGGGCGACCCTATGATGAAGGGGTCGGGCCCAGGCCATGGGCACAGTGAACCGGGAGGGCAGCTGTGCCCCGCCCACCCCGCCGTCCCCGGACCCGGCCGATAATCCCGCCTGTCCCCACCCCGTCCTCGTCCGCCTAGGAGAACCTGTGGCTGGACAGCGTCTCTTTAATCATCAAGGACTCCTTGGAGGGGGAGCTGACCATCATCGACAACCTGTCTGGCTCCATCTTCCACCACTATTCCTCGCCGGCCGGCTGCGAGAAGTGTCACCACGACAAGCAAGAGGTAACGGCAGCCCTGGAGGGAGCGTGGCATGAAGACCTGGTGGGGGGCTAACCAGAGGGGAGAGCTCGCGCTGGGCAGAGGACCTGGTTGGGCCGACTTGGCCAATGCTGGCCCCTGTGCCCGTGGCAGACCCATCTCCCCAAGCCTGAGCTGGCCTGTCTGTCTGCACAGTGTGCACAGGTCTGCACAGTCAGGCCCCAGAGAGCTGTGAGGCCCCGTGCTGTGCCTGTACACAGTGGGCGCTCAGAAAGGGCAGCTGCCCACCTTGGTGGTGGGCTGCTGGTGCCAACAGAAGGCCCAGGTGTCACCTCTGGTACAGTTTGCTTTTTCTGTGACACAAAGGGGTTCATCCCAGCACTCAAGGCCTGAGCACCCCAGAGCCTCCTCCAGGAGCTCCTGCCCTGGCCTCCAGCGGGGGACTAAGCCCCACCTTCCCAGGTGGAGTTTCCCAGATGAGCATCCCAAGGCATCCATTGGCCTTGGGCCTGTCTTGTGCAGGCTTAGGCAGGCCCTCTCCCCAGCAACGTGGGGCCCTAAGCTCCTCCCCAGGGGTACTCCAACCCCTGAGCGGACCCCCAGCCTGGGGTGGCTTCAAATACCCTAAGGTCCTCCACAGGCCCATAGATGAGTCAGACCCAGCCCAACCTCGCAGGGCACTTGGTCTGGGGGCAAGTAGGTCAGCTTTGGAGTTCACAGTCTGAGGCAACTTGCCTGCCCTCTGGCCCAGCCCTGGCCTGGCACCCCGCTGGCTGGGACACTCTTGTGTCATCTCCCACCTCCTGCCCAGGTTGAGTCCCTGCACAGGGGGGACATGCCATCCATGCTCAGTGGATCTGTGGAGCTCTGACCACTGTCCTATGTCTTTCTGGAGGACCAGCCTGCTCCAGCCCAGTGCCAGGGGTGACCTGAGGCTGCCACCTTTCCCTGCAGGTGCAGCTGGCGGAGACGGAGGCCTTCTCCCTGAATTCAGACAAGTCCTCGTCCATCCTACTGGGTGACGACCTGAGTCTGGAGGACCCCGCAACCTGCCAGCTCGGCCCCAGAGACAGCAAGGTGAGCACCCCTGGAGGGCACCAGGGCAAGCGGGCCCATCCTTACAGCCTGGCCTCTGCCTGCCGTGCCTGAATACTGCTCCTTCCCAGGGCACCGTCTGAGGGATGCCTGCTGTGTGCTGGACCCTCATCTCCTGTTGGTCAGATGAAGGCAGGGGACAGAGAGGTGGACATTTAACTAAAGTCACACAGCAACGAGTCCAGCCAGGGCTCCAATCACAGCCTCCAAGTGGCACTGGTCACTCACTGTGGCTTCGGATAACTTTTTATCCATTTAATGGGAGTCATCCCTGGCAGGCTATCCTTAAGGAGGGGAGCTATGAAGCTGAAGAGGATAGGGGACAGTCCTAACAGGTGCAAACATGTGCTGTGTGCCAGACTTGACTGGCACTCAGTGTGTCCATCCCCCGGATCTGTACAGTGGGGATGATTTGGCTCCATCCACACAGAGAAAATGAGAGCTGAGAAGTGAGGTGGCTTGTCCTGTCACACAACCAGGAATGGCATAGCTGGGAAGCCAGCCCTAGGGCTGGTCCTCAACCTCTGCCCTCGATGTACTCAGTCTGAGCAGGCCAGGAGGGCTGGAAGGACCACCTTGTGGATTCTGCAGACTCAGGCAGAGGAGGTCTGCTGCCCAGCTAGTGATCTCCAGGCTAGGTCGTTCTTGCACCAGCTGGGGAATGTGAGAGGGAGCCCTTGGCCTGAGGTTGGGATGCAGTGGCCCTGCCCTAAGACAACCTCTGTCTCCCTGACCCCTGGGGCAGGCTGAGTTTGGCACCACTGTCCCCCAGGGCCCTCCTCCATCAGCTCTGGGAAGGCTGGGATGGGGGAAGTGGATCTTCCTATCCCAGAGTCTATACCAGGTACTTGGCTACAGAGACAAGAAGACCCTCAAGGATCTCAGTGGGGAGAGAGCAGGAAACTTACCTGCCTGAGGCATCAGAGAGGGCTTCCTGGAGGTGGAGCCCTTTCACCCAGGTTTTGGAAGATGATGATTGCTGGCCAGATGGAGGAGACGAGAAGAAGGCCACCCCAGGCAGTGAGAGCAGCCAAGCTAAGGGCTGAGTAGCAGGGCCATGAAGGCAGCTGTGGGAGTCTCAGCCTCTGTACTCACTCCACCATCCTGCCCCTTCCACCTCCCTTTCCCTGAAGGGTGAGCCAGACCCACCTGAGCCCATGCGTGTAGGGGACCTCGGCGAATGCTTCTTCCCCTTGTCCAACATGGCTGTCTCGTCGAGTCCAGAGAACTTCCTGTGCGAGATGGAGGCGATGCCGTTCAACCCTGTCCGGTCCTGGCTGAAACATGAGAGCAGCCAAGGTGAGGGTGGAGCCTCGATCTCAGGTGTCGGCTTCAGAGGGAGCCGGCTGAGTGTTTCCCTTAATATTTTTGCCTAGACTGTTGTGTCGAGTCCAGAAAGAACCAGATGGGTAACTGACAATAAAAGATAGGCATCTCAGGCCCAATATAACGATAATGAAAGATCGGGAGCCAAAGATGACAGAGAGATGAGATGATAATTATACCAGAAATCTGGGCTAATGAAAGATTCATGCTGAGTTTCCTAGGAGCTGTGGTGAAAAAGGAAACAGGCTGGCACACACAGCTCTCATCAAGCAGGATAGCTGCCTAATTATTGGAGTGTTTTTCTAGAGTGAATTTTGCGAGGTGTTTATCTTGCAGATCTTCACACAAGGTCATGTTGAACAACAGAAAGCTTATTGTTCTCAATAGCCCTTTTGTACAATGCCCTGCCCTCAGCATCCTGTGTTTGTGGTGGCTTGTGGCCAGGCTATGAGCACAAGGACAGAGGACTAAGTTGACCCGTCCGTCCCTCGGGCTCACATTCACCTCTAGTCCCCTTGAGGGGCGACAGGATCTGGTTTCATAGCACTGGCTGGGGAGGAGGGCAGAGAGATGAGCTCAGCAGAAGAGGGACCCCCAGGATCCTGAGCCCACCCCAAGTACTCTCCAGGGAGGCCTGGCATTGAGCACTTCACTGGAGCTGACTTTTCTGAGGACCTTCACTCGAGCTGATAGCCTCTGGACTGGACATGACAGCTGAGGTGCCAAGACCCCAGACATCCTGAACCAAAATTCAGGGCACAGGACCCGAGAGCCATTCTAATCTGATGAAATTTCATCCTCTTTAGTCGACCAGTCATTAGTGTTTTCCTTAAATAATAAAACGACATAGATTAGGAATGCCCCTACCTGTGGACATTCAAGCTTTCATCTTCATCCTGGAAGGCAGAGGTTGCTGCTGCCCCTACCCTGACCTGCCCCCTCTGCCACTCTCCCCTCACCCTCTCCTTGCCCCTCTCCATCCCCAGTGGAGCAGACCACGCAGATCCCCAGCACTCTGTCTGCTCTGCCATCAAGTGCAGAGCGCACCTGCCAGCTGTCCTGGAGGGGCCTCCAGGCCTGGCCGGGCCCTGTGGGTGTCAGGACCTAGGGGGTGACTATCACAGTGGGCGCTGCTGTGCACTGGACTGGGAGCACCTCAGTGACTCTGGCTCCTACAGCCTTCCCTCCGCTCCTTGAGGTAGGCAGCTGGTCCCCATTTCACAGAGGAAGGAGCCCAAGGGGCCTTGAGTCTGGGTCTGCTTGGCTCCAAAAACTGCCTTTGACCAGTGCCCATCCTCCCAGGAGTCACACGGGCAGGCTCAGTATTTCTCTCTTGCTTTTACAACAGGGACACTGAGGCTCAGAGAGGAAGGCTTGCCCACAGTCTTGCAGCCAGTTTGTTAGGTAGTCCCTTCCTGCCAGCCCACCCTCCAGGAGCCTACCAGCCTGAGCCTGCTCCCCAGCCCCCTCTCCTTCCCCCCAGCAGCGCCCCAGAGCCCCTTCTCCACGGATGCTTCCAGCCCGCTCCTGCCCATGCCAGCCGAGTTCTTCCACCCTGCTGTGGCTGCCAGCCAGAAAGGGCAGGAGAAGGGCGCTGGTGCCAGGACCCTCCCCAAGATCGCCCTGCAGGGCTCCTGGGCATCCCTGCGGTCGCCTAGTGTCAACTGCACCCTCCTCCGGCAGGTATGGCATCTCCCGGCTCTGAGAGCACTCCTGTCACTCCTGAGTGGGGCCTTAAAGGCCAGGGGCAGGGGAGGGGATGGGCCCAACCAAAGGCACGGGGCACAGCAATGCTGGGGGCACTTGGGAAAGTGAGGGGGTGGTGCTGAGACTTGAGGAAGGAGGTGGCACTACAGGCTGATTAAATGGGCAGAGCCAGGTCCTAGGGCATTTGGGGCAGTAGGGTGTTGGGGGAGCCCAGGTAGGGGATCCTGAAGGAAGATCCTTGGACTCTAACTTGAGGGGATGGGGAGGAGGGGGCATTGGGATGCTTTGCAGGGTGTGGGGGGGGGGGGCGCCGAGGAGGTTGGGTGTGATTACTAGGGATAGAGGCGGGGAGGATGGGTCTGGGGGATGGGTTTGCAGGGCCACCTGAGTGGATTGGCCAGGGCCACCACCTAGGCACCCAGAGGGTGTGGAGCACAGAGCAGAAGGTCCTGCAGACCTGACATCCCCGTTTTGTGGGCAGGGGTCCAGGTCTCCGGGAGAGGCAGGAGCTGCCCCAGCTCGCACAGTGTAGTGGAGGCAGGGCCAGGCCCAGGGCTTTTCCAGTCACGTGTTCCATCAGTGACTGCTGACCTCAACTACGCAGCAGGCTGTAGCTATGCAAGATACAAAATCCCTGCCTCACGGGGTTTATAGTTCAGTGTTTCGTGCCTGTGTTGCGGGGGTGCAGGAGGAGACATGATAAACCAAAATAAATGAATGAAAAGTATAGTCTAGCCGATAGTGAGACCTGCCAGGGAAGGGGTGTGGGGGGAGCAGGGTGCTGGCAGCTCAGGTCGAGGGGCAGGGAAGGCAGGGAAGTGTGAAGCAGGTGGGTGTGGGGAAGAGCTTTCCAGGGAGCAGCTGGAGCATCGGTTGGGGTGGGGTAGCGGAGTGGCGTGGGGGCAGAAGGAGCCATGTGAGCAAGGGAGAGGGTGGTAAGAAGTGAGGTCCCAGAGGGATGGGCTGGGGCCCAAGGTCTCTCACTCCCAGCGAGCCCCCAGCCTCTTGGGCTGGGGGCCAGGGTCTGACCTGGGTCTGAGCAGGATGATGCTGGCTACCCACTGAGAACAGGGGAGTGGGGTGGGGGCAGGGCGCTCAGTTGAAGTTCACTCAGAAGCCCAGACAGGTGATGGTGGGGCAGAGGGAGAAGCAGTGGGATACTGGATGCGTTCTGAGTGAATTTCTGGGGGACCGGAGGGGCCCGCGTGTCACCGGGAAGGGTGGGCTGCGGGAGCAGCGGGGCTGGGGGACACTGGGCAGCCCCCCATCCCCTGTGGCTTCCCCATAGGCCACAGGGAGCGACATGTCGCTGGAGGCCAGCCGCAGCAGCTCTGCAGGCAGCCTGCAGACCACGCTGGAGGATAGCCTGACCATGAGCGACAGTCCGCGGCGCGCCCTGGGGCTGCCTGCGCCCACCCCGGGGCCCCACGCTGGCCTGTCGCCCTCGGCCCGCCGCCGCCTGAGCCTGCGGGGCCGGGGCCTGTTCAGCCTGCGCGGGCTGCGGGCGCACCAGCGCAGCCACAGCAGCGGGGGCTCCACCAGCCCGGGCTGCACCCAGCACGATTCCATGGACCCCTCGGACGAGGAGGGTGTGGGCGGCCGGGCCGGCGGGGGCGGCGGGGGCGCGGGCAGCGAGCACTCGGAGACCCTCAGCAGCCTCTCGCTCACCTCCCTCTTCGGGCCGCCGCCCCCGCCGCCCGGGCTCCCACCCGCCCGCCGGTTCAGCAGCACCAGCAGCCTGGCCGCCGCCCCGGGCCGCCCCCGCGCCGCCGCCCGGCCCCGCGGCCTGGCCCGCAGCCCCTCCTGGGCCGCCGATCGCTGCAAGGACCCGCCGCGCCAGGCCGAGCCGGCCGCCAGCCGGGGCCCCTTGGCGCCGGAGCCGCAGCCGCCGCCGGGGGAGCCGCAGCTCGGAGACGCGGCGAGCCAGGGGAAGAGATGAGGGCCGCCGGGCCCAACGCCGCCGCCGCCGCCGCCGCCCTCCGCCCGCCCGCCCCGTCTCACCTTCTTTACCTCAGGAGCCAGGGGGCAGACAGCAATACTTTGTCCACGACCTGGGCACCGCGCCGCGGGCCAGCGCCAGGCCGCCGCCGGGGCGGGTGGAGCAGGGTCCCGGTGCCCGAGGCTCAGATGGCCCAGTGTGGTCCTGCCCGTGCATATAAGTATATACATATGCATATACATAGAGAGAGACAGACATATATATATATATATTTATTTTTTTTACTGAGAGCTTATGACTTCCAGAAAGTGCTAAAGTTGGGGAGTGTGGGTCAGAGCCCAGGTAGGGCTTTTGCCTGATGCTTGAGATCCAGGCCAGACCCACTCCAGGACAGATGGTCCTGCTGGGGCATTGGCAGCCTTGATTTCTGGTGTCTCCCCCAGGGTTGAGCGTAGCTTGGAGAGGGCTCTCAGGTCTCTGAGGGTCCTGTGGCTGGGGAGACTGGCCCAGAAGAAGAGGTGGAATTCAGGGTGCATTTTTTTCCTTTAAAGAAGAAACGCTGCTAAGATCCCGCCCCTCCACATGTCGGGGTGTCTGTCTTGTTCCTGACCGTCTAGTTGTTGTGAACAGTCTTTTGTAGATGCCCCAGAGCACACAAACTCTCTTAGTCAACCAGTTAGATGTCTTTCTTAGAAAAACCAGGGGTGAGTAGTTGTATTTTTTAGGGCAGGGGTCGGGGTGGAGCAGGGCTCCATGGCTGGGCAGAGGGCTTGGCCTCAGGTGAGGTCCCAGCCCCAGTGGCTTTGCCCCAAGGAGGCTGAGAGCAGCAAGGCTGCAGGCGAGAGAGGAAAGGCTGAGGGCACTGAGCAGATGAGATGCTTGGAAGTCAAGGGAACCTGCCTGCTCTGGGCCGGTCGAGCTGTCCAGGGGGCTCCTGGGCTTCAGTCAGTGGCATGGTTACTTATTGCCTTTTACCCCCAGCTGGACCCTGAGCCACAGCTGTTTCAGGAGGTTACTCCCAACCCACTGTCCCCTGAGCAATTCTGCCTCGCACCCCCGCCCCCATGGATTTCAGGGTAAAGGAGATCTGACAGGACTGAAAGCTGGGGTGGGGGTACCTGCCTGGGCCCTGGGACCAGCCCCGATCCCAGCACCTTCACATGCCCATCTGAAGACCCACATTCTCCCTCCTCCTCCGCTGCCTGTCTCTGGGTCTCTGTTTCATCCTCCCTCCCCCCACCGCCACTTTCCCAAAGCTGCAGTGCTTCCCAAATAGGTTCACAGATGGGTATCTTTTATTTAAATAGTTATGCATTTATTTCAGTATTTATTAGGAAAAAACCAATACATTGAATCCGTGATTTTGCAGACATACTGCTTAGGTCAAGGCGAGTGAATGGACTTGGAGTCAGTTTGAGGAAGAGGGCTGAGGGCGTGGTGGTAGTGGGGTCTGCTGACACGCAGAGGTCGTGGAGTGGGAAAGGCCGCAGGTCAGGGCTTTGTGCTTCAGCAATAACCGGGCCCTTCGCCTATGTGAGATCTTCTTAATGGCTTCAGCTGGTTGCCGCTGAGGGGCCCTTGTCCTTGTTCCCAAAACCTGACCTTAAAGAACGTGGGGGCGGGGTGTGGTGTGCTTGACAGGCTCCTTGTGTTTTCGGGGTGGCGTAGAGACCCCTGGGGCCTGGGCACCGTGCAAAGGGAGGAGGTAATGAGGGACACAAGCTTCATGGCCTGCAAAGCCTTTTCCCAAGAGCTGGTGAGTGGTCGGGAAAGGGTTATCAGGCCCACTTTACATGTGAGGGAACCTCGGCCAGATAGGTGAAGGGCCACCCCAAGGTCCCCCAGGGCCCGGGCAGCAGAGGCTGAGGCACCGTGGGAGGCCAGCACTGATTTCCTAGAATGTGAAACAGCGACTCCACGTTTCACAGCAGGTGGATTCAGAAAGCACAGCCCAGCTGCAGGCCTCTGCTGGGGCGGGGAGCTGGGCAGACTTGGAGGTCAGACCCGGATTTGCCCCGAGCCTCTCTCTGGAGTCTCCCTCTCCTCACAGGCAGAAGGGCAGAGGGTGGGGTCACTGTGAGGACATACAAGGTGATGCCCAGATGCTGTGCTTCCTCCCAGGAGGGCAACCTCCAGGGTGAGGGGTGGGCTGGGCCAGGGGTCATGTTCCTTCCCACCCCCAGTGGCCCCTGGGCTCCCTGGGGAGGCTGGGCCCACGTTCCAAGCTGCCTGCTCCAGAGGGCCTTGCGCTGGGCTCCCCTGCTGTGCTGATTGTTTCTTCTCTGGGGCACTTGTCTGCGGGAAGAAGAGGGCACAGGCAGCTTGCCTGGCTCTGCCTCGCCCGCCCTCCCTGCACCATGTCGCCCCGAGCAGTCGCAGGTGGAGCGAGACAGCACACGTAAGCTGCACACAGCAGCGTGTTCCTGGAGTGATGTGTGTGCAAGGGCCCAAAAGATGGCCAGTGGGATCTGGGGGGACCATATGGAGGGTGGGTTGGGGTTCAATGGGATGGCGTCTGACACTGGTCAGCAGCTTCCATTTTCTGGGCTTGAGTGTCATCTGTTTACTCTGCACAGCGGCCCTAAGCTGTGTGCACTGCTGCTCCATGCACAGACCAGGGAAGTGGCTATCCTGGTGTCACCGGTTGTAAGTGGCTGGGCCAGGAACACATCCTGGGCATGTCTGACACAAAGCCATCCTTTTACCCTGAACTGTGTGACCCCAGGACAAGCAGACACATAGGAAGTGTGGTCCAAGCAAAGGGACTGGCCTGAATGATTTTGCAAGGGCTGAACAGAGCAGGGTGTGTCTGGAGGTGGGAATAGCTGAGCACAGAAGAGAGCTTTGCCTGGGGAGTTGTGGAGATAGAGATGGAGCTGGTTCCCAGAGGGTCTCAAATGGTGATCCCAGGAGCATGGTCTTGTTCCTATGAGCAATAGGAGATGGAGGACCAGGGAGGCTGTGATTGGCTGGCCAGGACAAGCCAAAAAGGTTAAGGGTTGGGGGAATGGCCCCTCTGCCCTCCCTGATCCTGTGGCCTGCCCATCACAAAAGCACAAACTTACCCTAACCCACATGGCCTGGCCCTGGGGAGAGTGGGGACCCAGGTGCTGGACCCAAGCTGTTTGCAGACCTCTACAGAGTGGTGGCTGGTGGACACCTCAAGGCCTGTACAGAGGGACCCAAGACAGATAGGACATGGCCTACCCCGGCCAAACCCTTTTCCTGTCCCCTGCCTGGCCTTCTCCTGCACCAGGCAGCCCCCTAAAGGAGGACAAAATGTGCACAGTATCAGCCTGTCTGCCTGTCTTCCCCCCAGATCCTCCCCCCGGAGCTTTCTGTTTCCAGGGCCACCTCTGGCCCCCTTTGCTGCGCTGTGTAAGGGCTTGGGGTCTTAGAAGCTGCTGTTTAGCCCAGATACACATACTCTTTTTGTCTTTGTGCAATAATCAGTGTTCCTGGCAGACCTGGGCCAAGCTGGGGTCTGGGGAGGAGGCAGAGGCCGCCGCCTCCTGGAAGCCCTCGGCCCAGCCCTGCTGCCGTGACTTTCACACTCCCAGTCACTGTACAGTTTCTACGGTGTGAATAAACTTCCCTCCTAGCTGCTGATGGCACTGGTACCTGCTGGCCCAGATGGCCTGGGATAGAGAAACCAAGTGGCAGCCGCCACCAGTGTTGTTTTGAATAAAACCCAGAAGCCTATTTCAGAATTTCTCCACGTGTCTGTGCTGTTCTTTCCCCAATGGGGCGGGTGTTGATCTGCAGGGGCTTCCCAGGCAGTGGGGTGGTGATGTGTTCATCTTGTCCAGGTTGTGGTGTCTGGGGTGTCTGGGACCTAGAGACACTCACGGAAGGGTCCCCTCATGGCTGGGGTATTGTGGCCTGCTGGGCTGAGGAGGAAGCAGACCTGGTCTCACACTCTGGTTCTGTAGATAGGATGCTGGACCTGGGTGAGAGGGTCACAAGGGAGTAGTAGTCTGTTCACCTTTGGCACTGTTTCCTGAAATCATACTATGGATATTATCAGGACTCTTGGCTGCAAAGGACAAAAACCCAACTCAAATGAGTTTAAGAATAAAAGAAAGAATCAGAAGAGAGGAAAGTAAGGGAGGAAGGAAAGAGAGAAACAAGAAGGAATAACCTAGTGGCTCAAGTAGCAAAAAGCCCAGAGGTATGTAGGCTTCAGGTACAGCTGGATCAAGGGCTCCAACTATGTCACTAGAATGCAGTTTCTCTTCACCTCTTGGCCCTGCTCCCTTCTGTGTTTGCTTTTCTCCTCTCCTAGTGGCCACCAGCAGCTCAGGCTTCAGGCCTGTCTGCCCATGCCCAGATAAAGGAGAGCTTCTCTCCCTGACAATCTGGCAAAGTTCATGGACTCTCATCGGTTTACTGGGGTACATGCCATGCTCTGATTGGCCAGGTCGGAACTCTGGGATCTGGGGATGGAGGTGACCTGCACCATGGCCTGAGAGCAGGAACAGGAGAAACTGCCAAGCAGAACAGTTGTGCACTTGTTGGAAGGAGGGGGTGAAGGCTGGGTGTGCAGCAAAACCTGGGGTGCCTCCCCTCGGGCTCAGCCCCCTGTGGCTTTGTCCCTGGGAAGGGCGCTCTCATTGCTGCCCTTCAGATGAGGCAAGGGGCCCAGAGAGGTCCAGAGACTGGTCACCGGGTTGTCAACAGGCTGTGGGAGCAGAATAGCCAAGCTGGTGGCTAGAGGGCCTCCCACCAGCCTCATCTGGGCCTCCCATCCCCCTCATATGTGCTCTCTGCCTTCCTCAGGGACTGACCGAGGCCTTGGCATGGCTGGGGCAGATCATTGTCCCCCAACACCTGTCCCTACCTGGAAACCTGGGCCCTAGCCTCGACCTCTCCCTCACTAGGGATCCGGGGCCTGAATGGGCTCACCTCAGGCTTACTTCCCTCCCGCTCCCCAACCCAAGCTCCTCCTCATCCAAACATCTTCATCCCCTCCCAGGTCTCCCTGCTGACCCCCAGGGACACAACCTGTGGTCCCCACAGCTCACCCCACTGGGCCCTTTAGAGGCGACTGTCAGTAGGACCATCCCTCCTTCTGGGACTCTCTCCTTCCTCCCAGCCCCCAGCCTCTCCCTGCCTCCTTGTTCTCAGAGGACACTTGGAGCCAAGCCCGTCCTCGTCACCCTTTCCAGGCCTCGTCAGCCTCTCACTCTGTGGACCACCCATGCACTGCCAACCCCATGCTATCTCCAACCCTTCAGGTCTCAGCTCAAGTGCCACTTCTTCCAGGAAGCCTTCCTGACTGACCCATGTCTTGGTCCCACAGCTTCAACTTCTCCCTCCACACCAACTCTTCCTCCTGATGTCATTGTCTGTTTCCTGAGTTCCCATCACGTGAATCAGTTGGAAGACAGCGACCATAGTCCCTCTTCCCAGCCCAGAGCCTGCTGCCCGGCTGAGCCTCAGGAAATGTCAGCTACATGTCTATGTTTTGGAAGCAGAAGGAATTTTTAAGACAAACTAAGCTCTTCCCTCATTTCTCTATGGCAGGAAACAGAGAGGTGGCATGGTGTGCACTGTGTCACACAAGGAGGTGGAGCCAGGGGTGACTGTGACCCGCACTGCCCCTTCACGGCTGCCGTGGAGCTAGCGTCCTACTCTCCCACTGAGGACCCTGGGCCCCTGGGGAGCAGGGCCAAGCTTTGTTTTCCTCTCCCTTACCCGTTAATGGATTAAAAGCAAGTTGCTGCCAAGGAGAGAGACTGACTTAAAAAAAAAAAACCAAGAACATTTTAAGAGAATGAAGAACTTGAGCCATCAGCACTTTTTATTTAGACCTGAATTCATGAATTTTAACAAAATAAACACTGGCATGTTAGGTATTAATATATGTACGATTATGCAAAACCACTATTATAGCTGTAATGAAAATTACATTCTGACTCGGAGGTGGCGTTCCAGGAGGGCGGCGTCCTCTGGCTTCTAGCACTGTGACCTCAGATTGCCGTTGCCATGGTAACGGGGCTTCCATGGGAATCTGTGGACAGGAGGCTGGTCCTGTGGGAGGGGTGGCCAGCAGGCCCGGGCTGGGCTAGTGCAGTCCAGCAGGCCCCACACCCAGGCGAGACCCGGGCAGCTGTGTCCCCTGGGCAGCCCTGAGCCTCACAGGAGAAGGGACAAGTCACCAGTGGGAGGGGTGCAGTGGGCAAAACCAAGTGCACAACGCCCCCACGTTACTCACATCCTCTCATTCCTCTCCCTGGTGGCCCCTCCCTTTCATCTTTCAGTGGATATTTGTTGAGCACCTACTGTGTCCTAGGGTACAGCAGCGACAGGTCCCTGCATCTCAGGGTGAGAGACAGAAAATAAACAGCAAACAGACACACAGATGCAGTTGTTTTAGAGCCTGCAAGTGCTGGGAAGGCTGTGGGCCAGGTGACAAGGCAGAGAGTGACTGAAGACCCTTCCACCCTGGAGGGTCAGAGAGGCCTCTCTGGGGAGGAGTCGTTTGCAGCAGGGCCTGGGGGACAAGAGGTAGACAGCCACGCAAAGGCACCGGTGACCCCCCAGAGAGGAGGGCTGACAGAAAAAGTTCATGATGCATGGTTAACTTTGAATTTCAGATAAACCACAAATAATTTTTTAGCATATGCAGGTCCCACACAATATTTTGGGCCTACTTACACTATAAAGTTAACTGTGGTTTGTCTGAAGTTCAGATTCTTATTTGCTAAACGTGCCACACCTATCGGAGAGTGGAGGTGACTTGCCCAGGTCTTGAGCAGCAGAGCTGAGTCCACACCCTGGTGGCAATCTCCCCGCCAGTCTCTCCCCTGCAAACTGTTCTCACTCTGAGCCCTCTGAGCCGGCCTCTGCCTGCCCTACCCTGTTCTGTGGCTCCCTGCATGGAGGCCAGCAAGGCCTGGTGCTCTGGTCCTTGCTCACCGACCAGTGTGACAGCCCGACCACCTCCCGGCCTATCACTTGATAGATGCTCCCCAGCCTTCAAGCCCCACCTTGGGTGTCACTGCCTTGAGAAACCTTCCTGCAACTCTAGGTGGTCCCCACTCTCTGAAGACTATCAGCTCTTCACTTAAAAAAACAGTTAGTCATTTTTTAATTGTGGTAAAATATTTATGTATATTTTAAAATAATTTACCACTTTAACCATTTTTAAATGTACAATTCAGTGGCATAAACATTCACAGTGTTGTGCAACCATCACCACCATCCATCTCCAGAATTCTTCATTATCCCATGGAAACTGTGCCCATTAAGCCCCAACTCCCCTTCCCCTCCTCCCAGCCCCTGGGAACCACCATCTACTTCTGTCTCTACTCCAGGTAGCTCGTACAAGTGGCATCATAAGTACTTGTCCTCCTGTGACTGGCTTCTTTCACTGAGCATAATGTCTTCGAGGTTCCTCTGTGTCAGAATTTCCTTCCTTTTTAAAGGCTGAATAATATTCCATTGTACGGATACACCGCATTTTGTATATTCGCGGCTGGACACCTGGATTGTCTCCACCTTTGACTGCTGTGAACCATGCAGCTGTGAATGTGGCTGCACACGTATCTTTCCATTCTCTTGGGCACAAACCCAGGAGTGGAATTTCTGCATCGTATGGTCACTCTGTGTTACACTCTTTTTGGAAACTGCTGCACTGTTTCCCACAGCAGCTGAACAATTTTACTGCCACCTCCACATCTCACTTTTAGAGTAATATTTGGATATATTATCTGTAGATTTTGGCCTCTCTCTTTCCCCTTCCTGTTCCCTCTCCTCTTTTTAGCACACTCCTGCCTCCGTGCCTCAGGGGAGGTGTGTGGCTTAGCTCAGGGCTGCTCAAGACTTCCTCACTTGTTCTTCCAAAACCCAAAGGAGAACTTGGAGAGTGTGGGGAGGGGGCAGGAGGCAGGGAGGGGAGGGTGGGGCTGCCCAGCTCCCACAGCCGAGGGTCCTGAGCTCTGCTCCAGGCGGGACTGGGGTCTGACCCCAAGAGGGGTGGACGTGTGGAGCTCCTGGCCCACCAAAGCCCCCAGGGCTACTGGAAGGAGTCAAGGGCCATAGTCTAAGGGCTCAAGCCCTTGTGGCCCACAGGCTCAGGGGAGGGGATCCATCCATCTCAAAGGCCCAGACAATGTGTAGGCAAACCCCTGGGTAGGGATGGCCCCCAAGAACACAGAAGTAGCATCTCTAGCCTCTCTGAGCTCCTGGGCCGAGATGCCTCCTTCCACACCTGTTGCACTGACACGTCCATCTGTCCGTCGTGTGTGCGTTTGCAGTGCCTACCCGGCTGTGCCCCCCACCAGGGGGTCTTGTCTGCTCTCCCGCCCAGCTGCCTGGGGACCCTGTGTCCCACCTGGGCCAGCCTGGTGGCTCCTCAGGTCACCTTATCTTTGATCCAGATGCAAGCACCTCAAGGATGAGGCTTTTGAATTTCCCCTGGGAGATGTGGGGCGCGGGAAGGTTCCCCTGGGTGCTGTACCAACACCCGGTTCATTCCATTTCAGCCCGTTAGCTTTCAACTTCCAGCCTCACATCCTCGTCCCTCTGTCTTCTCTGCCGCTCACTCCTTCCCTCTCCATCTCTCTCTGTGTCTCTGTCCGTCTGTCTCTCTCTGTCCATCTCTTCTTCCATCTCTGTCTCTCTGCCTCAGCCTATCTCCCTCCATCTCTGGTTCTCTGCTGATTTTCTGACCATTTCCCAGTCATATTTACAATAACAGAAAGCACATCGCAGGCCAAGCCCCCATCCCGGGCCCTCTGCGCTCACAGCCCCAGAGGGAGGGTGCCGTGGTTTCCATGTGGTTGAGGGTTGAGTCACAGCCTGGACCTGATTCTGTGCTCCCTTCTCCTCATACGGTGCATTTTGCATGCACTCCTGCTGCTGGTATCTTGGGAGTAGGGAAGGGCATTCAGGTCAGGGTCTCTGTCCTGCCCCCTGAGTGACCATGGCCCAGGGTCACACTTCTTGGGCAAAACAGGGGACAGCCTGCTGTGCTGGTGCTGCACGTGGCCAGCACTCTCCCTGAGGAAAGGCCGCACCAGGACTCGTCAGCTAAACGCAGACCTGGGGGAAGCTTCTCACCCCCACCCCAGAGCACCCAGCGCTGCATGCTCCCCAAATGGGAGTCACACAGCACCTTCTTGGGAGGATGGGAGAGCAAAGGTCAGGACCTCAGGGCCCCAGTCAGCTTTGGGCCAGGGCCCAGGCCCCCTGCAATCACAGGGAGGGGCATCTTCCCACCCAGGAGGCCAAGCCAAGGGAGATAAGCACTGTCACGGTGGTCATCCCCCGAAGCCAGAGGGGCATTTGGAGAGAGAGAGCGGCCAGGAGGACTGTCCCTCGGGGTCTCGCCTCAGTGCTGGCATGGCAGCTTGTCAAATGCTTCTCAGTGATCCTGCCTCCTGGTATCCAGGCCCTTGTAGAGTCCCCTCCCCTTGAGTGTAGACTGGACCTACTGACTTCCTTCTAATGAACAAAATGTGGCAAAAATGATGGGATGTCACTTCTGAGAGCAGGCAGCAAAAAGTCTCTGGTTTCCATCATGCTCACCTTCTCTTGCCCCCTCACCTACTTGCTCTGATGGAAACCAGCTGCCACGTCTACTTGAGGCCCACATGACAAGGGACTGGAAGAAGGTTCCCTAAGGCCAACATCCAGGGAGGACTGGGCCCCAAGTCCAACAACCCCCACTGCACTGATTCTGCTGACACCCACTCAGGTGAGCTTGGCACCCACTCAGGTGAGCTTGGAAGCAGACCTCCCTCGGTCGAACCTGGAGATGAGACTGCAGCCCCAGCCAGCATGTAGATTGCAGCCTTAGGGGACCCCACAAGCTGGAGGGTCCAGTTAAGCCATGTCCTGGTTCCCAGATGATAGAAACTGTGAAGTCACAGGTGTTGTTGTTTCAAGCTGCTAGATTTTGGGGTAATTTGTTATGCAGCCACAGATAACTGATACAAGTACATACTATACTGCGTTTCAAAGCCATGTCCTGTATTTTGTGAAATTCTACAATAGGAAGATTAACCTATGGTGGAAGAAAATCAGAACAGTGTTTGCGTCCTGGGAGTAGGGGCAGGACTGCCTGAAAAGAGGCATGAGGAAACTTTTTGGGATGATATTAACATCCTTTATTCTGACAGTAGTTTGTGTTACACATTTATATGCATTTTTCAAAGTTCAGCAAATGACTATCAAGTTTCATGCATTTCATTGTATGTAAATATCACCTCCAAAACAGTAAATGCTGATGTGTTTAAGGGGAATTGGACTGATGTCATCGATTTACTTCAAGATGCATCAAAAAATAAGATGGATTGATGGATGGATTTGATAAGGCAAGTATTATGAAATGTCAATGGGAGAATTCTACTGCTAATAGCATATGAGTGTTCCTAAAAATTCTTTCAACTTTGCTGTGTGTTTGAAATTCTCATAATAAAATGTTGAAAAAAATCACTCATTTAGCAAATACAGAGTGCTTAATGGGAGAAAATTAGAATAAAAGCATTGAGGTCTGGATAGTAATTCTAATCAAGGTTTATTATATTAGGCACCTGATGAGGCTCTTGCACATGTGTTATCTCATTTCATCCTTGGGGCCAGTGCACAGGAAGAGGTGATGGTTCCCAGTTTACCGATGAGGACACTGAGTCCAGGGGACTCACTTAATCAAGGTCATGAAGCCAGGGAGCAGCAGACCTGGAAGTTCCCTGGGTTCGAGTGCTCAGAAGGGTTGAGCTGCATCAGTCTAGGGGTGTCATGTCCCTCTGTGCCTCAGTTTTCCAGCCTCTGAAGTGGAGATGCAAACTGTCGAGTGAATAGATCAGGTAACAGTGGCTACATTTCTTGAAGGCGGCTCCGCACAGGCTCCGTGTTTTAGCTGCGAGAAGTGGCGGGAAAGCACTGAGACCCTCCAGTGTGTGAACTTCACCTCTGTGGCCCTGCTTCCTCCACCAGGGTTGGCGCACGGGAGGTGGCTCGGGACAGGGAGGTGCGTCCCCTTCTGGGCTTGTCCTCCCTGAGAGGCTGGCCTCCTTTCCTTTGCAGCACCTGGGCCCAGCTGGGGGTCCCTGGGGCCTCCTGCGTGGTTGGATCCTGCACAGGACATGACTTGTGGAGGTCAGGACGCCTCCTGGCCCCTGGGCTCCATGGGGCCCTCACCCAGTCCTTCCCTTCATGAGGAAGGAGGCTGCTCAGTCCACCCGCAGCCCAGGCCTGAGAGGACGCCTCCGAGCCCCTGCTTCTGAAAGTATCAAGGGGCCCAGGAAACAGCCCTCAAATGCTTGTGAGGGCCGTGTTTTGTGCAGTTAGGAGAAGGAAGAGAGGGAACAGCTCAGGACTCTCATGCCTGGGGCTTTGCCCACGCCCCGCTCCACGTGAAATCCCTCCTGGTCACTTGAGGCACCTTCTCTGACCCCCTCAAACCCTCACACCCCCCAAATTGTGTTAGTTGTTCCAGGTCCCATGTCCCAACAAGCTTCTGCGGGCAGGATAGAGGGAGGGACGAGAGGTGGGACTGGGGGCCTGGGCGCAGAGGGACGGCTGCTGGTTGAGCACGTCCAGTGCGGCCTTTCACCCGCAGCTCAGCCTGGTGAAGTGGGGATTCTTATTCCCACTTCTGTGGACAAGGAGATGGAGGCTCAGAGAGATGAGTGACCAGTCCTGGGCCCGCCACCAGTCGGGGGCAGCGCCAGGACCCTGGCCGGACCAGCCAATACTGCGGTCTGTGTTATTTCCGGCTGGCTCCACAGGGTTTAAGATGTGAGTGAAAAGGCTGTCCTGCCCAGATGGATGTGGGCTTCTGAGTATTCTCAGCAGCTAATTACTGGGCTCTCCTGTGCTCACAGCTTCCCCACTGCTCTTTAACCCTAAAACCCCAGAGGCTCAACTCTCAGGTGGGGTGACCGGAGGAGGGCAGTGCAGAAGAAGAAGCAATTTTTCTCTGGAGTGCAGGGCAGTGACCTATCGTGGTCAGAGGGCTGGACCGGGCTGTGGGAAATGAGGGGCTTTGACAAGGATGCCCTGGGCCACCGGTCGCCCTTTGCACCCCATTCCCAGGGGTCCTTCTTCTGCAGCAATGGATGGAGCGGGGCCGTGACCTCAGCCCCCAGCGCGGGCCCCTCTTCCCTCTGGAATTTATGACGTCTGGAGAACGGGACGGGAGGAGAGTAGATGATGGCCTTTTAAGTGGAACTTCTTTTCCCAAGGGCCTGCCCCCCCTGCGGCCACGGAGTTAATGCAGAGTGGGCACAGTCCGGGGACTCCATTTCCCGAGGTGGGTTTGCAGCCCCCGTGCAGCCGAGCGGGCTCCTCTGCCAGCCAGGCTCTTCCTGGAGCGAGGCCAGGCCGGGTGCCCCTGCCCTCACCACCTCCCGTCCCTGCAGCTCTTCTGGGCGTGAGGTCAGCTCCGACATTTTATTTTAGTGGGTGGGAGTCAGGCCCAGGATGGGAGTGGGGGGCAGAGACAACATTCCAGAACAAAGGGCAGAATCCTCAGCCTGTCTCTCGAGGCTTTTCCCAGACTGGGCCACGTTCCCTGAACCTCCACCTGGGATCAGCCACGACCTCCTCTGGGCTCCCGAGGCCGTCCCCTCTGGCCCTGTGCCCCGGGATGTGTCAGGGTGGGTGTCCTATGTGAGTCTGAGTCCCCTGAGACCGCGCAGGAGCCGAGAGACTGGGCGGCCCCGCCGTGCTGGGTGCACAGGAAGCTCTCAAGGCCGTGGTTTGGTCGAGGAGGCTGAGCGGCAGGTTGGAGAGAGAGAAGGGAATGGTGAGGCTTAGTTTAAGAAATCAGCCCACGTGCCTGTGGGGACTGGCAAATCCCAAATCCGTAGGGCAGGCTGGAGACTCAGGCAGAACCCCTATGTTCTTCTTGAGACACGGCCCCTTTTTCTCTGGAAAGCCTGTTTTTCGCTCTTAAGCCGGACTGATTGGCCTGCCCACCGCACGGAGGGCAGGGCGCCCTCCTTCACTCAAAGTCAACGGATCATAAATGTTAATCACACCCACAAGGTACCTTCAGAGTGACGTCAGATAGCGTTTGACACCACAGCCCAGCCAGGTTGACACATGAAGTCGACATCACAACTGGGTGGAATACGCTTGCCTGTAGCACGTTCGCCACACTGTGTCACCACACGGCGTCCTCGCTGGCTGGCGGGCTAAGGACACAGCTCTTACTGCGCAGCTGGGAGGGCGGGGGTGGACGTGTGGGTCAGCTCCCAGCACGGGGACCTTCCCTGTCCCTCCAGGCTGTGACCCATCAAAGGTGGGGGTCTGGAAGCCCATCCTCTGGGCTGATTTGTCACTGCAGACCCTGTCCTGTCTCCAGCCGCCTGTGGTAGCTCTCATCGCTGAGAGAAGTCTGCTGTGACTACAGACTGTGGCCTCCTGAGGACATGTTTGCAGCCTGAGGACTCCAGAGACCAGCAAGCAAGGTGTCGTTCAGGCTGTGGAGATGAGGCTTTCCTGCACAGGGCAGCTTGGAAGTCCTGTCAGCTCTGGGCCACCTGCCCACCTCTGAGCGTGCCTGGACCCCTCCCTGCCAGGCGGGCTGCACTGCCCTCTGGAGTCCCATGTGCTTGGACTGGGGCCAGACGTGCCTGGTACTCTGTCTCCAGCTCAGTGGACCCTGGGATCCCTGGGTCAGGTGCTGCCCAACAGGCCTGGAACCTCGGTCTGCAGGGGCCGTTGCCTGAGTCAGCACAGCCCCTTGGTCCACTGAGACCCTCAACCCCTCGTCTTGGGCTTGCCTGTTTCTGCGTCTGTGACCCAATACCCAGGAGCTCCTCAAGAGCAGGGTGACGCCTGAGTGGTCTGGGGATTCGGTGGCCCGTGTGGGGCCTGGCTCAGAGCAGCGACAAGGCAGGGATGGGAAGGGGGATCTTTCTCAGACCATCATCTCGATGGCAATTCCAGCGAGCCCCTCGGGCTCTGTGACCCGTGGTCCTGCCTCCTGAGAGCCAGGCTGGATAAAAACCCCTTAAAGTCACCTGCCACCATTATACACGTCATACTAAATCGTGCAATAATTCTGAGTGAGACTTTAATCCTGGCAGTATGGTAGGCCCACAGACTAGTTAAATAACACCAGCTGCTATAGCAGGTAAACCCTGAAGTTCCAGTGACTTTTTCCTGCTCATCTCACATCTGGAACGGTAGGCAGTTCCCCTTCAAGCAGTGATCAGGGATGTAGGCGCATAAACCTTGTGGCTCTGCCATCTTCCCCTGTGGATCGTGTGGGAGGTTTTCATGGGCCTCACCTGGAAATGGTCCCACCGGGCATATAACCATGCTTAGCTGGGAATGTGGTCTAGGTGTGAGCCCCAAAGGAAGCAATGGTTCAGTGAATAGTAAGATCTGTTCTGCTACAGTCAGATCTTCAAGGTGAGGGGGGGGAGCACTTGCACTACATAAACACTGAAAAATACAGGCTCAATTACCACAGACTTCTTTATTCAATGCATAGCTAAGTTTGCAAGGAAGGAAAATTCTTGAAAGCCAGGAATGACCTGGGAGGTGACACCACAACCAAAAGCAAATGCTGACCTCTGGATGCCTCGAGGCATTTGCCAACAGGAGCCTAGAACTTTGGGTTTTAACAACAACGCGGACACTATCTTATCTAGAGCTCATGAGAGCGTGGGAAGTGGGAACAGGAAGTGAGATCCTTATCTCAAGCTGGGACCCTCCAGGGAGGTACCCTCAGCATAAGGGTGGGCTATAAAAATCAACCTTCGAGCCAAGGACATTCATTTCATTTGTCAAGGGCTCTGCAATGAATGAGGATAAAAAGATTTCCTCCTGAGAATGTGTCAGTTTAGGCTGATCTTCACTAGGAATTGGGGTTCCAATTTGTGAGATCAGTGGTCCAAAAACCCCAAGCCAAGACATTAACCTAAAGTGATGTTAGGTTGGTAGACCCGGGCAGGGCACACGGCCGGAGCACACCCACATATTCTGGGTCCTTCTGGGTCCCTGCAGAGTTTCATTAGGCCCACAGTCTCAAATTGCAAAACACAGGCGAAAACAATCCATGATGAGTCAGAGTCAGCAGAAACCACACATGAAAAATGAGATAAAAAAATTTCAGATGTTTGAATGATCAGAACTAGAATGAAAAATAAGTAACTTAAAAATGTTTCAAGAAAGAAGAATTGAGAACACAGACAAGGGGGAGAAAAGGGTATAAAAATGATCAGAGGGATATGAAAAAGAGCCAAATAGAATTTCTAGAAATGAAAAATGTAATAACTTGAAACACCAAACTCCATGGATGGGCAGAACAGCAAATAGACCCAGTTCAGGAGGGAATCAGTGAACGAGAAGATGGAGCAGAAGCAATTAGCAGAATGCATAACACAGAACAGAGGGTAAGACAGAAAATAGGAAATGGAGGCTGGGACGAGAAAGTTAGGGTAAGAAACACGCACACCCTACCTGGGGTGACAGAGGGAGAGAACAGAGACTGGGACAGACTCGTTATTCAACAAAGTGATGGCTGAGGATTTTCCAGAATTGATGAAAGACAGGCATTTCAGTTGAGGGTGCACAATAAATCCTGAGCAAGGGATTAAAAAAAAAAAAATCCACACCTGGACCCATCAGAGTGGTGCAGAATAGCAAAGAGGTTCTACAAGAAACTGGAGAGATGAGAAAATGACCCAGCTGTGAACGACAATTTGATTGAAGGCTAACTCCTTGAGGGCAGATACAGACCAGGAACCTGGAAACAATATTGTCAAAGACCAAAACGTGAGTCCGTTAATTGTCCACCTGGAGTCTGTATTAAGTAAAAATATCTTTCAAGAACAAGATGAAGACATTGTCAGACAAAACCAAGATAGGGTAGGTCTCACAGCCCCTCACAAGACCCACTCCTAACGGAGGAAGGAGGGGGAAGAGACAGCTCAGCGGGCGGGGAGGTCTCGCGTACATGGACTTGGTGGAGTGATCTTAACCATGTCTAATCTGGGGGATAAAACAGATAAAACGTCCAACAAAGATTCTGGTACTTCCCATGATGATGATTTCAATGCTTTCTGGAGAAAGACTAAATGTCAATTCCTATGAGAAATTTTTTCCTTTTTGCCTGAACCCCGGGTGCATACTTTGTCGACCTGCAGGATGATTCAGCACCTGGACTGGAGCCCAGAAAGCGCTGTCAGGCCCCAAACTCTTGGCCAAAAGAGAGAATCCCCAGGATGCTGGGTCCCCCTGTGCCAGTCTTCCCACAGCCCAGCCCAGTGGTTCTCACCTGAGTCACCTGCGTCTGATTCAGCCTGAGGATCTGTATTTCTAAAAGTTCCCAGGTGCTGCTCGTCGCAGACCACAGTTTGAGAACCACTAGCCTAATAATCCCAAGTCATTCCGGCCTGTTGCAGGGTTAACACCCCTCTTCCAGGAAGCCTCCCGGCATGCACACACACCTCATCAAGCAAGGATAGCGCACCCATACAGCTCCCCCACACACAGACACAGACACACATGCTACTTCTCTTCATCAGAGTTGCCACCTCTCTTCTGCCTCTTAGGGAGCCTTCCTGAATGCCCACTGTGTGCCAGGCTTGGCACTGGACTCTGTTGGTCCTCCTGCCCCTCGCTTGTGACAAGTAGGGCTCCCCAAGGGCTACAACCTGGGGGCTTTTCCTACACACAGGGTCCCTCGCTCTGGGAGGCTTCTCACTGCCCTCCCCGCTCCCCAGCCCCAGCCCCTGAACACGTCCTGCTCCATTCTCCACACTGAAGGCCATGTCCCTTTGGGATTGGTTTAGGGTCCTGAAAAGTCCTCGTTCCTCGTCTCCACTGAAGCTGTCAGCCACCTGGAAGGGGATGAAGTGGAATGCCATGGACAATTGATCCCCACAAGCTTGAGATGTCCCCGTTCCAGGAGAAGGCCCTGCTGACAGGAGAGGCAGCTGCCAGGTTGCTGGCGGGACTCCTTTAGGAGCAGCTGTGAGCCCCCACCTGGCTGGCGGGGAGAGGGGGAGGGAGAGGGTGTGTGGGCCTGTAGGGGGAGCACAGCCCCCCCTTGGAGAGGCTGGAGGCCCCGGTGCTGCCCTCAGAGGACTCAGGCGTTGAAGAGAGCAGTGGGGGCACCTGAGGATGCCCAGGTGGCTGATTTATGAAGTCAGATTAAGAAGACTGATGGCCTGTCCCTGAGCCAAGAAACGAGTCCTGTTGCAAACCACTGAAGGACGTGAACCAAACGTGGAGGAGGAGAAGCTTTATGAAGAGCCGTTCAGGAGAGTAATGAGGAGTAATGGGTTGAAACTGAGCCGAATATCAGGAAAGAGGTCTTGGCTGAGAAATCGGCTTGGGCTGGAAGCCGGCTGTGGCAGGAAGAGAAGGGCCTGCTTTCTGAATCCTGGGGAACCTGCTGGACCAGGCGTGGGAGGTGCCTGGGCGGAGCACTGGCCCCGGGGGAGGCTGATGGGACTCAGCCTGAGACCTCTCTCTGGGGCACAGCTGGCTGTCTGATGGCCCTCCTCCTGGCCCCCTAATCCCAAGGCAGGTCACACCAGACCTGGGCCTGCGTCCCCCACCTGAGCAGGGGAGGGTCCCAGCTCTGGGGGCTGCCTGGGGCCAGGAACGGCCAAGAGGGGTTGGTGGCCCAAAGAGTGACGGCTGTCTGACAAATAAGTGGGGGCCAGGCCGGCACCATCACCATCACTTTGTGGGGGCCCAGGTCACACAGCAGACACATGGCAGGGCGGGGATTCAGACACCAAGCAGGTGTGTGCAGAGCCCTGCTTTCTGTTTAGGGTCCCTGCAGACAACTGCGAGGAGATGGACCTCTGGGCACCTCGCCCCGTGGCCATGTTCTCGGATGCGCAGCATTTCTAGAGATCTCTGAGACTCATTCCGGAGTGTGGGGACGCATCTTCACCCTGGAGCTCACTCATAGCTCCCCTGGGTGACTCTGGTCCCCAGGGGGCAGTGCTGCCCCTCCTTCCACGCAGGGCCACGTGTCAAGGTGGCTCCCGCACTGGGGAAAGCGCCCCTGACTCAGGCTCTGAGGCCCCGCCCAGCTCGGGGCGGGAACAGGCTGTGCTGTGCGGGTCGGGGGAGCCCTCTGGGAGCCCGGGAGGGGGCTGCAGGGCTGGGGGTGGCAGGAGGCCTTCCCACATGCCCAGCCTCCAGCACAGGACCTGGTTCTCTCCTTTGGCAAATGAGAAGGTCACAGGTGAAACCTTGCCACCTGCGTTCCGTGGTGTTTCAGCGCAGACGCGGTTTGAACCCTGATTTCCGCCATTCGCGAGCTCCCAGGTCTTGCTCTGTCATTAGTTAGGAGACCAACTGCTTCACCACCCCCAGTCTCTCCCAGAGAAAAGAGTAGGGACCTGATACATACTCGCACAGAAGCCCAGGGAGCTAAAGGTCCAGCCTGGCCTTTGGTAGATGCTCCAATGTGCCCCTGCCTTCTGAGGACCAGCTTGGGCCGTGTTCCTGGGTCCTGCTGAGGCCACTGGGCTGTAAAACAGGGACACCTTCCTTATACCAAATGGCTCTTGTTTGGTCCTATGGGGCCTGCACCCTGGCAGCAAATTGCTTTGATCTCTGTCTCCCTGTACGGTCTGGTCTGGACATCCTGGACCTGGTCTGGGAAGTAGCACCCACCCCCAGCCCAGCAGCCAGTGCCTGCCCTTCCCTCTCCCTCCTGGGGTCCCCTCCCCTCCAGGCTCCCCCCTCCCCACCCTCCACTCTGAACAACCTTGCTGTTGTGTTTGCAACTAGATTCTCACTGGCAGAGAGCAGCATTTGGAACGTGAACCATTTGTTTGCAGGATTTTTATTCACCCTTGAAACTTGGTGCTTGACAGACGGGGAGTAAGAAAGAAGTGTGAGTGTCAACTCTGCCTCCTGAGTGGATCCCCAGGTGAGCCGTATAGGCCTCAGCCCTGGTTCCTGGGCCAGAGTTCTGAGCAGATCTGGGGTTAAAGTGCTTGGCTGCAGAGCTGACGAGGACAGATTTGTATTCAGGTAAGGTTTTGGTGGAAAGTAATAAAAAATGAAGAAGAAAAAAAAGCTCAACACGTCCAAACAAGATTTCTCATTAGTTTGAAAGATGGACTAGGACCTAGGTCTGTAATGAGGAGACTGGCTTGTGTCCTGATTAAGTTGTCTGGAGCTTGGAAGCGGCCCTGCAGCTCTGTTCTGACCTTCACAGAGGTCTCCGAACACACCAGGCTCAAGCCCGGGGAGGCGCTGCCCAGTTTTGGGGGTGCTTTAAGATCCATCAGCCTCACCCAACAAAGAACAGGCCTCGGGCCTTCCCAGCCTCCCAACGGAGAACGGAGGGGAGGGTGCTGGGTGGAGGGGCCGCGTCTGCTCCGTGACATCTCCCTCCATGCCTTGGCATCCTCGCTGCTGATGGCCATCGTCACCCTTCCTGTACAGTAACCCCGAGGATTCCCCGCAAGAGCCGGGCAGGTGAGGGCCCTCACTAGCACCCCTTCCTCTCCTGCTCCTGCCACACCCTGCCTGGTCATCTGGAGAGAGAGGCTGGCCGCCCTGCCGAGCAGCTAATTGAGGCCTGGACGCTGCTTCCTGCCTGCTGGGGCCCGGACACAGTCACTCCAGCTGGCCCGCAGTCCCGGGCTCAGACTGGCCCTGCAGTTCTAACTGGAGGTGTGAGCATCTCGACCCAGTCCTGTGGAGCTGGCCCATGTTAAACAAGGAGTCATTTCTCAGCCCAGATGCATCTTCCTGGAGAAAGGTCTTGAAGTGCGTAATAAACAAGGTACAAAAGCAGCTCGGGTCACTCCATGTACTTTGGTGCTGACCTCAGCTACAGAAGAATGATAAGGGCCATTTATCTTCTGTCTTCGGAACATGAAAGCAGGCTGTTAGGACCGAGACTCTAATATGTGAATGGAATTGCTGTTACCTAGAGCTGAAAGGCAGCGCCCTGCCTTCCAGAAGCAAGGCCTCCGGGGCAGCCTGCGGCAATCATTGGAGAAGGTGCCACTTGCTCTTAAATTAGTGACCAGCCTTCGTAGCTGTGGGGGCCTCTCCCTCCCTTGGGCTCTGAGTACAAAGGCCTCCCCCAGTCTCCTGCCCCGGACTGTTTCTCTGCCACCTGCAGGCTGAAGCCACCTCAGTTTTAGGACCTGCCGAGTCCACCAGCTCTCTGTGCTCAGGCCCCGAGCCAAAGGGACCTGAGTTTCAAGCCCTGAGAACTTTGCCTTCTAAATATCTCTGGTGTCCTTTGTCTGCTAGGTCACCTTGTCATCTCCCGCTGGACCCCACGGGCCCCTTGCCCGCCCTCCACATTGACTCCACGGGGTCAGATTAATCTGACTGCATCAGTCCCTCACCTTTGGTGCCTCCCGAGCACTTCTGGCACGAGGCTCCCTCACCCTGGCATCTGCCCGCTCTTCCAGGCTTCTCTCCATTTCCTGCCTCCTTGCTAGCTACAGTACCCCATCCAGCTCATGTTGTCCCCTCAACCATTGCTCGTGCTAGCCTCTCAGCCTGGATACCCTCCCCTCCCCAACTCTCTAGGTTTTGCTGGAGAGTGGCTACTTGTTTAATAAGAAGTGTCTGTGGTTTTTCCCTCTTCCAGGAAGTCCTCCGGGGGCTGTAAAACCCTACCCCCTCTCAGTACACTGTGTAATGGCATTGCCTGCTTTGGTTCTGTCTGTCCTCAGTGTCCCATCTCCCCAGGAATGATAGCTCTGTCCAAAACCTGACCCTGTCACTCCCGGGGTCCCTGCTGCCAATAGAAACTGACTTCACCCAGATGGAGCCCCCAAGCCGGTTTGAGACAGCTGCCCAGAACCGCCTGAGGCCAGACACCAGCACTGGCTGGGACCCTGAGGAAGGCGGCTGGTTGGAGGGGACCAAGAGCCCCATGCCCCTCGGCTCCTGGGACCTACCCTGTCAACTTCCTCTTTGTAGACCAACTGACCCACTTCCTTGGCCCGCAGCACTCTCTCCCAGATTCTACTCAGTTACCGCTGCTATCAGCTGGCATCTTCTTATCTGCTGGGGAGGGCTGCTCAGTCCACAGAGCCCTGGTCCCCTCAGCTCAGCCACCCGAGAGTTGCATCATTATGTTTTCATTACATGTTCTCATTTGGAAGGACCCAAATGGCACCAGGATGCGGATCCATCTGGAAACCTCTCATGTCCTGGGCAAATAGGCCCCAGATTCTCAGAACCCATGAAGAGGTGGTGACAAGGACCAGATGGGGTCCCTATGGACAAGGGTCACTTGTACCTTGAATGCTCCCCTCTTCCCTGGAAGTGTCCCTGTGCTTGTCATGATGATGGTGAGGGGTAGGGTCATGAAATGTCACACGGGGAGAAAATTTAAAATTTTCTAACTTATATAACCTAAGCCACAATGTGCCCCAGCAAGACACAGCGTTCCCTGTTCCAACACTGCAGAGCCTCAGAAAGACAGTAAGCCACCTGCATTCCCAAGCAAGGCTGGTCTCATCACCTCTTCCTCCTCCTCAAGGGCCCACAAAGGACCTCGAGCACAACCATGGAGATGCCACAGCCCTGGGGCTCTCGAAAGCCCAGGGACCCTTGGGGTCACCCCAAGGGGGCACATGCTTACAGCCTGGTCCTTTCGGTGCATTTGCCTTGTCATCTGCGTTCTGTGTTTATTCTACTTCTCAGAAATGCTACTTCTGCAACTCCAAGGTCACACCTAGGTCTGGGGGTTGGATGGGATGCCGAGGAAACTTGGTACCAGTGGAGAGAATGCTGGATTCCTACCAATAACATCAGCGTGGGAAACAGCTGCAGGTAAATAACATGTGGACTCATAGCAAAGCCCCCGACCCTGTTATTTCTTGGCAAGAGACAGAGCCTCTTAACCTGAGTGTCCTGATTTCAAAGGGGCATGTGCTCCCTCACGGGGTCTGGGTGATGCTGCCAGCACAGCACCTGGCAAGTGCCCTAGAAGGTGACTGTCAGCACTCGCTAGGGGCCGAGGATGCAGAACCGGAAGCCTGGTCTCCACCCCAGGGGCCCAGTCAAGGAGGGGAAGCATCCTAGGGTTTGTTGGGTCAGAAGGAGCAAACCTCTTTTGAACCAGTTTAAGTAAAGTGAGTTAGTGAGTTTGCTGTCAGGATTGTGGCAGATCTCCCAGGATTTGCTGCAGGGATGGAGGGTACCTCTCCTTGCCTCTTCGGGCCCTGCCCCTCCCTGCATGCAGGCTCCATTCTCCACGGGCAGCCAGAGCTGTTTCTGCCCTCCATTTCTCAGCTGCACCTCCACCCAAGGCCAACAACATCTGCCTCACATCCAGGTCTCTGGGGTCCCAGGACTGGAATCCAATTGGCCCTCATCCAGTCAGGGGTGGACAGAACTGGTCTCCTGGGATGGAAGGAGGACATCCTTTGCCCGTGAGGGTAGAAGAAGATTTCTCCAGAAGGTGTGTAAGTAAATCTCTGTTACAGACAAAAAGAAGTGCAGACTGTTCATGGACTGCTGTGGGAGCCCAGAGGAGGAGGGTGCCAAGATCTTGCAGAAGGCATGAGAGGGTGGTCCCAGGAGACTTCACAGAACAGGAGGACTTAACCCAAGGCTACAAGCTTCCGAAGGCTGAGCTGGGCCTTGTGTGAACCCCCAACACCTAGCACCAGGCCTGGTCGGAGAAGATAATGGATGAATCAGGGAATGAATGACTCTCAAATGTGGTGGGCCTGGCTGTGAGGCCTGCATTAGAGTTTAATGGGAATGGGGAGGTGGACAGGCGGGGCAGGACCAGGACACCCCTCAGGCTGTGGACCGACCCTGACGGGAGCAGAGAGCCAGTATGTGACATCCACAGCGGCCTTGACTTTCAACCCAGCAATTCCACATCCAGGAATTTATTCCACGGAATTACTTGCACAAATACACAAAGATATTTACTACAGCATGGAAGCCACCTAAATTTCCATCAAAATGGGATTGAAACACTACACAGCATGGAGCCTTTGTGTAATGAAATTCCAGGAGCCATTAGAGAGCACAGAGTTGGTTTGTGCAGCCTGATCCCAAAAGAGCTGCAAAGATGCCTCGTGAAGTGAAGAGCAGCAGGTGCAGCACTGGGTAAGGAAAAACGGGGTGGGCGGTGGGGTGTGACCCTGCGCTGGTGCAGAAATGTTCGTGGGAAGAGGGGGGAGGCAGGTGAGGACGTCTGACTTAACATAAACCCTTGTGCTTTTCCCGTTTGTATTTGTCTCGGTTTGCAAAGCAGTTCTTAAAGATGGAAAATAACAAACACACTTATTTAGCATCTTTCTGGCAGGAAGGAGCAAGTTGCTTGCTAATAATGTGATGAATCTTTAAAAAATTGCCCTTAAACATAGAGGTGGGACGACCTTGGTCTAGACTGGGGCCCAGGCTGGCCCTGGGGGAGGTGAGTGTTGGTCCCCCGGGGGGTCCATGAGGGAGAAGCCAGCAGGCACCTTGGCCAGCCCTGGCTCTGAAACTGGCGGTTTGGGACTCTGGAGCCGGCATCATAGGCCTGGGAGACTGGGGCCCAGGCCCCCCACCCCAGGGGGGCTTCAGGGCCCGCAGGTCCCTCCACCACCCCACCCTCTGTGACAAGCAGCACAGGACAGGCTGAGCCTACATACCAGGCAGGGTCAATGTCCTGCTCTGCCTGGGGGCCCGAGTCTGAGCCCCAAGGCAATGCCTGCCTGCATATGGCCTGGGAGGCGGTGGCTTTGCAGAAAAGATTTGCTGTTTCCTCTAAAAATGTCTTCACCAGGCAGAGGCTTGAGGCGTTATAAACTTGACCACTTGGTGCCCTTGAGAAAGGAGGGGACCAAAGGAGGCAAGGGAAGGGGCTGGGGGGAAGGCCCGGCTGTTCTCTCCCTGTGAAACCCCACCCCACTCCGGGCCACCCGGTGACTGGACATTTCCCTACATGTCTAGCAGACACCACAGAGGCGGGCTTGGGAGCTGTCCTCCTGTGCTGGGCATTTGCTGTGGAATAGGGTCAGGGCCTAAGCTGGCAGGAATTCGGTGAATTCATGATTTCTAATAAAAGTAACTGCAAAGCAGGATAGGTGTTAGAACATTTGATTCTTCAGAGCTTTAGGGAGAAAGTTTCCTGCACAAACACATGGGACCTTCTCCCCAAGCCCTTGGCCCAGGGCCACCCATAAGCCGTGGTTAAGCAGGCATATTCAGTATTCATTTATATTTGTTGGCGGGTGCTTGGTTGGATTTAACCTAGTCAGCTAGTATTTCCTGAGCATCTGTAGTGTTTTCATACAGCCTAAATCTCTGCCTGGTGTGTCACTCACATCACTTCTCGTGATCTGAGTAAGAAGCCTGTGAAGTCTTCATTCTCCTTTTAACAGATGAGGAAATGGAGGCTCAGAGAGCTTCGGAGCCTCACCTAAGGTCTCCTGAAGGTGGCCTGGCGGGATGCTGGGCACATATTTGGGTCTCACCTCACTCTGCTGTGTCTCCAGTTCCCCCCAAGGTTTGACCTCTTTCTGTCCTGAGCCTGAAGGAGACTCAGACTATGCTACACCCCAAGTCCTGTGGGCCGGATCCTCCACGCCAGCCTCACCCCCACCCCCAATACCCAGGCCAGTCCAGACCTCTGCTGTGCACCCCAGGCCTGCCTTCCCCAGAGCATCCCAGCTCCTGGATAGAAGAAATAGGTTCAGATCCCGAGCTTGGGGCGTCCTAACTAGGTGAGCCTGGGGAAAGGTGTCCCCTGCCCACACTTCCTCCAGCCTCAGTTTCCTCAGTTGTCAAACGTGGGCAGGAGCAGCCAATAATTGAATGAAATGCTGAAGTTAAAGCACTGAACATGAGCCTCGCACCCTTGCAGAGCTCAGTTAGCATTAACTCCTTGTCACTGTTACGATCTGGTCAGGACTCTTCTCTTAGCCTGAATCAGGAAGCAGGCAGTCCACCAGCCAAGGCTTGCAGAGGCAGACAGACTGACATGACAACCTTCTGACCTTCTGACCTCTGGCAGAGACGTGACCAGCTTCCTGGTCCCCAGGCCCCAGTCACCCCTGGGCCCTTCCCTCTTGTCCTTCCTCATTCTATCAGAGCCAAACCACGAAGCAGGACGTCTACCTGCCACCCCCACAGCCCACCTTCCTTCTGGGCTCAATTCCGTTGCTGTGGCTTCGGGAAGACATGCCTGTCTTCTTGTCCCCTTGGCCCAGGGGCCCCTCACCTGGGATTTTGAATGAGTGACTGTGATAATGTGGGCTGGCCTGGCTGTCAGTCTGGTGGAGGCCTGTTTAGGGGTCTTTGGCCTGGCTTTAGAATTCAGAATCCGTCTGGGGTTGATTGAATGCCCTTGTTCAAATTCTCTGCACACTGGATCCTGTCCCCAAGGCTGGGCGAACACAGCGGGAGCGGCAGGACGGACCCCCCCATGTGCACCCACCACGGGCATTTGGTGCAGCCCCGGCTGCTCGAGGGCCACGGAAAGCAGGGGTATGCGGTGGACGCTGGTCATTCACTTTGGCCCAAACCCCGTCCTGTGGGAAGACCGCCTCCCCTAAAGGAGCTGGAAACGTTCCTTTCCCTGCTTGCCTTGCAGCTGGGGCGCAGAGCACGCTTCGACTTGGGGCCTTTTTCCTTCTCTGGGGGCAGCGGTCTCGGCTGCAGAAGTGGCCGGGGTGCCACTGCGGCGTCCCAGGCTCACTGAGGGTGAGCTCAAGGTCGGCCGTGCTCGGAAGCTTCCGCCGTCCTGACCATGCCCTCTTAACAAGTCCTTTTTTGTTGTTGTTAATTTAACATTTAAGTTTATTTATTTATTTATATTTGAGGGGGTGGATAAGGTTTATTTATTTAGTTATTTTAATGGAGGTACTGGGAATCGAACCCAGGAACTAGTGCATGGTAAGCACAGACTCTGCCCTGAGTTATATCCCCACCCCCTCTTAAAGTCCTTTTTTTCCCTCCTCAGGGAGTCAGCTTCTTACAGCTACTTACAGCCAAGAGCCCCAGCTGGTCCTGGTGCTGGTGCTGACTCGTCTTACTTACACTTGTCCCAACCTGTCACAGTGGCTTGCCCCCTTTAGTCCTGGGCAAATGCCTGGGTTTGCAAACTTGTATTTGCACCTGCTACGGACCACAGAACCCTCCACACCCAGGGTCCCCCCCCCCCCCCCCCGCATCTCAGCAGCACCGCTGTTCTCTGCATTTCGTGTACGCCGGCTGTTCTTCCTGTGCTGACGACCGCATCCTCCTCAGCTCTGTGCATGAAGTCATCCCCTCTGGGTGGAGGGCAAGGGGGAGCCTGTCTCTTGGGTTTCTAAAGGCAGTTGCCCTGGGTTGGGTGTTCTGGAAAACCAGAACTGGGGAGATAGTCTTTCCTGAGTCTGCACTTTAAGGAAGGTCTGAGCTCCTGGAAGATGGGGCTGAGGTGCACCGGGAGCTAGGAAGGAGGAGGAGGACACACATACACACACAGAGTCTTTCCTTTTTAATTGAGGTATATAACATACAGAGTAAGACACGTACCAGGCAAAGTGCACGGACCCAAAACCACAGCTTGATCTGTGTTTATGTACATGTATCCCTGCATAACCATCACTTACATCAAGATGTAGAAGAGCCTCCCCTGCCCCGAGGGCCCTGGTACCCCTTCCCACTCAATCCCAACTCCCCTCGCCCCCAGGGTAACCACTATTCTGACCTCTGTCACTCTACACCAGTTCTGCCTGTCCTTGAACTTCATATAAATGGAAAGAAACAATTGTAGTCTTTTGTGTCTGACTTCTTTCATAAGGTCTATGAGATTCATCCAGGATGCCCTGTATTGTGTATCAAAAGTTCATCCTTTTTCTTTATGAGGTGTATCCATTGTACATGTGGGACTCAGTTTACCCATTCTCATCCTGGTGGGCATTGGCCCATTTCTACTCTTTGCCTATTATGAATATGGCTACTAGGACATTCTTGCCCTTGTCTTTGGATGGATGGATGGCCTCTTTTTCATAGTTTTTACGCAGAGGTGGAATTTCTGGGTCACAGGGTAGGCATGCGGGACTAACCATTGGCATGCTGATAAATGTTTAACCACCAGCTCTTTGGGGAGAAAAAAAGCCCTGCTATGTAGTACTGGCCAATTTCCATGGCATAAATAATTCCACTATGGCCGATGTCAAGCTACCCACGTGAAGTCACTGCATCCAGATTTGGAGAGAGAGGCACATAATGTGACCTTGGTGCTGTGTGAGCCAGACTGGGAACACCACCAGGGCGATTTCCTTTAGGATCTTGTTCAAACAGAGCAGAGCCTCTGAACCCAGAGAGGAGGCAGTGTCGCATCCACGTGGGCACCATCACCCTTCATACTCGCTTTCTTGTTGTCACCTGAGTCCGGTCTGTGGGCTCCAGGGCAGGGTGCACCCCTCACCTGGGCACTGGGCAGGGGTGCGGTCACGTGGCTGCCGCAGGGATGGGTGAACTGTGGAGAGCTGCCCCCTCCCCACCGAAGTGTCCCTTTACTGCCAGCCTTGGAGGGTGCAGGTCTAATCATTGTTAAGGAAAGTGGTCAATTCTGTACAGAAACTGAGGCTCAAGGAGCTTAAGGATCTCGCTGACGATCACGCAGCTAACGAGAGGGGCCGGGCTGAATGCCACCGCCACAGCCGGTGCTGGGAGAGGAAAGGCCCGCTGTTGGCAGAATGAGCCTCTAATGATATTCAGGCTCCTCCACAGGCTGGCTGGGGAGGGGATGGTCCTGCACCCCTTCTGACACCCCAAAGCCCCCGTGGAAGGCTGGGCTGGCCAGCCTGGCCTCGCTGCTTCATTTGCAGCTCCAACGGCCCCATGTGCGGCCACCGGCGTGTCTCCCGGGCAGCAGCAGGCCAGGCCTCAGTGAGCTGGAGCGCAGGATGCTTTCAGTCCAGGCGCGGCAGCTGTTAGCAGACACGCTGCCCTGAGGGCTGGGAGCCTACCGAGGGCGCACCTGCTCCCCAGAAGGCTCCATGACCATCTTCCATCCTTGCAGCCGGCCTGCCCTGGGGTGGGGATGGGCTTAGTGTTCCCTTCTTCCCAGCCGCTGCCCTTCCCTCTGGCCCCAGTCCCCTGGGTCTGTCCATCAGCCGCCGACTCACCCCATTCTCCCCCACAGACATTTCCTGGCTCTCCATTGCCTGCAAGAGAACATCTAAACTCCCGTGTTTGTTGTCTTTCAGGGTCTTACAGATGGCGCACCTGCCTGCTTCCCAGAACTCCTGTCACTCACCAGCCGGCCCTTCCCGGCAGACACCCTGCTCATTGATGCACAGCCTGTGTCCTCTGTCAAGTGTGGACCACACTTCTCCACCTGGTGAGCTCAGCCTTGTCGACTTAGCTCAATAGCATCTCTCCTGTGCCTCGCCTCCCCATCCCGGGCAGAATTAGCCAGTCACCCAACCCCGCACAGCTGCCTCTGGAACAGTCCATTGTGTGGTAATGGGGGTGGGGGGGCGCCGTCTCCAGTCTGCCCCTCAAGGTCCCAGATAAGGGCATCTTCATCTTGGTGCTTTGGTGCCTAACCTTGAGCCTGGCACGTAGCAGAGGCACTCAGGAAATGTCCACAGTTTACTTAAAATAAGTAAAGAAATATCTTGGCGCTAAAGATGACCATCAATACCTTCCTATCTGAACGTGGTCCAGGGAGGGCGTGGGGTGGGACGGTGTTTGGAGTCTCGTCTCTGAGGAGGGTCCCCAGGCGCTGCCGCGGTGGCAGCAGTGGAAGGAGCCCCAGCCTGAGCTTTGTCACAGGTCCCCCTCCCCGCAGCTGGACTTGGGGAGTGGCCTCCCTTTCCTTCTGCGGCCTGGTGGCAGAGGAGCAGCACCACTTTGCAGCTGTACTGACCCCTAAGGCTTCCCGCCTGCCTGCCTGTGTCCACCATGGGGCAGACGGTCCTGTTGGTAGGGTCGCCATCAGACATGGGAGGAAAGGCCCTGGCAGAGCACTGCTGCTGCTGGTGCTCGGCCAACAGCAGTGACTGTCACCTCCCTGGCTTCCCGGCCGGTGTGGCTCTGCTCCAGTTTGACCAGACTCACCTGCTTGGTTTTAAATGCAAATAAGAGATTTCCTTCTGCTATGTTTCCTCCACGATCATTCTGATCTTCTATAAAAGACTAGAAGGAGTTAGACTCGGTTCAGAGCAAGGGGACTGAGACTCGGGTAGGTTTTTTCCCTCTTCTTTCTCAAAAATTTTTTGAGACGAGACTATATCACTACCCTGACCTGGTCTGAGCCCCTGCTAGAAACTCCAATTAATAGATAGAAGTGAGGAGTGAAATAAGATGGAAAAGTGAGCATCAGCTTGAACAAAGAGTAAGTTCTGCTTCTAACATTGGAGACCAGGGCGTCATGGGGTGGAGACGGAGGGGCCCTGGGTCCCAGTCCTGCCCGTCCACCCGGGGACGTGACCTGAGCGCCTCTGAAACTTGGTTCCTCACATTCGAGGCAGGGTAATCATGCTAACCTGCAAACACTGTTGAGGGAAAAATGAAATAAAGTGTGGAGACAACTTTGTAACCTGAAAAACGGTGTGAAACTACTGGGTCTTTTACCATTTTAGCCATTCAGGGCCTTTTACCACTGAAAAAAAAAATATGTGGTCTATCCACACCATGGAATATTATTCAGCCTTAAAAAGGAAGGAAATCCTGAAACATGCTACAATGTGGGTGAACCTTGAAGATATTTTGCTAAGTGAAATAAGCCAGCCATAAAAACATAAATCCTATGTGATTCCACTTACATGAGGCACCTAGGAGTCAAGTTCACAGGGACAGAAAATAGAATGATGGGGGTGGGGTGAGGCTGGGGGAGGGGGAGGGGAGTTAGTGTCTAATGGGGACAGAGCTTCCGTTTGGGGAGATGGAAGCTCAGGGGACGCATGGTGTGATGGATATACCACCAAGTGGATGAACTTAATGGCTCTAAACTGTACCCTTAAAAATGGCTAAAATGGTAAATTTTATGTTATATATATTTTACCACACACAAAAAAATGTGTGACAGTCACTTTGGGAGCAGAAGACAAAGGGATGGAAAATATACCTCATTTCCAGAAAACAAAGGGGGTGTGTGTGTGTATTTTCTTTATATAGATGACAAGTAAAATAAAGGGAAACGAGAGAAAACTTTGCAAGGAAGGTTGCCAGTCCACGAGGCTGTGGTTTTTATAGCTTCTAGGTCAGTGTCCTTCACATCGGAGAAAAGCTGATATTGCTTGTAACATTTTTAAAGGTCAAAACCAAGTGAAACGTCAGCCGACTGCCTAAACGCATGATAATAGCAAATTTAAAAATTAATTACAGGTCTTTCGCGTTGACACTGGGCCACTCTGAGGTGCCGCCGTTCCCGGGGAGGCTGTCACTATCTGCGTATGTTCTCAGGGGCAGCTCAGCTCTGCCCCACGCCATTGTCCCCAGACAACAATAAGTTTTGAAAAATGAAAAATGTTCTCATTGGACACAAAGGAGACACCTTTTGGATTTCCAGCCCAGATGGGAATAAAACCTCCACTTAGCTGAGGGCAGAGGAAAGAGCAATTCAAGGAGGGTGTCTGGGGAGCCCTGAGCACCCATTACCGCCTTGCGCTCTCCATACGGCAGCTGTAGGTTCTCCCCACCAGCCCCTGTTCATCGTCTCTGCTTTCCAGGGCAGCACCGCAGCACTGACAGGGGCTAAGCTTGCCCCAGTCGTCCGTCCTAACCTCCAAGCCGCGCTGGACTCAATCCTCGCCCTGCCTGATGACAAGGAAGTTGTGGAAGACTGAGGTTCCACTGCAAGCTTATATCTAGGAGGCCTTGGGAAGTGTGTCTTTATTTGTTCATTTTGAAAATGCGGCTAATTGCTGCACCAGTCAGGGCGGCCGGTTGCTGCTGCAGTGACATCCCTGGTCCCACCGACACACACGTCCGCTGGCCGGAGCCTCTGCTCTGCGGCTCCCACTCTGGGACCCAGGCTGTTCTGGCGCAGCGAACACGTGACTCGTAATGTGAGGGCTTCAGCCACGTTTTAAGTGACACTGCACACCTAGCCTCCAGGGTTGCGGGAGGCGCAGTTTGGCCCTGTCACGGAGAGGAGGGACCAGGCATACTTGGCTCCACGCTGTGTTTCCTGCTTACTTCACAAGAGTGTTGTCCGGACGAGGAGAGGGAATTGTATAAAATGCACTTTGTTAAACATCAAAGCCTCTGCAGATATCAATTCCACACGTGAAATACGAATGTAAGACACGAATGTGTTATTATTGTTGTTATTACTGATGTTAATAATCCTTCCCGTCTTTCACAACATCCAGGAATCAGCCGTGACCACGAGCCCTAAGTGGTGGAGGCACTCTCTTCGCATCAGGACGCGAGGCTCTGAGAGGACCCCGCGCCGTGCCCGCGCCCGCTGTGTTTGACTTCTGCTGTCCTGGCTGCCATTAGACTGTTCTTCCTCTGCTGAAGTTTCTATCATTATCCAATCCCAAAGCTACAGAAGCATCAGAATTTTAATAGACCTGGGCCCCAGAGCCTGAAAGCAAACATTATGAGGCACAGCTACAGATGGGAAGTGCTGGGTCTTTTACATCGTGGCATGAACACTGTGCCTTTTAAGCCATTCCGTGGGGCCTCAGGGCCCTGCAGGGGTGATGGAGAGGTTTCTGGGAAGACATTCGGTGGTGGGGTGTTATTTAATTAGCTCCATTTTGCTGGCCCTGGCCCTGTCCCAAAGTTATGCCATCAATTGACTACCAGGGCTTTAGAAAAAACTCATCAAGAAAGATTTTGACAACCTCTGAAAGTTTCCAATTGTCTGTCCTTGAAGTTCATGCTTGCAACTGTGTGTCTTTATTCTCTCCCTCAGCTGCTCTGTCTTTCCCCTTCTCCTTTCTAGCTGATTGTATCTTCTTATCACTGCTCTCCCCCACCGCCCCCTACCCTGGGGACACACACACACACACACACACACACATTCGTTAGCCCTTGTTCTTTCTCTTTGCTATTCTCTGATAGGAAGCGTAGTGTCACGTCATTGCAAGAACACTTCTTTGGCCTCAAGCAGACCCGTGTTCAGTTCCAGCCTCTGACTTGTCCTGGCTGTGTGCTCTTGGGCAATTCCTTAACCTCTCTGAGCCTAATTGCCTCACTGCAGCATGGGAAAGGCAACACCCACTCTGCAGAGCTTGGTGCATGACTATGATTAATTTCTGCCTTTCCTTCCTCCCTCTACCTCCCTCCCCCACCGCAGCCCTGGCCCAAAGCCAAAAGTCCCCTCCTCTGGTCCCCAGCCCTGGCAACTCACCTCTCAGGGCTCTGGCTGTCCCAGCACTGGGAGGGTGCTCGTGCTGCCTCGCAGCCTCTGCAGGGTGTGGCTTCTGCCACGGTGGGCCTGCCTCCTTCTCTTCTCCCCCACCTGCTCCCAACACTCCCCTTGCCTCCACACCTCTGGCAGGAGGGGCCCTGCCCTGTCCCCACCCAAGGTTTGAGACTCTTTCTAATCAGGCCTAGGCCTGGGCCCGGCCCTGCTCCACCTCGACCCCTTACCTTTGTTGTCTCGGGGGCACTGGATGCTAAAGAGACCTCTGGCTAGGGAGACACCCTGGACCAGAGGGTCAGCTGATTGCCTGCATCAGCCTGGTTCCTGGGGCACAGCCTCTTTTAAAGGGGCTCTTGAACAGGCTGATGCCTTCCTGATGGGCGCTAATTCCTCCAGTCTGGCTTAGGAGGGCATCCTCTCCATGGCTCCTCTGACCCAGACACCCAGAGGTGGTCTCTGCCCACTACCCCTCCCCAGAAGGGTTACTCAGTGCTCCCTGTCCCCACAGCAGGTGCCTGCTGCAGGATCACAGAAATGTCACCTTTGGAGAGGCCACAGAAACCATCCACCCCAAGGCCCTCGTGTGCAGCTGGGGAACTGGGCCCAAGCTCACACAGCTCAGTGGCCAGCCAGGACCAGAATCTGGTCTTCTGATTCCCTGTCAAGGACAGAGGCCTCCTCCAGCATCATCCCCGTACAAGCAACTCAGTGATTTGCTCTGAAATGAGCCCAAACACTGGAACTGCCCATGTGGTGGCTCCCCGGGAATCCCCTGGTGAGGTCTCCCCGTGAAACTGGCATCCTGAATTGCAGCAGGACGGCCCACCCAGAGGTCCTGCACGCTGGCACCGATGCCATCCCTTTACAGGAGCCAGGTGACCTCAGATCTCCCAGACCTTTAAACACTAGGGTCTCGTGGACCATGGGAGGAAAGATGCTCACAACAGGAGAGGCACCAGGGTGCTGAGGGAACCGCAGAGTCTCGTCTGCTATTTTGGCTCATTCTGAGGCCTGATTTCACCGTGTGACTTAAATGACTCTCCCTCTCTCCTCTAAGTGGGCGTAGTTGACATGTGGATGTGGAGTTAGATGTGCGTACTGTGTGACTCCACTGTTTGTGGGTGGCCAGATCCAGGTCCCCACAATGAAAGTCACCCTGAAACCCAGGCCGAAGTCAGCGGCTGCCACGGTCTGGAGGCAGAGCCCCTGGCAATCAGTGTACAGTGGCTGGGATTCGTTTAAGCCCATCCCACACTGTGAGCTGGAGAGAGCGTGTTTATAAGAATGCAGTCCATCTCTAGGTCATCAGAAAGCAGCCACCATGAAAAATAATAAAATCAGCTGTAATTTAGGAAACTATAACATGTCACGGAGGGATGCTGCACTGAGAGAAGCTTCTAGGGGCCAATGAGGAATCAAGAAGGAGAATCGGGGCAGGAGGGTACAGCTCAGTGGTAGAGCATGTGCTTAGCATGCACGAGGTCCTGGGTTCAATCCCCAGTACCTCCATTGAAATAAATAAACCTAATTACCTGCCCCTCTCCAGAAAGAAAAAAAAGGAGAATCAGAAAGAAAGACTCGGCAGGGCTTCTGCAGCCCCTCCAGGGAGGAGTTCTGCCTCTGGCTTGGCTGTTGTCCCAGCCTGATGGTTACTCTTCCTGGAGCAGGAGTTTCCTAAGACGCCGCTGTGCCCTAAGCACCTGCTAGGTTCTGGCCACCTTGGAAGCCGCACTAGAACAGGAGCGGGGGCCCCTCCCTCATCTCCAGCTGCCTTCTGTGTGTGTCCTGCCCGTGCTCAGGACACCTCGGCCGGATTGACCGTCTTTGTGTTCCTTATTCAGTCTAGCTCACGTCTGCCTCAGGGCCTTTGTACATGCTGTGCTCTTTCTGCTCAGGATGCCCATCCTTTACCTCTTTTCACAACTGCCTCCTTCTCATCACACAGGTCTCAGCTCAAAGTTACCTCTTTGGTGGCATCTTTTTTGATTCATGTCATACACTCTCTGGCTTGTTTTTCTTTATTCTGTTTTATTTTCTTTGCAGTTCTTACCACTCTCTGGAATCCTCATTTTGTTGTTTATTGTCTGTGCCCGCTAACTGGGCTGTGAGGTCTGTGAGAACAGGAGTCTTGCCTGTCTCATTCTCCAGTGGATGCCAAGAACTATCCTAGAATAGTGCCAGGCACAGAGTAGGTGCTTGGTAAATATTCACTGAGGAATAAAGTCCCACAGATAACTCTTGCCCACTTACTGTGTGCCAGGCACTGTGCTGGGCACTACAAAACTGTCAGTAAAATGGACAGTTTGCTGCCATACACGCTGTATTTAATTTGATCTTCATAGGTGCCTCATTGAGAGGGAAATGCTGTTATTTCATAAATGTAAATAATCTGTTACAGTGGATTATATTATTATGGCCAATTATTTTCTGCCCTGACTGGAAAGAGTTCCTCCTTCCCTATGGGGGATTGCAGGCGTGGCCGAGCGGCTTATGAGGGAAGCAACTTTTGCCAGATGTTTTAAAAGTCATCGTGCGGCTCCCCCATTGTTCGTTCCCTCTGCCAGGAGAGCATGTCCCAGGGATGGGTCCCTTCTGGATCCCAGAAAGATGAGGAGGATCAGAGCCTTGGCTGACCGGCGGCTGAGGTTTAACCTGAGTGAGAAATAAGCCGTGGTGGTTGTAAGCCACCGAGAATCTGGGCTGTTTGTGACCACAGCACAATTTAGGGAGAACTGATTAGTACATTGGCTGCAAGAATGTTGATAAGGGAATGCTTTCTGGGGGAGTGCTTGTCTGTGGTTTGCTAGAGATACCCCAAGAAACGATGGAAAGATGCTGGACAAGAGAGGTGCACACGTGCAAGTGTTGTGGCCACACACAGTTTCCCTCCGTGGTTGACAATCACCAGGACGCTAGTGTGTGGGTTTCCTGAATGGACACCCCCCAGGATTACAAGCAGACCCCGACCTACCTCTCCGGCCTCGTCTCCCTACTGCTTTTCTCTCTGGTGCCCCGTGCTCTTTCCAGCCTCTATCCTGGGTCCACCACAAGGAAAATGACCTCATACTTCCAAACCTCAGTTTCCCCATCTGTACGAGGAAGGGTAATGAGAACTCTTGGGGTTATTTTAAGGATTAAGTATGTTAACACGGGAAAGGGCCTGACCCTCCGTAGACGTTTGTGGAATGAGTGAATGAACAAGCAACTGAGTGAATAAACACTTGAAGTCTGGTGCCAAACAAGGGTCCGGCTTATAAGACAGTCTCTTTTGATTTGGGTTATTACAAATCAGTCTCCTCTGGCTTGAGCACTTCTGGAAAAGCTGATAAAGCCAGCATTTCTGCCTACAAAACTGAGACGGCAGTGACCCCGGCCAGGGGTGGCCCCCCCACCAGCATCATTCTGATGCAGCGAGTGTCAGCCGGAGCCCCGAACAGAGAGATGTGTGCTCTGGGGCAGCTCGTCTCTTCTGAATGCTGCTCCTTGGGGTGCAGGCGCCCAGGAACAGGGCAATTGATTTCTGTACGGCAGACACAAAGGCCTACGCAACATGGGACCTGGAGAGACACTGTGACAGTCAATTATCGCCAGGCATGGCGTTGGACCTGTGTCCTTTTCAAAGAAGGCAGCCCGCCAGTGGGCTTGGAACCCCTTCGTGGATTCTGAAAACCTAGGTACTAGAAAATGCTTCTCCTCGTCAACGAATGAAACCATAAATTTAGCTCAAAAAGTACATATTTGTTGCAGAACTGTCTATAGAACAATGTCTGGTCAATCGAAAATCCCAAGACTATGAGATTTGTGGGAAACACGGAGATGACAGAAGAAAGAACATTTATTGAGCACCTACCACGTGCAAGTCATCTCGACATGTGTTCTTTCAGTTCTCACAACAACCAGGTAAGGTGGGTACTATTAAGTCATGATGCAGGCGAAGGAACAGAGGTTCGGGAAGGCTGAGCAGCCGGCCCAGGGCTGCAGAGCCTGGGGTCACATTCCCACTGCCTGATCCCCAAACTGTGCATTTCTCAGGCTGCCATCCCCCATGACCCTGCATAGTCCTGAGTGGTTGACGGGAATACAAGGGGGTCGGCCTCACGTTACATTGTGTTCTCTTGGGAGCAGGACTGGGCTGAGCCAGGTGGGTGCCGGGGAAGTGCCTGCCTTTATGGAAATGTTCGTTCACAAGTGGGTAGAAGACAGGCTGCGTGTGGGAAAGGGGATTGTGTCGGGTTGAACTGTGTCCCCTGAAGGACATCTGTTGAAGTTCTAACCCCAGTACCTCAGAATGTGAACTCATCTGGAAACAGGGTTTTTGCAGAGGTGATGGTTAGGCTGGACTTAACCCAATGTGACAGGTGTCCTTATAAAAAGGGGAAACTGGGGCACAGAAACACAGGCACGGGAGGGAGGATGTGGGAGGAGACACAGGGGAGGCCCCATGAGGGCGGAGGATGGGGGTGAGGTGTCCACGAGCTGAGGAAGCCTGACTCTGCCAGCAGCCACCAGGGCTGGGAGGGAGGCCTGGGGCAGATTCCCCCTCACGGCCCTCAGGTGGCACCAGGATCACAGGCTCCTGGCTTCCAGAGCTGGGAGATGATCAATTACTGTTATTTTAAGCCACCAGGTGTGAGGGCACTAATACAGGGATGATGGTGGTGGTCAGCTTCCTCTCTCTTGTGGGGGCAGTCAGCATGGACCGGCCCCTTGCTTAGCAAAACCAGCTTGACCTCCATTGGAGGGCTCTGGTTACACCAGTGCGCCCATTGGAAGCCCCTCCACCCCCCTCCCAAGGGAGCTATGGTAAAGGCACGCTTCTCATCCCATGGGACAAACACTCCAGAGAGACCAGAAACTTGGACGTGGGGCTGGCAGGTCTGCACTGGCCAGCAGCAGAGACAGAAGACAGAAGCCACAGAAAGGTACACGCTCACTCCCAACCCTGTCCCACTCCCAAGATTATTTTAAAATTCTTTAAAATGTAGAATTATAATTACTCGATCAGTTGCTTATTAACATTCAAGCATCTCTATTCACTGCACTTTTCCACGCAGTAATGGGGATGGGCTGAGAAGCTGGTGAAAACTGCTTAAGTTCTAATGTCAAACAGCAAAGAGCCTGGCTGCAAACCTCAGCGGATTAGTCATTGAGATTCGCCCTTTCGGTGATTGTCATTTAGGCAGAATCAGAGTGATAACCACCCTCCCCCTTCTGCTCATCTCAGGAATGCGAGGTGTTCTGGGCTTTGTGTAATACTGTTTCCAATAACTTTGGCTTTTTAGGGGAAGAAGCAAAGATTAATGAGCCTCATGAAAACACTAATTTCCATATATTAGAGATGATGAAATATGTTAATGGCTTAAACAAAGCTAATCTACAAGATTAAGAATATAAAAGACAATTTTAAGGGCAGAGACTCCATGTTGAGTTTTTGGCAGCTGATTAGAATGCTGTCGCTTTCCTGAGCTGGGAGAGGGGCTGGAGTGGCACAGGGAGCCGGAGAGGATGCCTCGAGCATCCCAGCACCACTGCTCAGAGCTGTGTGACCTTGAGCCATTGACGCAGCCTCTCTGAGGCCCCAGCCCCATCTGCCTCGTTCTCTCGGAAGAGTCATGAGACTAAACAGAGGTGTATTCAAGTGCTTTGCCAACTGTAAGGTGCTCCACAAACATTAGGAAGCATGAGGCCAAGGGGATTTGAAGAGACTGAGCAGTGAAAACCTTCCGAGATAAATAACCAGTGAGCGCAGCGAGCTTGTGTGTCGCGTTTCCTCCTGCAGCTTCCTAAAATACTTTAAAAGAGGAAATCTACAGACTCAGAATGAGGCTTGGCAGCCAGCCCCCACCCAGCCGGCAGTAAAAGAGCCTCTGGACCTTTTGTTCCCCAGCCGCTCGCCATTACTGTCCCCAGTAGGACTGCCCAGTTGAAGCAGTTAATGCAGCCCTCCCCGTCTGGCCAGCAGTGATGACTTAGAGGCCAAGGTGGCGAGGCCAAGGTGGCAGGGCCACGCTCAGCAGTGGTTCCCAGCAACAAGAGAGTAAGTTGGCCTAGATCTGTCCAGCCACCGTCAAGACCGCCCCGATGGCACGGAGGGCCGGCAGCCCTGTCCCCTCTGGGAGAGCCCTCCTCCCCTCCGGGTCCCAGGGCCTCCACAGGCTCCTGTTTATTTGGGGGCACACATGTGGATCGTGAAGGGTGGTGGCATCATCTGTAAGGACCCCTTGCCTCAGGAATGCAGATAGTTTTGGCTCCATGTTTTCTGACAGCTCCTGGGAACTGCATCCTCTTTCACGGTCCCCACGAGGGGAATGTGTGCCTGCTGGTTCTGCCTCGGGCCCTGCTGTGCTCCCACTAAGGCTGGGGCCCTGTTTCCCTGCCTCCCATTGCAGACCACCCCCCTCCCCTACGACCGCCTCTTTCAGCCTCCAATCAGCTTCTCGATTAAGTCCCTTCCAGTCCCTTGTCAAGGCTTTCAAGCTGCCAGCTGACACAGTCCACAGCGGGTCTGCATTGACTGGCATCTGCCTGGAAAGGGACAGGGTGCTGCGCCCGCCGGGCCCCCTGCCTTCCGTGCGTCGCGTTGGTTTGCCTCCCTCTGGCTAGCTCTCTTTATTTTTGGAATTTCTGCCTTTCAAGCTGTGTATTTATTCTCACATTCAACTTAACCTAGTGTGTCACTGTTTCTGGTTCAGTCCTTTTTCTATTTTTCGTTCTTTTGAGGGGTGAGGGAGATAACAGGTGGAACAGATGGGTTTAGGGTTAATAAAAGCCAGCTCTCTAGGGTTGGTGGCTGCCCCGTGAGACTCTGTCACACAGGGGTGTGGAAGTAAAGCAGACATCACACCATTAGCACCAGAGGTAATGAAACCAACCACCAAGAGACACTACGGAGAAAGTGCTCCCCACCACTTTTTTAAAAAAATGAAGTATGAACATATCACTGTTATACATAACTAAATTCAAAACTAATTTTTTCCTTTAGTTTCTGTCAGCTATTTCTGGGTTGCTCTGTATGGTTTTCAAGTGCATATTATATTCACCAGAGGCAGAGACCCATCAGAAATAAAATTCTCCACTGCTAGGGGGAACCGGTGATAACAATCCAATCCAATCAAAACCGTGTGTGTGGAGCTACATGCCATCTCCCAGCTTTAATTAGGTGCGAGAAAGAGAAACTGGGACAGTCTCTTCACCCCCAAACCAGCTCTTAATATGTTCTAGCTGTGCTCCAGTCTCCGTTAATTTGGGTCTAGACATGAAAGAGGGCAAGGAAGGGCTGGGAGTGAGTGTGGAGGCAGACAGACCTTCAGAAATGGGAACCAACAGAATAAGATACAGACGGTCTGGGGTGGCAGCTTCAGCTGAGCGGTTCTAGGAGGGGGCGACCAGCTGGCGAGCAGGATGTGAATGGGGAGGGCAGGTGTGGAAGGCAGGCGCTCCAACAGCTTCCTAAGCAGGGGGCAGACAGGCCAGACCTGTCCAGCTTCCTCACTTTCCCATCCCAGCCAATGGCACCACCCTAACCCTGAATGGTGAGGCCGTGTGGCCAGTGGTCATAAGCACAGCTCTGCAGCCGGACAGACCAGGGTTCCGGTCAGGTTTGACCCTCACTATTACCTGTGTGACCCTGAACAAGCAAATTCCTTCGCTTTTCTTAGCCTCATGTGCAATGTGATAACCCTTCTTGGTAGGGTTGTTGAGAGAATCAAAAAGTGCTTAGAACGTGGTTAGCATTCAATGCATGTCAACCATCATTACTGCTGCTGTTGTTACAGACACAAATACACAGACATATAAAAACCAGATCTCTGGAGCTCATCCTTGATTCATTCCTATTTCTCCTCCCCCATTTTTAATCAATCACCAAGTCCTAGAACTACTGCTTTTTGCCTTCTGCTCCGGTGTTCTGTGGGGTAAGAACGATGCAGTAAACATGACAGGGGACAAGTTCTCAGCTGCAGCACAACTGAACACAGAGATCGTGATATTTCATGATGGAATTTTACTGTGTGAATAGCTACAAATGCCTGAAGCCATAATTCTGCAATAATTACCACATCTCTGAGAACTTTCTGCGCCATCAGTGAGAAAACAGAATTTGAAATTACTAAACAAAATCATCTTGAAAACCTAGTTTCTTCTGAGCCAATTTACTTTTTTCTAAGTCTGCCTGCTGATAAAAGGTGGCACATACGTTCTGGCATAACAATAATATGCTTGGCCTCCCCAGTTACTTGGTGTTCTGCAAGAAATAAAGGTCTCTCAGTTCCACAGATCTAAATGCTTTTATCCCATCTCAGAAGCCACTCTGCTGTAAATAAAGTGAACCCTAGAAGAACAGTATACTGAGACCCCAGTAATACTGACCACGTAACTGATGGGTCAGGTTGGTCTCTGCACCCTTTCCCTTTAAAATAAAGGCACATGAAGGAAGGGACTCCCTGCACACCCAGGAGCAAACCACTGTCACAACAGACTCATTTGGTGGGAAGATGTCACCAAGGTCTCTAAAAACCCTTTTTAAAGCCTATTTTTTTTTTATCAGTTTGTAAATGGATTTTGGAAGACCTTTAACCCCACATTTTTATGACACTTCATTTTCAATAGGATCCATTTTCTTGCCACTCAGTCCTTTTTTGTTATTCAGTCTATAGATGCTACCTAACCATTACCCACTGTGTCGATGCGTAAAGGGACACTCACGTGCTCTGGTTTTGGCCCCAGCAGTTTGTACATCCTGTCTTCAAACCCTCCTGCTTCTCTCTGGCTCCCAGCTTTTGTGCATCCTGTTCTCTCTGCCTAGAAAATTCTCCCTCTACCCTAAGTCCCTTTGCTTGACTAAATCCTGCTCATCCTTCAGGATTTGGTTTGGATTTCCTTTCCTCCAGGAGGTGTTCCCTGATCCCCAGATCAGAGCTGGCTGTGGCTCTTTACCAAGCCCTCCCATACTGTCCTGTGCTTCCCAAATTCATAGAATTTACATATTACACCCGAATTACCCATTCATTTAGGACCACATCTGTCTTGTTCACCAAGGTATCCCCAAAGCCCAGCAAACTGCCTACTCATAACGGGTGCTTAATAAATATTTAAAGAATGAACACATGAGTAATTTGACAGTAAGCAAACTGTAAATTATTTTTATAGCCGCCTTATAATAAGATCCTCAAGTTTCAAGTAAGGTACTTAAGAGAATAACATCTAATGAAGTATTTTTAATCTAAGATAATTACAAAGTCAATCAGAACATACCCACTCTTAATTTAAGCCAAGTTTATTCTATTCGTTTAATGGAGTTGGCTAAATAGAAACTCAAATAAGTGCTTGTTAATTATACTAATTAACAAATGGTTGAATTAAAATATATGAGCTATGTAAAACCTAGTTAAAATCTGAAGGTACGTGTGCATGCAATAAGCACACAGCAAGTAAGCTATTTTCTCAAAGAGACAGTTTTTGTTGCCTCAGTTATTTTCGAGGTTTCTCTGAGTAAATTCCAGTATGTCTGATGCAGCAAGTGTTGGTGATGGGGGATGGGGAGGGAGGAGTGCTTTATCTCTGGAAGCTTTTTCTTCTCAAATCTTGGCAGCGTACAACAAATAAATTTTATAGTCAGTACAAAAAGAAGATATTGTATCTTACTATCCCATAAGAAGTCATTGATGGATTTCCCAGATACATGAAGAAAACCAACAGAAGAGGTCTTAAGATTTTGTACTTATTTTAAGCTGGGTTTTATTTCAAAAAGAAGTTTATTTGCCCAATGTGTCATTGGTGGCATTTATTTAATAATCCTGGAATTTATGTTTCAGCTCAAAAATTATTTCCTTAAGAATTCTTCCACCAGGTCAAATACTAAATATTCTTTCTCAGAATTATTAACCTTCTACATTAAAAAAAAAATTTTGATTAATCTATCAAATTTCTCCAGAACTCTAGAACTCAAGCTCTGTGGGGACAGGAGCTGTATCTGATTTTGTTCAGCACTGTATCTGGTACAGAGTCTTATAAATAATAGGCACTCAAGAAGACAGAGACCTGACAGGTAAATGATCATAAAAGCCTCTTTTCCCTAAGGGCATTTGTTGAATTCAACACTTTCAACTTTCATTTTGATGGCCTTGAAAGCTGATAGGAACAGAAATCACATCACACAGGTGGCAATATCTCAGAAGAGAGAGAACTTCTCGTGGAACCCAGTGGTTATACACTGAGAGTGAATTGGAAATGAACCGTCTCTTATGAGGAATTTAAGTCTGGGATTAACCTGGGTATTATAGAAAACTTCAAGCCATGACCTTGATTGACCTAACCAGTATGCTGGTGCAACAGCGCCTGGTACTTGGCAGAAGCAAAAAACAAATTCCTGTATTAATCACACAAATAAATTTTCAAGTGTCATGACCAGCACACAGTCAAGAATATTCAGGTCCACGAAGAAACAGCATCATGAGCACAAATCAGCAGGGCAACAGGTAACACGAAATGGCCTGCAAATACGTTAGATGCCAGAATTCTCAGAAAGAGAGTACAATACGCTGGAAAAGTAAGAAATATGCTTCCACATTCCCTCATGACAGGAATTAGAAAATATTTTGAGCCAAAAGACAATGAAGATACAAATCAAAACTTGTGGTACAATCCTGCAGCCACTTCAGAAAATAGTTTGGCAATTCCTCAAAACATAAAAGTTACCTTATGACCCAGCAATTCCACTCCTAGGTATCTGACCAAGAAAACTGGAAACGTATGTTCACACAAGTATTCATAGCAGCATTATTCGTAACAGCCAAGAAGTGCAAACAACCCAAATGCCCACGAGGAGTGTATAAACAAAATGTGGTATTTCCACACAAAGCAGTATTATTCAGCCATAAGAAGGAATGAAGTACAGATACACGCTACAACATGGATGAACCTAAAAAGCATTATGCTAAATGAAAGAAGCCAGACACAAAAAGCCACATGTTACATGATTCGTATATATGAGATATTCAGAACAGGCAAATTCATGAAGAGAGACAGAAAGTAGATTAGTAGTTGCCAGGGGCTTGAGGGAGGGGAAATGGGAGGGTTCCTCTAATAGGTATGGATGTCCCTTTGTGGTGATAAAAATGTTCTAGAATAGGATAGTGCTACTTTGTGAATATACTAAGATCACTGAATTGTACACCTTAAATGGGTAAATTTTATGACATGTGAATTATATCTCAATTTTTAAAAATTTGTGGATTGCAACCATGTAAAGGAAAATTTATAGCTTTAGATGTATGTATTAAACCATTCTAAATAATTTGCTAGTAAGAACACTCTCTAGTTTATTTAGTATTCTTACTAGTGAGAATTCTACACTAGTTTGTTTACCATTCTCACTAGCAAAGATAAACTTGAAAATAGCTGCGAGAAACACAAACCTATGAAAAGTAATATAGCAGATCTTAAAAGACTCAAGTAGAATTCTAGAAATGAAAAATGTAATAATTGAATTAAAAACCCAATGGGAAGATTTAATAATAGATTAGACATAGCTGAAGAGAGAACTGGTTAACTGGAAGGAAGGTTGGGAAATAATTACCCGGATTCACGCAATAAGTGTGCTGAAATATTCTGCTGTTAAGTGTCATGATATCTGAAACTTACTTTCAAGTGGTTCTGTGTGTGTGTGTGTGTCCATATATCTACATAATGCGTATGTAGACATACATGTGTTTAGTAAGAGAGGGCGATAAAGTAAACATGGCAACAGGTTAACGGTGAACCTGAGTAAAGGCTGTATGAATGTACAATGTACAACTATACCTTAAACATTTCTATAAACTCTTCAATTCTAAAATTGTAAAAAATGGCAAAATAGTAGCACTTACAATAGCATACAAATATCAAGAACAAAGAATTAAGTTTTTTTAAAAAAGGAATAGAAGCCCTCTGTGGGGGAAATAATGAGCTTATTGAAGAACATTAAGATAACAGCAGTATGAACACAGATAGAAATATACCATGCTCATGGACTGGAAAATTAAATTTGTAAAAAGTTCCCCAAATTGATTAATAGATTTAATGCAATTCTGACCAAAATCTAATAGGGCTTTGGGAAGAACTTGACAAGATGCTTCTGTAAGGCACATAAAGGAGAAAAGGGCCAAGAAGAGAAAAACACTCTTGGATCTCAAACACCACACACTATATTGTCTTGTTCCTACCTCAGTGGAACTCAGTCTCCTTCACTTGTTCCTCAACTTCTTCCTGACCTCATTAAAATGCCCCAGGGCTCAGGCCTTCAACCGCTTTCCACTGTCACATTGATTCCTTGGGTGATTTCATCCAGACTCATAGCTTTAAATAAGAATTAATTACTAACTGTCAGCCTCCATTCCAATCTAGATCTGTCTCTTAAACTCACACTCATATCCAACTGCTTACTTGATATCTTGATTTGGTTACTTAATAGACATCTGAAATTTAACCTCTTCAAAAATGAATGCCTCAAAGCCTCAAAATTTTTCTATCTGCCACTTTCCTCATCTCAGTTGATGGCAACTTCACCTTGAACTTGAGTTGTTCAGTCTAACACCTTGGATTCATCTTTGACTCCTCTCTTTCTCTTATATATTTTATCCAACCCACCAGCAAATCCCTAAACAAATCACTTGTCACTTACCTTTGCCATGCTCTCCCTGCTTTGAGCCATGTCAGCTCTTACCTGGATAACTGCAACAGCCTGCTGGTTGGCTTGCCTGCCTCATCCCAAATCCCTGCCTCCATCTCTCCCCCAAAGCCGGAGTGACCATTTAGAACATAAGTGACATCATATCACTTTTCACCCTAAATGCCTGTCATAATATTTATTTCACAGTGTAAAAGCCAAAATCTCTAATGACGGTCTTCAACAACCATTTCATCCGGCACCACTCCCTGCCCTTTCCACCATGAACTGAAATCTCCTGCTCTTCTCCCCTTTCTTCACCTCACACCAACCACAGTGGCCTCCTTGACAGTCCTCGAACACGCAAATATCCTCCCACTTTAGAGTTTTTGCACTAACAGTTCCTTCTAGTTCTTAACCAGTTTGCATCATGAAAATCAATTTTGATTTGGGAGTGGCACCCAAGCATTAGAATACTTTTTAAATGTCTCACATTTCTTCAAAATTATCAGAGATTATTTTAGCCCTTGGTTAGTAATTGTTGAAACTGAGCAATGAGTACATGGAGTCCTTTACACTGTTCTCTCAACTAAACACGAAACAAAAACTTCTCTGGTGATTCTAATCTGTAGCAGGATTGAGAAACACTGTTCTGTAATACCCAAACCAGATCATTTTCCCAATAAATACAATAATCGAGACATTTCTATTTGAAGCCTATCTTAATGAATTAAAAAGATACATATAAGATGAAAAACATCAAATTTATTTTCCAAAATACAAGAAACAAGTACACATTTAAATTCACTTTGCATTATACATTAACAAAATAAAACACCTGTTCCATGTCCTACTTGTCTCAACTTAACTCCCAACCAACTGTGGATCCACAAGAAGGGAAAAGATTTCTGGCCCTTGGTTTGCAGAACCTGAAACTTGACATGAGAACATGTGAAACATATACCCCAGACTCGGTTCTCCTAAGTCAAGGCAAACGCTTGTTAACAATGAAACTCCACACAGATGGAAAACGAAGGGCTTTTTACTGCCAACTTATCCAAAAGCTCTAGAATAGTCATTTGCAGTTTGAAGTCTTACTGTAACTTTCACTAATGCTTAACATATTTTGAGGTAAAGTACAGAGCATGGAAGAATGAAACTTTCTTCAGTTTCAAATGAACTAATATCTAAATCTGAAGATATTATCAAAGGTGATTCCATTTCTCTTTAAAAAAATAAACCACCCAAATGAATTCGTTGGTTTGAGATACACTTGTTTAATAAACCTGACAAGGAAAAATCAAACCATCACCCTATTTTGCCTTAATAATGAGAATCTATAGAAGGTTAACGTCTTAGTCTTTGGGAAATGAGTTCTATAAAAACGGCTATTAAGACTGTTAAACTCGATCCGAGCTCTCCTTGGGAAACTGCGAAGACGCGCCTATTTGTGGACTACTCCCACTCAAGCTTACCAGATGGCTACTGATGACGTTAAGTTCTTGTATTACCATGCTCAGATCTTCGTGTAATCTGACTATAGCATTTTTTACCTCCCCGAGAAGAACATTAGTGGAATTGTTTGCTTCAGGCTCCCTAGGCAGGTCTTTGGTTGCCTGAAAACTAGAACAGGATATAGAGGTAAAATGGTCTACATTTTGGGTGGAAAACTCTACCCAATTACTGCTAGAAATAGGACTTGTCTTCTTTTTGGCAGAATCAGAGTTGTCTGGAAGAACTTCCAGTAGGCTGAGGTAGTCACTTTCTTCTTCATCAGAGAACAGCAGGCCCCTAGAAGCAAAAGGGTGATGAACCCTGGCTGTCTTAGCTTTCTCTTTAACAGATGCAGAAGACTGTTGGTGGGACAAAGTCCAGAAAGAAGGTCCAGCCAGAATTGGGGGTAACAGATGAACAGACTTCTCTGGAGAGGCTAAATTAGGAGATGACATGGATAAAGTAGAAAAGGAAGATGTTCCCTCAGAGGCAGTTGAAACTAAAATGTATAAATGAGAGAGAAAGATTATGCAACATACAAATGAGAGTGATAACTAAAATAATTTCACGATGTAAAATCCTATCTGAAAGGTCTCAACATAAATAAACTACTTAGAATTTAATATGTTAAACAGTCATAATAAGCCCAAGTAACCCAAAGCAGGAAACAGAGAAAACCTAAAAATGTATTATATATCAACAATACTATGGAGATGAAACCAAAATAGAGTTATCAATATTCATCTTGACTCTTAAATCTTGCCAAACATATTTTTACATTACACTTAACAGAGAGAGCAGAAAAGTAAAATATTACACCCTATTCTACTGACTGCCAGTATTTTAAGCTGACATTTAAAGTAGAAAGTCAAAGAAACATGTCACATAGTTTCCTTCATCTTTTTTTTTCCCAACAAAGAATATTCTTATGGCAAAATGAACAACTGACTACAAGTACCCAAAGTTATAAAACTAATCTTTTCCCCTCAGTGGTCAAATATAGTTAAGACTCAGTCCACCCTGAGATCTAAGACACTTTAGCACATGCATATAATTTTTTTTTTCACCAAGAAACTATAAGTAAAATAAAAAGCATTCTAAAGGTACTTTCCATAAAATTAAAGATCTGATAACATTTTTAACTTCCTTTCTGGCAAAATCATATGAAAACTCTTCTTTCACACTTCATTCTAAATCATTATTTCCCAAACTGTTCTGGGGAACACTGTGTTCTTTAAGATGTAAAAAGATATTTTGTGAGAACAGGGCTTCAAAGTCAAATGAGACTGGCCACTTGCATATTATGCCTCCCATTAGGAGATTACCAACATCCATTAACACATTTAAGGTTCTGAGGCATCTACAGAACACCTGACCCTTGAACATCACAGGGGTTAGGGGCATCGGCCCTCCGCACATTCGGAAGTCCCCTATAACTTTATACAGTTGGCCCGCCACATCCAAGGTTCCGCATCAGCAGATTCAACCGACCTCAGATCGTGTAGCTCTGTAGCACGTATTTACTGAAAAAGCCATGTATAAGCGGACCTGTGCAGTTCAAACCCATGTTGCTCAAGGGCCAACTGTAATTTATTCAAGTGTTTTCAAACTTCCTTGGACACAGAACTCCTTGTCTCCTAGGAATGTCTATTTACATTCATTTGTGTATGAGGTGGTACAAACTGGCAAAGTCCAGTGCTAAAGTCTTTGCAAGTAACTCTGGACTTGCTACTTAAAAACAAAACAAGAACTTATTCACTGTAAGTCACAGAACAGGGACATTAATGCTTACCACTTAGCATACATGACTTATCTTTCTATATTATTTTATTTCTTTTACATATTCATGTCCTTCTAAACTAAATTGGACCTCCTGTGAAAAATATGGCCAGGGCAGGCAGCTTCTATTTTCTGCTTCAAAGCTCTCTGAGGTCTATCTCCAGTTCTTAGGGAAAATTCCAATCACAAAACTTATGGGGGTGACGTGAGTATTCTCGGCTGATGCAGCAGCAGGACACGAAAAGGAAAGCAGGAAGTTCACTAACACGTGGTCAAGACAAGAACACTTAACACATCTAGGTCAGGCTTATCCAGACATTCCAGACTTGGATTAAAAAGAGGGTACGTGGTAATGGGCGTGCCGACTGGGTCCTGAGTCACACTGCCACACTGAGCCACGCTCACGGCTGGCGTCTGGCAGCCCCTCACCGCCCTCCTGTTTTCTGCATCCCGACTTTCTCCTTGGGCTACTCTCATTTTGGAATACACATTCCCCAGGACTTCACTGAAAAAGGATGCATGAGAAGTAAAAGTTTTGAGAACTTGCATGTCTGAAAAATGTCAGTATTCTACTTTTAGACTTAATAATAGTTCAGTTAGATAAAAAATTCTGGGTCCAAAGTCCTTTCTCTTAGAACTGTGAAGGCAAAATTCCACTGTCTTCTTGCTTCCAGCATTACTGCTCTGGATTTGGAGCCATTCTAATCCATAGTCATTGTGTATAACCGTATACAACCTGTTTTATCTCCCAAGTTTCATAAAATTTCCGTTGTCCTCTGTATTCTGAAACATCGTACGCCCTGAGGGGGACTTTTTTCATTCATTGAGGTCAACTTTAAGTCAACTGACTTTTAATCAGGCAACTCATTTCCTCCAGCTTTAGAACGCTTTCTTGACTGCCTTAATCATTCATCTTCCCTGTGTTTTCTCTGTTCTTTCTTTCTGAACCTCCTCTTGTTCTCAGATGTTAGATCGCCTGGACTCCTCTAATCTTCCTATTTTTCTCTCCCATCTTCCCTACCTTTGTCTCTGTGCTCTACTTTCTTAGAAATTCTGTCAATTTTAGCTTCCAATCCTACCACTGAGTTGTTAATTTCTGCTATTATATTTTTATCTTTTCTAAGAGCTTTTCTTTCTTTCTTTTTGGTTCTCAGAAATTCTTCTTGTAACAACCTGTTCTTGTTTCCTGTTTCCTGGGTGCAACATATTCTCAGATCTCTTGCTTCAATGTTTCATGTTAGAAGTTTCTTTCAGATGTCTGGTACACCTTTCTGTCTGTTTATGATTAAGAATAAAGGATTACAAAGTTGATTGGAAGCTCTCAGTGTGAGCGAGGGACTTGTCAACGTTGAACTTCAGTGTATAGTCAATTGAGTGGGTCACTTGCTGGGGAACCACTAATGTCAAAATCTTTGGCTGTTTCCTTTGAGATTATAGGTTCTTGTGAGAATAGTTTTTCTACCCCTGCGTAGAAGGTGAAGATCTATCTGGCTCCCAGTGTGCTGGGAGTCTAGGAGGGAAAGGGGACAGGAAACTCATTTGGTCTGCACATGGCCACTTAATCCTGCAGTGCTTGTTATAGGACTGGCACACTCAACTCTCCCTAGCATCTCTCATTTCAGAGGCCCTCCGTCTACCGTCTCCAGAAAACAAATCTCTAGACTTCTGGCGGAGGTTGTGAGGGTAGGTGAATATTCGGGGCAGTTTTCATCTGTCTGGCCCGGAGGAGAGGCTTGAGGATGCGACTGCTCTTCAGATAGCTGTTTTCCAGTTCTCTTTATTCAGTACCACCCTCCAACATAACATGCGGAGTAGGTTTTATAACCCCACTGAAAACATGAGGCAAAGGAATCTCCAAGAGGTTAAAAAAAAAACAAAAAACTTTCCCAAGATCACAAGGCTAAAAAGGGGCAGAGATGAGACTCAAATTTAAGTCTCTGATGTTAAAAGCATATAATCTAAACCACGAAGGTCTGTGCCTACACCATTCCATTGTATTAGAATTATTTTTACTCTATTACAGAATTATGTTAAATTCTGGATATAAAACTTAGAAGGCAGGCAATCAGGAGGGTGAGGGGACTCGACATCTTATCTATAAGGAATGGCTTGTGTATTTGTAAATCTTTACCCAAAAAGGGAAAGTGGGACAAAGCATAACAGGCTATATTTAGTTATCTGAAGATAGTCACAAAACTTTAGTAACACTTATCTTCCATTTCTCATATTGTGCACAAGTTAGAACTGGGGTTAACAGTCAAAAGTAACAGGGAAACAGATTTCAGCCCAATTAAAAAAAGAAAACTTTCTAATAATCATGGTTTTCCACACATTGAAACGAGCTGCTTTGGGAAACGATCAGTTTCTTGATACGCACAGCCTGAATGACCATGTGGTAGAAATGTTTCAGGCAAGATTAATGCATCAGATGACAGAAATATACACCCTTGATGAGATTCTAAGATTCTAGGACCCAGAACATATATGTTAGGATACTAAGATTCTATTCTAGAAATAGTTCATTCTGCTCAGAAAGAACAATTTAATAAGGAACATTTAAGAGCCAGGAGGAAAGTACTATTCGAGTCAAATGCTAATACAATGTTAGCTTACATATTTAAAGATAACACAGTTACGATCATCACGTATATATGATGTGATTAGTATCTGGCATTTAACTCTATGCTAGTGTTTCTCAAAGTGTGGTTCCTGAACCAGCAGCAGCAGCATCACCTGGGAATTTGGTAGAAATGAAGTCCTTGGGCTTCAACCCAGGCCAGCTGAGTCAGAAACTGGGCACTTGGGCTCAGCAAAGTGAGTTTTAACAAGCCCCCAGGTGTTTCTGAGGCACGCTCAGGCTTGAGAATCACTGCTTTCTACTGTGTGCCCACCTTTCTCCTGCTTTGTGGTGACAACTGCTGAGTAAATAGCTTATCATTGTTTACAGTTCTGAAGCTTTGATTCATAGGCTACATGATGCTTTTGCTCATAAAAAACCACTTCATCTCTAATTGCTGCACGCCAATTTACTTTTGTTTCCAAACACACTGCAGCTGTACCAGACACTTCAGGCTGCACTGCCGGGTGCCTCTCCCTGCCCGTTCAGTTATCCTCCTCTGGCTCACTACAGAAGTTATCTGTTAACACTCATCCTCCTCATAGTCTACCCACCAGAGCTGAAACGCAGCAAATATTGCAAATAAGCAGCAATAAATGGCTGTATTTAAAAATCGCATTGTGTGATACATGCATGCTAATTAATGTTGCACTCGCTTGAAGATAGCACTGATAAAATTATTCCCATTGCTGATGTGGTTATCTTTAATTTTTTATACTCATGAATAACATTGGATCTGTTAATTATTATACTACAATTTTAAATCTAAAAAGCATTTAGAAGTATTGGGCTGCAAGAATAAAATGACAAATGTATTTCTAGAAATATTTTAAAACTCTCATTAGCTGTAAATGTAAATTTTCCTGCTAGCAGCAGGTCTTTGGTCCACTAAACATGTCACTGCACAACAGAGAGATTTTTCTTTCATTCTCCAATTCATCTTGTTCAGTCTTCCGAGCAGATATATAATGGCTGTCCTGTTAACTACACACACGGATTAGACTCTTCTGATGCTGGTTTAAAGATGTCACATTTAGAAAAATCTTCATAACAGAGTAATAGCCAAAAAGGGGAAACTACCCAAACACCCATCAAACTAACTGGTGAATCGATAAATAAAATGTGTTTATCTATACAATGAAATATTATTCAGCCATAAGAAGAAATGAAGTACTGATTTATGCTACCATACGGGTGAACCTTAAAAACATGACGCTCAGTGAAAGAATCAGTCACAAAAGACCATGTATTGCATGATTCCATCATACGAAGGGTCCGAATAGGTACGTCCACAGAGACAGGACATTGAACAGTGGTTGCCAGGGGCTGGGGTGAAGGGTGATCGGAGAGGGACTGCTAATGTGTACAGGATTTTGGGGGCTGATGAAAATGTTCTGGAATTAGTAGTGATGGTTGTACAATTCTGAGAATATACTGAAAATCACTAAATTGTCCACTTTAAAAGGGTGTGTTTTATGGTACATGAATTAGATCTCAATCTTTAAAACATGTAATATTTGAAATTTTATTTTTAATGTAATTATTATAAATAAGCTACACAGAAGAAACAGACTTAGGAGTAACATAGGGTTAGAGAGAAATGCTAAGAAGTCTGCCTCTAAATCAAGTATGTCACATTTTTATTGGGAAAATTGGATTACTGGATTAAAGATGAATTTTCTCACTTACCTATAAAGTGTAAATCTGGCTCACTAAATTAAAAAAATCAAGTCAGTGCATCTTTTTGTGTGCACAAAAGCAGGTGGGAGCTGCGCAGCTAGAAGACTGGCCGGGCTGGGTCTGGGGGGCAGGGCAGCACTTCCACTGTGACTTCCCTGGTGGGTGTGACAAGACTCCCCTCTCCTTTCAATGCTCTGCTCTGCATGGTGCTTCTGAACCAGCCTGACTCGTAGCTCAGAGTTAGCTGAGATGGTTTGCAGAACTGTTTTCTATCATTTTCCTGATTTCTTTTAGGGAAATTGTTAATTGTTCCAGCTCTGAAGGATTTTATAGACAAAAAGAAAAAGGCATGGTTAATGAGTCTTTTATGTGTGTGTCACATTTGGTTTCTTTCCCTAGCAAAGGTGAACTGAAAAATAGCCACAAAGAACAACCACTGAAATTCAGAGTGAAAAAATGGAACCAATGTGACAGAAAGAAAGGATGAAGCCAGGCAGAATGCCCACCATTATCCCAACATGAGAAAGCATAGAATAGATTTCTTTCCCCCTCCTCCAAAATTAGAAAGTAAAATCCAGTGCGGTGGAATACACTTATCCTAACTGTGGCTTATGAGAATGTGATGAAAGCTGCCTGCCACCAGATCTGGCTTTTAAGTATCTACTAGCTCCCTTTTCCTTTTTAGTGTGCATGATAAACTAACGACCTAAAACCACAGATAAACAAACAGAGGAGCAGAAGGAATGGGCTGTTCTAGGAACAGAGTTATTCAGCAACCTAAGGTCAAAGGATGTTGCTGCAGCAAATCTGTCCCTCTCATGTAGTAAAAATATTAAAGTGTATTAGGTGGCTGCCTTAGACAGCCTCCCTGATATTTGAAAACCACTAAAATATGAGTATGTGAGTATTTTTTAATTTGCCCAGCTCATTATCTCCAAAGAGTTTATAACATCATACATGGACCTTTCATATAAGCAAATGACTTCCTAAACCAAACCCAGAAAATCGGTAGTATCTTCTTTATCCTCCATCATCCAGTGTCCATGGAGACCAGCCGTCCATCCTAGCCTCATCATTTCTTGAACTTCTCACAGTGACCTTCAGCCATTCACTCCTCTGAGTATTCCATAGAACATGTCATCACTCACAACTGCCCTGCTCTGAAATCTTGTTTTCCAAGATTACTTTCCTTCTCCATTACTTTCAGCCTTTTACATTCCTTTTACTGCATCTATACTTTGGCCTCACTGAGAAAGGAGACACAGTGATCCTTCAATTTTTTCTCATTCTTTAAGTGCCCTCCTGGCTCGGCCTCCTTTCTTGTCCAGTCTAGAATCCCAGGATCCATCACTTTAATCATTTTCTTGCTTCCCTTGCTGATGTGTTTTCTGCCTTACCTGCTGCTAATTCCTAATCCAGGAGTCAGTAAACCTTTTTTATAAAGGACAAGACAGTAAATATTGTAGGCTCTGTTGCAATTACTCAGCTCTGCTGATGTAGCACAAAAGCAGCGCAAGACAACATGCAAGCCGAGTAGTGTAGTTGTATTCCGATAAAACTCTATTTACAGGTGGTCCAGGCTGAAAATGGCGGCAGTGGCTGGGTCCTGGGTTTCTGGGCTGCAGCTGGGGCGGCCTGAGGTGTGGCGCCCATGGTGAGGAGGGCTCAGCTTGCACGTGGAAGCACCTCACCTACTTCGTGGCGCTCTCCAGGGTGGGAGTGAGCATGCTGAACGTCCATCTGAAGTGGCACCACAGGAAGGAGGAGAGACCCGAGTTTGTCACCCACCCCCATCTCCACCTCAAGTCCAAGCCCTTTCCCTGGGGAGATGGTAATCATACCCTATTCCGTAACCCTCATGTGAGTCTGCTTCCAACTGGCCGTGAAGATGAACGGACCACTACCCAGTAGGGACCGCAGCACTAGTTTGGACCATTGCTCTGCACACGTGGGCCAGAAAAGTGTATGGGACCTTAAGCTCATCTTCTTGTATCCAGTGATGACCATTACACTGATCTTCCATCCTTTTGCTTATGGCAGGAGACGGCTTAAATAAATAACTTGTTCATGAAAAAACACTTTATTTACAAAAAACAGGCCATGGGCCAGATTTAGCCCAGAGGCTGCAGTCCTAATCCTATTTCAGTTTAAATATCTACCTTTTTCACTCCTAGCCCAGGATGCTCAGCACTGTGGGAGAAAAGCACCGGCTCCTGCAAATCCGGCCTGCTACAGATTACTGCTCCTTCCTCTCCTCAGTGTCTCATCACCCCTCCCTCCGTTCTCTAGAGCGGCTGTCTTAAGTCCTTTCCAGTCCCCTCATGGCCCTTATACCATTCCAAACCCTCAGTCTTGGTGGGTGACCTCAGACAATAAGATACGGAGGCCACGACGTCCAGTGTGCGGCCCACGAAGGCTCAGTACGTTTCAGTTACTAAAACCAACAACGTCTGCTACATCCTTCCCCCTCCTTCCTCACAGGCCCGCAGCACACGGTGACTTTCTGGTCTGGATCCCAGCCCGTCTTCCCCAGATCACACTCCATTTCGGGACCTCTTCCTCACCTCACTGGCTCCTTCCCCTACCCCTTACCTCGTGTCCTTTCCCACAACAGCCTCTGAAATTCTCTGGCCTCCAGTTTCACCCCCTCCAAATGAACCTTCCACATTCCCTGACACAAGTAATTTTTCAAACACATTTATAAAGCCACTCACTTGGCTTAAAACCTTTAGTGACGTGCATTGTCTTCAAAGTAAAGTCCCAATCTGGCACACCTAGCTCCTTGTCATCTGTCTTGGTTTAATTTTCCAGTATCTTCTTCTATTACTTCTTTATGGACACTTTCCAGCTGGGGTTTGCAAGGAAGGCCCTGTGACTGGTGCTGGGAATACAATAATCAGCAGGGCACACATGGTCCCTTCCCTCGTGAAGTTGATATTTTACATGGGTGGAAGGCGGGGAATTAACAACTTTGTGCTTACGTAGTTATATTTAATTAGAATGACAACACGTGCCAGGAAGGATGATTACAGGTACTAACACAGCACACAGCTGGGGGGATTTGAAATAATCTAGGGGACCAGGAAATCTTGAAGAAGTGAGCTGACCTATGAAGGATCAGCAGGAGTGAGCTAGGGAAGGGGTGGGTCAGAAGTGTTCTGGTCAGAGGAAACAAGAGTAAAAAGGTGGTGAAGTCACTTAGTTTATCTGACAAATGGAAAGAGCACCAGGCTTCTGAGAGAGGAAGCAGCCAGACTGCATGAAGCCCAGGAGGCTCTTTGATCTTTAGGAACAGGAGGCGCAGTCCACGGTTTAAGTGGGGAGTATCAGTCATCAGGTCACCCTGGCTGCTCCATGGAGAATGAACTGGAGGTCCTCATAACCTCTTTGGTCAGCTGTGCCCTGAATTATTCCTCAGCCTGAATGCCCTTTCTATAAGGATAAGGGTCTACTTGTTCCTGAGAATAAATGAGAAACTCCTGGGTACTTCTGGAAATAACCAGAGGGGATATTAAGGGTTGGAGGGGGCTGGGGTCTTCCAGTTCTAAAAGTGGAACTAAAAATACGGACACTGGAGTAGTAATAGAAGTTTGCCTATGACACCAAGTACCAGGTCCCACCCTAAACACTTTATGTCCACTAACTCCCCACTACTGTACTTTTCAGCTTTGGAATCCAGGAATTCACTTGATTCTTCTTTATAGATAGTAGTATTCTATTCTGATGAAATTACGCATCTTTCCTTCTGTTTTCTTGATCATATTAATCATGATTAAAGTACCGATCTTGTAATTTCAGCATCCAGATTGTGAGTCTGTTTCTGTTGTCTGTTTTTCTCCTGTATTTCTGGTCATTTGTTCATTTCCTGGTATGCTCAGTAATTTTTTGTTGAATGCCAAACATTATGCATGAAATTGCAGCAGCTCTCAAGAAAGGATTTCAGTGTCTTCTAGAAGACAGATGGAATACAAGGCGATCGCTTTGCTCTAGTTGAAGCTGGGGTTCAGCATTTGAGAAGGCTGTTCTATTTCTGGCTTGTCCTTACTCCTAGAGTGTAGTTCTGATGCTTAGGGTGTAGCTTGTTCGAGGTCCCAACCGAAAGGACGGAGTATTTAGCAGAGCTCCTACAATCCAGCACATCCTGAACTGGAGTTCATTCAACCTGTCTCTTAGCACCACAAAATTACCAGGATCTCTGCTCAGCTCACTGGGTCTCAGAAGCTGCTTCCCATTTAGTCTCTTGGCACCTCATCCAGAACATGATCAGCTTAGCAAGAGGCAAATGTAAGAAATTACACGAAGACTTGTGGACTTTTTCTCTGTGATTTCCTCCCCTCTAGAATATTGGCTCCTTGAGTCCCTGGCACCTTGGAAGCCCCAAACTGCAACCCTATCTTCCAAGTTCAGTGAGACAGCGGAAAGCCCAGGCCTATAATTTTCTCTCAGCTTCTATCGTCCTGCTCTGCTCATAGGCAAATGATGCAAGGGGGGGAAGCTGAGGTGAATGTGGGACCAGCTAAATGTGAACTAGTTTCCTACTCAACTCACATCACTTCTGACACCAAACATGAGGGCTTTCCACACCAAGGATTTCTCCAAGGCTCTGTGCACACCAACTGGGTGTCCTACAATTTAACTCAATTCTGACACTGAAACTCAGAGTTAGTGCAGACCCCAGAGAGTAAGGGCTCAATCTCTCAAGACTGCCTCCCACTTCAGATGCCTACTGCAAGTTCAAGCCTCCTCTATTTCTGACCTGCTGGCTATAAATTGAGGGATCCCATGGTCCCCTCCCTGGGCTTGATGATCTGGTAGAATGGTGCACAAAACTCAGGAAAGAACTTTACTTACTATTTTTGGTTTATCACAAGGATACAACTCAGGAATAGCCAAGTGGAAAAAAATGCATAGGGTGAGGTACAGGGAAGGGGCACAGAGCTGCCATGTCTTCTCCGGGGGTGCCCTCCTCCAAGAACCTTTGTGTGTTCACCAACCTGGAAGCACTCTAAAGCCATTCTTTAGGGTGTTTATGGAGGTTCCATTATGTAGGCATGACTGATCGAATCTTTGGCACTGATGATTAACTCAATCTCCAGCCCCTCACCTCTTCCCACAGGCCAGGAGGGAGGGCTGAAAGTTGGTGTGGTTGAAAGGGGCTTATTACGAATAACGAAAGGTGTTCCTCTCACTTCTATGACTCAGGAAATTCCAAGGCTCTTAGGAGCTCTGTGCCAGAAACCAGAGGTGAAGACCAAATATGTATTTCTTGTTATATCACAGTATCACAATCCTGTTCCCCAGGATCCTGACTCATCATGTGTTTTCTACTTTCATTGGTTTATAATGACTTTTAATAGTTTTTCAGCTTTAATCAGTATTTTTGGTGGAGGATTAGACTAATGCTGTCTACTTCATTATAAGTAGAAGCAAAAGTCTTTCTTGCTAACTGGTTTTAGAGGAACTTCTTGCTACATTTTATAATTAAATGTACTTGGTACACAGGCAGTGACCAAAAATTATTTTCAATTTTCTTTTCGTGGTATTTGTGAAAGAAGTGAACCAAAAATAACAACTTCCCATGGGACAGCCATGCACATAAGCTAACATGGCCATCATAACCAATACTAATTGGTTTCCCCATCAGCAGTTAATTTGGTGACAAAACTAAGAATCAGTTGTATTTTTAGGCTACTCAATTCGAAAAAATTCTGGAAAGAGCAGCAAAAAGAGTTTTTTGTTATTCACTGACCTTACTAGCACCAAGGTAAATTTCTTTAACCTCAACATTTTGGCTTCCATTGTTTGTATTTATATCGTACTTCTGACCTGAATTTGAGGCAGTTTAAAAGATTTATATTAAAAACTTTATATTTATATGAGTAAGTAAGCATCATTATATATAAGAACCAATAAACTAGTCTTTGAAAAATGTACCAGTAAACAAATTATTCTTTTACTAACTAATTAGCTTTATAGAGGAAAATATAATTATAAAATGTAGGATTTAATAACTTATGACCTGGACTCCCAACTGGCTTTATCCTTTATCATCCAGCCTAAGCATTACTGCAACCCTCTTAATGTTTCTTAAGACAGAAAATGGAAGAGACTCTCCATCCCTTTTTTGTAATCAGTACATAGCTCTTCTAAAAAGGAGAAAGCGCACACACCCACGCACACACATTTATGTGTTTTCCCTTTTAAATGTGTGTATATACAGACCAATATACATAATAACCAATTTTTTCATATGGTTTTAAAATAAATAACCTAAAGTTCTAACAGGAAGCTCTTATTTAACGCTAGTTCTTCCTAATTTGTTCTGCATCAAAATTGCTCAGAACTTGTGCTTTCTTAAGCACTTGTAATCCACAATGATGAGCTGCTTATTAGCCCTTTAATAAAAGAGGCACTTTCTCAACTGAGAAGTACCTCCATGGCATGTTTTAATACCAATGGATGGAGAGTAAAAGGAAGGAACAAAAAATGGAGAGAAAAGAAGAAAAAAGTAAAAGAAGGGTACTTCAAAAGAGGTTTTTTGGTCTGTGTTTGTCTGTTTTTCTGTATACTCACCCCATGTGGTTAAGGTCTTGAGGTTTCCAGCATCCATCTGCACGAAGCTGGACTGTGTTGCTTTCGGACGGTCCTTACTGATTACAGTCTCCTTCACTGGGTCAAATGTTTTGAATGAGGGAGAGACATAGAGTGTCTCTACAGAGGCCTGATTATAGAAGGTAGAATCTGACTTTGAGATCCTTAAATTAGGGTTGATCAACTCTTCTCTACTTGATGACCAAAATGCTGGTAAAGCTGTCAGGGTTTCAAAACTTTTTGCAGCTGGCTGCTTTTCTAGAGACATTTGCAAAGGGTTTTCTATTACAGTATTTGTAATGGTACTGTCTGATTTCTTGTCCAAACTCACATTTGTCTGCAGAGATGGGCTTTTTTCTGAGGAAACAGGCACAGTATCTATAAAGTAACAAATAAGAGCTATAATCAAAAAATAAAATTGAAAATACTCTATTTCAAATTTATTGCATTTTCAATAACTGAAGTTTTTAAATGGCATAACAGAATTCTCTCCTGTTTAGTTGTTTCTACTTTTTTTTTTTTTTACTATGTTTCTATTCTGTCTATTTGAAGTACACCCAGGCTACACCTGATGCACCAGTCATTTGGGGGCTGCCTTTTCTCTCTCTCCTCACTGAAGCCAAGTCAAGAAAAGCTTCAAATAACTTGTCTTTAAATATTTCTCCCTTCACCCACTCATCTGTCTCTGAAACCAACATATTTTTAGTATCTTCAAACTTTCATCTTTTACATGATAAACTAGAGAAAATATGCCACATCATACTGGTCTATCCTTACAGAACCTCCAGCTACAAAAAAGCCTTTTTCCTCTGAAATAAAGAATGTCTTCTTGCCCAGTGTCTACACAAGGGCCATGAATGAAAATCACTATGTTAGATGGCAAGTTAATGTTAATAAATCTTTGGTGGGAGAAAAGCAGCAATTTTCCAGAGCAGTTGTGATGATTACTAAAATGTAGTTTCTCATCAGGGTGGGGATCTTTGTCCATTTTATTCACTAGTATCACCAAAGAACCTAGAACATAATATACTGGAATATGTAACAGACAAATGATATTTATTACAAATAGAAGGAATTGAAGGAATGGAAAGAAACTGAAATTTAAAGTGGGTTTGATATAGAAATATCTACCGAATATGAATTATGGGCCTGGTCCAAATTTCTAGATGCAAATTGTTATCAGTACTCTCAGTGCTAGGGTTTGCTCTCAGATAGTTTCATCTGAAGTTGGATATGGAAAGAAACAAAACTATTTTTAAGAGACAGAGTTCATAAAATCAGAAGCATAACCAGGTGAGAGAAGGTGAAAGGAAGACTGTCTCATTAGAGCTCCCACCAGAGAGGAGGATACAGGAATTGTAGGAAGTTGCTGTAAAGTGTTTACATATCACAACGTGCATCACAACATACCTCCTAGTGCACATTTAGATTCTACCATCATCACTGCCAAGCTCTGAATTATTATAAAGAAAAGAAAATTTTCTTTGACTTTAACCTTCCTTTCCATGTTCATCCACAGTCGGAGGCTAACCTGGGCCAAAGTGTTGCTAGTTTACCACAAAATCAGACAATTTAAGAAACCTAAATCATCGCCTCTACCAGGAATGCCATTTGTTCCCAACCCTCTCATCTCCAAACATTTTCATCTTTTAAAACTGTGTTTTTGTTGCTTGGATGTTCAAATATACGTAACAGAATGTGCACGGGTTCTGAGGAGCTAATGGCTGGGCTGTGTCAGTTGTTAAGCCATTGTCTCTTAGCTTCGTGATACTTGGGCTGGTACACCACCAACCACGTCTGCTGTGCCAGCTAACTTCTTCTTAGGTTCTGCCAACAGGAGATGGAGATTGGAAGGCTGGAGCAGGAAGAAAGGACTTGCACTTTCCTGTTGGCCTGCTCCTGACAGCATCACCCCTGCAATGCTTCTTCACTCCATCAGCAACATTCTTTCTAGTCTGTACTTTCCCCCAACACTTGTAGAAGCAGCCTTATCATATCCCCCTTAATAACATTAGCAACCAGCCAGCCAGGATGCCCTCTAAGAGGTCTGGATTACAGAGTTTTGGGTCACCACCCCACAGAGCCCATCCTCCAAGCTGTTAAATTTTAATAATTCCAACCTCTTCCCCCTGCTCCCATATCCCTAGGGCTGGTGGTTTATCCCTGCAGGGAAACCACAGGCAGAAACTGGAGGGGGTCAACACTTGGAAGAAAGGAAGAGCACTGGATGAGTTTCCTGTTTCTCCAAATCATCACCTAAGTTCTAGTCAACTTTATACCATGTGCTAAAAATTTGGCTAAACCTACAGTCTCACTGGCTTAATGATCCAGAGGACAAGATTTGGAGCTACCACAGCACCGGAGAGTCAGGGGTGGGAGGAATTCTAGTAAAAAGAGAGCCACAGAGGAAACCACATCTACTACTATTACAGTCAAATTGCTGATACCAAACCTAACAAAGAAAATCTTCAAAGTATCCACAGAAAGGTGACACACTGCATATAAGGGGAGAATGACATGAATGACAGCTGAGTTTTCATGAGAAGCAATGGAGATCAGAAGACAGTGGAAATTGTGTGTGTGTGTGTGTGTGTGCGCGCATGCGTGTGTGTGTGTATTTTATGCTGACAGGAAAACTGTCAATGCAGAATTCTACATTCAGCAATAACATTCTTTAAAATCAAAGGCAAAATAAAAACGCATTCAGATGAATAAAAACTAAGAGAAATAATTGCTAGCAGGCCTTTATAAAAAGAAATGCTAAAGGAAGTACTTCAAGTTGAAGAAAAATTATACCAGATGCAAAGAGTGCTAGAAATGGGAAATATTAAGGTAAATATAATCAATTTCCTTAAAATATATGTGACTACTTAAAAATTTATAACAGTTTTTTTTTCGGTCATACTTTCCAGACTGGATAAAAAACAAGATCCAATTATATGCTGTATACAAGGGAGTTTAAAAACAAAGTCACAAATAAACTGAAAGTAAAAAGGATTTTAAAAGATATACCATGCAACATTAAGTATTAAAAAGCTGAGTAGCTACATTAAAATCAGATAAAATATTCTTCAAGACGAGGGGTATTCTTAAAGAATAAAAGGGACAGTTCATAATGACGAAAGAGTCAATCATCTGGAAGATATAAACATTATACGTGTGTATATGCCTAATAGAGTTTCAAAATAAATGAAGCAAAACTGATAGAATTAAAGAGAGAATTAGACAAATCCAACTAAGTCACAGTTGACAATTTGATACCCCTCTCTCAGCAACTGACAGACTGCACAAAATGTCAGAAGGATACAGCCGACTTAACAACACTATCAACTACCCTGACTTAATCAACATCTGTAGAGTGCCACACCTAACCACTGCAGAATACACAGCTTTTGGTAAGTGTGCAGGTATACATGGCATGTTTACCAAGATAAACTATATGCTGAGCCGTAAAACAAGTCTCAATAGAATTGAAATCTTGAAATCTCATATTAACTTCTCTGGCCAGGGGAATTGAGATAAAAATAAATAACAATAATATACCTGAGGAAAAAAATTCCCAAATATTTGGAAATTTAAAAATACACTTCAAATACCCATGGGTCAAAAAGAAACTCTGTTAAAATAACCAGTGCTGATTAGACTTCCTCTTCTGGCTGAGATGATTAGGGGCTGGATTTAACCTACTACTTAAAACAACTAAAAAACTGTACAAAATTGATTAAACAGTGTTTCGAGACATTGCACAACAGGCAATACAGGCAGTGAATCCGGAAAGAGGGAAATAGACAAGGTGAGCCCCAAGGACTGTCCCAGGATACTGCCTGGAGAGTTTCCAGGCCACGGAGAAGGAAGTGGCAACCCAGGCGGAGTACAGTGGTATTCTATCCCCGAGTTGAGAGGATAGAACTGGGCGTCTGCAGAGGCCAAGATGACTGGAGTTTACAGGGCAGAGCACTGGAGAGGCCTCTGAAGATCTGCGCATCAGTGCATGCAGGTGAGGAAACTGCCTAAGCCAGGGCAGGCACCTCCCCAAAGGAACAGTGGCAGGATCTTCAGAGCTCACACGGGCTGGCAGCTCATGCTTTTCCTAGCCAGTGGAAGACCTCACAGGACACTGGTGAGAGTAACACACATTGCTAGTGGGAACATAAAATGGTAGTTGCTTTGGGAAACATTTTGGCTGACCCAGCCTCTCCATTCCTAGGTATTTGTATGAGAGAAAACAAAGTATAAGTCCTCACAAAGACCTCTTCATGATTGTTTATGGCATATTTATTTGTGACAGACAAAATCTGAAAACAATCCAAATGTCCCTCAACAGGTGGGATAAACTAATAATGGTATATCCATATACTGGGATACTACTCAGTGATAAAAATGAGTGAACTATCGATGCACACGACTTCAAAATAATTATGTCAGACAGTGAAAGAAGCAAGACACAAAAGTACCTACTGTATGGTTCCGCTAAAAAAATTCTAGAAAATGAGAAAAATCTATACTGGCAGGAAGTAGATTAGTGGTTACACAGGAACAGGGATGGGGCCAGGCAGGGAGGGGCAGGTGGGAAGGATTACCATGGGCACAAAGAAACTTTGAGGGATGATGAATATGATTTTGATTGTGGTTGTCATTTCATGGGCATATACGTATGTCACAACTTATTAAATTATGCACTTTAAATATGTGCATTTATTGTATGATAATTATATCTCAATAAGGCTGTCAGAACCATAACTGGCACATTATTTCCTCTCTACGGGACTCTGGCTGATACAGTGCTTTAGATGAACTACTGCTTTCTCTTTCAATTAAATGCTCTGGGGCTGAGGGAGAATAGAAATAAGGGAAATCAATCAGGAGACCAAAGAAATAATTCAGATTCTAAGATTAATTTCACACCAAAACAAGTGCTAAGAAACTACACATTGAGGTACTGCGTTAGGTTTAGAGGTACAAAGATGTAAAAAAGGTTGAAGGAAGTCTTCTAAAAGTGGCAGTGTTTGAACTGAGCTGAAAGGGTGAGACAGAGTCAACCAGGATGAAAAAGACAGGAAGCTGGTCCAAGTAGATGGGACAACCTCAGCAAAGGAATGAGGACTGTGGACAGTGTAGTGTAGGGGAAAGCAGGGCAGATACAAAGCATTCAGTGTTACTACTGCGAAGTGTGTGAAGAGTGGAGGAGTTAAATCTGGAGAAAAAGGAAGGAGCTGGGTCTGGGGGACCTCTTGACTGACAGGCAGGAGTGATGAGGAAGAATGAAAGTGAAATCTTAAGATTTCACTTTGAAACCTTGAAACTCATTCCTCTGTAGCTGCCTCAAGTGAACTTTGATGGCTCTCCTCCATCTCTCCAAGCTATCTTTTCAACATTCTTCCCTGACTCTGTTTCCTCTAAAATGTAGACAGTCTATCCCTGGCCTCTTTCTCTTCTGCCTCTACAATATCCCAGGGCGATGTCGTCTCTTACTGTACTTCAAGTAGGACGAGATGTATCACCTGCGTGCAAGTAATTCCCACATTGTGATTCTCAGCTCTGACTTTGGCTGAGTTCTAGCCCCAAATACCTACCTAGTCCTCTGCACAGGGCAGTCCCACTACCCTCCAGCCTCCTCACCGTTGGGTGTCTGTTTTACTTCTATTAATACGACCATCAAGCAGGGAGGGTATAGTTCAGTGGTAAAGCATGTGCTTAGCATGCATGAGGTCCTAGGTTCATCCCCAGTACCTCCAATACATACATACATATATACATACATACATACATACATACCTAATTATCTCACCATCCCCCCCCAAAAAAAGAAATATGACCATCAACTTCCCAGTCGCAGGTTATTCTGGAGCACAGTTGCTACCACAGCCTCTAAGAGGTCTCCCTGCCCTGTCTCCTCGGTTCACTCCGCACAGCACAGCCAGAGTGACCTTTCTAAACTGAAAATCAGATCCTGTTACTTCTTTCCAGTATTTCCTCAAACTACTTAACATGCTTTTACAAGGCTCTTCATAGGTTAGTCCCCATTCACCTCTCTTGCCTCATTTGTACTGTTTTTCCTGGAACCGTACGACTCTGGTCTACTTAACATCTTCCAGTTTTTCACATTTACTGTGCTCCCTGAGGGCACCATGGCATCACCCATGCTGTTCCTTCCGCCTGAAATGCTCTTCTCCCTCTTTGTATCTGATTTCCAGCTTCCGGGGTGATGTCCATTAGGTGGACACACATTTTCATGTCTCTGTGTTTCTGCTCATGTTCCCTCAGTCTATCCTCATCCTTATTCTTCTCTGTCAAAGACTGTTCCATTCTTCTAAACTTAATTCAAATACCACCACCTTTGTGAAATCTTTTCTATATCCTCCAGGTTAAAATGAATCCCTCTTTTCTTTGCTTTTGCATAACACAATGTGAATATTCTTATTTCCACTTATTTCTTTATTTCAAATATTATTCATTCATTTGACAAATGTGTATTAAGTATGTGGCAGGCACTAAGCTCTGGCGCCAGCAGTAAACACCTGTTGTTGATGACTTTTTAGAACTCTTGTTTATAGCTCTGTCACCCCAGTAGGCTGTACACCCCTTCAGGACACACACCTTATTCAACTTGTTCAACCCGTAAGTGACCAACGGAATATCTAACAGTCACCTGATAAATGTCTGGATGATCTATCTAGCCTTTAAAAGAAACCTGACCGTGGGACAGGAGAAGTCTTAGAGGACGTTCTCATTCAGTCCCTTCGTGATTTACACAAGAACCTGAGACTTCCAGAGATTAGGTGACTTGCCGGGATCACATAATGATTCAAGGGCAGAAGTAGGACTAGAACCCCAGATTCCTGAATTCTAAATTGATGCTCCTCTCACTAGGGGAATAAAAATAGGAGCAAAGAGTGTGGTAGAACCAGCTGCACCAGGCACTTCTTTACTAACAGTCATTCTAACTGTTCATAACTGGGAAGCGGCTGGAGCTGACCTTGGGAGCAGGCCACGTGTCCCTGGGGCCGCCTATCGAGATGCAGGGCCATGTGCAGGAGGGCTGCCTTAAGTACACAGTTGGCCTGTGTACCTGTGTCTGTCCATCTTCTCCCAGGAAGGGGACTGAGGTAGATTTTTTTTCTTGGATTCATATAAAGAACAGACAGCATTTATGGAAATTTTTCTGAAGTCCAGGAGAGCTTGTGGGGATTTGAAGGAGAACAGCAAGAAATTTGTCTTTTTATGTTTGAACACAAAGCACATAAATGGATACTCTGTAAACACTAAAGGGATTTTTTTCATGAGGGCATCCCAACTTTCTCTGGGAGAGAATTTCTCTGAGTTCCACTGAAAAGGCAGAGGAGTACAGAGTGAATTAATCTGGTTGGCTTGCCAGTTTCTCATTTTCTTTCAATTTAAACCTGAATGTCAAAAAGCTTTGTTCTCAAGTATCTATCCAGCAGACTCTGGATGGGAAGCCCAGTATCAAATTATGACACTGTACCCAGTCTCTTTATTGTACAATGCTTTACACCTGCTCTATACTTGATTAATGCAAAATAGGACCTTGAAATGTCAGTCATATTAAAGTTGGTTTGGTTATTCTTGATAGTTATCTTTAGGAAGAAGCTTATTCCCTGTGTAAGACATCAGACAGAAAATTTAAATACAGGCTATCACCAAAATGCCTGAAGCAAGGAAAAGAAGAACAGCACACCTCCATGTTTTGAGCCTAAGGACAAAAGAGAAACAGCTATGCTGTCGAAGGTACTGAAACTGTTTTTGCTAGTTTGGAGATGATGATGAAGTCATTTTTGAAAGAGAACTTCAAATTTAATTCTGAGTTGAGAGACTTCGCCTACAGATAGGAACAGTCCAATACTGGTAACTGTTTTTCATTTTTCAGTAATTCCACTGCCTTGTTTCAGGTATATAATCACTGCAAATTACTTTATATTCTATTATATTGTGAATCTAACAATGGGTGTTATATTCCAGCAGAGCTACTGCTGTGATCAATTCCCCTGTTGGTCTGATACGTAGTATCCAATTACAGCTACAAAGCAGAGAGCTGGCAAGCATGACAAAAGATGGATGCCAAAATACTTCTTCCTGTAGTTTAAAATCGTATAACCAAAGGGGCTGCTTGCTACTTTAGTAATTATGTTAATCAAAGGAAATATGATCTGAAGATAATAAGGCCATTTTGCTAAAAGGCCACAGTTATAAATTACTAACATAGAGGGGTGATTTGAATTGCTCTTTAATATATTAGTCTAAAGTAGACAAGCCATTAATTTAAAATGGATATTTAATGTGAAACTTAAATAACATATTTGACATGAAAATCTTAATTTGCCTTACAGTATAAAGCCCCAAATAATCATATTAAATTAGTATAGCTATAATCTCCCTAAGATCTGTGTGTGTTAAGTGTGTGTATGCATGTGTATGTGTGTGTATGCATGTGTATGTGTGTGTATGTATGTGTGTGTGTATAAACATAGTTGTAAGTTCTGAGAATTTTTAAGTCATCTATCATTATATTTAACTGTAGTATATATTATATTCAAGTGTTAAAATAAGAAAACATATTTGGAAAATACAGCTATGAAATATGCCAAGTATATTTACTACTTCTTTTGATATAAATTGGATATAATGGTTTAATTTCTCAGAAAAATGGAGATATGGACACATTTAAATGTGTTTTTCCTTAAAAAAATCTTTAAGTGGAATAGCTGAAGACTTTCAGGCCACAAAAATGAATCAGAATGGATTATAAAATAGGTAAGGGACACTCATTATCAAATTTTAAACCATAGTTATGGTTCCACCAATAATAAAAACCATAATTTTCCTCAATAGATTATCCTTATCAAAACTGAAGCTGGAAGTGTCTTTGGTAGCGGTCATTATCTATCTTAATGTCTGTCTTAATTTAGGCTAGAGTTTAAGTGGAACCTGGTCTCTGACATGCTAAGGTCTCCACACATTACAGAGCACACTTCAGGCTGACTGAGATGGGCAGGTGCCTGAAAGCACAAGTGTCTGTGATCATCCAACCAAACCTTATAATGAAAGTAAAACCCTACAGGTGACACTATGAAGCTAAATTGGGTCAGAGGTTCAATTCTGACATGAATTAAACATACAAAATGTTTGAAGTGGTACCCAGCACACAGTAAAAGAATATAGTTACTGGGTATTGTTATTACGGAACAGACAGTCTGAAGAAGTGGCTCACAAGGGAGTCCCAACCACAGCCCTGGCTGGAAGCAGACGGGAACCTGAGCATACCAGGCACTCTCCTGCCCCTCGCCCCCTACAGAACTTTCTGTATTCACAGACCACAAGCAGGACGCATGCCCTTCGTGCCCACTGGCTTTTGTATTTAAGGCCAAGAGAACTGGTGTGCTGTGGAAAGAGGATGAGGAGATGAATTACAATTCTCAAACATTTTCCCCATTAGATGTACAGACCAATAATAAACTTTTTTACCTCAATACTGAGTAAAACTCATGTCTAAGCTTGCAATACTGCAGCAAACCTTTAAATATCATTTAAATTGTGAATTCAAATGAAGTGCTATTTCTCATGAATGCTCTACTACTCAAAATAAGCAGACACAAAAAAACTTCACCTATTAAAACTTCACATATTGTATATGTCCCTTTGGGAAACATCTTACTGAATACCCAAGATGACAGCTACCATTTCTCTTCCCGCTGGCAGACGGGGATGGGATGGGCCATGTTCTTATAGTGCTCTGCTTATATATACATATATATATAGATGTATATATATATATATATATAGATGTACAATATTATGTTAGTTTCAGGTGTACTATGTAGTGATTTGACATTTGCATACATTATGAAATGATCACCATAAGTCTAGTAACCATCCATCTCCATAGAAAGTTATTACAATATTATTGGCCATATTCCTTATACTGTATATTACATCCCCATGGAGTATTTATTTTATAACTGAAGGTTTGTACCTCTTAATCCCCTTCACCTATTTCACCCACAGCTTGTATTTTAATAAATGACTTAAAGAACTATATTGTAAATTTATCTGTGTAATGTTTCATTTGCTCTTTTTATTCCAGCATCTTCCACATATTTTCACTCATTCATTTATGCAATAAATACATTGAGGATCGACTATGTACTAGGCACTGACTGTGCCTGCAAATACAAAAAAGTCAGCAGAATTAGACCCGCAAAGCCTTTAGACATTGTTAATTCACTGGAATTACAAAACACAGAAGATAAAATCACCATAGATATATTTGATTTGTGTGCATATGTATGACTGAACTATTATGCTGTACACCAGAAACTGACACAACATAGTAAACCGACTATATTTCCATAAAAAAAAAAAATCAACTCCAAAAAAAATTAAGAAAACTGGGAACTGGAAGACAGGGACAAAGAAATCATTGAAAAGTAGAGCACACAGATGAAACAAAAAGAAAACATGGATGTGAGGGGTGAGAAAGTTTAAATCAATCTAATCAGAGTCCCAACTCTCCTTCCACTCTCGAATTCCCTGCCCCGTGACAGGTCAGCCATTCTTAATTACTCGAAAGGCACCCCCCGCCACACACAGGTGCTGTCCCACCTCCTGGTCTGCTCTGCGCTTTCACTTTCCTTTCCTTCAGTCTTATGGGACAAAGCAGCTTACAGGTCAAAGCCCCTCCTCTGAGCTCTGCTCTTCCCGGGTGCTAGAACAGAGAGAGGGGAGTAAGGCACGAGTCTGTCTCTTCCCCACCTGCCCCCTGTTGTGGCCACACATTTATGGTGGTTGCTGCTTCTTTGGCTACGATGGGCACCCATCCTCTCTGCATGGCAGGTACCCCAACACTGACTCCCTCATGAGGTGAGTATGAGTGTACCCTGGGGTGCCCCTAATGACACCATTTCTGAAGGTGGGACATCAAGGTCTGGTTCGGCTTATTCCAACCACCTCCTGCTGCCTCCCCGCTGCAGTCCCACTGACTTCCAGTCTAGCACCTTGGGTCTGAAGTGCGCTAGAATCCCCTCCTCCTCCCTTCTTCTCTCCAGGGTGACTGACCACTTCTGGAGAAAATTCACAACTGTGAACCTGGGAGTCGCCTGGGTCCTCAGAGCTCTCCTGTTTCCCTCAAAGACAACTCCAAACCTTCGCTGCTCTCCTCAAGCAACTTGACCTTTTTTCTCTCACTTTTAGAAGATGATTTTCACTCCACTTGTCAAGAAAAGAGAGACTTTTAAACTGATCTGATTCAGCTTCTTGCCTGAATTGATCTGATTGGTCCACAACCAATCCTTACACCCAACCCTTCAGTCCTGAAGTTCAGAAACCCCTCTTACCAGGCCTGTCCTGCCATCCGTGTCACTGAAACACCCACACAAGTCACTTCCTCTCTTTCTAGTCTTCACCTTCTTTTCTTATTAGCTTCTCCTCTCAGCTCACAGATGCCCAGTCTCTTCTATTTTAAACACTTCTTCTCTGGGCCCCTCTGATCGTTGTTCAATCTTTCTCCTGCTCCCCTCACCCAAACACACTGAAAAATGATTTTTCCCCAGCTGAATCCACTTCCTTCTTTCCTGTTCAACTCCTCAAAACACTATAAGCTGGCTTCCATTCCTATCTTTCAACTGAAGCTGCCCTCTGGGAGGCTAGCACTGACCTCTTAACTGCTGAATCCAATGGAAATTTTTCAGTCCTTATGTCACAGGAATTCTCTGTGGCATTTAAGATTGATTAGCCTTTCCTCCCTCTGCATCCTTCATTTCATACCTTCATTCATTCAGAAGATATTTATTAGGCCACGTGTCACACACTCTTCTAGGTACTAAAAATACAGCAGTGTATGAAAACAGCTATATCCTCTTGCAGCTCACATTACAGTGGGGGAAGAAGAAATTAACAATTAGGTATTTAGATATAGTAAGTCAGATGGTGGTCAAGTCTATGGAGGACAATGAAGCAGTTAAGGAGGGTTCAGGGAGTGCCAGGGAATGGGCAGGCTTGTGGGGGAGGGGTGGGGGACAAGACTCACTGTTAAGGTGACATTTAAGCAGAAAACTGAAGGGGGTGAGAGAGAGACGCATGCGGACAAGTGGAGGGCAGAGTGCTCCAGTTGGAGGGAAGAGTCCCTGTAGAGAGGGAGAGGCAGGAGGGTACCTGGCATGTCCCAACACCACCAAGGGGTCTAAGGCAGCTGTGCAGAGCGAACAGGGAGGAGGAGAGGGGGGAGAGGAAGGCAGATCAGAGGGTCCTTGTGTGAGGTGAGAAGTCCCTGGAGGGATTTAAGCAAAGGAATGATACAGTATGACTTCTTTTTTATAAAATCACTTTGGCTTTTATGTAAAGAAAGGCTACAGGGGGCAAGGGGAGGAGCAGGCCACAAGTTAGGAGACCGCTTCAGTAACCCACCTTAGCCAGACTGGTTGACAGGACCAGGACAAGCAACAGAGGTGGTCTGATTCTAGATATACTTTGAAGGTAGAATGGATATGAGAGAGAAATAAGCCAGGGGTGACTCTGAAGGGTTGGGCTGGATGCAGTTCCAGTCCAGCTGGCTGTACGTGAGGCTGTCCTCACAGGCCTCTAGCATCTTTCTGCTGAGGCCTTCCTGCCGTCCAGGCCGCCCTACTGGACCGGCAGCTCTTGCTCCTCCATAACCCCCATCTGGGCAGCCCATGCTGTGATCAGCTACGGGTCACAGGCCATCACCAGGCCTCTGTGGTTTTACCACCAAAGCTACTGGTCAGCTTTTCCCTCTCCCAGGCCAGAGTCAGACTCTGACTATAATCCTAGGCATGAGTCAGGCACTGGTCTCCAGTTCCAGGGAATGTACTTGAAAGCCTCTCTCCCTGGGGCTGGGGTTAGCAAGGAGCAGTCTTCTCACTGCTGCCCCATAGGGGGTTGCGTGGAGACTCAGAGCATGATAACAGCTGTCGTCCGAGAAATTTCTTCACCAGATTCTCCCTCTTCCACCACAATGTCCCCCTTAAAAGGTTCCAAACTCTGTGTGTGTGTTTGTGTGTGTATGTGGTGAGGTGAGGGTGGGGCTCAAGAGTCACAGAGTAGGTTTTCACCCATTTCCTTTAACAATCTCCACATATGGATTTGATATCTGGTATCTGTTTTATTATTAGTTTCTAAAGCAAAAGAGAGTCAGAAAGAGTCCATTTTAACATCCTATTACACATACGTAGTCTGGCTGAGTCCAAAGTCACTGTATTGACCCACCTCCTGAATTATTATTCAGAGACTTTAGAACCCTATAACTAATTTACCCTTCTCCTCAGTCACATGCTGTTATAACATCTAGCATTTCAGTTCTTTTTCAAACACCAGAAATTACAATTATTTTACATTACTTTTTATTTTATTACTATTTTTTCAATGGAGGTATTGGGGATTGAACTCAGGACCTCGTGCATACTAAGCATGTGCTCTACCACCAAGCTATACCCACCCCGCCTTCCAATACTACAAATTAAATGTTATAATTAGTTTTTTAAACTACATCTGCTCATATTCACCTGTACGTTTACCGATTTCTTTGCTCACCATTCCTTCTTACACTCTGACATTAATTCTGGAATTCCTGAAATACATGGTTACAAGTTCCTGAGGGCCTGTGGTGGTAAACCCAGCTTCTGTTTATTTCAGGTGTCTTTTTTTGAAAGGAACTTTACTTCATTGTTTTTCTTAAATGATTACACACTTTAGGTTGACAGATATTTTTTCTGAAAACAGAAAGATATTATTGCCTGTCTTCTGGCTTCCAGTGTGGTTGCTGAGAAGTTTGTTTTGTTATTCTGTCACAGAAATTTGCTTTTCTCTCTTTCTTTACTGCTCCACAGGTTTACTATGATATGAGAGTTTGCAGTTTTAGCTCTGTATCCTATTGGTATATAGTGTGCTTCCTGTACCTTTGGATTCATGTCTTTCATCACTTCTGGAAAAATTATCTCCCCCCATCTTATCAAATACTACCTCTCTATCTACATATATATTCTCTCCCTCTGGGACTCTGATTGGTTATATTAAACTTCATTTATCATTTATGTCTCAAGTTTTCTTTAGTATTTTCCAACTTCTTGGCCTCTTTGCTGCATTCTGGGGAATTTTTCCTAATACACATTCTAATACAGTCATTGTGATGGCAGTTTGATCTATTGTTTAATCCATCCACATCCACTGAGTTTTTACTTTGAAACAATTTTATTTTTCCTTTCTGAAAGTTTTATTTGGTCATTTTTCAAATCTGTCTAGTCATCTGTCCCTTATTGATTCCACCTTTTTTTTCTTAAACATTTCATATTCAGCTGCTTAATATTCTGCAGCTAAAAGCTCATGTCTGAAATCCTTGGAAGGTAAATCTGCTGTCTGTGACTTCGCTGACTCTCAGTCAGGCAGGCTTATTCCCATATGTTTTTGGTGATCACTGATCATGACATTCTGTTTGGCCAGATTAATCTGTAAGAGTCCTGGAGTCCAAACTGGGCCTGCTCTCCTCCAGAAAGGATCTGTGTTTTTGTCAGGAGTCAGGTTAGTCCCTTCTTAGTGCTCCTAGCGCTCCACTTAATGCAGAAGTCTGAGGCTCCGCTTCCTCCCCTGCCGCAGGCTCAAGCCTTAGTTTTTTGACTGTAGATGCTGATATCAGCATTCGCCTTCAAGAAAAACTGCCTTTTGATTCCTTTAAACTCTTAGTTCCCTGCTCTAACCAGGTTTCAGTTCTGGGTTTATTTGGTTTCTGTGTTTTTCTTCTGTTTTGCCCTTAGAGATTTCTTTTATCCCCAAGAACCCAACAGTGCATTAAAAGGTATCTTTTATTCCAGAATCTAAGGGTTCTGTTTGTCTTTTAGTTGCAGGAGGACCTTCAGAGTGTCTAGTCCACCACATTGCTGAAAATGAAAGAAGTCAGGAGTATAGTTTTTAACCCTGTAGATAATGAAAAGCCATTAAAGGCTGTTTTGAGGATTTGTGTGTTTCACAGATCACCATGGAGATTATATGGCAGATAGACAGGGGTGAGTTTAAGGCAAAGAGATCACTGACAAAGGTAATCTAACAGTGCAGGCTACACACAGATGACAAGGGCCCACACAGGAGGGATAGATATGACAGTTAAAATGATTATCATAGAAGTGTCACAATTTAGTGATTAAATATTTCTGAATAATAAAGCTTCTTCCAAGTTTATAGGTAGCAAAGGATTGGTAACTATCATTATGAAAGTATTAAGCACTCCTTTCTGGGTTTTTCTTTCCTAAATTAATTGAGTCCAATACCTCCAGGAAGCAAAACAACTTTTAAAATCTATATTTATGTAAAACATTTGAACTTGGCATGAGCCACAACTGAGTTATCAAGATTTGTAACTGCTGTAGCCCTTTGCTTATCTTGTCTGAAGGCCACACTGCATGTTGATCCAAAAGAAACACCTGCCGCAAAACTCTAACACACTTTCAGAGTACCTCTGTAGTGCAATAGTGCCATCTATCATATTACACACTCACATGTGGGCACGTGCACACACACACACAAATCTTTAGACAGGAAAAAGGATATTTGCAGAAGTCTAGTCAACCTATGAGAAACTAGGTCATTCACTGTCTACTTCACCCAGTCCTCTAAAGCGCCCATACCATGTTTGCAGAAGACAATAATATGAAGAGGAAAAAATCCAGAACCACAATTTACATTTTGTTAAAACTGCCAACTTCAGGGGAAATGAAACTTCAGGGGAAATTGAACATGCTGGACATGCTGGACTATAATCAACAAGAAGGGCAAAGAGATTAAATACTAGATTTCTCTCTGAATTTTTATTAAGGGATTGGGTATGTTTGATGATGACCTACATTCAAGGTTTGTTGTGCTTTTTAAAATAGTAATAAAATTCTCAGATCTCTGAAATGCACAGCAGACATACCACCATCCAGAAAACACAGAATCTTTAGTTAGGTGTCTCAAGGAAAGAGACTGTTTCAAGAAACAGGAAAAATAATCGTCTAAGTTCCAATTTAGTTATTTCAGAGTACTCATATTCAGTATTTCTGGAGTAAATACAAGACTTCAAATGGATGTCTCAGAGGCACCTCAAACATAATGTATTCAAAACATAGCTCTTAAGGTACCCCCCCCAAACCTGTTCTCCCCACCTTCTCAGTAAATGGCACCATCACACACTCACTTCCCAAAGGCAGAACACTAGGAGTCACTTTTGTTCCCATCCTTTTCCTCAGTCTCCAGAGCCACTGCCTCCACCCTTGGCCATGGTCCTGGACAGGCTGCACAGCCTCTTCACTGGTCTTTCTGCTTCTGCACCCCCTCATAACACTCACTGCCCCTTGGTTTATATTTAAGTAAATACAAATCAGATGGTATCACTCTTCTGCTTCAAATGTGCCCACTGTACTCAGAATTCAGTCCAACCCCCCTCCCCGTGACTTTCACAGTCCTGCATGATAGGGCTCCTGCCTACCTTTCTCTGATCCCCTTTCACACCACCCTCCCCTCATTTGCTATGTTCTGGCCTCACCAGTCTCCTCGCAATTCCAGGAACAAGCTAACCAGTTAACTGGCTGTTGCTGTTCCCTCTACTTGGATTGTTCCTTCCCAGGCTTCTTCATCCTCATCTTACGTCATATCACCTCTTCACAGAGGCTTTCTCTGGTCACCCAACTAAAGTTTAGACTCCCATCATCACTTTACAAAAGTTGCCTATTTCCCTCACAGCTCGTGTCACGCTCTGTAATTACTTAACTAGTTTACTGCCAATCCTCTTCACCAGAACGGAAGCCCCGAGGGCAGACAGGGCCTGCACACTCCCAGCATATCTCACGCCTACCACAGGGCCTGACACACAGCAGAAACTCTGTAAGTATCTGCTGAATTTAACCCAAATTTCTCAAACTTCCCTTCTAACATTTTATTAGTATTTAGCAATTAGCATCTACTTGTTGATAGTTATTTCAGCTTCTGCTTATGAAAAGTAAGACAAACTCTGGGTTTTGACTCTAAAGAGTTAGTTCACTAAGTTGGGGTTTAGAGCACACCTACCACTACAATCAATATAAACAGCAGCAACACTCCTCATTAGCATCAGAATCCACAAAACACGCGGCTTTATTGAGTCGAATTCGGCTCCAACAAAGAATCAACAATGTTGAGCATCCCTCCTATGCTCAGTCCATCTTCACCCTGAGAATGTCCCCAGGCTTCTGCTCTTTTCTCTCCAACATCTTACCAGTTCTGACTCATCCAATATTCAATTCAATAAAGATTAATGGAGAGCCTGCTATGTGCTGGGCATTGTGCTAGAAACTGGAGACACTAGGGTGAAAGGATGATGATGAAGTATTAACAGCCAATGTCTCCCTCCCCACAACTCCCACACATCTTGAGTCCCCAAGGCCCTTTCTCCACGTCACCAAAATATGAAGTTGCCACTGCCCAACAGGAAGTTTCCTGGTGGGTCCAGAAGGAAAGACTTAAGTTGAAAACAAACAAACAAAAGCCAGATTAACTTGTAACAGAGGGAATTTGGGAAGAATATTGATGTAGGTTGTTTCGTACCTGCCACCCCACCTCCAAGCATCTACCTCAGACTAGATTTTCTGAGATGGGAGATGAACAGAGGAAGCAAGAATTAGATACTGGTGAGGGAGGTCTTGTACCCTGAACCTGTCCAGAGCCAAGTGTTGGGAGTTGGGGAAACCAGGGAAGGTCCAGTCATCCATCTATCCAACCAGTATTTCCTGAGCACCTATGACTAGCTGGCCACGCTTTTAGGCACTGAGCATTCAGCAGTGAACAAAACAGAAAAAAAGTCTCCCCCTCACGCTGCTTTCATTCTGAGGGTGAAGAGGTGGAGCCTGGAGAAAGAGTAACATTATGGAATTCTCCCACCCCTCTTCACCTCATCCAGCAGAACAGGATGGAAGCAGTAGAACAGGAATTCAAGTAGGGGATCTGGGAAGACAGTATCTGAGCCAGGCACTCAGAATCCCCTACTATGGGAAAGAATTTATATTTTCTGCCACCAGGAAATTTAAAAATTACCCTGAATTACACACACACACACACACAAATACAGCTACTCCTTCTGGCACACTTTAAGACATGCTTGAAAATATGCGGGTGACTCAAGCACGAGTAAGATGCCACGTCTGCCTTTGAGGGCTCCTCCATCTCTGCGACAGCCCCTTGTCTTTCTTCACCCACCTCTTCTAAATCCCACTAAGATAGCCCCTCAGGTCTCTCTCTGCCCTCTAGATTTTCCTTCTAAAACCCACTAACTTGAGTAACATCTAGAAACTAAGGGGAGGGGTACATCCATGCTGTGTCTCTGGGATCCTGCCACACCAGAGACAGAATCCGGTTTCAGACCAAATTTGAAATGATATTAAAGGAAAAGCTAAATAAATAATATCTGAGCCAACACCAATGCCCACGTGCATTCCCTCTCTAGATCCTTGTACATTATTTTAAATCGTATGTGTTTTGAACATTTCCTCCTTTTAAATAGACTCTTTTTAACTAATATAACAATCAAATATCAATTAGGGATGAGGAAAATTCCACAAAATTTCCAAAGGCAACTCTGCAGGTAGTGAACCTCACAGGTGAACTTGGAGTACCCCTCTTACGCTGCTCACGCTGCTCTTCTTTTGAAGAACTGGGATGAATCTTCTCCGAAGACACATTAAAAGTATATGCAAAAAATACAGAAAGAGCACTGTGAGGACGACTGTATTCAATTAGGGGCATCTCAAACAATATTTATTTAGCCAACAAATATTTAGTGGAGCACTTACTATGCGCTAAGCACTGGATTAGAGGCAGAGGACATACTGATGAACAAGACACAGACCTCTCAAAAAAATCATCGTCTAGTTGGTTTCAGGCTGGGGGAAATAACGGGCGATGACAATACAGCAGAATCAGCGCTGGATCTGGAGCATGTGCGGAGTGCCGGGAGAGCCCGACGAGGAGAAATAACTCCTGCCATCGGCGAGTCAGGAAAGGCTTCCTGGGAGAAGCAACATCTTAGCTGAAGCTAAGTATTCAAACGAATAGGGACAGAGGACAGAGGGGAGAGGAGGTCTTCCCAGCTGAGGAAGGGGCATATGCAAAGTGTGAGAGAACATGGCATTTAAGGCAAGGAGTTCAGCATCCTTAGCTAGACACTGCGTGTGATGGGGGACGAAGGAGGTGAAAAGTAACCTGGAGGGGAGAGAATAGGCCCATGCTGAACGGAGCTTATCCGCTATGCTAAGGTGTTAGTCTTTATCCTACAGGGAGCTCCTCAGAGTCCTGGCCTGATTATAGAGTTGCATTTTAGAAACGTTCTAAGTCTCTCGTTCTGTTTTGACCCCTGACTGCTCTTCCTAACTTGCATGCCTCCAGTCCTTTCTTTACATTGCGTCCTCAGTCATCTTTCTCAAGCGAGGAGCTGGCTGTATTGTGCCCCTGCTTGAAACACTGCAAAAGCTCCAATGGTTATTCAGACATATTATCAGGAGACCAGGCCTTCACGCCTGTCTCAGTCTGCTAGCGCTGCTGTAACAAAACACCACAGACAGGGTAGCTTATATACAACAGAAATTTCTCTCTCACAATTCTGGAGGCTGAAGTCTGAGATCAGGGTGCCAGCACACTCAGGCTCCGGGGAAGCCCTCTTCCCGGTAACAGACTGCAGACTCCTCGCTGTGTACTCAGACAGGGGAAGGGGCTGCGGAGCTCAGTGAGGTCTCCTGCATAAGGTCACTACTTCCATTCATGAGGGCTCCATCGTCATGACCTAATTACCTCCCAAAGACCCCACATCCTATGAAAATTGATAAGGGGAAACTTCACTAAAATAGAGTCTGGAGGCCAGAAAGGAGAGCTCTCAGGCATGTACCACTCAATGTCAATAGAGATACTAACAGGAGGAGATGTACCTTGCATCTCCCCCAGGAAGTGACACTACTTTACTAGAGCCAGCAGGAGGAAGAAAGAATTTATCCTTGCCTGGCAACAGCTCAACCAATGAAAGACTGTCACAATTCAGCCGATGAAAAGCCACGACACTTTGAACTCTCATTTTCCTCCAATGGACTTTTTGTTTATAACAGCCCTTCTCCACTTCCCCTTCTCCTCTATAAAAGAGCTTCCTCTGGCTTTGCTTTACTGGATTTGCATATGGATTGCCATAGTTGCATGTCCAAATTGCAATTCTTTGCTCTCCTGAATAAACATGCTTTGCTGATAAAGAAACTGGTTGTTTTATTATTTTAGGTTAATACTCTTAATACCATCACTTTGGACATTAGGTTTTCAACATACGAACTGGAGGATAGACACAAACATTCAGACCACAGCAGTGCCACTTTGCCCAGGAAGCTCTGCGCTTACATTCGTTATTCTAGCTAATATTAACTGTGCCTCTTTTCACTCTGGTATCCTGGTTTGGACAATAAATTATATGGTCACTTTTATTGATAAGGCTTTGCTTATCTCTCTGGCTTCATCTGGTACTTCTCCTACCATCCACTTAATCTTAAGGCTCTGCTAAATTTCTTTCAGTTCTTCAAACCTGCCGCCCAGCTTCCTTTTACCCCATCCTCTTGGTCTCTCCCATACTGTTCCCTCTGCCTAAGAAAGTCTCTTCTCTCCTCACTTGGTCTGGCTCATTCTGCATGTAATAGGCAAAATAGTGTAGTGAACTGTTTTTCAAACAGCAGACTGTGATCTGTTAGTAGGTTATGAAATCAATTTTGTAGGTCACATCCAGTATTTTAAGAAACTGTCTAGAATAAAATAGAATGGATTAGAGTCATTGTCAATAACTATTGTGAAACTATCGTTTCAGGTGTGTGTCTGTGTATACCAGGTCATTACACAAAAGGCATATCTGACTGTGGGTCACAGTCAAAAGGTTTGAAACACAGCAGCACAGGCTCTGGGATCAGACTATTTTGGTCTAAATCCTGACTCTGCCACTTCCTAGCTCTGTACCTAGGCAAGTTATTTCAAATTTCTGTGTGGATTTTCTTCATCTATCTCGTAAGACTGTTTTGAAGATTAAATGAAATAAAATGCTGAAAGTACACCCAGCACACACAATATAAGTGTTGGCCATTTCATCGTTATCCTTCAGGTTCCTGTTTGGACATCACTTTCTCTAGGAAGCCTCCCGTAACCTCTGCAGTCAGGGTTAGGTGGCCTCTCGTGTGCTTCCCTGTCCTCTCCCTATCCTGACACTTATCTCGTTTGTCTGATTAGACCTGACCAGGGCTGACTAGACCACTAGACTGAAAACTGCAGAAAGGCAGGGATCTTGTCATCATTGGATATCCATCAGTTAGCACAGTGCCCAGCATACAGTAGGTATTCAGTAAATAGCTGCAGGATGAATAATTTACTCACTCCTGGAAATAAATATATAGCCATGTGTTTCACTCAAATAAAGTCAAATTGGGACTTATACATCTGAGAGATCACAGTCATTTGATGAAGAATCTGTCACCTTAGTTTAGATTAACCTTGATTCTCCTAATTTGAAATGTCAGGGGTGGTTATATGATATTTTTATAATACATACACACGTTAGTAATGTAGAAAAAATGCAGGTGGGATGGCTTCTTGACCTAAAATTCATAAATAATTGAAAAGTCAGTGTCTCCTTTAATCAGCACAATGAAGAAAAAAGTTGGCCACTGCATGACAAATAAAAGGTGACATCTTTAAATGTAGTTACCATTCTTTTAGTCTTAGTTATTTAATTGACTTCTGCAAATGACTGTGGCTTTGCTCTATTCATTTCAATAAAAACCTTTAATAGTTTCATTTATGTCTGTTTTTCACGCATGAATCATGTTTTTCCATATTTTCGAAGTTAAAAAGTGGGAATAATTAAATTTTTAAAAAGGTTTTAATTGGATTCTTCACCAACCATATAATATAGAGTTGCTATGTTGATAACCACTCAAATTTCTGTAGTCAGTTCTCTAATTCAAAACCTGCTTTGCAAAAGCTCTGATGATTGATAGAAAGACATTTTCAGGGAAACGTGAAAGCATGCAGCAACTTCCCTCAGAATGGAAGACCTTAGAGCCATGCACCCAACTCATGACCAACACACAAAAATCACACGCAGCTGCTCGCTAAGCATCATACATACCTAGAAGTGGCAAACAGCAGAGCTTAAGGTCAGAGTTGTGGTAACAGCAGACTCACTACGATACCTGTGGGTAGTATGCTGAGCCTCTGGATCAAACGATTCTCTTACTAACTCAAATAGATGCGTAAGTAAAATAGTGCATGAGAGAATCAGTGTTATAGAGTAAATAAAGCAGGGAAGAGGGAGGGGGAGTGCCAATGGAGGTGGTGGGGTGTCAATTTTTAATATTATGTTCAGGAACGCCTCCCTAGGCTGTACCATTTCAGCAGGACCTGAAAAGAGCAACAGCAAGAGCCAGAGAGTGAGAGAACACTACGTGCATGGGACTCAGGAGTGGCCTCCAGAGGAAGGGCACTCTCTGGCACGCTATAAAAGGAAACTTAGAGGCTCCAGGAGATGGGATCGTTGGGAAGAATCTATTATGCACACCATGCTCAACCACCTTCTAACTGCCCCAGAAGGTAGTCTCTTCAGCAATGCATTAAGAAATGTATTGTGACGGGGCACCAGCACCACTGAAGAGCTTACAGTGGCTGTCATCTGTGGGCTGGAGATGGTCACAGGGATCGTGCAGTGGGACTGGGCGCCCTGCTCGCAGTGGGAATAAGGGCATCCCAGAGTGATAAAAGCCAGAGGGCAGTGCTCACCTCCTGGAGACAAGCTGGGCACAATAACCACAGCAAGCCACAGGGACGCAATGATATCAGGTTATTTTTCCCTTACTTTCAGGGATGTATGGTAATTAATGAAGCACAAGATCTATATAAAATAGGTGGGCAGCCTACTGAGTGCTGCCTGACATATATAGGTGAAAATCTAGCGTCACCATGGGAGGAGTCATGGCCTCTTACCCAGTTCCCGAACTGAAGCCAGTTCACAGAGCCAGAACCTCCTGATCGAGGGGAAAGTCAGATACCTTTGAGGAAGAATCCTGAACTGCCACCCTAAAAAGCCTTCCCCAGAGGTACCTGAAGGCATTTAGAAAAACAGCTGTCCTTGGAAAGGGCACAGAATTTCCTGGTCTTGTTAGATACTGGCTCTTAACTGACACTAACCTCTGGAGATCCAACACCACCATATCCTCTACGAAGCAGGGATTTACGGAAATCAGGTGACACACAAAGTCTCGGCCTCAGCCTCAACCCACCATGGGTCCAGCAGAACCGCAGGCCTACCTTTAGTGATCTCCATGGTCTCAGAACATGTAACGGGAATAGACACACTTAGAAACTGGCAGAATCCCTGCACTGGTTCCACCACCCATGGAGTTCAAACTGTTACGGTTAGGAGGACCAGGCAGAAACCTCTAGAACACACCTTCACTCCCCAAAAAAAATTTCTGGAGAAAATGCAGAAATTGGCACCACCATAAAAGACTCAAAAGTTGTAGAGGTGGTGATTCTTGTTTTTCTGAAAAGCCAGATGGACTGTGGGGAATGACTACAGACTATTGCAGATGTAACGAGGTGGTGATGCCAATCAGAGCTGTAATGCCAGCTGTGGTATTTTTACTACAGCAAATCAACACAGTCCCTGGCATCTCCTGTACAGTTCTTGGCCTAGAAATGCTTCTTTTAAAATCTCTGTTAATAAAGATAATTAGTATCAGCCTTTGTGTGGCAGGGACACAGGATACCTTTACTGTCTTGCCTCACCACCTCTTCTAGCAGAGACCAGACGGACCTGGATTTTCTTGCTATCCCATAGAACATCACACTGGTCCATTACACTGATGATACAGTGCTTTAGGATACAGGTGGTGCTTCAGTTCAGTAGCGAAAGGACAGACTTTTAAATAAATGATGCGGGGACACCTGGTTGTCCATCTAGAAGTAAAAATGGACTCCTGATTCAGGTGTAAACAAAACCTTTCCAGCTGCATTAAGAGTATAATTGTGTAAAGCAAAACTATAAAAATTTAGCCTACATAGAAGTATCTTTATGGTCTTGAGACAAGAAAGAATTTTTAAAAACAACAAGGTACAAATAAAGTATAAACCATAAAGAATAAAATTCTACCTCATTAAAATCGAGAACTTCTGTTATTCAAAAGACCTCTTACAAAGTGAAGACTACACACAAAAAAAAGGTCTGAAGAAAAAGAGAAATAAAACTACATGAAACACAAAACTTCTAAAAAGAAAGTTTTAAACTGGAAGATGATATTGGCAATGTAAGTAATAGAAAGGCTTATTAACATATATATGAATGCTACAAAGTCAATTTAAGTGAACAAAAACACACAATTCAAAAGAAAAACAGGTTAAGGATATAAGGAGACAATCCGGCTTATCTAACAGAAGAGGGAATAGAAATATCCAATTAGTACATGGAAGTATGCAGATTATACCTACTATGCAATGCAACATTTACCAAATGATAAAAAATAGAAGACTTGAAAAATATCAAGTGCTGGTGAAGGTGTGCATAAATAGGCACTCATATATAGCAAGCCAATGGAAATTGGTATTGATATTTTTAGGGGCTATTTGACAGTATTAATTAAAATGAAATCAGGCATACATTACGACCCAGGGATTCTATTTCTAAGAATCTGCTCTAAAGAAACACTCACATATGTGCACAAAGCTATTGACTGAAGCATTATTTGTAATAGTGGAAAAAAAAAAAAACCCAAGATTTCTATCAGCAGGGAAAGAAACTATAAAATCCAGGCATTACAGGAGTTTAAAAAATATATGGTAAATCTCTAAATACTGATATACACTGAAGGATTGCCAAGTGATATTGTTTTTAAAGTTTCAAAAATACAGAATAACGTTCTAAAACAACATAAAGTCAATTCTGCATACTTCTAAAGGTACGTGTATATATGTAAACACACAGAGAAAGGCCTGAAGAGTAACCAACAAATTGATAACAACAGTTAAGTCTGGGGAGGGGACTGTGTTGGGGTAAGGAACAGTCAAGGGAGATTTCAGCTGTTTATACTGTTTGAATTTTAAAAAATAAGAGTATATTCATATATCATTTATATAATTTAAAAATGAATAAAACATAAAATAATTATGATATAAGACTATAAATTCTATTTCTGGGGTATGGGCAAAGTCCTGTGGGACTACACTGAAAGGAAAAATTAGTTTAGAATGTAGAAAGATTTTATAGCAGTAGTGACGCTGGAGCTGGGCCTTGCTGTATGAACAGGATTTTGTTAAGCATTCATTATTTGGTGGAGAATTGTGGCAGACTGTATATCACAAAGAAGACTGCACTAATACACATTCTACCCCATATGCTTTTTTCTTGTGACACTGCCACTTGTCCATGGAGAGGTGGGTGTCTAGGTCCCCTCCCCTCGAACTTTGGCAAGACTTTGCAATTGCCTTGAACTGAATGGGGAGGAAGTATCGCAACATGACTTTTGAGATTATTCAGCCTCTGCCTGGTCCTTTCTTTCACAGGATGCTCAGCCTTGGAACCCAGCCACCATGCTATGAGGAAGCCCAAACTAGCCCAAGTGGAGAGACCACATAAAGAGGCTCATGTGGAGAGAAACTGAGACCCCCAGCTGGTAGTGAGCATCAGCTGCCAGGCACAGAAGGGAATGAGACTTTAGATGATTCCTGGGCCCCGCCTTTGTGTTCTCGGGCTGAGGCCCAGATATACGTCATGGAACAGAGACAAGTCATCCCCACTGTGCCCTGTCCTAATTCCTGACCCAGAGAATCCATGAGCAGAATAAGTTGTTATTTTATGCCACAAAAGTTTTACAGCAATGTGTTACACAGCTGAAGTAACCAGAACAAAGACATTCTAAGGAGAAGAAACTATACAAGTAACAGAATGTCACAAAGTATTGTGAATACCGGCAGTGCTGGGTGATGAGACCAAAAAGGTTGGCTGAGACCAGACTATGAAAAGTCTTATAAGACAGTACAAAAACATACAGACCTACTGGCAGTGGAGAACTGTTGAAAGTTTTTAAGCTGGGAAAGTGAAATGCTAAGATCAGCATTTGCAAGGTATTTCTGAGATCAGAGTGAAGGAAAGACCGGAGAAAAGAAAGACTTAAAAATAGGAAAAGCTCCTCCAGTTAAGAAGAATCGTAACCAAGTAAAATGGTAGAATCATTGTTCAGGTGACGTTTTGTGACTTTTTTCCTCTTAAGGGTTGCCTTTGATGCTCACTTATACTCAAATTCATACTGGTATTAAAATCTTGGCAGAGAGAAACTTAATGTCACACAAAAACCTGCACAAGGATATTTACAGCAGCTTTATTTATAATTGCCAAAACTTGGACACAACCAAGATGTTCTTCAGTAGATGAATGGATAAATACTCTAGTATGTCCTATTCAGCACTAAAAAGAAATGAGCTATTAAGCCATGAAAAGACATGGAGGAACCTTAAATGCCTATTACTAAATGAAAGAAGCCAAGCTGTAAAGGTTACATACTGTATGATTCTAACTATATGACTTTCTGGAAAAGGCAAAACTATGAAGACAGTTAAAATATCAGTGGTTTCCAAGCATCAAGGGGGAGGGAGGAATGAACAGGCAGAGCACAGAGGATGTTTAGGACAGAGAAATATTCTGTGTGATATTATAATGGTGGATGCATGTCATTATACATTTGTCAAAACCCAAAGAATGTACAACACCAGGAGTGAACCCTAATGAAAACTCTGGTCTTTGGGTGACAAAAAAAAGTGTTAATGTAGGTTCACTGACTGCAACAAACACACCACGCTGATGTGAGACACATAGCCAGGGGGAGCTGTGCTCGTTTGGGGATAAGGGGTACATGGGGAAATCTCGGTACCTTCCTCTCAATTTTGCTGTGAACTTAAAACTGTTCCAAAAATAAAGTCTATTTTAAACATTAGGGGCTGGAAATGTTAGGGGATATCAGAATACAAAAACATTTTCCTTACTGTTCTTCCTTCAAGCTTCTGGATCTGGATCAGTTTACATAAAGTGTATTCTAAGAAAACAAAGCAAGCTGACTAAAACTACTTATAACCAATTATTCACATGAATAATGCCATCCCTGTACTACAAACATCACCATAACCCAAAATTTCTTGTTTCTGTGTCTATTAAAATATCCTCATCATTCTCACAACTGGCTTTAAAAGAAAACTGTATACATGTGAATTTGTAAAATAAATCTATATAATAAACTTCAGTTTTAATATTTTGGATATTGGGCCATATAAGGGGCACACTGAGGAGGCAAGGTCCAAAGAAGAGGGAGAATATGACACTTGGAACATAAGGAGCCAACTCTGGGATAAGGGAAAGGCTGCCTGGATGAATATAAAAGTAAAGATTTACGAGGGGATAAAAGCTACTGAGAATGTTTTGTTCTCATCTTGGCTGATCTTTCGTCCTATTTTCTGAGAAAACCAAGAGGCAGAATGCATTGGAAATTGAGTGTTCCTGGAGAATAGACAGGATGGAGTGGCTCGACAGTGGATCAATCAGATAGTGAGTAGCAGTAGAGCCCGGTTGGAATTCGATGGTGTAATTTATTGGAGGCAGTTTTGTATACTTTTATACATTTTCTAATTATTCAAGAGATGATTAGCCAATTTGGGGGATACCATGTGTCTTGCTTTTTACACATTTTCATCTAATGCTTGCTTCTGAAAAATACCATAACTTAAAACTCTTCATCAGAGAAGATTAATACAAACAAGAAGAGGAACTCAAATTAAATTCTCTGCTTTTAAAAAAAATAATTTATAAAAGATTTAAGGTTTGTAGTTAGTATTTTAATATTTTTTAAAATAAAACAATGAAGAAGAAAAAAGAAAAACAGAGGAAAAAATATTGAAACAAGCTGTAAAATAAGGTTACAGGATCCCATGTGGGTTGAATTTATCCATGCTAGTCTTTCCCTCATTATCACAGTTAAATTAAAGCCACCGTTGCTATATTTCACAAAGTAAAATCTGATGAAAAACAATTCCTGCCCAGTGTTTCTCATTCATGTTTCTGAGTACACTTGTTATTCTTTAACCAATTTACCTGCATGCAAGAGGTTACAGTCTGTTGGCCCTTCTGACAACCACGTAGTTGAAGAGATAATGGAAGTAGGAACTGTCGGCAAAACTGGCTTTGGATCATCCTCATAAAATAACATCAGGTCCTTACAGAAAACAAGAGAGCACGTGAAAGTAGAAAAAAAATTAATCCCACTGCTTCAGTTTGTTACAATGTGTGGACAATTTATGGAGATACAATGTGCCTATATGTGCTAACATTATCATAAACACATTATGATTGAAAGACCTCCCACATAAGTTACCTATACACTTGTGTTTACTGAGTGCAGGGTGGTTTTCTACCCTTAAGAATACCCATTCCATTTGCATCAATGTGATTGGACCTAGATAATATGCTTAGTGAAATGTCAGACAGAGAAAGACAAATACTGTCTGTCACTTACATGTGTAATCTAAAAAATAATACAGGTTGAATGTATATTCAAACAGACTCAAGGTGAGGAGAAGGTATAGCTCAGTGGTAGAGTGCATGCTTAGCTTGCACAAAGTTGGTTCAATCCCCAGTACCTTCGTTAAAAATAAATAAATAAACAAACCTAAATCCACACCCCCCCAAAAAAAAACTAAAGTAAATAAATTTTTTAAAAAGACTCACAGATATAGAAAACAAACTGGTGGTTACCAAAAGGGAGAGGGGCAAATTAGGGACATGGATTTAAGAGATACAAGCTACTATATATAAAATAGATAAGCAACAAGGATATATTAGATAGTGCAGGGAATTATAGCCATTATCTTGTAATAACTGTCAATGGAGTATAATCTGTAACAATACTGAATCACTGTGCTGTATACCTGAAATTAACATAGTATTGTAAATCAATGATACTTCAATTAAAATAAGTAATAAAAAAAACCCAAAATATACCTCTGACGAGTGAAAAAAAAATCCTCGCTCTTTGCTGTAGACACCAGGTATAGACAAGCAATGATTTCTTTTGGGGCATTAACTTTTCACAGGGTACCCTTAGGAAAAACTATCTCAGAGGCCAATTACTCTGTTTTATTGGTAATAATAAAGCTACCTTTGTGTATCTTTCATCCATATTTTAAATTTTTAATTTTTTATAATGACAATAATCAATCTAATCACGTAGGTTAAACAACAGTCAGCTCCTAGCCAGTCCTGTTACATCTGTTATCTTTACCACCCTTCATCTGTTTTATTTTGAAGCAAATCTTATATCACTTATTTCAACATGTATCTCAAAATGATAAGAACTCTTTAACATTAATAATTATTTTATACCTATAAACTTTACAATAACTCCTAAATATCATAATTATAAACTGTTCAGCTTTTCAATTTAACGTGTCATAAATGTTTTTCTACAGCTTGTCTGAAAAGGATCCAAATAAAGTCTACACAGTGGGATTGGTTATGTCTTTTTTCCCCCATAAACGGGGGGTAATTTTTTTACAGTACTTTATTGAGGTGTAATTAACATATAGCAAAATGCAAAACCTTCCATGTAAAGCTCAATAACTTTGAATATTATGTGTATACTTAACATAACCACATTTCCTTCAGTCCAGAAAGTTCCTTCCAGTTGATACCCCCTACCACCAGTTAACAGTATTCTCCCTTCTGTTACCATCACTGAGTTTGGTTGTTCTTGAATTTGATATCAATGTAACCATACACTATGTATTCTTTTATATCTGATTCCCATGACTTAACATAATATTTGTGAGATTCACCCATATTTTATGTGTACCAGTAGTTCTTCTTTTTTGTAAGAAGTATTCCATTATATGAAAATATCACAATTTGTTTTTCCATTCTCCTGCATATGGACATTTGGGTTGTTTCCAGATTTCAGCTATTATGAATAAAGCTACTATAAACATTCTTGTACAAATCTTTTTGTGGACAAATGCACTCATTACTCCTGGATATTTACACAGGAGTAGAATGGCTAGATCATAGGGTAGGTTTATTTTTAACTTCATTAGAAACTGTCAAACCATTTTCAAAGTGACTTGCCACTTTCTATAATTCAACTTTTATTCTGAAATCACTGTAGATTCACATTCAGCTGTAAGAAATAATACAGAGAGATGTGTATCCTTTACCCAGTTTCCCCTAAAGGTAACCTCTTGCAAAATTATAACACACTATCATACCCAGGATACTGACATTGACACGGTCAAAATACAGAACATTTCTATCACCATCAGGATCCTTCCTGATGCCTTTTTATTACCATACCCTGCTCCCTGCAACTACTAATCTATTCTTCATTTCTGCAATTTTAACATTTAAAGAATGTTATATAAATGGAAACATACAGGTTGTAACCTTTTGGGGTTGGCTTTTTCCACCTGGCACAATCCCTGGAGATTCATCCAAGTTGTCGTATATATCAACAATCTGTTCCTTTTTACCACCAAGTAGTATCCATGGTATAGATGTATCACAGTTTGTTTAACCAGTTATAGGCCATCTAGGCTGTTCCCAAAATTGGGCTATTACAAATAAAGCTGCTATGAAAACAGTACACAGATTTTTGTAAGAAAGTAAGTTTTCATCTCCCTGAGATAAATGTCTAAGAGCACAACTGCTGGGTCAAATGGTAGCTGCATGTTTAGTTTAAGAAACTGTCAAACTGTTTTCCAGAGTAGCTGCACCATTTTACATTCCCACCAGTAGTATATGAGTGATCCAGTATCTCTGCATGATCACCAGCATCTGGTGGTGCCACTGTTTTTTATTTTAGCTATTTGATATTTCACTGAATGTTTAAATGACATATTCCGAAAGGCTAATGATGTTGATGTTAGATGCAACTTTTTGTGTTCTTATTTGTTACCTGTATTTGCTGAAGTGACTGTTCATATGACTTGTCCATTTTCTAATTGGATTGTTTGGTTTTTAACTGTCAAGTCTTAAGACTTCTTTATATACTCCAGATATTGGTCCTTTGCTTCATATGTGTTTGGCAAATATTTTCTCCCAGTTACTAGCTTGTCTTTTCAAACTCTTAACAAGGTCTTTCACAGAGCAAAAGTTCTCAAATTGTCAAGAGGTCGGACATCATTTTTTTTTTCTCTTAGGGATTGTGTTTTTGGCCAGCCCTAGACTTCCAAGATTTTTCTCAAATATTTTTCTTAAAGGTTTATAGTTTTGCATTTTATATTTAAGTCTGTGATCCATTTGGAATGAATTTCTGTATAAGGTTTAAGTTAAGATTCATGGTTTCGCTTATGAATGTTCAATTGTTCCAATATAATTTGACAGACAAAAAGGTTATCTTCCTCCTTTGAATTTCTTTTGTACCTTTGTCAAAAATTGGTTGGGTATATTTGTGTGGGTCTATTTCTTGGTTCTATATTATGTTCCATTGACCTAAGTATCTCTCTATCCATACCTCACTTTCTTGATTACCATAGCTATGCAGTAGGTTTTAATATCAGAGTGATTACTCCTACTTTATTCTTTTTTTTTCCAAGATAGTTTTAGCTATTCTAGAGCCTGTGCCTATCCATATAAATTTTAGAATAAGCTTATTACCTATGTCTAAAACTTTGCTGAGACTTTGATTGGAAGTACATCAAACCGACAGAGTAATTATGGGCATATTTACTGACATCTTTACTACATGGAGCCTTCCAATCCATAAACATGGTATGTCTTTTAATTGGGTGGTCTTTATTTTCTTTAACCAGTATTTTATCATTTTCAGCATACTTATCCTGTGCATGTTTTGTTATAATTATACCTAAGAATTTTACTCTGAGGGAGTGATTATAAATGGTATATGTCTTAATTTCAGTTTCCACATGTTCACTGTTAGTATATAGAAATGTAATTGATTTATGTGTATTGATCTTATATCCTACAACTTTGTTGAATTCACTTACTGGTTCTATGAGGTTTATTTTGTGTCATTTCCTTAAGATTTTCTATGCAAACAATCATGTCACCTGTAAATAAGGACAGTTTTCTTTCTTCCTCTAAAATTGGCATGTGTTTTCTTTTTCTTGCTTTATTGCAGTGGCTAGAACTTTCTATACTACGCTGAATAAGAGTCCTTGCCTTGTTCCTGATTTTGGGGGAAATCATTCACTATTAATTATGATGCTAGCTGTAGGTTTTGTGTAGATGAGCTTTATCACTTTAAGGAAATTCCCTTCTATTTATAGTTTGCTGGGATTTTTTAAAAATTATAAACAGGTGTTGAAATTTGTCAAATGCTTTTCTGCACCAGTTAACATAATCCTATAATTTTTCTTCTGTAATTTGTTGATACAATGAATTACACTGACTGACTTTCAAATGTTAAACCAGCCTTCCATACCTGGATTAAAGCCATTTGGTTGTGGTATATAATTCTTTTTATACATTGTTGGATTCAACTGGAAAAGTATTTTTGAGGATTTCTGCATACTTTCATAAGAGATAATAGTCTGTATTTTCCTTTTTTGTATTGTCTTTATTTGGTATTGGTATCAGGGTAGTATTTGCCTCATAAAATAAATTGGAAAGTGTTCCCTATTTTTAGGAAGACCTTGTATAAAACTCATGCTAATTCTTTAAATGTTATGGAATTCTCCAGTTAAACCATCTAGGCCCAGAAATTTTTTTTTCAGATTTATATTACAAATTCAATTTTTTTAATGGTTATAAGACTGTTCAGGTTCTAGTTCATCTTGTTTGACTTTCAGTAGTTTGTGCTTTCTAAGAAATTGTTCTATTTCTTCTAAGTTGTCAAATTTACGAACATAAAGTTGTTGGTAGTAATTCTTTATTGTCCTTTTATGGATATAGGAACTGCAGTGATATCTCATTTCATCCTGATATTGGTGATTTGGATCTTTTCTCTTTATCTTTGTCAGTCCTGCTACAGGTTTATCAATTACATATTTTTCGAAGACGTGGCTTTTTGTATCATTCATCTTCCCTGTTGACAGTTTTCTTGTTTTCAGTTTCATTGATTTCTGCTTTTTATTATTTCCTTTCTTCTGTTTCCTATCAGTTTATTTTGCTTTTCTTAGTTTTTTGAAGAAGGATCTTAGATTATTGATTTTATACCTTTTATCTTTTTTAAAAAAGTTATATTCCTCTTTTCTTATGTAAGCATTTAGGTCTATAAACTTTCTTCTCACCTCTACTTTAGCTGTGTTTCTTATATTTTATTATGTCATGTTGCCTTCTCATTCAGTTCTATGTACTTTTAAATTTCCTCTGAGCTTCCTCTTTGACCTATGGATAATTTAGAAGTTTTTTAATTTTCAAAAAAAATTTAAGGTAAAATCAATTCAATTCAGATCTACTGGGTTCTGACAATCTCTTCTATCTTATATCCCTATCTTCTTTCTCCCAAACTGAGAATCCCAGGTCTCAAGGACACCAAAGATGATACAAATAGAGTGTCACATGATCACTTATTTGATTCACCCCACATTACACTCACAATAGTTCCAGATCAAAAATACCAACAAAACAAAACAGCAAAAAACCTCTCAGAATAAAAATACCAGCTGAATGAAAGGTAAATTTATTCAACTTTATTTTACATTTTTAGGGATTACTTTCTTTAGTTTACTTTTGTCTTATAATTATGCAAGATATTTCCAGGGTTCCAATGACAAATCTAAAAACAAGGTATAATCAAAGAAATCTAGCTTCCATTCCTCCTCTCCCTTATGCTCTCTGTGCCCTTATGAACAACCTTCCTTCCTTCCTTTTTTTCTTTCTTTCTTTTTAATGTTATAGTTTATCTTTACACATTAGTTCTTTAATATAAAGAAATGGAAAATATAGGGATGGGGCCAAACATAAATGAGAATTTATTATGTGATAGAAGCCACAATTCAAATCAATGGGGAAAAGATGGGGAATATTCAATAAATGATGCTGAGACAACTGATTATCATTTGTAAAAATAAAATTTTAAAAATGGACCTCTAATACTCTCCATCTATCAAAACAAATTCTTGATAGACAACATTTAAATATATATTTTAAAAATTGAAGCATAAAAAGCTAGGATAGTTTCTTACAAAAGTAAACATACCCTTACCACACGACCCAGCAATTCGGCTCCTTGGTATTTACCCAAAGGAGTTAAAAATTTATGTCCACACAAAAACCTACACACAACTGTTTATGGTAGCTTTATTCATAACTGCCAAAGGCTGGACACAATTAAGATGTCCTTTAGTGGGTGAATGGATTAATAAATTGTGGTATATCCAAACAATGGCATATTATTCAGCACTAAAAAGAAATGAGCTATTAAGTAATGAAAAGAGATAGAGGAATCTTAAATGCATATTACTAAATGAAAGAAGACAGTCTGAAAAAGATCCATTGTATATGACTTCCTGGAAAAAGTAAAACTATGGACATAGTAAAAGGATCAGTGGTTGCCAGGAGTTAGGCGGAAGGGAGGAATGAATAGGTGGAGCACAAAGGATTTTTTGTGCAATGAAACTATTCTCTAAATTACAACAGCAGATGCATATCACTATACATTTATCAAAACCTTTAGAATATACAACCCCAGGAGTGAACCCTAATATAAACTATGGTCTTTGGGTGACAAAGTGTTAATTTAGGTTCATTGAATGTAACAAATGTACCATTCTGATGAGGGATATTCATAGTGGGGGAGGCTGTTTGGGGTAGGGGGTGGGGACAGGGGGTATATAGGGAAATCTCTGTATATTCCCCTCAATTTTGTTGTGAACTTAAAACTGATCTGAAAAATAGTCTGTTAAAATAAGAAGCCAGGGTGACATTTTATAAAGTCTTACACTAGAGAAGTTCTTTCTGGAAATGACTTAATATCTAGAAACCATTTTTTAAAAGGTGAATTTGGCTACATTAAAATTTGATTTCTATAAGGCTGTGATATTGATTTATAGTAAGAAACATATATTTGGTCTTTGTCCATGGTTCCTGGCACAGAACTCCTAAAACTCTTGTAATTCCCTAAATGGTAGGAGCATGAGGAGCATCAGTCTAACATTTGGTCTTTGACCCTGGTTCCTGACACAGAGCTCCTAAATCCCTGGAATTTTCTGGGTGATAGGAATGTCTTTGTTCTAATGAGGTGACTCTTGGTGGGCTCCTGGATGGGTTCAGGATGGGCACTGGTCACAACAAAGATCAAGCCATGGTTAGAAAATTGAAACTTTCAGCCCTAACCCTCATTCTCCAAGAAGGGAGAGGGTTAGAGACTGAGTTAATGATCAATCATGTCTACGTGATGAAGCCTTCATAAAAATCCCGAAAGTACAGCATACAAAGAACTTCGGGATTGGTGAACACATTTATATGCCCAGAGGTTGAGGTGCCCTACTCCATAGGCACAGAAGCTCCTGCACCCAAGACCATTTTGAATCTCACCATATGTATTTCTTCATCTGTGCCCTTTATCATATCCTTTATTATATCATGTAAGTGTTTCCCTGAGTACTGTAAGCTGTTCCAGCAAATCATCAAACCTAAGGAGGGGGTCATTGGAACACTAATTTATAGTGTCGGCCAGAAGTACATGTAACAACCTGGAACTTGCCATTGGTATCTTAAGCGGAGGCTGTGGGGAGGGAAGTCTTGTGGACTGGGCCCTGAATCTGTGGTACCTGATGCCATCTCCCGGTAGACAGTGTAAGAAATGAGTAAAATGTCAGAAACCCAGCTGGTGTCAGAGAATTGTTTAATGTGTGAAAAACCCATGTCTCTGGGGTTAGAAGTGAAATGTGGAAGTACTGAGACAGTAAGGAAGAAACACAGGAGGAATAATGTGTTTTTCTTTTCCAAAGGAAAAAAAAAAGCTATAAATAAAATAAATGAAATCAAATGAAAAACTAAAAATGAATAGATGGATGAAGGACCAGATGACGGGCTAATTATTTAACAGCTCTTAGAAGCTGATAAGAAAAAGATAAGAAACCTAAGAGAAAAATGAACAAAGGACATGAACAGAATTAATAAATAAAAACAAATGCCCAATAAACACATGGAAAGTTGTTTAATCTTACATATAATTACAATAAAACAAATTAAAACAAAAATTTTCCACCTCTCGGACTGACAAAGATGTAAAAATTTGTAATACTCAGTATTTGCCTAGATGAGGGGATACACTTTTGGTGTACATAAACTGGTGCAACTTTTGGGAGGACAATTTGGCAGTACTTTCCAAAACTAGAAATAAATATAACATTTCAGCAATTCCACTTCTGGGAGAGCATCATAAAAATATATGTACAAGGCTGTTATTGCAATATTGCTTTTCATAGACAAAAACATTAAAAATCTCTAAATGATTACCAACAGGGATTGGTTAAATAAATTAAGATTCATTCATATACAAATACAGCACAAGATAAATAACTACTAGGAATGTAATATACAACATGATAAATATAACTAACATTGCTGTATGTTATATATGAAAGTTGTTCAAAGAGTAAATCCAAGAATTATCACCACAAGGAAAACATTTTTTCTTTGTCTTTCATTTTGAAACTACACGAAATGATGGGTGTTCACTAAACTTATTGTGGTAATCATTTCATGATGTAAAAAACAAGAAAAGAAAGAGAAAAATTCTTGGTAGCTATGCATTCTATTTGAAGTTGTGATAAGAACTAATTTTTATGTTTATTGCTGATAAACAGATTTTTTAAATGTCCACTTACTCATGCAGCACTGGAAACACCTTATAATCTGAAAGGAAAGTAACACATGCCTGACATCTTGGCCTCTGTCTCTGCAAGTTCTCTACCTTAGAACTTACAGCAGCAAGGGTGGTGACACCATTGTCCAACAGAACTTTCTGTAATACCAGAAATACTCTAGTCTGTGCCATCCAATGTGGTAGCCACTAGCTACATGTGACAGTTGAGCATTTGAAATGTTGCTAGTGTGCCTGAGAAACTCAAGTTTTCATTTCATTTTATTAATGTAAATTCAAATAGTCACAAGTGTTTAGTATCTACCTTATCAAGTAAGTTGTAATATTTGTGAACAGAGGGTTAATTACTGAGACTTAACTATTCAGTTTGTGAATTAGTCCCCTGTTCTTTCTCTCCCTGTGTTTAAATCTGCTTTGAAAAATTAATAATAATGGTGATAATGGAAAAAAAGAACACAGCACAGCTATATGTACTGAAATAGAAATATTTCCATTAATATATAGTTTAATGAAAAAAGCATATTTTGGAACAATTTACATTGAATGATTTCATTTATTACATAGAAAGATGAAGATATATTGCTTAGTTAAAAATATGTTCCAGAGCAGAATATCTTGAATGAATCCATTTAGGTAAAAGAAATGTATGGACAAAGAAAATTTTCCCCCAAATTCATAACAACTGTAATAGTTGCCTCTGAGGAAAGGAACTGAAGGAGTATAGAGAAGTAAGAAGAAATTTTGTTTTTCACTTTTTACCCTTTCATATCATTTAAATTTTTTTCAATAAGTACTTTCTAATTTAAAAAGAATAAAAGTACAAACATGAAAATAAAGACTCCTGGCACAGAGCAATAAGGCATAAAGAAAGTAAAAGGTTGATGAATCAAACATAATTAGGATAAGTATAATTTCCATTTCTCTAACAGCACTGATGAGTTCAAATTTTTGAAAATATAATAAATGATATGCTAATAAACCTAAGAATAAAAACTGTTTACTCTTCACTTAGCAAATAATAAACACAGGCAGTAGGAAGTAAACATTTATCTTCTATCACTAGCAATTTAGTAACTCACAACTACACTGAAGGCTTTGGTCAGCTTTAATTTTGTGTGACTCAATTTATAGCATCCCTAACTGTTGCTATGGAAACAACTGTGACCAAAAAAATCATAACCTCACTGTTGAATCTCCTCAAGCAGGAAAAGAGGAAGGTCCTTTGAGGTGATTAAAAGCTACAAATAGCCTTATTAATTAGCTTTTATTTTAATAATAAAAATTCTGGAGAGTATGCAGAGAGAAAACTCATCTACATCTAAGTGTAAAATTTAAAGGCTTTCTTTAGTTTGGAAAGTATCAGAGGCAAGAACTATTCTGCTTCTGAAAGCCCTATTCTGTTAAGAATTTTATTTACTGCTTTCAGATCAGTTTTTCATTTGTGGAAAGAGAATAAAGAGGTTTCTATTTAAAGTTTTTAAAAGACTTTTCAAGCACTCCTCATTCTGCCTAAGCAATCAACAATATCATTTCTTTCTCATTCTTTATTAATAACATGAGAATTTTTAATGTAGGTGCAGTACACTTGGCAACAACAATTAGATTTACTATTCAACTTGGTAGGTTTTGTCTTCTGGTACAAGAGCAGATGACTGAAGAGACATATTAGATTGCATCAAATGTTCCTGACAGTAATAACAGTAATGCTTGTCAATAGGATGATAGAATAGTGTTCTGATACAGTGATGCTCTGAGAAAGAAAAATCTTTCTTTAATCTTAATCTCAGTCTTAAACTTCCTTTGAGGGATGGGTACCGTATTCTGCTCAGATATAAGATGTGGAATGATGTACATCAGTTACAGTGGGTACCTCCAAAGTAAGAAAAAACAATAATAATGAGAATTTAAAGACTGATACAACAACAACAACAAAACCCTAGGTGACATTTTATGTCTTTGTTAGACTCCAGAGCATACAAGATTATGCTATTAAGTCTATTTTCTCCCTTAAAAGCCACCAGCATCAAATAAACTGGTCTCAAATTAAAAAACCATTTTGAATAAAAGGGATCCAAATTGGAAAAGAAGAGCTAAAAGTGTCACTATATGCCAATGACATGATACTATATATAGAAAACCCTAAAAGGTCCACACAAAAACTACTAGAACTAATCGAAGAATTCAGCAAGGTAACAGGTTACAAGATTAACATTCAAAAATCAGTTGCATTTCCATACACTAACGATGAATCAACAGAAAAAGAAAGTAAAGAAACAATCCCCTTTAAAATAGCACCCAAAGTAATAAAATATCTGGGAATAAATCTAACCAAGGAGGTGAAAGACTTATACACAGAAAACTATAAACAATTGATGAAGGAAATTAAAGAAGACTTAAAAAAAATGGAAAGATATCCCATGCTCCTGGATTGGAAGACTCAATACTGTTAAAATGGTCACACTGCCCAAGGCAATCTACAGATTTAATGCAATCCCTATCAAATTACCCAGGACATATTTCACAGAACTAGAACAAATCATAATAAAATTTATGTGGAACCACAAAAGACCTAGAATTGCCAAAGCATTATTGAAGAAAAAGAAAGAGACTGGAGGAATAACTCTTCCAGACTTCAGACAATACTACAGAGCTACAGTCATCAAGACAGCATGGTATTGGTACCAAAACAGACATATAGACCAATGGAACAGAATAGATAGCCCAGAAATGAACCCACAAACTTTTGGTCAACTCATCTTCGACAAAGGAGACAAGAATATACAATGGAATAAAGATAGTCTCTTCAGCAAATGGTGCTGGGAAAACTGGACAGCAGCATGTAAATCAATGAAGCTAGAATACTCCCTTACACCATACACAAAAATCAACTCAAAATGGATCAAAGACTTAAACATAAGACAAGATATTTCCTAGAAGAAAATATAGGCAAAATATTATCTTACATACATCTCAAAAATGTTCTCCTAAGGCAGTCTACCCAAGCAATAGAAATAAAAGCAAGAATAAACAAATGGGACCTAATTAAATTTAAAAGCTTCTGCACGGCAAAGGAAACCATAAGTAAAACAAAACGACAACCTACAGAATGGGAGAAAATTTTTGCAAACGATGAAACCGACAAAGGCTTGATCTCCAGAATATATAAGCAGCTCATACACATAATAAGAAACAAACAACCCAATCCAAAAATGGGCAAAAGATCTAAACAAGCAATTCTTCAAGGAAGAAATACAAATGATCAATAGGCACATGAAAAAATGCTCAATATCACTAATTATCAGAGAAATGCAAATCAAAACTACAATGAGGTATTACCTCACACCAGCCAGAATGGCCATCACTCAAAAGTCCACAAATGACAAATGCTGGAGAGACTGCGGAGAAAAGGGAGCCCTCCTACACTGCTGGTGGGAATCCATTTTGGTGCAACCACTGTTGAAAACAGTATGGAGATTCCTCAAAAGACTACGAATAGACTTACCATAGCACCCAGGAATTCTGCTCCTGGGCACATATCCAGAAGGAACCCTACTTCAGGATGACACCTGCACCCCAATGTTCATAGCAGCACTATTTACTATAGCCAAGACATGGAAACAGCCTAAATGTCCATCAACAGACGACTGGATAAAGAAGCTGTGGTATATTTATACAATGGAATACTATTCAGCCATAAAAACGGCAACATAACACCATTTGCAGCAACATGGATGTTCCTGGAGAATGTCATTCTAAGTGAAGTAAGCCAGAAAGAGAAAGAAAAATACCATATGAGATCGCTCATATGTGGAATCTAAAAACAACAACAACAACAACAACAACAAAAACATAAATACAAAACAGAAACAGACTCATAGACATAGAATACAAACTTGTGGTTGCCAAGGGGGCAGGGGATGGGAAGGGACAGAATGGGGTTTCAAAATTTGTACATACTGACAGATATATGCACAATAGATAAACAAGATTATACTGTATAGCACAGGGAAATATATACAAGATCTTGTGGTAGCTCACAGTGAAAAAAAATGTGACAATGAATATATGTATGTTCATGTATAACTGAAAAATTGTGCTCTACACTGGAATTTGACACAACATTGTAAAATGACTATAACTCAATAAAAAATGTTTTAAAAAATAAAATTAAATAAAATAAAAACCATTTTGACTTAATGTCATATCTTTAAAAATAATCTGTGTATTTTCAACCTATGGGCTATTATGCAATTAAGAAACAGTGAAATTTTATGTACTTTTTCTGAGCTGCTAGAAAATCACATAAATTCAACACCTAGTCGGGTTGGGGGAAAGGGTTGGGAAAAGAAGGGCGAGAAATAATTCCAACTCCCCACCATAGGAACCGTGGCAGAACACTAAACAAAGCACTCTGAGCACGAGGCCAAACAAGCCTCTTTTACAGGGAAAGAAGAGAAGGAAGTTAACACTGTCTACTCATTCATTCATTCATTTCATTCTTTGTTAACAAAAATTTGGCAACTAAAGATTCAGTAATGAATACGACTAAAAAGGGCTCAAAAGCTTCTAAAAAGCAGCTGTCTTTCTAGTAAGGAAACCCACATAAAATAAAATAGAAAACAAATAAGCCAATGAGATAATTTTCAGTCAAGATGGTTCCATATGTTCATACTTTGAGGATACTTTCCTTCTCCAAACACGTATCAATGAAAGAGAAGATACAAATGTGAAAATTAAAGGTAAAGTCTTGCTCAAAAACAAGGCGAACATCTTCATGGATGGGAGCATGCACAGAAACACATAATGGTGAAGAGGTTGAAGCTGTGGACCACTGGGGCTCTGGATCCAGAAAAAGGCAGAGAAGACCAGACGCCCAATTCCAGAGGGATAAATACAGATTTGAAGTGGCCATCCAAGATAGGACTGCTAAAGATGGGCTCACTGCTTGAAATTATGCCTAGACATTGGGCTCTCCTACTTACAAAGGAAGTTAAAATAACCTGGCATCAATCACAGCCCACGCTGTGGCTTCTAAAAGTATTATGCAAGTAGTGAAAGGACACAAACTAAACTTCACCAGCAACTGATCCACAGCATCCCTTGACCTGGGGAGCGGATCTGCAGTATCTCTGACATCAGCAAAAAAAGGAGCCCCAAGCTGCCAGTCTAAGTCCTGAATGTGATATGTAGTCCCAGGTGTCAGGAGGAGGCAACTAAAAAACTGTTAGGCAGGGAAGGGTAAGGACACTCAGAGAGAAAGAAAGATAAAAAACCTGAGCCACTCGCAGGAACTTCAAACCAATACTACAAAACAGAAAGAAAACTGAACTCACTCCTGACAAAATGAAACTAAGAAATCTAAGAAGCATTAAAACTAAGTATAGACAGCCCTCAAAAAGATAATGGAAAGGATGACATTAATCTAAAGGAATAAGAAAACAAGAAGCAAAACTAGGCATAGATGAAGTAAGTACAAATGGATATCCTATAAAAATGCAATGCAATGAGAAATCCTGGCAAGGTAAAACATAGCTACTGAAATAAAACCCTTAATGGACAGGAAAAACTCCAGAGTGGACACAGAGGAAAGGAGAAGACGACAAACTGGAAGACAGTTCTGATTAATTACCTAAAATGCAGCAGGATATAATGATACAAACATCATATAATTATAAAAGCAGTTGATAGGGGCAGATGGTTACCAGACTTATTACGGTGATCATTTCATAATGCGTACAAATATCAAGTCACTATGTAGTACACCTGAAACTAACATAATGTTGTACATCAACTATACTTTAATAAAAATTTTTCAATAAAATAAAGTAGTTGAAAGACATGGAAAATGAGAGGTTAAGTGGCTCAATATATATCTAGAAGAAATTAACCAGAAAAATGTCAAGGAAATAGAGAAAAGGTATTTGAGGAGCTATATACGCTAGAATTAAAGATGTGTGTTCTTAGGTGAAGTGTTCTTAGGAAGATGTTCTTAGGTCACCCGTCCTCTTTCTAAAGCCTCAGGGCAGGTGGTTTACAATTTAAGGAGTGCCTCCCTCAAAAGCTGCTGCTTCTTGGGGTGCTAAGGATAAAGACCTGATTTGAGGCACTGATTCTCAGAGTGAGGAATGATTAACTGGTATTCTTGAAGGGAAACAGGAGGGGAGACAGGTGCTCTCCACCCTGGAGTCCGCTTCTCCCACCTCCCACTTAACCTGATAGGACTGACATAGAGGAAGATCTGAACTTTAGCAATCCTAAACAGAGCAGTCAGAACCCTAGCGGTAACCAACCCTTTGAGGATCAAAACTATTTTAAAATAACCTGAATTACAGGTTTCATCAGAAACACAGATATCAGAAAAGATGGATCAAGAATTTAAAATAAGCTTAATACACATACTAGAATAAATAAGGAAAGATATAAGCAATATGAAACATGAACAAACACAATAAAAAA